>NW_027287095.1:8212500-9412500 GCF_022747635.1 Hetaerina americana
TGAGCAAAGTGGGGTCCTTGGGCTCAATCGCGAGAGGCGCCATATGGCCGAACGCTACTGGGGACCCACCCGTAACGATGACTGAAAGAATTTCGCAGAAAGGTTAACATTTTAAGTTAAGTGGTCGTAATCACGGAAGAAATAAGACAGTTCCTCTCCACTGAGTCTGTCTTTCGATTATGGAAAAATCAAGTACATCCATATAAATACCAAGTGACTGAAAAAGATTTTTCTTCCAAAATGGATTTAATCAAGATCCACTGGGTCTAACAACCCGAAGTAAATGTCAATAAAGTAATCAAATGGACCGACATCTTACGCCTGTATCACCGGTTCATAAAGTGACAGAGAGCTGGTTATATTGAGGCATAATTACGTTTTTTGATTGAAACTGAACATATTACTCAATGACCGAAAAACAAGTTTGGGGCCTATTTTCTCCATCCAACCAATAGTTTGGCAATAAAAACAAGTTAACACAAATAGAAAGGCAAGATGGGGCGTGAACTTGAAATCGTTACAAAAAATACGCGTGAAATATTAATGGTGACCATTTTTCTTCCATCTGGAGCGACGAGAATCCTTCCCCAAGGAACACTTTAAGCAGATGCGCGCCTCTAGAACACTTCCACCCGAATTGCCGACAGGATTTCGACAGACACCTAACTCTTTTTCCTTCCCTCGGGAAGAGCCGTGCTTCACCTCTTTAAGGGCCCATATTACCGATGAGACTGACGGCCCACCGCTAAACGATTTGCCCCGAAGCCAAATACTAAACGGAGACCTCGTGGTCAAGGAGTCACGCTTCCCCACGAGCAGCTCTCCGATCGAGAGAGGTGAGAGGACTTGGGAACATGCCGCCGCCGCCGGGAACGATTTCCGGAAAACATTCTTATGCCGCGCGGGGAAAATATCTTCCTAATCCTTCCTACTTCGTTTCTTTTATTTTCCAAAATGAGGAGGAAAGAACACTTTTCAGGGGCCAGTCGGAACATTCAAGCTAATATGTAGATTTCCAGAAGTCTGCCGTCGGCACTGAATACACGCGAAAGAAACACTTCCTTCGGGACATTTCAAGCCGCCATACAAAAATACTACTCGGGATTAAACAGGAGAGCGAAAATGATGGTCCAGTTCTCTTATCGGCATCGATACGTCGAATTTCAAAGCGGCCAAATATACCAGATCCAACGCTATCCAGCGTCCTCTAGGAAACACTCCGGACATACATATCATCGCGTATGCCGCCGCTGAATTAACATACGACATGGGAGCGAGCAAAGGTTTCTTTAATATCCTATTAGCCAATTGAAGTTAAGCACCAAAAATTAAGATTTCATTTACTGTAAACTTAGGGTTTGCTGACTTTTGTATGCTAATTACCGGGAGAAAAATTCAGTGACCAATAAAATGAAGTTTCGAACAAAATGAATGCCACGTAGAGTTTGTCCTTGACCATATTCCTCTAACTTTGAACTCAATAGCGTCTCTCCTAGGGCACCAAAAACAAGCAGCACGAAACCTCAGCCCAAAAAAATGTTTATTCGTGCATAGTGAACCTGTCATAAGGAGTTCTGTGATGGATTGGGACAGAATATGAAACATGGGTCCTAGGAGGGAATGGGAATCTTTGGTCCAGATGGTGCCATTCCGTCGCGACAGCCACCGAAGGAAAACGTTCCCATATGCTATATCGCCTCGGCTTGTTTTAGGCGCGCAATTTAGTTACAACCCGAGAAAGTGAAAGCAAAAGGGACGATGACGGAGAATGCTGAGTGGTGAAGAGCAAAGGATTGAGCATTAATGAGTAGAGACAGAATGAGCGGTAATAAATTTGCTTTTATTGATTAAATTAGACACATTAGGACTACTTGTATAAAATACGCTTACCGCTGATAGATCATTAAAGAATACAATCAATCCCTAAGAAATATGGCATCTCATTGAAAAATATAGAAGCATGACTCATATTTAGATTCATAGTTCATCATCCGAAGATGCTGCGGAAATCTCATTTGAAAAAAATATTCAATAAAATCAAGTATTAATAATAACAATCAAGACAAACGTCTGTAATCAGCTCGAAGGTTACTCTGACAGGTAAGGGTAGAACGCAGCTAATACTAAGCCAATTAAAATTCGGGTGCGGGGGCCAATTCCTATCTCCGTGCCACCAGCAGTCTCCCAGAACGATTGAGAACCCAAAATATCGCAGTCGAACTTGGGCTCCAGGTAAGCCACCTGCCAAACTAACTACTGGATTTCACAGCCTTAAATAACGATGGGGGCATTTGAAAAGAAAAGTCTTGATTTATAAAGAGATCCTATGTCATTACTTCGTCGGAATAGTACTTCTACATTCAAAAATATATATTTTTATTGCTTCCGGTATATTAACTTCCCTATCGTACATATTGCTGCCGCTTGAAGACAACATACTCATAATGAATCCTTGACATATTTTTACATTCTTTAACTTAAAGAAAGCATTTTCACAACGTCACGAATGCCAAATTGCACCGGGACTTTGGATTACAAAAGTACTGTTAATTAACAATTAAAAACTATTTGATGCCTCCGGGGAGGTCTTATTGGTTCACTTCCTCAACCTAAGGCGTGCGTAAACACGCTGGTAGAAAATCTTTCGCACGTGGGACCACTCCACACGAAGGAGGTTTGCCTCGATCGCAAACCCACGCAAATTCCACGAGATGCCCACCGTTTCACGAAAGGGAACTGAAGGAGCGTATTTTCCCGGAAAGCGCGAACCCAATTAAGATTCCAAACTTATGGCCTCATTTGCCTAAAGCGTGCATTAAGCTGTCGAGTTGTCTCTCGTGAATACTTTCAGTTCGATAGATGCACAAACAAGCCAGAGCACGCAAACGAAAGTTAGCTGGACACAGAACATATACGGGTTTTATGCAATGAGGCGAACATAAAAAGGATATTGACTGTCTCAAAGTACCACGAAATAGAAAAATCCATAATGATGGCTAATTACCATCATCGAATAAATTCAAATTAAATATATATCATACATCTCAGAAGTTTGAAACAATTAGAAACCACCCAAATTATCTCTACCTAAAATGAAAACCTAACATACATATCATGCAACATATGATTTAAGGACATTAAGCTACCATAAATCATTCCTTATTCCGATTAAGGGTCTCGGAAAATTCTCCATATAGAAGGCTCTAAGGGAAAATCTTATCAATAATCAAACCATGGCACCACAAGTAAAAGAAAAAAACTATTCCATATCGTTAGTGGGAATTATTATCATATTCTTTCGAGCATGAATGTCAAGGGCATTAAGTAAGTAAAGTATTGATACATTAGTGAGGGAAGAAAAATCAAAACGTTTCAACATAAATTAGGTTATCCTTTCCCTTTTTCCGCACAAAACTGATACAAATACTGTGGTTATGAAAGCAAACACTACTCGCGGACGGATCAATCAGAATCGATTGTCAGCACATTTCAACTTCACGGGTTCTTGGCTTTGAGTAGGAAGCGGAGAAGGAGTTGAGTTTTGAATAAGATTTCTGTTCAAAATGACCTCTTCCGCTGCTAAATTAAAAATTAAAAATGCTTAAAAGTAGTTTATAATAGTTAAAAACATACTCTTCAACATGAGTGACTTAAATACCTTACGTTGCACAAAAGTGTTTATAGCTGCTATTGATGTTTGCTCGAACAATAAGAGTTCAGCGGTTCCAGAAACGAATAAAATGATCAAAAGCGGAAGGGCAATGTAAAACACCTATCGATTCTACTGTAAACGAAGGGGTTCCACGGATTTCATTAGTCTGAATAAGGGTTTGATTTTGAGCTGTACACAGGTAGGGACTGCTGGGCCTCTGGGGAATCTCGTCACTTGAATTGAATCACGGAAATCAGTCGGATAATTCAATAAAACACCCTCGGTGGAAGATAATTCCAATGATACACCCCATCAAAAATGCCCATAACCGTGATATTTAAGTACAACCACGGGACACCAAAAGACTTCAACATACTATTGACCAAGTTACAACTACAGCAGAAGAAGAATTCGTGAAAGTATGATTCAACTCGACACAGCTTAAAATCTCCAGAAGAAATGTGATATCATTCTAAAATGAATTCAGATTATTTGCTTAACAAAGGTGGGCGAAAACAGAATCGAATTTTTGATTTGTAGAATCCAATGTGTGATGTCGGAGGAGATGATACTAGAAAAAGTGAGAGAAATGATGTTAAGTAATCCATGGAAGACTAAAAATGGACAATTAAATTTCATTTCTAATAAAAAAAATTTTACATGCGCAAAGTGTTCCAGCATCATTGCTGCAGGAGCAAAAAAACTTTCGATGGCGTCAATCTCCTTGCGGAGTTTTTACTCGCGCGTTGAAGTCACCGCGAGCGAATGGACAGAGCATGCGGCCGAGGGGTGATGCTGCCGTCGCACAGTGGGATGGGCGTCCACAGGGGCACGCCGTCTTGTCCTCCTCCTCCCCCACGCCCCCTGCCCCTCGCTACCTACCATCCGACGACTCCCCCACCCGCCACGCCCCGCTCCTCACTTTCCGGCTGCCCCCAGAGAGGGAATGCCTCCGCCGACATTCCGTTGCGCAAGAGCCGTCGCCGGGACGAGAAAGCACGGGCTTTGTGCAGGCCGAGGGAGGGACGGCCCGCTCCCACCCTCCCTCACTCCCTCGGCGCACACATGCGACCAAAGTGTCGCGTACAGGGCGTGCTCCCATCAAACGGCGACATTAGCGAAGATGAATCGAATCCCGAGCCCTCGAAATTTGTCGAGGCATCACATTTCGCATCGGTCGCGATGAATCGAGGAGGTCATTGGGTTACGCAAAACTGGTACGCGCTGGACTAGTGACTCGAAAATAACACGCACGCAAGTGGGCCGTGAAAATAGGCGCCAAGGGCCTACCGACGGGTGGCTCGTTCACCCAACGGCCTTCATAGAGCGCGGAGACTTTTGAGTTTCCCAGAAGAAAGATTGCGTTCAATCCACGATACAAATCACAATATGTGGGACAATAGCGCAGCGGGAAACTAATGTTCTCCGAAGATCAAGTATGAACTCATTTGGAATTTATACGCAATCCGAAATGATGCCGAATTCAACGCCACGAAATGTTCTTTGGAATTCCAAGGCACATTCACATTCAGACATAAAAAACTAAATTTTAAAGAAAGATGTATGCAAACTACCAAGAAAACAAACAATAAAAGCGTTTAGAGTGATAAGTTATTTTTATACGCTAAGGGCACCTGTATACTATTTTTACGTGAAGGTGAAACAAATTGCCATTTATAATTTTAATCAACTTAATTCCACCGATTTTAACAGTCTCTCCTGGGGAATTTCAGCCAATAAGTGTCGATTAAAACTAACATATTTTGCAAAAATAAATTGGGAACTTCGTATCCCACCGAGCAGCGTAGATGACCCCAATTAATTTGCTTCTGACACAAGATATATGTCACCGTCCGATTCTTAATCAGGCGTCCCACCAGCCTCTAATCAAAGCCAACTCCACGAGCCTCAGATCGGATGTGAGATCCAGCAGAGAGGACACACACTCGGGTCGGACAGGGCGATCCACACCGCAGATAAAAGTCGACAATATTAGCTCTTCCCTCGAGACCGCGAGGACGACCAAACCTGCTTCGGAGGAAATATCCTTATCGAGCACCCGCTGAGGGCCTGGAGAAGGAAGGAACCTGGGTTCTTCCTTCGAAAGGGTTGGGGAGGAGGACTGAAAACAACGGCCCAACGGCCACCACCACCGCCACTCCTCCCAGCCCACGCCATCGACGGCGGGGCGACCTTGCTCCTTTCTCCGCTCCCGCCCCGGCATTTCCTCTCGGCTCCCCCACACCGCGGCCCACAGCATCAGCCTTCTCCCGCAACGCCCAAAAGACACTCATCTCATCTAACTTGCGAATTCCGGCGACGGACGAAAATTAAATTTTCCACGCAGCCCACAGTGGCGGCATTGTAGGAATTGCTAATGTGCAAAATTGCAATTTCATTCATGAACAAAAAGGGTGAAACTGAGCATTCATTTCAGAGAAGGCAAATCAAGATGCCATACAAGGCCTAACAAGAATAAATTAGGATACCACGCGGCATACCGATAGGAATATGTAGAAATTAAAGCGGCCGCCGGGAAGTCTAGCCCGTGAGGAAGAAAGTATCTTCCACCGACTGGATAGACGACGGGGGATGGAGAGCGAGTGGTTCAACTGGTGACAATAAGGGTTGTGTCCGCACTTTTGCAGGGCTTACAAGTTTATAAACCTTTGCCGGTGAAACTTCGTCACAAGATATACAAAGAAAGTACTGGCATCTTTAGACAAATTAAATCAAAAAGATAGAGGAGATAGCTTCAGGCGTCACTTTGTGGAAACGATACATATTGCAAAGGAAACACTTGGTTTTTCCACATAAAATATTTATTCACGACCTAGGTTTCGACGCTCAGCGTCATCTTCAGGTGAAATACATTTCTGTATTTCACCTGAAGCATGCACAGCTGTATTTCACCTGAAGATGACGCTGAGCGTCGAAACCTAGGTCGTGAATAAATATTTTATGTGGAAAAACCAAGTGTTTCCTTTGCAACAAAAAGATAGAGACCGGTTAAGATAATATTTCATCGGGAGCGAACGGTAGTTCAGCCGATGGATAATTGCCAGGGTGGTAGTGCTTGAGCCAGCTCGCAAGGCTCTAGCCAACCACTTTCTCATCCAACAACTACTTCCAACTCGATAAGATTTGTTTTAATATTTATTCAAAATATTGTCTTCACTTTGATTCTCTTTCTACAAATTGTTATTATATCGTAGGCCTGCCAATTGAGAATAGGTATTATCGATTATCGATTTAAATAGGTTATCGTTTTATCGATTTTCCTTCTGACACCCAGATATTTGCTTATACGAGGGCGGTCTGAAAAGTTTCCGACCTAACAAAGATACCACCATTTTTCTTGAAATTTTCTGATATTTTCTGAGGCCGGAAACTTTCCAGACCACCCTAGTAAAAATGGAAATCCTTCTCCGTTAACTATTCGTCAGATACTTTGGCACCCTTGTAACTTTGCGTAATGCAAGAGAACTGAAATATAAATTGTATTTTAAGCGGAATATCACCATTTAATTCCTGAAATCTAATTGTACAATTTATTTCCAAAAATATACACTTGCACGCGACACCACGATGCGCTTTTTTAATGACTCTAAATTTTGAAATCTGTATCCGAAGCTGATAGGTCAGAAATACGAGAAAAAAGGAAAGGCGACTTTTATGACCGTCGATATTTGTTCTTTGTAGGCAAAATCTAAGTCGAAAATTTTCGCTTTATGCTTCAAGTACACGTTAATAAATTGTCTATAGAGAGTAGTGCGTATTTTGAAAGAATGCATGCCCAAATAATTTACCTAAACACTAGTTATTTTAATTAGTTACCTAAACACAATTTACCTAAAGTTATGGTTAACAAGTAAACTTGATCTCCTCCTTCCAAAAGAATGGAAGACATTCAAATCGACAAAAAAGGATTAAACACGAGATTCGGAAAATTGCTTTGTATGGCCTCAGACTCAGCAGAGCTATATAACTCGATTCCAGCCGTGTGGCAGACCTGCTTCATCTTTACCAATCAAATTCGAGCTGAAAACTGGGAGGGAAAAAACTCAATTCATACTTTTCCCTCTGAGAAGGCATATCAAACCGCAGGAAAGTTTATCGAACCGGCCGCACCATCGTCCATTGGCAGCGCCCGCTAATGTCCTCGGAGGAAGTGACACAGATCGCCACGAGGAGCAGAAGCTCGATTCGGTGGGGAATGCGGGCGGGGAGGGGGGGGGGGGAATAGGCTACTGGAATGTTCGCCGTGCCTCCCAAAGAGGTCGCGACCCCGGGGGGCACTTAACGGGAGGCAATGGGAAAATCGCCGACGCCGTCGCGTTTTCGAGTGCGATTTGTCGGTTGCGAAGCATTTCTTTATAGGGAGAGAAAGAGAAGGCCTTGGCGGCGAGGGACGGAGCCGTCGCCGACGGCGGACAGATGGTCGAGCGGATTTGTGCAATTCAAAATGCGGTTGCAAAATTTCGCACGAGCGCTTTTCGACGTTCTGATTTATTGTCACGCCGCACGTCCTTGCTTTTTTCATTCGGTTCCTTAATCAAAATGAATATGAAAATTATCAATTCATTAGGATCGCATGAAAAATGTTGACCATGACCAAACGTTTATACGAGGTGTTCGTCTAAACTTGGCCTCTTTTCTACACTAGACATGAGAAATATCTGTGTTGTTTGAGATATTTAAAAATCTATGACAAAAAACACGAAATAGAATTAGAATCGACTAATAAATACAAGAGCCAGCATTGGAAAATGTCTTAAAGCGCACAGCGTGAATTTGTTGCGTAAAAAGTTTGAAAAAAGATTCTAAAAAGAAAGTTTGAATGCCAATGGATGAAATTACAGTTAACTCGAAGCCAATTTCTTCGGCTAATCTTGCACTTATCCGAAGACACAAGAAGTAGTCGGCCTACAAGTATTAGGGGACGGGAAACATCACTGTGTAGCTCTGGCTCAAATAAGACACGGATATTTCGCAATGATACCGAATTAGTAGCGTAAGCAGTCACGACCTTACAGCTGCACGCCCTCGCGTAATCCAATCGGGAACAATGAAACGAAAGAGGAGAGAGCATGTCAGACTACCCACGCAGGCGAAGCACAATCAAACCATATAGCAGGGGTAAAAGTACGTTTTCCTTTCATTTCCCATATCTTAAGGAAGCAAACGACTGTATTCGATTAAGAAGTCACGGAGGAACGCCGTAATGGATGCTAAGTGACCACGAAGGTCTTCGTCGCCGGAATTCGACTTGCTCACGGATGCAGAAAATCGAGGAGCACCCGAGGCACAAAGAAATGAGGCGTTTGCCTGAGAGGGAGGAGGAGGGGCAAAAGGCATAGTTGTAGTCCAAAATCTCCCCATGTCCGAAAAATTAACGAAATGAAAATATAAGAGCCAATCGAAATTTGCGGAATCACTTACTTTTAATGAGCCGAAAAACGACGAAGCTCACTTTCATTTTTTTGTCTCAACATTTCGAACGTTCCTGAACAGCAGGGCTTTGGAGAATAAACATATTTTATAAATCGCTCTTGTTAATTTTGGTTCATCATGTGCTTCCGTCTATGAATCAATTTTCAGATTACGCTAGATTCCCAACTTCATGCCAGTGAAGATTATTAAATACCCTTTGAATAAGAATGAATGCAACTCCTACTAATGTTCATGTCATGAACTTAATATAAATGTACAATACGAAGTACCTATGCCTATCGCAAATTCATTGCTAGACGGCCAGTTTGAAGTGTAGTTTACGTAGCAATTTTACAAATAAAAGACCCCAAACTTCTCCAAGTCCCGTTTCCGACAAAACTCAAATAGGAGGTTTTGCATATAATCCTACGCGGATGTCCAACATCAAAATGACACCGCTGTGGAACGCCGATTCTCAACCATTGTGTGTTTGAGAAATGGGAGCTGTCATGCCAGCATTTTCATCTTCTTTCTAACTAGAGGATTGAAAGAAGTTGGTGGGATGAAAGAAAAAAATATTTTATCAAATATGACCCCTCGGATTCATTCGTTGTAACTCCAATTACAAGCGCGTTTAGGTTTCACTTAAGAGTACACGACTCGAATACTTTTGAACATGAAATGCAGGTTATTGATGTATTTTGGGTTTCAAGTTGACGGCCGATGAGGCTGCAATCGGTGACGACCTGTGAATGCCATTTTGAGAGAAAACGCCTCGCCCAGTTGCTAATTAATAAGGGTTAATCGGCTACAGTACCTGTAGCTACTGCAGTTGACAGGTAGGTACTGTGGCGTCGCGTCTGATGAGGTGTCGAAACCTAGAGAAATGGAGACCGAATACACGGAGGGAGATGGGTGGATGATGGGCCCTGCGTTCGTGGCCGACGGACTTTTGCTTCGATAAAAAAAGGCTGTTTGCTCTTCGAAGTGAAATCGCAGCAGAGGAAGAGGAGGGGGAAAGGGCGAACAAGAGCGCGTAAAAGTGTCTCTGACGCAAGGGCGAGTGTTCTGGGCGGCGACCTGCGAGCACCCGTGCACCAAGAACCTCCTGAAAAGTGCATCGCTAATTGGAGCAACGCGGGCTTCCGTGAGTTTGTTTCAATCCGAGCCGAATCGAAGCTCTCACTGCGTGGACCGTTCAAAATCTTTAAGTGAGGGGTAATCTACGACAAAAGAAACCAGTGGCCTTAATTAAGCCGCCGGAGGATTGTGGCTCCGGATCAAAAGAAAGCAAGGACGAGAAGAAAATGGGAATAATACAAAAGTTACGAAATTAGCAAGAATGTGGAGCCGAAGTCGTTGTTGAATGTAACTGAAGAGTCAGGAGGTCGATGAGAGTTCCCCGACTCTTTCTTTCTGGTTAAAGTGACATTCAATAGCATAAATTCTAGCCAGAACACCAACTTATTTTTGAGTAATTACTGATTACTCTTTTTACTATGTTTTACAATTGTAGCTTCAGAATCATATATTTTTTACTGCAATGGTATGGTTATTTTAAAGCATCTATTACAGATATGAACAATCACCATATAGTCAGGTCTGCATTTAAATGAAGACAAATAAATAGCTATTCATTGTGTGAAAAATGTCACCATTCTTTTAAAAATATCCGCAAAGGTGCAATTCGACCTAATATGACCAAATAAAATTATTATAATTCCATTAAAAACAGGCCCCATCATGCTCAAGACAATTTCAACATGTAAAAGGCGCTGCAATACTAAAATTTGATTTCACTTAAACGCAGTCAGAAAAATTTAGGATTAAAATCATTTTACATTACTTTGAAATCATCTTGGATGGAAACAGAAATTGTGGATTTAATTTGTAAATTAAACAATACACCTACAGGAAGACACCCATTCCATTGAAAATCGTCGCAAACAAACAAAAAGCTTAACAAGCTCTTTAGAATACCGATTGCACGAAGTTAAAATTTTAACACACAACTTATTTTACAAAATAACAAACCCTGTGATTGCCACTCAGACATCAAGATATAAATTATTTCTTGCACTGCACAATTAGGCAAGGAATTAAGGGAAATAGTGTCGGACGAACTGATGAACAAAATCCTGTTACCACGTACAATTCATCATAAACCATTCAACAACATTAGATAACAGACACTGGAAAACGTGAAAGTTTTCAAATACCTTTTGTATTCATAATATTTAAGCATGAATATTTCTCAAGATCATTCTACACATGTAATATTTGTACTACAATGGCTTCACTCCGTAATTATTTAATTTTCGATTACCTAGGGCCTTGGAATATATCAGATTTTAGAATACCTCCGACGGTCACCACGGTCTCAAAAGTTTATGGTAATAAAACGCCTATCCTTCATAGAATTAGTTCAATAGAAATGGTTAAATATGTTAACATGAAGCTAGTTAAGCAACTTTAAAAGTTTATTACGTGCGTACACAACCTGCCGGAGATTGATAGGTTCATTCAAGAATCTCCCGGCAATACTGCTTTAGTGACACTTAGGACGGTGTACTGACAGCTTTAATTGCATATTGTTTCACTGGAATGTGAAAAGACTTCCCGCGCTCAGAAGTATGCATTTTTAGAGTAAGAATTAGAAATTCATATTAGGAGAAGGCTTGAGACCCGTTCGCAGTATTTTCACGGATAAGCACCGAGAAGAGAAGGGGCGATCTAGTACTGAGACTTATTACCCATGTCATATACATCATGTTGAACGATTCACTGAAGATAAGCACTGTATACATGTGTGTGTGTATATATATATATATATATATATATATATATATATATATATATATATATATATACTATCACTAAATTGGACTAGCGAAAATTGTAAATCGAATAAGTCTTATAATGAAAAATCGAGACTACACGTAATATCACTCATAGTAGATGATCGATTGCTTCCATTAAAAATAAAACTAGAAGGGCTACTAATCCCGCAGTGTTACAGAATAGTCATTAAAAGCGCGTGGCATGAACGTGAATTAAAAAAAAACGCTGAATAAGAAAATTGGCTCTATAACCTAGTTTAAAGAAACTGTCCATTTGGCGTATAGCCGCGTACTACGGGTGAACAACTTGATTGTGCCACAGCTGCATTCAAGCATTTTACATAAAAACATAATTTAATAACAACCCCAACCATTAACATTTTATACCGCTTGAAAGCTCAAGAGGGTAAATTAAAAATATATAATACTATGTTCGGGTTTTAGGAATCGTTGGCCTCTTTAGCATTCGGGTGATTTCAACGATCGGGAAACCCAGATTGAATGCGGAGCCACGAGAAAAGGACTAACATGTTTTCATATTAAAAAGCACTGACGTTTTATCCATGCAATTTCTCAGTGAAAGAAGAATTAATAAAACATTAAAAATCAATTCAATGACTGCACGAGCATAATTATAGGAGGGTCAGGGTTACAATCACGCGTTTAGAAACCAGCATACTGCCCTGATGCAATCGCTCCTCTTCGCAGAAAGAAAAGTCGCAACCATAAGTGCGCGGCTCTTTCATGACCATGAGGCACCTGATGGTATGCGACAAGTATAGGACACATCGTAAAAGCCAGAGGCCAAGTACTGAAGATAGACAAGATTATTATCTTTTTATTTCTTTAATTATTTTTCAATTTTCACGATAAAAATATCGCGTTCTTACATTTTAAAAACTGGGCTGCAACATCTTTCTTTTATAAAAATCTTTCACCAAGTGAATACAAAGTAACTTTTCTGCACTGAGGATCACGATTTTATAGGAATCATGGCTTTCAGCCTTTATCATGGAAACCGAATACACTTATCTGATGAATTTCGTCCTGTGCAAAACAGCGTTGATGTCGGCGCATTCAATTCAATATTTAAAGTTCCACTTCCACAAGGCGAATGAGCAAAGGTATCGTGTGCCACGGATATTCCTTGATTATATAAAACGCTCAGAAGGATCAGAACACCGCTGAAGCAGCGCTCAGAAATCAAAAGTCGAGAAATCACAGTAATAATTACCACACTTCCTAAATCTGAGCATTAAAAGTATGCGCTATGCCATTGAAAAAAAATGTCGAGGGCGAAGATGTTCACTAATAACTAAGCAATAAGTGACCTTTTGTTATGTTCTAACATATATTCTCTGGCCATTTCTCTCATATTTTATTTCTTTCAAGTTGTTGGAACTAATTCGGCTTTAAAAACGCCGTCTTGTATGTTGTGTCTTCAGTATATAAGTGGACTGAATGAACACTATGATGCAAACTTAGCGGGCAACGGTCATCCGAAAGCTACGCATTTCAATGTGCTAGTGATCGCATCACCTCCTTGTGTCGATACCAAAAGCTATCCATACTGGTCCATTGTTATGTTACTACACTCCCTCCGTGTCCACCTTATTAGTGAAGAGCTTTCCCTTAAGACATCGATAATAGGAAATGTGTGGGCGTGGGAGGAGATAATCAGAGGAAAAGAAATTTTTTCAAGCTCGGCACCTGGGTGGTGGCTCCATGGGTTTGCGAGAATGTGGGTGTGGCCAGAACAAAAAAAAAAAAAATAACCGCCCTATCATGGAGACGAAATCAAAATGCCACGCTAACAACGATTTTCACACAGCGGGTGAGACTAGTGAGACTTGACTAAGACTAAGTCATTCCCAAAATTAAACACCTTTAGCAAACACTTTATCTCACGTATTATCGGTAAGAATTACGTTTCCAGTGAGAAATCGTAGTCTAAAGAATCGTCGGTTCGCTCAAACCATGTTATCCCACGAACAATATAAATAACAAAAAGTAATAATAAAGGAGAAACTCCGGAGCGCATATGAAGAAAAATTAGCACTATATAAATTGAAATCATTGCAATTTGATAAAGGAAAATCAATTTTTTTAAATAAACAAATAAATAGAAAAGAAATCCAACGTATGGTGCAGTATTACCAACGAAACTATAAATCAGATTTTACTCACTTCATTAAGCACCATAAATTCACCGACATATCATTATTTCAAAATCATTAACTTGACTAACTTAACGACAAAACTAGTAGTCACAACTTCGGGAATCGAACAGTCAAATGGCTATTCACAGGGCGGTGACGCCACATAGCTGGATTCAAGTGCCGTCCGTGATGCACACACTTCCATAATCGTTTGATGGAAAACAACAATTCCCTCATTACCCAAGAACTTCTGTCACTGCTCTTGCAATGCTTTAGAGATACAATGGTACTTTCTCCGTTGAATCCAAGTACACGGAAGTTAGTATACAAAAAATAAAAAAATTAGAACCAGATAAGAGATAACGGTAACAGAGCTAACAAATCCACTTTTTACGCCCAGATAAAAATCCAAACAGCCCAGGAAGTCTGTTGTGGACCCCAAGATGGGAGAATGAAGAGAAAATACTTGATGCCAGATTAAGACCAGTTACTCGACGCGACCGGGTATCTTTTGAGGAAACACAAGACGACGCGGAAAATGGCTAAGGAACGAGAGGGACAAAGAACTGCGACACTCGGGTCCATTAGCCTGCCCATCTAGGGACGAATTCGGATTACAAGCCATGGAGTGGGGAAATGTAGCGGTGGTCGGAGAGGGGTCTTGGCACAACTCCGGGGCCGAGGTCGCCAGGGAGGCAAGAGGAGGTAATGCAGACTGTGAGATGTACGGCACAGGGCATCTAGGGAGTCGAAAGCAGGCAAAAGTCAACAATTAAGTCAGCAGATGTGGAAACCAAATTTAGAGGTGCTCCGAATCATTTCGTTTTCCTCCTCTACATTAAAATTATTATTATAGGTAATCTACCGTTTAAGGTAGGTTTTGAATGGACACAATCACCAAATAAATATTTTGTTTCTCCTAACAAAACACAACCCAACACCCTACTTTATAGCAAGCCCCTCTGGGTACTTCCTTCCTCACTTCATCCATCTAACATCCCTATCTACATTGCAATAAATCTGAATCTTTCTAAATCCCTTATCTCACTATGTAACCAAGCATCACTTGCCGAAATAACCAATGGGCACATGCCCGTAGGTAATGACGGAGAATGCCTCTAAAAACAAGTTTATCATCAAAATGTTACTACCAATAATATACCTCGAAATCCAACACATTTTCCACCAAAAAATATAAAGTTTCCGTAAATATGGGACAGATTTTGAAGGAAATTCTTTGCAGATGATTCAATGATGTAGAAATGCGAAATGCCAGGAAATTAAAAAAAAAAACACTTCAGAATTATTACTAACGCATAATGGTCATAAAGAGGCGCACCCATGGAAATAGTTACGAAATATTCAATACATAAAAAATGTCGACAGAGCACATATAGACCACTCTTGTGAGACCACTTCAGATAACCAATATAAATTGCCAAGATGCTGATATTTCCAAAAAGGCTAATAAGATTGCTCACCCAGCGATATTTTCCCACCCATACTGGCGAGAAAGTAGAATGCCCTTACGTTTTGAGAATGCGGTGAGAACGTACGCCACGGCGATTGGCAGTTCAAGGGTGAACTTTTAAAAAGTGAACCCGGCCAGCAAATATATGGACTGGGCCACTTACTCAGTCGTCACGCGCGCGAGAGTCCCTTAAGGGATAACAACAGTCCACGGAAATCAACATTTGCCCGAGGCTAACCAAATTGGTGTGATGTCACTTTTAATGAAGTTCTTTCTTCTTGAGCCTCGACTATTATCCTTTCCCAACTGACCTTTCATCGCTATAACTTAACGAAAACGCCCTCTACTACTATTCCAAAGAATTAACGTACGCAAAGCACGCATATGACCTGTCAAACAAAAGGACGAGCCAATTTCCCCGGAAAAAATGACGGAGCTAAGACACTTGCTTCAAGTTTCCACTGAGAAATAAGAAATGGGAATTCCAAAGCGAGCAGACATAATGCAGCCAATAAAACATATCTCACTTACCTAACTGCTCCTAAGGCTATATGTATTCACCAGAACGTGACTGAAGATGGAGTTAAGCACACATGGTGTTTGTGCTGGACGGGTGGATGTATATAATGAACTGAGACGCAATTTGTCCATTTTTTTGCAAGATGATTATATCCGGAGATTAATTTACTGAATCCAATGTAGAAACCATTACCATTCCCCAAAAAAACCCTGCATTCGAATGTGTAATGTGATACAAAGATGTCATCATAAGAATTGAGTCAGAACTACCAGTACAGTATATCACAGTTGGCGTATTGAGATAAATATCGACGTAAATTTATAACTTCGTTTTTCTTCTATGACATGATCAGTGTTGAATTATGATATAACTATCGGTTATTATCATAGGATGGTTCTTGGGTTAAATTCGAGTATGCTGTATTTCCGTTTACAGCACGACAGTTTTAATGCTGACGAAATTGACGTCACATCATAAGAGGCGGAAACACGTTGATCCTCTACGTTTTCAAAACGTTCGATTCTTTTTATAACATTCGGTAATTAGTGATGGAAAGGCACACGTTCGCTCAGTGTTATAACTTCTTGAAAATATATTGGCGAAATTAAATGCAATTTGAAACACTACTTTGAAATAAATAAATAAATATATATATATATATATATATATATATATATATATATATATATATATATATATATATATATATATATATAGTTCTTTTATATGTGTCTATTCTTTTATATTTGTGTTATGTTGTGTCAGCCCATTATATATACTACCTTGATCAAAAAGTTCCCGGAATAACCACCGTGTGGCGCTCCCATCGTTCCGATTTGAGTTCTGTTTTTTTTTTTAAATTGGTACATCTGTTGTTGATATTCCCTTTAAATCTTAGTGTCATAACTTGACATTTGCAAAAGTTACGTAGCCAAGAGTACATCTATCTTTGTGTGTGTTGGCGATTTTTTACAATTTCAGAAATGGATTTAAATTTGCAACAACGAACTTGTATTAAATTTTGCGTAAAAAACGGATTTAGTGGCGCACGGACGTTGGAAATGTTGGAAAAGTGTTTCGGCAACGATTCTCTAAAAAAAACGGTCGTTTACCAGTGGCACGAGCGGTTCAGAAGTGGTCGTGAGTCAATCGAAGATGATGAACGCAGTGGCAGACCATCGACATCGAAAGTCGGTGAAAAAATTGATAAAGTAAAAGAAATGTTGGTCAATAACCGCAAATTAACCATCAGAGAAATAGCGGAGGACTTGAACATTGCCTATGGATCCGCCCAAGACATTGTGGTTAATGATTTGGGTTTCCGTCGTGTAGCAGCAAAGTTGGTGCCAAAAGACCTCAATTTCATGCAAAAAAGAGACCGTGTTGACGTCGCAAAAGACATGATTTGCGAGGCTGAATCCGATCCCACATTCATCAAAAGGATCATTACTGGAGACGAGACGTGGGTTTATGAGTACGACACGCAATCCAGACATCAGGCAAGTGAATGGCGTTCACCAAATGAGCCGAGACCAAAAAAACCACGTCGTTTTCAGTCAAAAAAGAAGGCAATGCTGACGGTTTTCATGGATTACAACGGTGTAGTGCATCATGAATTTTTGCCAGAAGGCCAGACAGTAAACAAAGAGTATTATTTGGGCGTTATGAGACGTTTGCGTGAAGCAATTCGCCGAAAGAGACCAGAAATGTGGGCAGAAAACTCGTGGATTTTTCACCATGATAACGCACCGTCGCACAATGCTATCATTATTCGTAATTTTTTGACGAAAAATGCAACAAATACCATCCAACAGCCACCGAATTCACCTGATTTGGCTCCCTGTGACTTCTTTCTGTTCAATCGAGTTAAAAAACCATTACGGGGAACGCGTTTTAGCAGCCGAGAGGAAGTAATGGAAAAATCGCAGGAAGCACTGATGGACATACCGAAAACCGAATATAAAAAATGTTTCGAGGATTGGATCAAGCGCTGGGCTAAGTGTGTTGCAGTCGATGGGGATTACTTTGAAGGGGACAATATAGATTTAGATGAATAAACTTGTATTTTTAATTTTCTGAATAAATTCCTGGAAATTTTTGATCAAGGTAGTATATATATATATATATATATATATATATATATATATATATATATATATATATATATATATATATATATATATATATACACACACACACATACAAATATACATTCAAACACGAAATCCCGCCAAACGGCGAACAAATACTCATTTATATAGATACAGATATAAGGGAAAGGGATAGGAACACACACAAAGGACGAACACAGGAGAGGTGGAGAAAGCGGAATCCAGCAGATCACGAGTGTAAAAATATTTCCTAGACCGGGATTTGAACTCCGGATCTTTCCACTTGGCGGGCGGAGGCTCTTACCCACTTGAGCTCTCCAGGAAACGTAATTTACACTGAGATCTGCCCTTCTCCACCTCTCCTGCGTTCGTCCTTTGTGTGTGTTCCTATCCCTTTTCCTTATATCTGTTTCTATATAAATGAGTACATACAAATATATATATATATATATATATATACACACACACACAGTCGTATATATATTTTTAAAGTACAAATGAATGAACACACCGTCATAAAATGCAATGCATTATATTCTGTTTTATAATATCTTCATCACCTTAAACAGATTAATTCGAATTTCACAAAAACTGTTGCACTAATGCATTAGCCATAAAACATAATGCCTTCGGTTTTGATTTCCCCATTTGTACGACCAAAATCTTTAGATGAATTATAGAAAAAGTTGGCCGAAATTAATGATCATCGTCGGTCACAAGCCGGAGAGAGCAAGCACCGAAACGTAAGGGTAACTAACTCACCAAGCGATCGTTCACTTCGAGAGACGACTGATCCCGGAAATTTTCCAAGGGGTTCCCAACATAGGTGCGCCGGGCAAACCTTGGCACGTCGATTGGATGAGTGATTTAGTGGTGACACTACGGAAGTCTGTGTAAACACGCCGCGACGAAAAATCACCCCGCAACTGCGACAGAACTGGAACGGCGACCGCTGCAAATGGAAATACACGTAGTTTGCACGCCCCGGATATCCCTCACCCGTTTCCGCAGAGGTCCATTGTCCCGGGCCATGATTTCACGCAAATCGATCTTAAACCCGCTCGCAAGACCTTGGTCATTACCTTGCCGGCTTGAAGTACGCGTTCGCAGCTGGACGGGTGGAAATGTTTTCTTCGGCCGGTTGTGAACGAATAGCGACTGTGACCGCGGATTCGAAGGGGACTACAGCACTGTCGGTTTGCAAAGGGGAAGACGGATTCGGATCTTGGAATGAACGAAGGGTGTGAAGATGGTTTGATCATCGGTTGAGAAAGCCTGTGGATGGACGTGTGCTGCCACACAAAAGTTATCAATGAATCGAAAAGGATATTCAACTTTTCAATGTAACCCCCCCCCCTTTCACTATCAATCGCCAGCCATTACATCACCCCTTGAATCAGTTCAACGCAGCGGTTAATTCAGGTATGCTGTCCGTTAACCTCGCATTTCACCCAAAATTTTTCACTTTCGCATCATCCATTACTTTTATCATGAACCTCATCCGGGGCTTCCCTCTTTAGTTAATTCCGTTGACTTACCCTCTCGCAAGTGTCTCAATCAAGCCATCGCGTTCCAAAATGTCCAAAGGCTCATTATTTCTTTATCAAAGGACCGGCATAAATACTCATTGCAACCGTCTCAGTTGGCTAGCAATCAGAACTGCTGAATTACAACAGTGGAATTTCCAATTTTAGGCTGTCAGCAGTGTACAATCAGATTGTCTTTTGTTTACATCTCATGCCGCGAATTTGAAGAAGATGGTAGTCTAGCGATGATATTTACTGAAGGCAGGATATAAGTAACAAAATTATTCTACAAAAAAAATTATATTTTACCAAAAGTCACCGAAGTACTGCACGAACGGGAAAACCAATTTAAGTGTGATCTTATTAAAAAAAAACTCACCAGGATTTCATAGTAGACATGTGACAAGCTAAAGAAAGATCCTGCGTATTTTCTATTCTTCTAAATGTGCAATTCAAAACAATCCGACAACAGCAGAGATGCTTAAATGGTAATCAGCCAGCGTGCATGCGTAAACATGGGCGATCCCTCGCGTCGCAGTGCAACAGGCTAATTGACGAGCATCGTCACTAATATCGACTACTACTTAGGTTCAAAATTGACGATTTTAAAGACAAAAATAAAATATGACAATCATTAAGAGCCAATTACGTCGAGTATTTCGACTTTTCGAGCTAGATTATACCGAATTAAGCTTTCTAATGGAAAACACTGTCACATTGCTTGACTCATTTTCAGTTCAGTCCTTAATTGGAGGATTCATCCTAAAACTAAGTAAACTGGCTGTTTAGCTGTATCTAAAGGCACAGACAGAGCGCCATAATACACACTTTTTGCACCCAAGAGATAGTTAAAGCTTAACACTGAAACTAATAGAGAGTCGCTCTTGTCATAACTTCTCCCGTCAATTAATGTACCCGCCCATTTATTTATCTTTCATCTCCTGTAACACCACTGATTAAAGTATTATTTTCTCCGATCTTGCCACTGTCCACAGCTCGCGTCCAAAGGCATTGAGGAAATGGTTTATTATTTCGATGTCCACGTATAGTGCTGAATGTGCGTAGATTATATTTAGTTTACAATAACTGCTAGAACTTCTGCTAATCTCTTATCTTTTTCAAACGACGGCAATCCTAGATCTTAACTCGGCAAACTATTTCAATCATAGATTTTGCTTTCCGAAGTGTAATTGTTTTTCCTAAAAATTCCCTTTTCACAAATTATTAACTTCGTTTGATTTTTTACTTATTTTGGAGTTTCGTTTTACATTGCCTCTTACATGTCAGCAAACTTTCTCTTTAATTCCCTCAATTAAGTGTCACCCATGACTGATATAATTTACACTCTCTCAATATCCATGGAATTCCATTGATATGTTTAAAGATACTTCCTTAAAATTGGAAAATGTCTGTTTTGTTAATGTATCTAAATCAGATATCCACGTAAAGCAATATTAAAAGCTTTATTAATGATTATTTTAAAAACTGAAAGTTCAATATTCATGATACCAATCAAGCCAATATAAAGCCCTCAGAAAAGCATTGGAGGTCGAAAAATATAACGTTATTCATGTATTTAACCATTGTTAGACTAAATATCTCATATACTTCCGTTGTCGCCGTATCAACTGACGCAATGGCTGGATTTAGTTTCGCAACAAAACGCAGCGGCTTTTACACACAAATCTCTAGTAAAAAATAATGCCTAAATTAACACAAACGACCCGAGGTCATCAGTGTGGCGGGAGACCTAAACAAGGTACACCTTCCCGCATTGCCTCTTTGTTGGGGGTGACTTTTTTCCCCCCTTTTCGACACATTGAAACGGCACGCGTATTCCCCCCGCGTGACTTCTCTTGCGTCACCCGCCCAGGCACTCACGGTGAGCAATTGAAATGAGATCCTTGCACGATGGCGGACGCCATGACTCGGTAAAACGTTCCAAAGCCTGCGGAATGGACGAAGATCGACGGCTAACTACAAAAAGGTTAGCGTGGCTGCGTTCCATGCGGCCCCCATTCCATCTCTCCGCTCGCCTCATTGCGTCCGATATGCAATCGTTAGCTCAGCGGGGGAATGGGAATTGGGGGGAGGGAGGGGCAAATCCGAACAATGGGAAATCCAAGAAGAGTCGAGAGGGAACGAGCCATGAGTTTCCTCACGGGTGCCTGCCTTCCCTTTCAATGGAGGGACATTCCTCGGTAGATCAATGTCGATTTGAGATGCAGAAAGGCAGCGATCTGAACGCCGTCATGCGGATCGGCAGTCCAAGCGTTTACATCACACTTGAGAGTTAAAATATTTGTCACACGTCCGACACCACATTCATCAAGCTATTTTACGCTCTCCCGCCGACAAAAGGCAATCTTGACTAATAAATACATCGTCAAGGTAGCGTAACTCACTCTATTGAGTATATTTCCATGAGATCGTATGGATCGCGAAATCGTTTAAAAGTGACTTCTCACAGATGACAAGCGCATGAATATTCAGACGAAATCAGTGGGTCCGAGCGACTTAATACATCAGCAAGGAGTTTTTTTGCAAAACCTTGTTGCAAACACCACTCGCGACGAATTATCAACGAGATTAATTTATTAAATTCTCAGGATTCCTTAGGCATATTCATAAACTCCATGTCAGAGTTAAGATTTAAAACTCCCTTCTTTTGGCAGGCAGGACATATTCCATTGTATTTCTGGCCCCGAACATATGCTTTTGTTCATAACGTACAAGAAATGAGTTCAACATTGGCCTAAATCATTGGGTAAATGCAGATGAGGACACAAGCGAAATGTGTTCAATAAAGGACAAAAAAGGAGAGGGAAGATTAATTCAAAAGGAGATCACAAAATATTCCAAGGACAAGACTGCAAACGTAACAGGTAGGATTCACAACGATGTGATACCACTATGGAGTGCCATCATTTGCCTATTTCCAAATAACACAGAGAGAGTGCAAGGAAGTCGTTTTTCGTTTATTTCATCAGAATTAAGACAGACGAACTCGAAAATCCGGCGTTAACCGCAGACACACCCTTCCTTTTTAAAAAAAACCGAACACGTTTTGCAATGTACTCCCTCGAAGAGGATAAAAGCAAAGAGCCTGGAAGAATATTTTCTAGGGATCTCTCCCTAAAATCCTCGACTTTCCAGTAATCCACACACAAAGAAAAAATCCCCGAATTTTCCTGTTCTTCAAAATAGGTGGCAAACGTACATGCCAGAACCATGCAGTCTAATTGCAACACCGCACACTGCGATGCTGGCGAAAATTGCTTTACGGAGATAAAGAGGCGAAGAAGGACCAGATCCACGATGATTGCCCGCGCCAATGGATATGCGCAGGGAATCGACTCGGCTGGCGATGACACCTTCCAAACTCTGCCTCCCCCGAACGAAACTCGGCACCCGACGCGGAAAAATCAGAATTCACGGAGGAACGGGCGAGGGAATATACGACCAGGCCACGCGAGACAAAGGGGCGCTTTGGGGCACGATGGTGACACTTGTAAGAAGGCCATTTGGAGCAAGGTCATGTCCGGAGATCGTGAAATGATTCTGAATGAACCAAGTACCAGAATGGAAAGGAGAGGAGTGACCACAGTATGGCCAAACACTTTATGGAGTCCCGTTCTCGACTTTCCTCCGACAAACATTTCGGTATTTTCCCGATTTTTCTACCCAACGTTCGGAGTTCGATATGCTACGTTT
Source organism: Hetaerina americana (assembly GCF_022747635.1). Taxonomy (NCBI): domain Eukaryota; kingdom Metazoa; phylum Arthropoda; class Insecta; order Odonata; family Calopterygidae; genus Hetaerina; species Hetaerina americana. Next base: position 8,235,927 of record NW_027287095.1, read on the forward strand.
TTGTAGATCATTCCTCATCCCTATCCACCTATCAACCTTAGCTATCACCGTATTCGACGATAGCAGTGCGGTTTATCGCCAGGTTTTACACCTAAATTATTCACGAACTGATACGAACTCGTATCTCACTACCTTTACCTATCTATAATGATTCCCTGTTTCTGAAAAAAATACATTTTCCCATTTTTCCCGAATTTTTGAGGAAGCGATGGTTGCCGAATTTTTCTTGATTTCCCCAACTGATTGGCCGAGCTGGAACCAGAAAACTAGCGGGGGATTCTAAAAAGAGAAAAAGAGAAAGGAAGGATGGAAGGAAGAGAGAGGAGAGGAAAGGAGGGGATTGCGGACGTGGGCAAGAGGGGAGCGGGTAAAGAATCCGACGGTTGGTGGAATCGAGCCTCCTGTGTGTGTGTGTGTGTCAAGAGAAGGCCAGATCGGTATGGACGCCCGGAGGGAGCTGGCTAGGAGCGATAGAGAAGAATGGGTGAAGGGAAAGTTGGATAGGACCCAAAAGAGATGGTAATAACAGAGAAACGATGACTTTTTAAGACGAGAGACTCCTTTGAGAGAAGGCCGCCCGCACATGCATACGTTTACTTGGATCGACGTTCGAATGAGACGCGATCGTGATGGCCTCCGGGGGGCCTCCCTCCAAGTCCTCCGTGGACCCTTCCCCCCCCCACACCACTTGAAAATCGATCTCTACCCATTTTCCCACTCCCCCCCCACTCAGACAAACCACCTACCCCCGATCGCCAGAGTACTATAATAGGGGAGGCGAAGGCGAAACGGGGAGAGGGGGTACGGGATGGGAGGGGACTCGTGGTCACGCGAAGGGAGGCGTCGAACCCACGGACTCCTCGGGCGAAGGACAACGATCAGCGACGAAGATGAGCGATATTAGCACGGATCATCCCACTACGATGCTCACGCGATGTCACGCAACGGCGCGGAGGGACGAGATCTCTTAGTGATGCAAATTAAAATTGCGCGAGGGTTTGTTCAAAATATTTGTACCCTTGATCCATAAAATATCGAGCAAGGTGAGGATACGGAAGGGGAAATGAGTGCGTAGAGCTGTAATTCTGAGAATCGAAGTAATATCGACGTCATCGGATCGTAAATTTAAATGATTGATAGTATCCTATCATGCATGTATTGATGCATGAGGGCAACAATGAATATCTTACACATAACAACACAGTCGACGGTGATACTACAATATCGAATGTAATGCGTTTTTGGTTCAAAATGGAATATCATCCACTTCTAACTCAAAGTCGATACGCCCAAGCTCTTGAAGAATTCATTTTATTGCCCTGCGGAAACGTCCAAATTAAGGAAAACCAATCCAAAAACGCAAATAAAGAACGAGTTTCAATTAATCAAATCAATGATATCGATGCCTTCAATATAAACAGCGTTAAGTGTCTCAATACAAGCTTCTGTCTGAGCGTGAGTCAAATACACTCCAGTCAAAGAAATCGAATAAGAAGTTCAACGTTGGAAATTTGAATCAACAAATCAAGCAAACATCAAATTGTGAGAAAATTGATGAATTTTTTGCGAGAGTATTGTTTGATATTAATTTTTCGCCGAAAATTCTGGAAGAGTTAATAAATGTTTTAATGACATATTTAGGTAATTATTGATGCCAAAAATAAATGAACGCTTTTCATGCAACAAAAATGCTCAATATGACCCTAAATCCACTCTCATTTGTCATCATACTACTCGCCGGCCCCGGTGGCGGTGGGGAAACGTCCTCGCCCGTCAACTCAGCGGTCGCGGGTTCGATTCCTGCCTAGGCGAGATTGCCTAGGCAGGAATCCTCCATCCCTTGCCTCCGCCTAGGGCTTTGGTGTATGTGATTGTCTCAACTGCTATATCATTGTTCAGAGTCCGATGCGAAGGCCGAAGTGCTGTTTTCGGAATAATGAAAAATAAATAAATTATACAAAATTGGTGGAACAGAATTACTCACATGAACACTCATTGAAATAGACCAAAATTGCAGCCTATGCAATACCCATAATTTATGATTCTTATATGATGTACTGAAGTCTACGCACAAAAATAATGCTCCCAGTTATTCTTAAGTTTTGATGGCATATTTCCTCAGCTTGACCGATGTTAAGGCCGAGAAGGGTGTAAGTGGATGGGATGTGAAGGCTCATGATTTTGTGGGTGGCGTCGGCAGGGGTTCAAACTGCTCCGGTTCGAACTCCCAAGGCCACAAGGATTATAAATATTGTCCAGAGAGCGCGCCTTCTATCGTTCGTGCAGACGGATAAAAATAATACCTGGGTCCACAAAAAACGGAAATTCACATTTGAAATCACAAAACTGTATTTATGCGCCCCAACAAAATTTTTTCGATGATGAAAATTTCGGCTTGCCAGAGAGATGGCGACCGCGAAAATAATTCGCACGTGTGAGACGCATCTTTTCAACACTACCTTAATTTTTAGACATTTTAAAAATGTCAGCAGCAATATCACGGAAGTACTAATACGGGAAGGTAGGTAGGTGGTTGCGCATATCGCTGCGCATCCTCGCCGTCGACTGTTTCGAAACCTCACACGTCACCTGGATTACATGGAACTCCCATCACTCGTTCGCAAACGCAGCGGTGAATATTTTCCATTTATTCGGTTATTTTGAGAATCTGAATCCCTCGTGATGCCTAATTGGGCCGCATTTGGGTGTTCCAATAATGCTATTCGTACTATTACGTTTAAAAGTAAATTAAATTTTCTCAACTAAATGGTAAAATCTGATTTAAAGTTCATTTGCAACACTATCAACTCTCTCGTTGACTGTCCCAAACTGCTCTCCCTCATCAACTTCAGATCCTACCTCCTATCCTATCCTAGCAGTACCTCCACAACCCACCCGCACACACTCATTACTCTAAATACTCACTCCCAGATTATCACTGATTAAACTCTCCCTTTTCTTTCGCCTCTTCTCCTTGTTGAACTCACTCCCTGATTCCATTAATCATTTTTTGCTTTCCTCCAACATATTTACTGACCCTACTCTTTCCCATCTCTCCATAATTAAATGATGAAAAAAGGACCTGTTGTTGTTAATTGTTCATATTTGTTGTTTTTGCATGTATGCGTCCTTATTTATATGTTCTTAAATGATCTGCTTTAAATTGGAAAGTTACTGCTGAATGTGCTTATACATCCAAATAAGCTTATAAAATTATCTGGAAAAATTGACGAATGTTTGAAGTATCAAAAACCCCAGGTTAAGCTGATCACATATTTCAATTAATTAATTATGTACAGTTAATTTACATTGCACTTTTTGATTGAAAGTATTCGTTATTCGTAGATCTTGTATACAAACCTTTACAAGCAGTGCCAACGCGATAAAAGCAATGCAGATATTCTAGACTATTATTATTATTATTATAACCCCCTTTAAATTTAATGATAGGGGAATCAATGACGAGCCAAGAAGAAGTGTTCTGCTACCTCGGGGAGTGTAATTACTAGAGACACCAGATACACCTCTGCAGTGAAAAGAAGGATAACCTTGGCGGAGAAGGCATATGAAAATAAAAAAGAATCTTTTAGGAAAAAAACACATAAAATTTGAAATGAGAAAATCCTTTGGAAAAATGTTTATTTGGAGTACATCATTGGATGGATGCGTAACTTGGACATTGGGAAAAAGGGAAAAGGCTCGGTGGGAAGCAATAGAAATGTGAATTTGGAGAATAATAACAAGAATAGGATGGAAGGAGAAGAAAAGCAACTTAGAATTAGTGAGAGAAATTAAGGAAGAAATGGATCTAATAAAAGAGATGGAGAAAAGGAAAATTAAATATGTTGGACATGTTCTCAGACATAACATCTTCCTAGAAAATATAATGGAGGGGAAAATAATAGGAAAAAAGGAAGAGGAAGGCAAAGAAGGAAATTTATAGCTGATATGAAAAAGTACTATGATAGTAACAACATTCAATGAACTAAAAAGAACGGCAATGGAGAGAGACCAATGGCTGCAACGACAAGGCTCCGCCTTTAGAAGATGATGATGACGATTATTATTAGTATTCAACCGGTTTTGGATGGACTCGGTCTATTAAACGGTACAAAGATATGTTTCTTTGCCATTCCAAACAAAACCCCACCTGACATCCAATTCTGCAATAAACCCTTCAATACCTCATACTTCCTCCCTTCATTCCGTCAAACATACTACCCTCATTCTTCTCTCTATCATAGTCCTCTTCCATCCTTTACTCCAAATTTACATCTATCATCTACGCCTATCCTCCTGCTTCAACGACTACGTTTTCGCGCCGTACAAAACCACGCTCCACATCAAAGTTTTTACGAGACTTTTCTTAACATCCTCACTCAAAGTCCCCGTCATCAACCCCCTCCTCCTTGTGAAAGCTTCTTTGCCTAACGAAATTCTTCGTTTCATGCCCCTACTACTTCGACCATTTTGGCCCAAAACACTCGCGATTGGTTGGCTTTTCACTTCTCTAGTTTCCGAACTCCTATTTTAATAAACAGAATACGAAGAATGGAAATATTCACCGTTTTTCAAACAGGCCTGCGAATACTCAATTCACTTATGAACGAAAATTTTATTCTTGCTCCAATATAGTTAGCATGTATGACAGCCAAATTTTATTTTGGATACTTATATAGATAATAAATATTGACGTTTTCTACACCTTAACGTAATTAAACTCAAAATCCAGCAAACCATCCCCATAATTCAATACTTAACTCCCGTTCTGTCTGCCACTCGCCAACTCGCAGTGATCCACGTGACATCACGCGTAGAACGGAGTCATTTTGGCCACGTGAACGACCTCCCTTGCAATAGCAGTGCCATGAGCAATGTGTCGAGAATATTGAGCCGATCTGGCCACGACATGTGACAAAGCAAATAACCCACTTCTCTTTGGGATAGGCAGCCAAGACTTTATATCGAGGACGTCAAATGAGGCCGATACATATGGAGACATTATGATTTTTTTTAACTTAGAGCAATGTATCATCGAAGGTAGGTTTTTGATGGAGTCATTAACGAAGTAATGACACTTCTAAACCTCACCAAACACGATACTAAATAAACAACCTGCATGACATTAAACCGCTCTCCAAATCCAAATACTTCATAACTCCCTTTATTCCGTCCGACATGTTTTATCTTTTTCTCCTTCTACCTTTGGATATCTCCTCTATCCACTTCCATGTCAAGAACTTTCTGGTACATGATATTATAACGATGAAAACAGTACTGAAGCAACAAGAAAATATCTCAACAGTTCTTCCCACGCAATTACGACACACACATTATTATTATGTACTGAAATCCTTAAAAAACCATCCCTGTGTTTGAAACATATTGAATTCCTCTCTCACGGGTAAGGATTAAAGGGAATTATTTTTCTGTTATACATTGAAGGCAGCAAAATTATAAATGGCGATCTACTGTTCAATGTGGGCTTTGGATGGACACACTGGTCAACCACTATACTACATCTCCCATACGCAACACGCCATGAAATAATGGACGCAAACACGAGAACGACGAATCACTTCACTGATTTCATGAGCGTCGAAAACAAGAATATGTAGCAGCCATAATCGCTAATCCGTCATAAAAAGTCTGATGGCAAACCACGATCGACATCAGGAGCCTCGACGCCATTCTTGAATTCGCATGCAAAGTCGTCCACATGTGTATCACACATCACTGCGGTAAGGGGACAAGTCCGCCTGATTGCATGGTTACCACGGATAAAAAGGAAAGATTCGGTTCCACAGTAAGTCGCAAGATCTAAGAGGACCAGCACGTCCTGCAGTGACCTACAATGACCTAATGGAAGACGTGATGACAGCATATTTTGTAGTTATGTTAGTAGGCCTTTGATTTATTTTTGGAAAAGTGCCATTTTTTTATTTCTCCATATGTTAACGGTGTTATTTCACTGAAAACTATACAGATTAAAACAAACAATAATAACAATTAAAGCAATAACCAAATAATTAAAAATAGGAAAGCCTAAATTGATGAAAAACTAACTATATCAGCCGTTTGAATTCTCAACAAATAAATAAAAAGGGATAATAGAAAAATTAATACGAGTAGCGTGCTGGGATAATAATGTGAACTAGTAGTCCAAGTGACTTTTTTATTGGAATTATAGCTTTACTCTTCAGATAAATATCCAATAATGTATAGGTTAAGAGTTCGGTCATATAAACGTAAGACAAAGACTTCAATGGATGAACTAGGGCTTCCAAAAATACGTGAAACGCAATTTATCCATCACAAAATGAAACCCCTCATTTTTTAAAATAGATATTCGAGCAAATGAAAACATATTTACTATCACCCCTTAGATACCGTAGAACATTCACCAGAGAGGCGATGATATTTTGAAATTCAGTTTCAAAAGGTTTTGGCCAAGATACCGCCTGGCATTTTGCCAATTCCCGACTGGACTGTATAAACAAGCATAAAATAAATTTGTTAAGTGACCTATCATAAAAAAACCAACCCACGTATTAATAAAACGCCAGCACTTAAGACCCAACGAATGTCTCCAGAGAAAAACGAATGAGGCATCAGTTATTCCCTCATTCCCTCACCGGTCCGATCCCCGTTAGCAAGCAAGGCAGTCATCGACAACGGATCGTCCGCGGGGCCGAGAGCCATTAGCAGTATTTCCGACCTGCACCCCGAGGGGAACCCGAAGTGGAGGGCGGGAAGGCGGGGGAGGTGGGAGCGAGAGAAATCGTCCCGACGAAGCAATCATCTTTGAGGTGGCGCCAAGGGATGCGCCCGTGGACCGAAGCTGTGAGCGAGTGGCTCGCGCTTTATGCGTCGCGTCCTTTGGGGGAAAGCTGGACGGTCATCGTCCCAATCGTAAATCAGAATTATTGCCATTTCATAAACAAGGCACACCCCGTCTACGATGGAAACTTCTTTCGGCTTTTAGCAGGACGAAATGGCGAACTCTTAAAGGTTCCAGTGCCATCACGGCGGACGCGTAAAATATTAAGCAGAAATTTCCGGGACGCAATTTGGGTTTAAAAAATAAAAAAGAAGCCCGACCCAAAGCAATATCCATAATGACGTCCTGACAGCAGTGAGCATTTTTCTCGCGGTTGAGTCAGGGGGAAAGACTTTGGGATTCGGCGCTCAGCCCGCAATTGTTTGAATTACGATATTGCTTTCGACGAGAACGTTGAAATTTCTTCACTCATTTTTGACCGTACCGTGCATGGAATTGGCGAGGTACTTTTATGCGCAAGATATGATTAAAAGGTTGTCGAGAGATGTCAGCAAATATCAACGTTGCAGGAGTAAGGGGGATATAATGCTTTTGGGTCTCTCTTTCCTCCTGAAGAAGGTTTAGAAAGTACCTGGACATGGTTTTCGCCAGAAAATCTTCCATATGCTGTCAGTAAAACTAGTCTGCGGGGCTCTTAATACACACGCATGAAATATGCAAATATAGGAGGAGGTACGGAAAACATAAAATCTGAAATAATATCATCAATTTCCTGAAAATAGCGCGTGGGATTGAATGACCGATTTGCAACGACCCACACAATTGAAGCGACAGGGTAAAGTAATAATATATCATGCCATATTCGTATATGGTTCGCTCAAGGATTTATTCACTCGCGCGAATCACCACGATAATATGGCCGACAGATATTATCAACCCTTACCTGTCAAGGATGAAACGAATGACTAACGTATTCAAACTGGTATTGAGGGGAATTGAAAACAGCGAGCAAACTAAATACTGCACGCTTGAATGTTGAAAAATATTTTAAGAAAGCCTTACTATTCCGAGAGAATAACGGCTATATTATCCTAATTTTCAGAATTTACTGTTAGTACATTTCCTTCCCACTTCGAAGACCAGGGTTCTGTTTTCCGCGGGTAGGATTCTTTCCCCATGACATTTGATTCATCACTAAGCGCCGACTGGGCTTGTTTCAAGCGAAAAAAAACAACCTTCAGCACGAGTTGATGTTAAACTGTCGTTTGAATTTCATCTTCCATCAAAATAATTGCAATTTAAATATCTCTGAATAATACCGAAAATCCATTCCACGGCATCTAAGGGTGGATCTCTTCCGTAAGAAGTCTAATGACGAAGGCGGGCCTCCTTCTACGCATGTTCCCTCCAGTCATTCCCACGAATGCTTACATGAATATCCACCCTTCCAAACTGATGATAATGACATTAAAAGCCTCGCCCCTCCCGGAATACCTCTACTTCGCGATCCCCTCTGAGATTGCTCATCCTGTCTCCCTCACGACACTAAACGCAAGGCTAAAGCGCTAATGACAGAGGACGATGCAGTTACACGTTCGAATGCGATAAAGAGCGAGACAATGGGAAAGTGACGAGTCGAACGTGAGATTCGTCTGTTAATTTAATTAACTGATCGATTAAGCTCTGCGTCGATTGGGTTCCGAGTCAGCAAACGGAATATTAGGCCCACGGCTTCCTTTACTGGGGCTCACGGCTCGAAATGGCAACAGGTGCTCAGGGTCGATTATGCGGCATTGGAAGTCGATGGCAGAGCATTCATTCCCCTTTATCACACGCAGTGGATTGGTCGGACGCTAGAATCTAAACGAGAGGCCGGACGGCCAGCTGGGGCACGAGCACTTGAGCAGGAGAAAAGAATATTTCGATTCATTGAAATTGAAATATTTAAATTGACCGGAGTTTAAGAGGACGCCTCGATAGCTTAATTGACTAAAGCACTAGACCGGACATTGAGGGATCCAGGTTCGAATCCCGGTCAAGGCGAATGATGTTTACACTCTGCAATTGTGCATTGAAATGCACATTAGTGGATGACTCCGTTTAAGTTACTGTTGCGGCATCTCCAGCAGTTTCTTTGGAACTTTTCCATTTAAATGTATACCCTCATATGGACAGTGGAAATCTCTCTCTTTATAGTCTAAACAGTGTCTGAAAAATACGGGTATTCAGTAATTAATCCTAGGAAATACAACTGTAACAGATTTTCCCAGCCATGTCTACTTTGTTACTTGGATGCGCACAAATCTGAAAGATTTACGTACCAAATCATGTGCAGAAAATAAATTACTCATAAATTTGATATCACCCCAATTAATGATAATCGGGTAACATTCGATCCGATTAAGTAAAAAAATACCAATGTATCTTTCCGCTAAATTGTTTATTCGGTTAAACTAGTTACGACGCATCGGCGTCAACCTAAGCGTCATCCTAAATACAATGGTATTTTTTACTTCAAAGATTATGGATTTCCACAAAGTTAAACCTGAAAACATCGAACAAATTTCGATACGACAGTTGTCAAGTGTTTACCAAATAAAAATCATCGATATTGACTTATATATTATCGATATATGTTATGATATCGATTTTTGTATACTTATATTATCGATTCATGTCACCAATCCCTATCATAGGAGCACGCGGTGCGCGCGAAATCCCAAAATAGATCAACAAAGCGCAAGAAAAAAAAAAGCTTGGATGGTATGAATCAAAACGAGTGAGAAGGCCAAGTCACGACGGACCTGCGCTGCAAGGGCTTGCACCTTTCACTAATCATCGTGTAGCGATGTCACGCCATGAATAGCAACGGATATCCAAACGCGTCACGCCTTCTGCGTGCATGTTGATCAGATACAATATGTGCTCAATGTGAGTCTAGTTAATTCTAAAGGTCGCAGGCCTGAAACCCACCTTGGTGACTGCCTTGGTGCTGCCAACTGAAGACTCCTCTAGGAAATGACCTTCTTAAGCCATGCTAAAATATCTGCCTGATAACTTGTCCCTAGAGTTTTCATATGGCAGAAGTGAGATTGAATGTTTAGGCCCCATGCAGTCCCAAAAAACACGAGGGCCACTAGCTAAACTTTCACTCCGTTAAATGATATTATACAGCAAAGAAATATCTTTTAATCTGATTTTTGTTTAAGGGTGAAATGATCTCACCCTCCGGAGCTAAAAGTCACAGACCAGGAGCGACGACAGTGGAGTGGTTGCCCACCGAAGGCGGAGGTCGACTCGAACACGATTCAATCTAAACCGTGAGACAACAGGAAACTATCAATGCCCTTGAAGGGATTCGAACCGGCAACCTTCATGCAGACGAGCATGCCCACAACCGAAAGTTCCAGGTCAAAAGAATGAACCAATGAGGAGGGGGGGGGTAAAGGAGGGTAAGGCTACCAAAAAAACCTAATATATATTGTTTCCCCACCCAATAAACTTTCTACAAGGAAAAATACCAATTGAAACTCCAATACCACAACATTAATAATAATATTTTCATAGCAATAGATATTTTTGAAGTTTGCCACACTCTGCACTCCCGCCTCTTACTTCACATAGACTTAGAAAAATAATTAATTCTTTTCAATAGATATATTAGCATCAAAAAGGCCTTAACGTAATCTTAACAATAAGAGCATTTTGTTTTTTAACGTTTAGATATTCATTAAATTATTTTTTTATTCTAAAGAGACTTTTCACATTTCAGTGATTACCCTGCTTTACTATCCTTCAGTTTCCTCGGTCGTTGCAATCTTCCCCCTCCAAGCCTCGATCCCTCATCATTCAGGCTATTTCTGTTCTCCTTGTTTTCCTAGGCCGACCACGTTTCCTTCTTCCTGGTGGCGGCCATCTAAAAGATTAGCTCTTGGCCATCTTTCCTCGTTCATTCTTCGAACGTGGCCATGCCATTGGAGAGCTCGTCTCGTGATTCTTTGTACGGGTGATCCTTCCATGCGCATCAAATGTCTAATATTTTTCTTTTCTAACTTGGATATCCAGGTGCCTCTCCTTATCTCCTCCACATCCACAGCTTGTGTTTTACTTCCAATGACTCTTATCATAAACTTAGAGCGATCAATACTTTACCATCTCCACTTAGTACAGAGTAACATTAATCCATGCCGAGAGGAGACGCCCATACGACCAGAGGATCAGTTACATTTAACCAAAATATTCTGCACAAACATTTTAAAAAGAGTCAGGAACTGGAAGAGCCCATTGCAGAGCCTTGTCTAAAACCTTTAGATGTTCCGAGCATAGAAGAGAGCTCCTTTCCTACCTTAATTGCAACTTGAGACTGTTGGTAAATACGATTTAACAATGTCAGTTGTGATACAATATCAACATGCTCCATTGCATTCCATCGTTGATTAATAGGTAAAGAATCACAGTCCTTTTCAAGGTCCACAGATATCGAATCAATTTTCTGGACCTTAGCGAACACTTCACTGATTATCCTGTGGCTAAAACTATGCTCCATACAGGATCGTCCCAGAGTTAGCCCTACCTGAACCATTATCAGTCTTTCGATCTCATATTCCACCCTTTTTTAAGAATACTGCTCAAAGTTCTCCTGGTGGACACCATTGTACTAATCTCATTAGAATTATTTGGGTGTTTCTAATTCCCTTTTTATAGATGGCGTATATATATGATATACACCATTCTTCTGGTATTTCATATCCTGTCCGTAATTTGCATTTTCCTTGCCATTTTTCAAGATTATGCAAATCTCATTTATTCCAGAAAATGGCTTATTTCCCAAAATATTCTTTTCCATGGATCTTTCTTATATTTTTACATATTTTTTTACCTTCTTATTGTACGACTTGTACCAAAAAATATTAAAAATTTCTCAAGTCCAAAAATTTCTACATTTTCTTGTTTTCTTCCATAATATCCAGTTATATTCTTCATTTATTCTTTCTATCTCTTCCTAAATTTTCATCACCTGCTTCCACAATCGCATGCTTCCAGAAACCATATAATTCTTTAGCATTCCAATTCTCACCGGCCGCAAAGAGTGTTTGCTGGAGTCTTTGAAGACATTACTATTTCAAACTTCCTTCCGAAAACATTATATATATATATATATATATATATATATATATATATATATATATATATATATATATATATATATATATATATATCTTGGATCATCATTGCTTTGATTACCCCTCTTCCTCCATAGTATTGTATTTTAATTGTAAAATCAATTTATGAAACACCTAGACGATAATCCGGTCCACATTCTATTCCTCTCTTTACTCCCATATCCCGTGGTTTGATTCGATGCCGTTTTGCTAAACTCACATATTCAATAATTGATGCCAGGTTCCTCGATGGATTAATCCAAGTATATTTTTGAATTTATTTGCGCTGAAATTGCGTATTCTTAGAACACATTCCCTAAAAGGAATCAATCAATCTTCTCCCCAAGGACCTACAACTTCATAAACAATTTCCACTGTACAAAAAAACTCTGTATGCTCCTGAGACTCCAAGGGGTGGTTAGGGTTAACAGCGAAAATTCTCAAGTCAACATTACTGTGCTACCACAACGACTGGAGACTCCGGGTGAAGTAACAACAAACGGGATTATATTCCAATTATTCGAAGAGATTTTGGCGACGGAAAGTAATGTACGCTTGAAAATACTTACTTTCAACTGATTAAATTTCGGATAAATCAATCTTTAATGACAGGATTCTTCGAGATATATTGAAATTTGGGATTTGCTCGGCAAACAAATTTTAAAGTTATGCAACCAGATCTGACCTAAAACAACCAAACCTATTCCCAACAACAAAGAGATTAGTTTTATAACATCTAACTATTAAATTTAGTATTCCAAATAAGTTACACTTGAAATAATACCAATAATGGCAGCTTAACACACTAATTAATTACGTCTTTTACAACGTAACTTGCTCAAAATATCCGTAATATATATGAATGAAAAAATAAACACGCCTCATTTAAGTGCATGCAATGTTTCATCGCGATCCATTCTCCCGCGAGGAATAAGGTATCTCTCATTCAGGCAGCAGAAGGAAATTAAATTTTGTTTCTCCACTCAACCTTCGTTCTCAACATGAAAATGTCATCCACTCTCTCCGATAAAACTCCTTTACACACGAGCTCATTAATACGATGAAGTATTTTGCGCGCACCTTGCGGCAATGAGAGAAAAGAACGCAACATTGTTCAAGGATAGCAACAAACGAAAAACTAGTATGATTTTCACTCCCGAGATTAGACCACACCGATGACGTAATTATATCATTACGATGACGCCCCCCTCACAATCTGTGCTACAGTCGCCCTCGAATAATTTTAAAAATAGCTTTAGTCCTCGTGGTTTATTGATATTACCCTCTCCGGTCGAAAGCCTTCGGATATTTTCGTAAAAAGAAAAAAAATACTCGATAAAGACCGCGAGTTGACTCGTGGTTTGAGCGTTTGAGAGCCCTCTGGATGCGCCAGGGACATCCAAATGGAAAAGAGAGTAGTGGGGGAAGAAGGTATGGGATGGATGAATCGCTGGATGCATCCGAGGGGGTGAGCGGGGGAGCGATGCGCGTGTCTTGGGAACAGGAATAGCCACGGTGCGAGTGGTGAAGGGGAGGGAGGGGGGAGGAGGGAGCGGGGGAGGAAATCGTTTGGTTCCCCTCAACCCGTGTCCGGGAAGAGGAAGCCGCCGAGGGAGCACCCACCCACCCCGTCCCTCCACGCCCCAATCACCACGCGAACGCGGAAGCAAAGGGGGTGAAACGGCGGGGATGGGGGAGGGTAGGGGTGGAGGTCAAGGGGGAGAATGGCTGGAGGAGGGGTCTGTTATATTTTCAGACGCGGCCCTCTCTCCATCGAGTTTAAGAACCGAGGGCTCCTTCGTTGAGTGAGCAAGAAGCGTTGCGCGTCGTATACGTCTTGAACGGATTCGGGGGAGGAGGGGCGGGAGGATGAGGGGGTGGGGGATTTGGGGAGTGGCGGGGCCGTTTCTCCGCATTCCGTCGAGGGGAATATATGCGGAAGAGGGCGGGGTCGGGGGCTCGGAGGTCAGGGGTGGAACGGGGGAGGTGCACCTTGTAATCACACGCTCTGGGAGCTTAAAGACGCATCACTGCAGTCACAAAGAAGATGTCCACAAATCACGCGGACTACGAACCACTGCAGTGTTCCGATGAAGGAAAATAAAGATCCGCGCAGCAAGTGAATCCAGACGACAAGTGATTTCGATTCCGCTTCCGCCTCCAAAACCTTTCACTACAACCACCCACAATCATCGTGCACTGCTCCACGCATCACGTGTGTACTCTTCCACTTCATTCACAGAATCACCATTTTGTTTCCACATAAACACCAGCAAATACCTGACAAACCATTCTTTCCCTGATCGCCGATTACATAGTCAGGGTTTATTCATTATTATCATTTAATTGCTATTTAAAATTTCTCGTTCTCTTTTTTATGCGGAATACAGAAAAACATATTTCAAATTAGGAACGTAAATAAAAGAATTATTACAATATATGAACCTAGTATACGGCAATTTTACTATTAGCAATAATTATACATTCGGTTGAATATGAAGCAATACAAAACTAATAAAATAGTGGACACGGCAAACAAAAGTAAATAGCAAGCAAAAGCATCAACAGCAACCAAGTTCTACTTCAGATTCTTCCCCGCACACACTGTCGAGTAGTACGAGTCTAGCACCTGACTTATTTCAACTTTCGTGCACCACATAATAAAACAAATGTTTTCATGTGGGGTCTTACGGAGTGAGCCTCAAAGGGTTTCGGATGTTATTTTCCGAATAAAGTGGGATCCGGGACGGTTGAGCACCGCGAGTGGTGCACCTTAACGCATGGCTGGAGCATTCCGAGAGGGGTCCACGCTCCGCCACACTCGGAGATATCACACACGGGTGCCCCAACGTCTATTTATGGTTCGCTCTGAAACGAGTTCCATCCATCAACGTCATCAGAGCGAAGTAAAACATTCGGCGGAGAGTTCCTGCCTTATGCCACAAAGTTCCCAAGCAACATTAGTCAACATTCGCGAAAATGGCCGATCAGGGACAATTAACTTGTTAAGAATGGCCTCTTTAGCTTTTCAACCCCGTGCAAATTATGAGACGACTCGGGAGAGTCATATTTCTTAAGACCACAGCGGACAGCCAAGACTGATGGGCGGAAGCTAATGGGAAGATGGGGATGTGTCATCGGAAATGCCAGGCGAAGGTCTGGACCGCGCGCCGGACAATTTTAATTAACATTGCGCCGGAGACGGGACTCGGTAATCGTAAGCGATGCTCCATTACGATTCCTAAAAGACGAGCCCCTGGATAGGGATCGGTCGAAAGGTCGTTTCGATGAGGCAATTAATCAGGGGAGCCAGAGAGGGTCCGGAGAGGGGGTGGGGGAGAAAGTGTGAGGATTAATTAACGTCCGCTACGAAAACATCGCTCACGAGTTTTTAAACGACCGTTGGGAAATTTAAAAGTTTACCCTCGCGATGAGATGAGGGGATCATCCTTCATTTTTAAATAATAGTTAGCGTCTCAAGGTTTCTCCAAGCGGATATAAAAAAACATATTTATTCAAATATTTATCCGCGCATTTGCATGGACACAAACTAAGCACATTGAGGCATCGTCGTAAATCTCCTCTCGTAGTCATCCAATGCCCAAGGGGAACGGTGGGAAATTACATGCCAGTTAATTGCTACCTTATGTGCTCGGAGTTACGCGCACGGGACGATAACGTTTCCACGCATTACCTGTAGTAGCAGAAAGATGTGGAAATCATATGAACAACCTTGGTCCCCGAGAAAACAGAACACAAATGACATTACCTCTGGCCCCAAAATCTTTATGCCAGCTCAAAAATGATTTATCCCCTCGACTTGAACGAAAAAAATCTTTGGAATTTATCGACACCATGATTAATAGCCACTTGCAAGATGTCGAACGCACTTTTTTGCGGAGGGAAGGGGGAAATGATTTTTTGGGCACCCTTGTGTATCCCACGCCCTCGGGCATCGAAAAACTAAAAACGGCGCCGTCAACAAGGGACGATTGGGTTTAAAATTGAGTTGGAGCGTGACATTTCGGCGGAGACTGAACGGACGAAAGACGGTCGTCCGATGACATGCTTTCTCTCCGCCCATAGTTCCCCAATGACCGCATTAATCGAAATCTCGCAATTTCTCAAAGGCGCGAAGACAGCTTCCGCCGGTGGCATCGCACTGGGCATTCCCCTCGCCGCGCAGAGAATTTCTTCAGGAGCTAAGCGTCCAGCCATGACATGCTCCACGCACAACCATACTCTAACGTCAACTTAACTTCAACGAATTTCTTCGAAAGCCTACTCTATTCGTGAGATGTGAGAACGCTAATTACTGCGTGAAAATCAAAATTTGAAAAAAAAATTACATACGTGCAGTAACGGAAAATGTAATATTTAAATGACTTCATATACGTTTAACATAAGTCAGCAGTATATAATTAAACAAGACTTTAATTTGTCTTAATAAACAAACGATGGCTTTAAGAGCAACATGCTTAAGGCGTTTTAAAGAATTTGTACACAATTAGCATAGTAGGAGACATTACGAAATTCAGATACACTGAATTAGTATAAAGAAATCCCAAGGATATGGAAGGCATCACCCACACACTTCTTACATAATCCGCAACATTTTCACCAAAAACATCAAACATTTTGAGTTACTCACGAGATCTCAGGTGTCCCGTTGAAGTGAGTAGAGAACTTACCTGAAAACACAAAAGAAAAACAAGTTAGAGGCAATCCAAAGAAATATTCACAGCAAATAATCAGAGACATAAAGTGCTACTACTTGCGGAGATATAGATTAATGGTATCCTAGACTGGGACCAAAAGTGGAATTGGGAGAGGGTCACGGAGAGTCATGAGCTTCCGTTCAAAACATTGCTGAAAAAAATTTAGATAGCTTTCTGAGAAGAAAAATAAAAATAAACCGATTTTAGAATTATACTATAGAAATATAGTTTTTGCTGTTTGTCGAAAATGGAAATTGACGAAATCACGGAGTAACGAATAAACATCAAGTTTTTGGTGAAGCGCGATGAAAGTCGTCAAGAAATCACTGAAATGTTGACAGCTGTTTCCGTACTTGGGTGAGGGAAGCACACGGCCGCGGCGTGGCAGAAGCGAAACGCAGGGAGGCATTGGCCGTCCGTTCGTGAGGACCGCCCTGACGTTGGAGGGGCTATCCGCCCCGAGCAGGAGGTTAGAGGGTCAGCAGGGGGAAATGTCAACGGGGCGAATAGTAACACGAGACTCCACCTTAGACCTCCTCCACGGAAGCCGCGCGGACGCATCAAGAGTCACCCACTCCTCTCTCTGGGAAACTCGTTCCGCTCAGGAGCGAAACGCATGAAATACTCGTATACGTATTTCTGGAGATTTCATCCGATTTCCCTCGGAGGGAAAGGCAAGGAAAGGCCGTAGGATTATTTTGAGGAAGAGGAGTGCGACGGGAACGGTTCGAATGACGAGGCGGGCAGGCATGGAAAAAGGGTGGGGCGAGGGAGAAAGGCGGCAAGGGGGAGGGGGGAGAGGATATGGGATCGGGAGAGAAGTGCATTGGAGAGGGATGCGCGAGACAAAACGTAATAGGAAGCCAGCGACACACACCTAGTATATATACAGCGCATTCGTTTAAATATTAATCGACAGAATAAGATGAAAAGTCCGCACATAACTCCTGCATTCATTCCATTGTTTCAAATCAATAATACGTGCATTTTCTGCTGGCCTCGAGTCGTCTAGGAGGTTTTCCTCAGCCGAAGGCGAGTGACCCCTTTTTGGTCCTTGTCGTTTATAATGCAAGTTAAATGACCGAACTGGACTAGTTTTGAGTCAGGCATTGTTTAACGTAAAAATAATTAAAAAGCATAAATACAATTTTTTTACTCATGCTTTTTTTTAATATGGTACCCTACAAGCCACCGCTAGGGTGTGTGGCAGAGGGTGAATACACAACAGACTAATTTTGACCCGAATATGACCCTACTGCGGTCAGACAATGCTATTTTGATCCCTTATCGCTAGTGGAAAGAATTGCATCTTAAATTTATCTGTTCTACATTTTATCTTTCTAATTTTAATGACATGATCTCTCCTACCGTAGTCCGATGGGGGTAGTAATACATTTTCGACATCACTGCTAAATACCTCATGAATATAGCTTTAATATACAGTTAATATAGAAAAAAAAGCTTATGAATGCTAACAAATACTTATTTATTGCCTGAGTTAGATTATTTTTGAGGTCTTATGAAGAGGATCCATCAGAATGGACAAGTTCTGTAACGAGGTATTTACCATTTATTAGCAAAGCAGCATGATTAAAAGAAACGAATTTTACTAATAATGATTAGAACTCTACATCAACCTATCACATGTAATAAAAGTTTTTTTTGCTAGGTCAAGCAAACTTCCATGCCTCTCGCATCAGTAATAGATGGAACAATTAGGATGATTCATTTAGGCGATTTTATTTACATGGAATTTGACAAGAAATGTTGTCTATTATCAGTGAAACGTGTATGAATATTCTATTAGAACCCTTTAGATCTAATAGTCTCCCTAATATACCTGAAGCGATCATATTTCACCAAGTGTCACTCCGTAACCAAGGATGCAGGTTCCAAAAATATTCATACCACAGCTACACCTAAAAGTTTAACTTATTGCAAGATGTATGCCAAACGTTTGAATTTGAGTTTTCCAAATAGGAAATACATAATTCAAACCCAGTAATTGTAATGGGAATCAGGGATCGGTCGAGGCAAATGGAATCACTAAACAAACAGGTAAAGTGATCCCCCTGTCTCCCACTTTCATTTTTCCGAAAACAGCAAGAGAAAATAAAATTCAGCATAATTAAACCAGTTTCCTGGCAGAGCATCCAACTCTCCATTCTCATCCTCTCCAATTTTGATGTTAGTACAAAAATAGGTGAGCGTTTTTGGTATTCATTAAAAAATTCACAGTTGTTTTCTCTCTACTATTTCTGCATTGTAACTCCAAATTCTTTTTCGAGTGCGTCTTATCACCACTATGGCACACCCCAAGGGGGGGGGGAAGTGGGATTGGATGGGGAGCTTCTTAAGGCCATGAGAGAGTATGAAGGAGGCTTCTCGGTATGCGATCTGTGGGAGGCGACGCCGCTGGACGCGGCGGCAAAGAAAGAGCGTTCGCGACAATGTACTCCTCCCCCCCCCACCACCGGAATCACACAAAAGGAATCCGAGGGCAATAAATTTTCCATTCGCCACGTCACGACGCTCTCGCGATGAATTCCATTCATCAAATGACGAGGATCGTGATCAGACTCCGAATTTCTAGAAGTCTCCTCTCCGCCCATAAGAGCCCAGAGATTAAATCGTAATCCCCATTCATTCTCGAACTCACATCATTGTCCATGTCAACTTGGTAGATTTTTTTGCCTTTTGAACATTACCGATGCTTAGAGGAAACCTCTCCTGTGTCTCATTTCGTCTCCCGCACTCGAAAAATGAGTTGAAGCGCACACCATTTCCACTTACTTGAGAGGAACGGAGTGATCTGAAAGCTTGAAGAGTTCCAATGGCAACTGTCCTTAACATAAATAGTTAACCTGACGTAGCCAGCAAATTTCTCCCTAACTGAAATCTACTTACTACTAAAACCAAATTTAAGAAAGGAATAGCGGTAAATATCCTACTGGTATAAAACACATTGCCATATTAAAGACAAGTAGTAAAGCGTTGGCTTCTTTTCCTCCAGAAACTAAACCAAATAACAGATTATTACTCTTTCGCCATATTATTTTTATGAACTTCATTGCAAACTTCTTTTGCTCATGATCATTTAGCGACACTGATCATTACTGTTTTTGGCTCATAAACGCAGATTAAAATACAGGAGACCTCCTGCATCTCTTGACACTAACAAGATTTCCCTAACGAGCAACGATAACACATTTATTAGTTCAAATATCAATAAGTTTCTGCTAAATTTATAGAAAAAAATTAGGGCTGAAGGTAACTTTGGTTAGAGGTTTATTATGATGCCGTATTAACATCCCTGCCATGCATATTTGTCTCGGCACTTTCCATAAAATGTTTATTTGTGCATATTCCTTCGGTACAATGAGTTTCCAAAAGTAGATCATGAATCCTACCCTATGTCTTCATAGTTTCTTACGTGAACTTCTACCCACATTTTTTGGATGGATGGCATTTGCGATCTTTCCTGTAGTCGTTCCCATCGATATGCTCTATATTTATAGTATATTACTCCCTTAATAGAGGTTTTAATGCTTAAAAATGATTCCGAATGTTTAATTTTAATTTTTTCATTAAAAGTTACCTCAATTCTAAACTCATTTAAGCAGAGAAAATTGACGATGCAAAAGATTGTCCTTCCGTAAACACTATTCAGGGCGAGCTGACCGATTTAAGCCAGTATCTCAAAAATGACATACCTTTAATATAAATATATTAATGTACAACTTCAAGTAGTTGGAGTAACTAATGGAGAGTTATTTTGAATCTTTCATATTCTTAAAATGCATTCACACACACACACAGACAAACACACGAACAGTTGGCCACAAAATAATCGTTCGATGATCACGATACTCCAGAACGTTCATTCATACTGTTTTCTCAAGTTTGATTTTTACTTGAAAAAATGACGATTTCTGGTATTGCAAACAATGAAAAAAACATGACAAAACAATATTTGCTTGCCAGGTAGAATTCACACGCCATATTTTGGCCAGTACGTTACTGCTAGTCAGAAAATATAGCGTTTACCTTCCTCAAAAAAAAAGATAACGAAATGTAATTGTTCCACCATTAAAAGGACAGAACATGAAATAAAAGTGAAAATTTCCATATTGAAAGATTTTCAATTTTCCACAGAATTAAGTCTATGGTAAATTACTAAACTCTTTTAACATGGGCATCAAACATTTCCACGAAATGAAGCCTGAA
Source organism: Hetaerina americana (assembly GCF_022747635.1). NCBI lineage: Eukaryota > Metazoa > Arthropoda > Insecta > Odonata > Calopterygidae > Hetaerina > Hetaerina americana. The sequence continues at coordinate 8,256,815 of NW_027287095.1, forward strand.
AGTGTTAAGTAAAAACGTGAAAAAATTATAATGTCCTAGCCTATCCATACGTTGATTTACTTCCTATTCTTAGTTTAATTGTATATTCAATTCCCTTCACGCATAACGTTAAGGTTTATCCTCCGAAAAGGAAACGGCATTTGACGCCCCAATATATTATGAAATACAGTTGCGTGCCCCTTTATACAATACATCATAAGTATCCGAAAGGAGTGGCGACCGATAGCACCAATACGTTTCAACGCAGGTAACCCGAAGCAGCAGTTATTTAACAGGAGAGTCCCTCGGGATGATGTCGAAGAAAAGGCGGATTTACGTGGTTCCCACACCACGGAAGTTGATATGGATATTGCGTGACCGGAATCCCAAAGGACTCATTTTCCCTCTGCCCGGAGCCATCCTCCGCTCCCAAACATATCCCCCCGGAGTGAAACTTAAATCCGTGAGCATTTTCCCTTTCCGCCTGCGAGGTGTAATTTGGGTCTCAAAAATCATTCACGCAGGAATGAATGGCCATGGTCACTCTGGCCATGGCCTCCCACCCTCGCAACTCTCCCCACTCTCCCCAAGCGACCCTCGGCCAAGAAATGGAGGGAGGGAGGGGTCAGCTCAAAGCGACGGATTCCGAACCTGCCGTATCGCAAAAATATTTATCCCACCTGGTTCCTACTCCATCATCTAAATTGCCGATAGTTACACCCTAATGAATTCAGAGTTTAGAGTTGGACTGGAATCCTAGTGCTATGCAGCTAATTTGTTATTCCGCCAATACTGAGTACTTCTTTCGAATGTATCATTACATTTTTGCATTATTTCCCACGTTCCTAATATTTCTTGTCATTGGAGTCAGTTTGGCAAATTATACTTGGATTTTTTCCATCTATTCCTTCCTTTTAAACCATTCCTTTATTTTCGTAATCTTCTTCGTTATTCGCCCCTCAACGATTCTCTCGAAATGACCAAACTAGAGTAGCAGACCTCTTCCATGCATGTATCCACAGGCGCATTAAGTAACATACTTTTATAAGCCCAGATAATCCTCACCTCAGCTTTCCCTTTTCCACATACTGAATTGCTAAAAATAATAGCTCTGGTGTGACTTCTTTCCGGGTGGTTTCAGCAAGCTTGGGAGATGTAGAAAGGAATATGACATGCATGTTGGACGAAGAATGAGTTAGAATAAGGAAGTATGCGGAATTGAAAAGTTGTATTATTGTAGTGACGGATGTCACATTGTGTTTTTGTTGGGAGAGGCGACGAAATGTATCGTTGCACCGTGGCATGGTCTCTGTTTATCCAAAAACCCACCTTAAACGGTAGAACATCAATTAAAAAAATAAATACCTTACTCGTTATCGGTTCAATTCTTCTTTTACGCGACTTAAATCCTTTAGTGTCGCTGATACAGTACTGAACGCCTGAGTTTACCAAGGAAGGCCACCTTCTCCACACGAGCGAGTGCAAAAATGAATAGGAAAATACTACCGAGGACCATGTCATCACAAGAATAATCTAATACCACACAATCCACCAGTACGAAATTTCGTCAATAAGAATTTTTAAAAACTTAGAGAGATTAGAAAACTAATCTGCCTTTGAAATCCATCTTCTTCAACCAACACTTCTCTGGAAGAGAGGATGTCAGACCATCTTCCACAGGTATGCACATTGGAGTCATACCGCGTTGCGGCGGTCGGATAACCAACGCTGTCACGGCGGCAATCGGGCTCGACCACCGTAGGGGAGAGTACACCTCACGACTCGTTGCAACCAACCAGTGCCACCTACTATTTAATTGCCACCACGAGCCTTCAGCCACCTTGATAGAGGCAAACTATGGCGCTATCCCATCGGTAACAAAAACAACCCGCTGAGGAGAATGGAAATTACGCCCGTGTTCGCGATGTCGGTCGGAGGGAAGGGGGTTGCGGGGCCACCTGCGCCGCTAAAAGAGGGGGAGAGTGGCTGGGGGCGGCGGGGTGAGGGACGCCAGGATCAAAGATCAAGACCAAAAGGCAATGTCGGCTATCGCTGCTGGCGACGCCATTGTAGGACTAATTACTGTTATTATAACGGAATTTTCTCATACCAGTAAGCATATTAAATCCAGTCGATTATTAAGTGATCTCAACACTTCATAAGATGACAGAATAATAATTTTAGGATGAAAGAGGGTACAGGGAGGCTTATGGCAGAGGTCTTCGAAGGATGAGTACGGAACATAATTAAGAAAGTACGTAGGTTAGACAGAGAGGAAGACTACGGGCGAAATCTTAACTCTGGCGGGAGAAGAGAGGAAGTTCGCCAGGTGAAACCGGAAAAAAGGAGAAAAAGTGGGTGAAGAGGAAATGTTCGGAGGTAGTACGAGGTTGCTGATGGCCGTGATGGAGAGGAGAATGTTAGGTAAGCACGAAAGAGGAAGAATGAGCTTTTTTAGATGAAATGAAAGCGGGTAGAAGGGAAATAATGAATTTAAGTGTGAATTGGAGTTGATGTGGGATCTCAACACTATACGTAAGAGGCCTTTGGGCCGTGCGTATGGAGGAGAACTGAGAAAGTAAGTTGGACAGAGAAGAAGAGTTGCAATAACAGTTAGAATATGGGATAAGGAAAGAGGAAATCGCCGGGGGAAATCCGAAGAAGGCAGAAAAGTGATTGGAGGATAAAATGAGAGTTAGATTGGATATTGAAGGCCGTAATGGAAGGGAGAAGATTGGGCGAGCTGAGTAGACGAAGGAACAGAGATTTGAATGGCATGAAGGTAGGAAGAATGTACGAATAGCTGAAGAGGGAAATATTGTAGGGCAAATAGAGCAAGATCACGTAAGATACAGATACGCAAGAACATAATAGTAGTTAGCTATCGTCATAAGCTTAAATTTAAGGGGCCCATTACCTTAACTGATAGGGGAGATTGAGCTGCTACAGCTAGCATAATTATTATGTAAAATACTTCAAAAGCCGCAAAAATTATTTTGGATGTTTTGCTTTGTCAATCTGTTCTTTTCTCAACTTACACACGTGCAAAAATTCCCTTCGCAGTGTTTTCTCGGAGATCTTGGATGAAAACGCTACAAAGGAAACTTTTTAACACGTTCAAGAATAGCAAATAACAGACAAATGTAACGCAGCCTCAGTAACAATTCCTATGGTTTCCTAAGTTTCTTAAATTTTAACGATCGATTCAATGTTCGTCGCAAACCAAAAAGCAAGTTAACGTAACCTGGCGTGAAGCGCTTAGCCAACCGAACTTTGTTATACCTATGGTGCTTTGGTCGGGAGGCGAGCGAGACGCGATCGGCCTGCAAAGAGGTTGTTTGACCCGTGGGGTCAGAGCGGCGGGAGGGGGCGACGAGCAGGCTCCGTGGGGTGGGCGAGAGGAAGGGAAGGGGGGAGCTGGGGGCCCCCGAAATCACGGGCGTCCGCCCACGCCTCGCTTGGCGGGGAGGGAACGTGTCAACGCCCGGGGGCATCTCGGGTGTGACACACGGCGGCGGCGGCGGGGCGTGGGTGGTGAGTACGCGGGGGGGGGGGGGGGGGGGGTGGAAGGGGGTTAGGGTGGAAGGGGGCGGAGGATGAATGGATTGAGAATACGAGAGAAGTGACAGAGGGGTTCCCATTCGAGTTTTTCGCCAACACGTTGGCAACAATGTCACGAAGTTGAGGTTTCTCGAGAAGATAGCCGCGTAGAGTGAAAAGGCGTTTGGAATTAACAAGATGCAAACACAAATAAATCCTACCTAGCAGACAAATACGAGAGCGTGTGCCCGGTTGTGTTAGGAGGCCACGAGTATTCACGCTTATTGGCAGTTCTTTACATTTTATTTTCGATTAGTCATACGCGATATTTTCTACTGCTACGATCAAAAACTTTTTGCTTTCTGTTCGGCAGTGAATTTCTTTCAATTTCTCATTGTGACCTCGCCTACCGAAGTATAAAGGAGCTAGGATTACTGTCTCTGCGCCAAAATTAAATATTCAAGATTGATTTGTATTTACATGTTAGTTACACGAAGATCACGGACACCATTTAGGTGTCCGTGATCTTCGTCCTTCCAGGGACTCCCAAACACCAGGATTTTCAATAATCGCCATACCTCTTTCAGCTAGTCCCCGGTTGTGATGTAGCATACCGAGTGTACTTTTCTCTTCCTCGAAGCCTTCTTTATACTCCTTACCTCTTAAATGCTTCTCACAACAGTCTCATTCCAAGCCTTATCTGCCAATCTTAAGCACAATAGTTTCATCCCTAAAATAGATCATTTAATGCACACAGTTTTTATCGGCGTGAGCTGGCGATTATTGAAAAATATTCAGAAGAGCTAGCCGTTGAATTGACGGGAGGTCTTAGTCGCGCGGATAATAGAATTTTCGCGACACAGGTAGAAAATCACCAGGATAAAAAAATGCAGAAACCAAGGTCTTTTTAAAACAAAGAATCGGGATTAACGCGGCAGCGAAGAGATATATTCAGGGCTCCACACCTATGCCAGGGCCCTTTGTTCGCGAGAAAATGCTCTCATGCTGCGAGAGGCGAGTTCTTGATTTTTATTCATGAGAGCCAATGCTGGTTGGGGAGACTGGATCGGCCACCCCCCCCCCCCCCCCGGCAAAAACGGGAGGGGATTTCGCCTGCGTTGTGGGAGTTGGAGGGGGAAGGAGAAGGGCGGGGTAGACGAAAGGGCGCATAAGACAGGGACTCCCATCCTTTCTTTGTCCCTGGAGGGAGAAGAGTTTCACGCCTCGTTAAAATGAAAAACATTGGAGGATGATTTCGGCGTGGTATGAGCGGGGGGTGCGGACGACGACATTAAAAAAACAGTGACAGATGAATACTTTGTTAAAATATGCCAGCCTGCCGAGTTATCCAACAGACCGCACCCATATACACGCCTGATTCGAGACAATTGCCCTGGATGCAAATTCCTCCAGCCGTCGTCGCTGTTAAACGACAGGTTGCGTGACGGGACACTTTTTCGCCACCCTCCTCTTTCTCTCTCTCTGCCGAAGGGATGCGATCTATTGAAACAAATCCCGCCGTAAATGCCTGCGAGAGAGCTATTTCGGGGATACCTTCCGCCTTCCCCGTTCTTTTTTCGCAAATTTATTATTTGGCCAACGTCTTTATCAAGCCCGGGGGGGCTCCAACCTCGCTCACCTTCGGCAGCTGGGCTCGGGAGAGGGGGAGCGTGATTAATGCCCCTGACGCTCCTCGTCCGTCGGCCCCCAAAGAGCGGGGGAGACACTGCGCGGCCGCGCACTCGGGCACCGAGTAAGGCGAGGGGGAAAAAGAGGGAAGAATTGACGGCACGCACGTGGGTGAACGAATTTTTATTGGTCACATCCTGGTGTGACTTTCACCCTCACGGTCCGGGGGCATTTATCATCCGATCAAGACGTCGGAAGGAGGAATCCCAGAGTTGATTTCAGATTTAAGACGCTGAGGCCTCCCAAGGACGGTAGGAACAACCCTGCTGTCAGTGCCGGGCGCTCTCGCGTTCACGGATGCTTATTCGCCCTTTTCTGGGAAATTCATCAGAAAACATTTTGAAAAATATCGTATGAGCCCGTCACGGTCACGGATACCTGCACAAATGCGTTCCGACAGGAAAATAAAAGTTAATTCCTCCAATTCAGTTTGAGGTAAAGGAAGTCCAGGGAAAATTTTCGTAGATTTCTAAGACATCGGCCTATTGAGATGAACATTAGTGAATGAAGTTACTGTCGCCACATCTCTCGCAGTTCTTTGAATTCATTAGCCTTTAAGTAATGCGTCAGAAACCATCAAAATGTCCTCCTAATTTCTAGTATTCAAATCGATATAAATATCTTCCGACTGAGACCCAACGAAAACCTTTTTTCTCTCGCGTTTGCATGATGCCACATTAGATATACTCCTCAAAATGAAAAAAGTTACAGAAAATTTCAACCATAAAATTTTTAATAAGTGTATCTGTATTAGATCTTGACTAGTTGGCAAATGAATTATCCAACAAACCTTATCGAATTAGCAAACATGTCCCTACATGATACCATATATCATCCGAAAAACCAGTTTGATGCTTGAGGCGACTGATGAAAAGGCTTAATGATCAACCTCAAACAATAAGTCAAATCTGTTGATGCCCGAGGGGCATTATACTGGACTCCCTATACTTGCCGATTGATCAAATTGCCCATCATAAAAAGTATAGCATAGTTGCCCCTTTGAGGTCACTGTAACGCCTCTATCCACGAGAAAGAAAGCAGCAACAAACGGCGTGATGCGTATAAAACTCAAGAGGAGCGGAAGCCATTACGGTTGAACGGCGCACCCGACGGAAACACTCGCAGCATTTCAGCCGGTAGTCTAGAAAGTGTTGATCTTGAACATGATGCACGAAATTCGCACAAAGATGCAGTGATAGATGGAGGGATAGCACTTACATAATGAGTGAAAATATGATAACACACTCTGCAAAAATAGTTCAGTTCTAAAGCCGCGGCTGTACCCACATCGGCGTTTTGTTGTTTCAGCTTAGTATTTATACTATTTCTATTTTTACTAAGCAGTAGTCTACCAGGTTAAGTTTTTGATGTACTCAGGCACTACGCACTGCATCAATTTGAATTCCCGCACAACATGACATGGAACACTCTTTGATTCCCCATCACGTACTTCGATAACTCTTTCCCAGTCGTCCATACTTCCCATTTTCATTAATTCCATCCAGCATGCCTGCTTTTTTCCTTTCACTTCCTACGATTTCGCCAATTTAACCCCCCCCCTCTACTTCAGTCGACAGCGTCCTACAGCCTCTCGCTATCCCCTGTATCCATGCCAATGCCTGGAACAAATTCGTCTGTTTTCATTTCCGTCAATTGTATTTTTTCAATTCTTCTCCGAAACCATAATATAACCACATCAAATAATGACGATAAAGATTTGAGACGTGGAAGGTGTGTTAAATGCTTTACTCATCATTAGCGATGATAAAAATAAGCCGAATAGCTGCGATATGGTACGCAGGAATGTGGATGCGTTGACCTCCCGCAGCTGCAGTCGTACTAACGGATGAAGAAGCGAACATCCGAAGAGCTTGGCACAAAAGACTAGATTGCTTGAAGAAATATCACTCAGAGGATTTCAAAATATGTATAACCTCTCTATTCCAAACACGCCAGTTTGCTCGTCACATCTGGAATAGTATTGCCTTTAAAAATAATTTCCTTTTCATGGGAATGCGAGATAAATTTGTATTTGTTTCTTTGATAATTCTGGTAGATATTGATTATTAACCCTCTGACCACGAAGGTAAGGAAGACGAAAATATACGTATTGCCTCTATTTTCTCCTCATCGAGGTTGCTGGTGCTCTGCAAGATCGACGATTGATTCTCAATGGCCGACGTGCACACTGTCGCCATGTGTAAATTATGATGCCTTTACATTATCCCAAACCTAACGTTAATCTTGAGAATTGAAATCCGTAGGGTTTACGTGTCTTCCTCGAAAGAAACGTGCGATAGTTTGAAAAATCCTAAAATTAACATGAATTGATTTTGGAGTTGGCCATTGTTATATTGGCTTGATGACAGACCTTCAATCGTCCGAGCCTCCCTTAACGGTCCTTCATAAGATATTATTCATTCATCCTTCCTCACCTGCGCCAGATACTGTAGCCCATGTCTCCATTTCTGTAAGAATTCCTCAATAGTAATATATAACCCAATGGTACAACTTTTCTTTTCATTCTACTCTTGCCCCCATACTCGAGGACAACAAGCAATCAACCAATTAAACAATATGATAGCTGTATTCTCGTTTATATCACATCTCCAGAATGTTCGGCGATACGCCTGTCTTCTAACGTATACATGCTTAATCTTGAACATGAAATCAGTAACAACTCAGAATTCACCGGTTTGTTCGCCTAAGGGAAATCAGTTATTCCGTCAAAAACTGAACCCGAATAGTTAAATGTCGACGGTCTTGATTTTCTACCAGCTGTGGCAACAACGATCAGTCTGTTTCGTGAAGGAATTTCAACTGCAGATATATGAACACACCAATACCCTCCACGGGCGATTTCCGGATTTTCCGACACCATTGTGAAACAAAATTTGGTATATTGAAATTTATCGGCGATCGTGCGTCACAGCGAGGGTTGGCACACCTGTCGAATTTCTTCTTATCTTCTCTCCCTCGAAAAGTTAATCAACAATCTCAGCAGTTATTCGAACGGAATTAAGATTCAAATGTATCCATAATGGTTTCGTTGTCACCCCTTCGAGATTATTCCCCCCCCCCTCTCCCCTTCCCCGCGATCCCGCCGACGGCGATTTGCCGGAGGGAATTATTTAGGGATGGGCGAGGGGTGTGGACGGAGGCTCCCTGGAAGGAGGCGGGAGGGAAAGGGGGGAATGGATGGGCAAAGTGCTCCAGTTCGGAACCGCCAAACCGAGCGGCCACTCCCTCTCGGGACTGGCCCGCGCCCCTGCCGCCCTCCAGGCACAGAAGGGCCCATTGTGTGCCGCCCTTCTTGAGGGCCCTGTCGGCGGCTGCGGAGGGGAGGGGTCTGCAGGAATGGGGTTGAATCGCCCTCTCCCCTCCCGCACAGGGGAGCGTAAGAAGCCGGATGGCGGTTGCAATTCGACTGTGAGTGCGAGCGAGGGAGTTGCTCAGAAAGATTACCACGCGTAAAATACAAGAGGACAGAACCGCGAATTTCACGCAAAAAGTCGCACCAGACAAGTAGAGTGTTCCGCTCTCCCGCTGATTCCTACTCTGCGGTGGTTTTTCAAATTTCTCTTCGATCACTGTGAACAGCCCTCTGCATCCTCTTTTAACGTTTTAGATAATATTCCTGCTTTTTCGCGTCAAGTCCCGTCATCGTCAGCTTGCGTGATATAACATAATTTTTTTCAAAATTAAGTTTTGTATTTTTGCAACTAATATTATTTTTCCATCACGTAGAGATTTATAAAAAGTATCTTTTCATTAGCGCCTCTTTAATTGTACGCGAGGTTGTAAAAATGTTCTGAATAGCGAGAGGGTGACATCGGTGTTTCTGACATGACCGGGATTTTTAATAGTTTTCGAGATTTTGCAGCGATAATATTTTGGCGTTTACGCATATACCATACCTTTTTAACGATCATTTTTACAAGGCTCTAGTCAAAGCAGGCACAAAGCATTGTGAACAAACGTTAGGTATGACGAAAGTCAAACCTCAAGAACGTGAGGTGACCCTCCCCCAACCTTAAGGTTTCTGAGTCATATGTAAAAGCACACGCCGGGGATTTTTTTAAGGTTGAATTGAAAAAATGCTTTGCAACCTAAGAACGGAATCACCCTCAGGGCATCCCTTTGCACGACATTATGCGGCTCTTCATAACTTCCGAGTCGACGAAAACGCTGGTGCGTACATAGACCCCATTGCTGGTTTTCCACAGCCTGCCGCGTGACCTATTATTTTGATACAATCTATCAAACACATCTGACCGAATTAGCCGCAAAGACTGTAAGATTCAAACAGAGTCCTCGATATCACTGGCCTCATCTATCTGGTGAGCTGTGTACCACTGTCATTATAAAACTAAATGCTTGAAATATAGGTCAATAAATTCTAATAACTGATCTTATCATATCGATGATTTCAGAAAATGGAGACACAAACCCAGCTTCCATTCATCCGCTGAATAAAATACGAACATACGCAATTAAATTTCACAAAATCCTTCTTGTATTGCCATACGAATGTTTATTGCATGATTATTGTACGGCATCCCACATCCAATAAACAGCTTCGATATGAAAATAACGAGGTGATAGACAACAAGTACATAATTGTAGCAATCCAGCAATCTCTCCACCATCGCTACATCGCCCGCATCACATTTTTCAAATACGTCCTGGGGCGTTCGAATAGGTAGGTCTAACGCCCAAATTCGGAGTCCCGATCGGTCGCGAAAGGGAGTTGCAAATTGTTACTCCGTGACCAAACAAAAGATTGAGATATTTTGCATCCGTGAATGTCGCCCATTTAGTGTATCGACCATATGAATCAAGCTTAGTTGTTTTGTTTTCTCGCAATTCTCCAGATTGACTTGGACGATACGAACCGAATGCCGACACGACACCGTTATACCCTCATATTGCACCGCCCTTGTCCCTTGATGGCCACCTTTAATAGATTCCCCCTGCCACGAGCTCCTCAGGAATTAATTCCCCGCCCACACCCACACGATGTAACTATTCGTTTTAGTTAGTACTTGCTCCTCCTCTATACACACGCCACCTCCAGTTTCGCCTTGAAACCTTGAATTTTCATAAGCCACCACCACCATCATCACCAGGATTATCAATTCTTGGATTGATTTGACGCAGTTCTCTCAAATGCCAATCAATCTCTTCATTCCCTCAATACTCCCTTCACTACCCGTCACCGTCCATCACCTACTCCTCATGGTTCATCTTTGATCTTGCTCCATTATACTTCCCTTCACGTTTCCTTACAGTCCATTTTCCCACTGGATGCGTACAATATATTTCCCTCTTCATCTCACTAGCAACCTCCATAGGCTCCTCTCCCCACACTCTCGCCCGGCCCTTAATCGCAAGGGTCCACTCGCGGTAGTACCCTTGCGAATACCGTAGTTCCCCTGCCTCCCCTCGAGCTATAAATTATTCTCTTTATTTGAGGCACCTTAAGATGGTATATGAAACTCTGCGGAATCATTCCCGAGTATTAAGGTATCGCCCAAAGCATGATGCATTCACAAGGGAGGAAAAAATGAACGCCAAGAGAATGCGACGGTGACCATACACAAAATGTACTGCCCCAAGAGACCCAAAATGAGTTTCTGCGGTTTAACCCAAGGAAAATCTAGCAATGAAATTAATAACATCGAAATCTGGATGGCAAATGAATTTATGAAACAGTTAGTTAGCATCGTACATCAATTTTTATCTCGAAAAAAAACAATTAAATCAAAGTGCATCTATAAAGTCGAGACCTTCCCTCACAAGTAGATAAAGCAGAATAAAACTGCCAGGAATTACCCACACTGACCAATGTCCCAATACATTTTAACTATACGGTTTCAACGTTTTGCCGTTATTTATTAAACAAATTCACAAATTTATGACAACATTGTTGAAATTCGCAAAAAAGATATTTCTACATAGGCCAAAAAAGTTTCAAATACATGAGCTAGACCTTCCGAGCAGATTTCATCAACAAAGATTTCATTCCTCACAAATGCAAGGATACTGCATCGTGGTAACTGCATTTTCCGTAAACGATAAAAATATTTGCACCATAATCTACATATAATATTTTATACCAAAACACCACGCTAAAATTACTTAAACCCACATGTAAAAACCGCATGCGTAGATTGCATTACAATCACAATTTTTCTTCCGTTGGACTCCTGGCCATCTCCAATGACTGATGACCTTTGGATTTGTCTTTCCCAGGAGTCGATTATTTTCCTGTTGTCATGGTGAGGACGGGTTACACAAATTAGTACGACTTGAAACTTTACCACCACTAAAACCTATTTTTCGAGGCGACAGACGAAATCACGTAATGCCTATGAATTATATGGATTAGCTTCCACAAAATGGCTAACTGGCGACCACCACTGCTTCGGACGTTAATTTTAAAATTTCGTGCAACCGTTGTCGATGTTATTTTGTTTAGCATCGTGGCGTCGTCAAGAAAATTTACCCATATCGCCTCCTGGGTTTGCGGACGTTAATCTTCACCGCAAACCTTATTTTAACCGTGTTTTGTTGGACCAAGAGGGTATATGAGACGCGACCTGACGATAGCAGCAGCAGGTTATGCTTACAGGTTAAACTGCCGTCGAGACAAGGCTCGACAAATTTTGTGTGCCTCACATAGGGAAATATAAAACCTAAGGACAAACGGATTAGGATTGATGCAGTGCAGGGTATTCTTAGACTCTGAAAATACAGGGTTCGTCCGGAAAATAAGAGTACTGACTCCTGGGCTGGGCGCGCCGCTCCAGGCGCGCCCAGCACCGCTCTGACGGGCTGCGATTGGAGGGGCGTATGTTGGCAAGCGACGCTGAAAAAGGCAGTCGGCTCTAAGCTGTGGTGTAGTGAGGAGCTCTGTTAACTCGAACCTCCACGCTCGACCCACGTCACGGAACGCGATGCCGAAGTTTTTGGAGCAGCGTTATTCCATCAAATTTGCGGTAAAGCTTGGGAAATCGTCTACCGAAACTGTCGGTATGATTAACCAGGCTTACGGGGAGTCAGCCATGTCCAGAAACATGATCTTTCGGTGGCACAAGATGTTCGTGGAGGGCAGAGAAGAGGTCGACGACGAGTCTTCGAGAGGTTCCCGATGATGCCTTCGCGGGAGCGTTCCAGGAATGGGAACGCCGCTGGAACAAGTGTATCGACTCACAAGGGTCCTATTTTGAGGAATATTAGCTTAAGATATGTAAAAGTGTAATAATTTTTTTTCCTGAGCTCAGTACACTTATTTTCCGGACGAACCCTGTACATTTTCTTCTGTCAAAAATTGGAAAGAAAGAACATTTTGGAGTCCTTAAATATCGGTTTACGTGATTACGGCTAACTATTGGCGTTTTGTCAGTAAATTCGCCAAAAGTTAATGACGTGCATAACATTACATATTTCTAGCACTGCAAAATGATCATTTTTACTATCTAGCCTCATCGGAATTTTTCAAATAACGAATCTACTTTAAAAATATGATACCCTGCCATTATAACTGTCCGTGTCCCAAATAAGATCTTCCAAATGTCTAAACTATGTAGGATCGAAGTTTGAGGGTTCGGAAAACGCACAATTACAAGTTAAGCGAGCAGACGAATGAGACCTGAAGCAACTTCTCATTTCTTCAATAAATACCAACTCTATTGAAGCTACCAGAATATCCAAATTGCATACCATGGCATTTTCATACTTCATCCTCTCGTGAAATTGAGAAAGGATTAGTTAGACATTAGGAGATGGTATTCAAGCTGATTCAATCAATGCGATTCTAAAGTGGCTAATTCTATTACAAGTTTCGCTAGACCTGATAGAACTGATTTCTCTATGTCTCAGACGTTATCCCGTAGACAATAGGTCATAAAAAATTCTAAATGAATACTTTATAACCGCTTTACGGATCAAATTAGCATTTATGCACTGGCAACTCCTGACACACGATGATAAGCAAGTTTGAAAACAACATTTCGACAATGCGCACTTTTCTTTGTATTTACTAATGCCCTCTGATAACGAGATGACAAGTTAAAATGCGAAAGTAGATTTCTCAAGCCGCAAAGCAGATTTATCGAGTTGCATTACTGCTATTTCCCCGTCCGCAAGACGCGATGTCATTTGCACTCGCGCCAACAATGGAAAATTCCAACTGCAACCCGATAGCGAAGCGGCCGTTCAGAGTGCGTAGACGAAGTTTTCCCATTATTTCGCCCTCATTCGTCGGGCGATAAATTCAAGAGAGCGAAAAGAACGAGGCTTTTAAAAGAGAACGAACACACGGCCTCGCCAAGAAAAGTCCCCGCGGCAGGGAGACGGCGGCGGACGCTAATTACGGCAAAAGGGAAGATAAAGACTTTTCAGTATCGCGGTTCGAGGAAGTCTTTTCTCGAATTCCCGCGGCGTTTGACCCTCGCCTGCGGTGTCAAGCGCGCGGTCCCAGGGAGGAAACCCCTCCTCAGATCTCTCTCTCTCTCTCTTTCTCCCCCCTTGGGCGGCAAAGAGAAAAAAATTAAACCTATTGGATCAGCATCTCCGATGCGAGTCGAGACCTATTTCGGCGATCGCGGTCATTAAAGGTCCACGTCATGGGCCATGTCTCTCGTGTTGAAGAAACATATCGATTAGGAGGTGAAATTCCCTGAGAGATTATTTCATTAAAAACCATTTAAAGTCACTCGCCATCATGTAGTTAAACCAATTGAGAAATATCGCCCTATTCTATCCATTCCCCTCCCTACGCTTGCTCTCTCGTCCTAATTCAACGACTACCCAAGATTCGATATTTTCGTTCTTTTCCGCACAAGCTAACCAGAGAAATTCGCCAACGAACTCGAAAGCGATACCAAAAAGTGCAATTTCTTAACATAGCTTCATTGATTTAATGCATGAACTGAGATATCAAGGATATGCGTAGTTTTAAACGTAACAGTTTCAGGTTTAATTTTGTGGAATTCCTTCATTTTGAGGGTGGAAAGAAACTTTACGTTTCCAAAATAAAGATTTAATATTTCACGACCATGGTTTCGATGCTGCGCATCATCATCAGGAGCTCCTCGTCACGTGATGATGATGTGCAGCATCGAAACCATGGTCGTGTAAAGTAATAAATCTCTCGGTGGAAGTGTAAAGTTTCTTTTTACCCTCATAATGCGTAGTTTACTTATTCACCAAAATACTATGAAACTATTTCATCACCCTAAAGTTAATACAAATTTGTAGCATGTATTCTACATCTACATAATACCCCGCAACCTGCCGCAAGGGCGTTTGGAGGGGGTGTTAGGCTACCAGCCGTAACAATTCGAGCATTAATTGTAGGAGGACTTGCACCACGTTTGGACTCTCAGTTTTAACCTCTTTTAGAGCTCTTGAGACAAAAACTATCAAGAATACACCACTACCGTGAAAGCAGAATTCTATTTCAGAGGTGATCAAAATGAAGCTAACGGATACGAGCAAGCAATAAAAGGGATGAACTGAATCTCAGAGACAATGATAGGGAAAAGCTTAACTTTTGAACGATTTCATTACCACAGTCAGGTATCAGCCCGTAGACTTATACACGTGGTTTATAATTTATAATCATACACATAACTATATTGCATGGTTTAAACTTTAAAAATATTTTGACGAGAGAGAGAGAGAGAAAGTGGGCATGCGGAAGAGTTACGCCAAATTACAATTAATACAACTGCGCTTTTACGAGGAAGAAAAGGTTGTCGAGCAAATCGCATCGAAATTTCGATAAAATCGTACGCGCTGGCTCCCCATGGCAAACCAGTTCGCTGTTCCAGCGCGTCCCTAGGCGCCAGGGCCCAAGTGATTCTGGAACCGGCGTATGACGGGTCGGAAGACCTGTCCGGAACTCTACCCATCCGCCTCCGAATTAGGGCGCGGCCTTTCCCCCTTGAGGCAATCGTCGAAATGCATCGAAGTCGAGGCGTGTGTGAGAGGGAGGGAGGCAAGGGTGAGGCGGATTAGGGGTGGCGGAAACCAGAAATGGTGACGGTGGAGGAAGCCGACACACTCCGATTAGGAATTGGCAAATTGTTCGAAATTAATTTTACACGCATATCAATAAAATGCTGACTCGAAGCAAATGCCATATTGGAATACGCCAAAAATTATTTCGGCAACATTTAAATTTGCTTGGAAGAATAACTTAGAAAAATCGAAACGTCCTAATAACTTACTAGGTTGTTGAAATACATCACTATATTTCACTAATGAAACAATATATAGCAGTACACATACATAATTACTAAATTAAGTAGTATTTTACTGTTTACGGAAAGTTTTGGATGGACACAGACTGCACTTAGCTGCCTGTAGCAATACAACTTCATACCCCAAACGACGTTAAATTGTGCTTCGATACCGCATACTTTTTAACCCCCTTCATTCCGTTCGACATGCCTATCCTTTTCCCCCCATTACCTCGCTTGCCTGACGTCCAATCAATCCTCCCTCCTATTCCACCAAGCCTAGGACTTCGTTTGTTTCCCATTGCATTCATTTCTCCTTTCCTATACTTCTGCACACCCACATCTCAAAAAGCCTCCAATCTCCGCCGCTTATTAATTTGCTTCAACGGTCAACATAAATAAATAGTTTTTAGTACAATAAATTATGCCACAGTGCGGAGAAACGCGTCTTGTCACCTAAATAAACCCTTACAATCCATGTCGGATTGAAACCTTATCAAATGTTTCATTCCTATATGAAGGGTTTAGCCTCATATCCCGAATGCCCATTAAGGCGTAACCAATACAGAGTAATACGCGAAAAGGACATATCCGCAACGTATTAATATCTTCATTATTTTTTTTACTGAAAGAATTTGTATCAAATCAAATATCGAAACAAAATTATCGATAATCAGGAATCATAATTATGAAATGATTTTCGAATGTAAATTACCAATACGGCCTTATAGCAATGCATATCGTAACTCCCTACTCTCGCTTTGACATTGCTAGGGCGGAAATAAAAAGTGCATCTCATAGAAGGTGCAAAGAAAGAGTTTGAAGGGTTTGGTGGTCACAAAAGGGACGAAGGCAAGGATTGGTAAGCGGAGACGGGCAATTCCAAGTAGATTGATTCAAAAAACGATTTTTTACTACAAAACAATCATCATCATAGGTAATAGAGGTATGTTTTGAACGTCCTCGGACAATAATTATGGTAATTACCTCTAGCTGGCCCTGCGTTACTTCCTCCTTTACCTCTTCGTACTTCTCTACTTGCTTTAAAAAGCCTTCCTTCTACCATCTCCGCTTTCCCGGCATTCTCCCTTCTATAGCGGCCTCCGGGACCCATTGACTCTCAATTTTCCCTATGCACACTTCTCCGTTTTAGAGTTTCGCCCAACAGATCCTTCTCCACAGTGAAAGCTTCGTATTTGGTCCTCCCTTCGGTCCAACCCAATTTCTTCATTCGTCCCCATACTCATATATTATTAGCCACCAATCTATGTTCAATCTCTTACCTACAAGACATTTTGGATCCATATTGCACGGGGAAATGCTCCATTTTAATGTCCTTTAAATACTATATCAAAATAAACTAATTACGTCCCAACCGATTTGGACTCAATTATCTATTTTCGACGCGATTAAATAACTATTCTGGTTACTACTTGTCACACGGCGACTGAGACGCTTTGGATGGACTAATTACTTTTCTAAAGGAAAATCACGAAAATCATATATAATTACTACCTTATTCAAAAATTTCCCGGAATTTATTCAGAAAATTAAAAATACAAGTTTATTCATCTAAATCTATATTGTCCCCTTCAAAGTAATCCCCATCGACTGCAACACACTTATGCCAGCGCTTGATCCAATCCTCGAAACATTTTTTATATTCGGTTTTCGGTATGTCCATCAGTGCTTCCTGCGATTTTTCCATTACTTCCTCTCGGCTGCTAAAACGCGTTCCCCGTAATGGTTTTTTAACTCGATTGAACAGAAAGAAGTCACAGGGAGCCAAATCAGGTGAATTCGGTGGCTGTTGGATGGTATTTGTTGCATTTTTCGTCAAAAAATTACGAATAATGATAGCACTGTGCGACGGTGCGTTATCATGGTGCAAAATCCACGAGTTTTCTGCCCACATTTCTGGTCTCTTTCGGCGAATTGCTTCACGCAAACGTCTCATAACGCCCAAATAATACTCTTTGTTTACTGTCTGGCCTTCTGGCAAAAATTCATGATGCACTACACCGTTGTAAACCATGAAAACCGTCAGCATTGCCTTCTTTTTTGACTGAAAACGACGTGGTTTTTTTGGTCTCGGCTCATTTGGTGAACGCCATTCACTTGCCTGATGTCTGGATTGCGTGTCGTACTCATAAACCCACGTCTCGTCTCCAGTAATGATCCTTTTGATGAATGTGGGATCGGATTCAGCCTCGCAAATCATGTCTTTTGCGACGTCAACACGGTCTCTTTTTTGCATGAAATTGAGGTCTTTTGGCACCAACTTTGCTGCTACACGACGGAAACCCAAATCATTAACCACAATGTCTTGGGCGGATCCATAGGCAATGTTCAAGTCCTCCGCCATTTCTATGATGTTTAATTTGCGGTTATTGACCAACATTTCTTTTACTTTATCAATTTTTTCACCGACTTTCGATGTCGATGGTCTGCCACTGCGTTCATCATCTTCGATTGACTCACGACCACTTCTGAACCGCTCGTGCCACTGGTAAACGACCGTTTTTTTTAGAGAATCGTTGCCGAAACACTTTCCCAACATTTCCAACGTCCGTGCGCCACTAAATCCGTTTTTTACGCAAAATTTAATACAAGTTCGTTGTTGCAAATTTAAATCCATTTCTGCAATTGTAAAAAATCGCCAACACACACAGAGATAGATGTACTCTTGGCTATGTAACTTTTGCAAATGTCAAGTTATGACACTAAGATTTAAAGGGAATATCAACAACAGA
Organism: Hetaerina americana; assembly: GCF_022747635.1. NCBI lineage: Eukaryota > Metazoa > Arthropoda > Insecta > Odonata > Calopterygidae > Hetaerina > Hetaerina americana. Next base: position 8,275,026 of record NW_027287095.1, read on the forward strand.
TGTACCAATTTAACAAAAAAAACAGAACTCAAATCGGAACGATGGGAGCGCCACACGGTGGTTATTCCGGGAACCTTTTGATCAAGGTAGTATACACATGTATGTATGTATACATAAATATAAATTATACAGAAACACTCACGCAAACAGTATAAATTTTTATATATAAAGAGGATTTCGCCAAAGTAACACGGAAGTGTTCAATAAAAAAATTCGACAGATACAAACAATACAGAAACATAAAAAGAACTCACACGTTATTTCTTAATAATTTCAACGGAATTAGCTCCGTCTTCCTCGGAAGAAAAAATAGTGCTCAACTTTTTCTTCTGAGGAAGATGGAGCTATATTCTGCATATATATAACCTACTTCTCGAATGGATAGCTCCTAAATACAGGAATTATATACTGTCCTCATGGCACCCCCATTTCATTAGCCTAATTTAGTTATTAATTTTATAATATGATAAGAATTAATTTCCGGCAGCGGTAGTTACGATCGATTAAAGTCAAAATAATTAAAAGGTGTATAATTCCGCCACAGACATGGATGCTGATTGCTCAAAGGTTAGTTACTTAGGTTAGATGCTGCAGAGTAACGGTTGGGACAATCTGGAAACGACTGAATTCAGTCAACCTGCAACGATTGTTAGATCATTTCTGGCTGAGTCGAATCATGTGATGTTATCCGAATCCATTCTTCGCAATCTCTCACTTCTAGCGGGGAAATGGCTATGCACGCAAGCACGCGTGACACCAGGGGAAGAAGATGCGAGTGGGAGTTTCGCGCGGCCGTCGAAACAAAGGAAGAGGAGAGGGCGAAGCAGTCGTGTGCCACGGGGAGCGAAAGAGTCATTTCCAAGGCATGGTATATACACACACATATATGTACACACACACACATACATACATACATATATATATATATATATATATATATATATATATATATATATATATACCATGCCATGGAAATGACTCTTTCGCTATTGAAATATCGACGTTGAAATTTCTCATATCAGCCGCAGATATTTATTATTGTGACATTTTTCCTCCAGAAACTTGTAATATCTTCGCCTCCTAGCCTCTTTTTTGCTTTGTGAGTACCTGCGCTTCGGTGGAGGAGCAGGGAAACTGCACCTGTTACCGTTTTTTAAGAAAGGAATAGAATATGAGATACTTTTTGCGTCGACCAGTCAAATATTGCCGTAATAATAAACACTTTTCGCCGATTTCATGAAAATAATTAAATTAATTACAAGGTCGGTAAACTCTCTCCATCATCCCTGGACTACTCATGATCTTCTTTTGTCATGAATATGACATACATCTGACGCTGTCAGTGCATGACTTTCTCCGTACTCGTTCTTAAAGGAAGGCGTAATTATGAACTTTTTGGGAAAATAAAAGTTCTCAGGCCAACGTTTAAACTCAATCCGTCGGCTTTATCCCATGCTAACGTATGGAGAACCGTGGGGATCCGGAGACCTCTTTAATACGAGGGTGGGCTGAAATGCATGCACACTTGCTTGTAGACCACAAACAAAATGACGTTCAGAAACACTCCTAATGGCATGAGGAAGTAACATTCCTCCTCAACACGCATGCGCACGTTTGAGGTCGTTACATTCAACCACTGCACTTTTCGTATTTCAATCATGGGTTCGAAACCGGGCCCTACTCGATTTGGGAAGCTAGCAAACCAGTCACGGCACCAATCGGATGCTAACATATCAGGAGTTTTAAATATACTATACATCTCGTATTATCTCTATGCACCGATACTGATTTCAACATGGCCCATGCCTACTTTGGAGCCGGAAAAACGGAGAATCAAGCGCGAGGGGGAGAAGGGAGAGTGGCGCTACGACCAGGCAGACAGACTGGGATAGGAGAGACTAGGAAATGGAAGAGTTTGGGACCGTCCATAAATTAATGACATGTCTTGTGTTTTCGTCTACCCACATTCCTCCTTTCCGTTGCAAAACTCCGCAAGATGCGAATTCTCCTCTTACTTAACTATCGGCAATATCATCCACATTATTTCAAATTTGACACCTTTTTTTAAAAATAAACAAACAAAGCTCATTAAAGTTTTGAGAAAGATTACCTCATCGCCACTAAAGATCGTTTCAATTACGAGAGTTCTCACTGAAAAAAAAGATATATTTTTTACATTAGTGGCATTAGAGCAGGTAATAACCACGCTGGAATGAAACACAAACATTTTGGAACAAATGTATTCAATGGCTGAAATGATGGTCTCTGGAGCAATATCACACCCTCCCTCTCCTCATTTAAAATTATGTGATTTAAGGTCAGACCGTTAAGGATGGGAGGGGTTAATTTTGGGAAGGGGGGGGGGTTGTGGTTTAAGAGAGGAGGAGGATACGAAGAAGTGGAGGGCGATTGAAGGTTGGGGGTGGGGGGGAGGAGGAGGCGGGGGCGTGAGCATCACACGGCTTACCCACGCGGCGAGAGCAATTCGTCAGGACCGGATGCCTACGGGGCGGGGACGGGAGAGATAAGGATCGTTACGGCGCACGCGAAAGAAAGGAGAGCCGCTTCCCACCTCTGTCTATAACGTTCTCCTCACGTGAGGCGAGAACGCATGCGGGCGAGCGAACTATCATATCGCGGAGGGAAATGGGGATGGGAGCGAGGCTGGCCTCGAAATAAATGCGACGACTCTCTGAGAGCCACGGATATACATCTCCGTCTCATTAAGGTTCGTGCGAAATTCCCGAATCATAAAAAAAAGATGCAGAAGGGCATAAAGGAACAACGACATAATGTACCCCCCACAGGAAATTTCCCCATGTGCTGGCCACAAATTTCTCAAAAAAAAACCTGGCATCCCACGAGAAAGGAGGCTTGATGAAATTGCAGTTCAGTCCCATATCAATAACAAGGAAAAGAAAGTCCAAATTATACACATATATTTCTTTTCTTTCAATTAATCAAGACTTAACATAGCCAATTCCCAGGTGCCACTTACACGAAATTCTCGATTGAAACCGAGTTCAGAGACCGTTTATGTATACATTTTTCATCGGACCGAGCAGGATTTAACTAATTATGCCGAGTCCGCCGAAAGAAGATAATGCGGCGAGGAACGCCTGCAATAAAAGTCGGACTTCAGACCTTGAGAAAATGAGTGAAATTTCGCGAAATAGGGAACACGGTCAAGGTGATCCGTTATATCTACAAAAGATAAGGATATTCAAGAGTAAAAACAAAGAAATGCTGCCATCCGTTGGCTGGGTATGGTTGATAATGTGCCGGTCCGCTGATCCAAGGGTCAGGGGAGTCGGCATGTTGTAGGTGACGTAGGAAATTCCGCCCTTAGGATATGTGATAGCAAGTAAGTCAAGAGTGGCTTATCGGAGTCACACGGACACGAGTGACAGCACAAGCGTACGGCAGGGAATGTCAAAATCTGAGCCGAGCTTCAGGGTTTTAGATCACGGGACTTGCAGGAAAGTTATTTCTCAATTCTGAAATTCCTTCGCGGACATTTTCGAACATTCTTGTTTCAATGACGCGAGATGGTCTTTGGTATAAAAAAACCAGCGCTCCAGTGACAAAATTATTAACAAAGGAAAATGGACAAAAAAATGGGAACTATTCCTTTAAAAATAGTCATAAAAAGACCAGCTTACACACACGAGTACGAACCTAACTAGAAATCCCTCAACTAAGTACCTACATATTATAGATATTACATATTTAAATATTTTAGAACCCTGAAATCCACCGCTAGGGTGTGTGGCAGGGGGTGCATACACACCAGACTTCTTTTGACCCGAATATGACTCTACCGCGGTCAGAGAATGTCATTCTGATCCCTTATCGTTCGCGGAAAAAAATGACATCTTAAATCGATCTGTTCTACATTAAATCTCTAATTTTATTGGCATCTCTCTCCCGTAGTAAGGCGGGGGTAGTAAAACATTTTCAACATCACTGTTAGACTGCTAAAGAGACGTTTTTCCAATTTATGTCAGAGATTTAATCTGTAATTTAACCTTCGCTTCGTGAGTGATTCCCACCGTAGCTCCTCTAATACTTTGCATAGACTACTAAGTTTATCATAACAAGGATTTACAAATCTAGCTCCTCTACGTTGAACGCGATCCAATTCAGTAATTAACCCAACTTCGTGAGGATCCCATAGACTTACAGCATATTCTAAAAGAGGCCTAACCAGAGAAATGTAACATTTCTCTTTGACAAACGGCTTGAAGAGGAAATTGCTGGAAGAGACTGTATAAGATAAGGGATAGACAAAGCCTGAAAAAGATAAGAGCACGATTGAAAACTGCATGAAGAATTCGGGCAGGATCAAAAAATTAGATAAAAAAAGAAGGGAAGTTTCATAACCCAAGAGATGGCCCGTTTCGCCCCGAAAACGGACTGCAAGGAGTTCGCACGTATGCATAAAGAGACGACCAACAGAGCCAAAAATGGAATTCTACGTAGGAAGCGGATTCAAGGGGGGTTTTCCGAGTGATTTGCAATGGCCTCTCCCGCCCGATGCATATAGTGCGAGGACCCCGAGGAGTCACAATCGAAGGACGGCGGACGGCAGAGCGGAAAAAAACGGTGCGGAGAGAGATGTGTAGAATGGGCGTCACCTCGAATGGGTGGGTCCACCCCCTCCCCCCCCTCGGAGCAGAGGGTGCTGCTCCGAACGGCGAGAGGGTGGGAGGGAGGGAGGGAGATGGTAGGAGGCACGACCCGAGGAAGGAGGGAGAGAGGGCGCGCGCGGCATCCTCACTCGGGAGGCGCGCCGGCGTAGTAATTTACGACCCGAAAGAAACGGCGAACAAAAGACGGAGGCGACGCGCCCTGGATAAGAGAGACGGGTAAACAAAGCAACTAGCAAGTAGTCCTTCAAGTGCAATTTTAAGGGCCGGCAGTGTGCGGGGTGAAAATGAAACATGGAATCGGAGAGAAGTACATAAGAATCGTGAATTACGCGCCACCATCCGCTTCCAATTTATTACGTAGCGGATATGTTTTCCAGTAGTTGAGATAATTATAAATCACTCTTCCCCCGTGCCTATACGCCGTTTTGTCTCCTTCCTACCCACAATTCTTGCCTCGCGCACATTTCCTAAACTACCCTTGCCCCCGTCCATCTCACTCTTTCTTCTGAAGATGGCGGCTGTTCGGCCACCTGCGATTCAAAATTATATTGTGCGTTATTGTTTATTTTGTTTCCTTGATGTAACTATAGAGCTGAAGTTGATTCGCTGCTTTTATCGCCGACACCAGTTAATGTGAATACAGAAATTGGTGGCCAGAAAAGTCACTTGAAAAACAGAAACACCGCACGAATTATTGGATCTATACAAGTATAACACAGCAATGATTAAAAAAAAAAAAACATAACTCTTGCAGAGACATTGGCCAAAAATAGGATTGTCAAGATAAACCGATCTCATTTAATTATTCCTACGATACGATCGCACGAGAACTGCAAGCGAATGCGTCGTTTCTAATCCATAGTCGCGCCGGAACAGAAGTCCGCGGACCAGAGTTTCCGCTTTCCCCCGCCGCCATGAGTTCATACTCGGCTGGTTTTCGTACTCCGCAGTTTTGTATTTCCCGTTCCCGTGCCCCGGTGGCGAGGATGGCCGTTTGTGAGGACCATGACGATGGCCATAGGGGGAAGGGGGTGGGCTGGGAAGGGAGAAAGGAGGCCTTTTTGAAAAAGGAAAGATACTGACGAGGCGAGACGCCGGGACGCAAATTCATGAGCAACCGGATCACGCTCTCAAGCGGGGACCCGCGAAAAGAACGCGGTTGAAGGGGGGGGGGGGATGACATTTTGGAAGGACACTTTCGGGGGGGGGGGGTTTCGAAGCCGCTCCGAATTCCTAGGTGAATGGGACGAGAGGGGGGCGTGCCTGGAACGCCAACAAAGAAGGGGAGGGACTCTCCACACGTGATAAGATACCATCCAGGGACGCGCGGAATGCCCCAAATACGTACTGCGGCAAGGCCGGGTGTGCAAAGGGGCGCATGAGCAAAACGAATCGAAAGGTATACACACACGGAGGAAAGGAACATCGGCATCACGCCCGCTCCTGCACCCAGCGATGCATAATAGGACAGAATAACGGTAGCATTTTAAAGTTCCTCACATGATAGTTGGCCACTCACATTTTGAACTGCCTCTCTTTTCCTCGATTTTTCCCTCGAAATTAACCCGGTAATAGGAAAGAGAGATATCGCTCCAATGGAATTCATGCGTCAAAAACATGATCGAGAGTTTTGAAATTTTTATTAATCCGAAGTTGGAGCCTATTCCTTCATCATTTTGTAATGACAAGAAAAAAACAATTTGCCCAATAGCTAACTACGTTTCACAAGACCGCACTTGCATCAACTTTAATCGTCACTTTTCCCTTCGCGTCTGCCATTGGTATCAGCAGCAGTTGTCCTAATGTAGTCTTTTATCTATTGTAGAGACACTCGCAATTACCTATGTCAAGCTTCAACTGCTCTCAAAACTAGAGCGTAAATTCTCTTCGTCGGTAATTCGAGAACCCTATATCACAATCTCGGCATTTTTTTACTTAGGACCTTTACATCTTTTTTCCCAAGATTTGTCCAGGAAATTCAATATTTTATGACGAAAGGTACATTCGCTAAATAATAAATAAGGAAAACAAAGTGGAATTCAGCTCCGATAGAGCGCGATCACTATGCGCGGTATCGCTATCCATAACGTGGTTTCCCCTTCTTTGATAAAGGACCATGCGATTCGTGGCAGCGCCATAAATCGTGTTATAACATACCTGTAACACTTCTCACAGAAAAAAAACTTATATTCGCCAAATGCAGTCACAAAAATCGCTAACTGGGAGCATCTATGCCCGCCGCGCAGACCATAGCCATCTACTGGTGGACCTCCTCTACTGTTACCCTCCACACAGCCCTCCCCGCACCCACCGGCGACTGGGTATGCGCGTCCTCACGGGGTGGAGCAGGGAAAGGGAACTCCCCCGCCAAAGCCACACCCCCAACCCGCACCTGAGGGGGGAGGAGGAGGAGGTGAGTGCGGGGTGGTGGTGGGGGAAGTCCGCGACCCCCTTTGAAGGCGCTCGGACTCTCGAACGGCCGCCTCGTTACGATCCCTCGGGGGACGGGAGTTTAAGTGGGGGAGCAGGGAATAGGGGGAGGGGGAAGAGCGAGGGGTTGCGGGGGGCTGACATCCTCGAGGGCGGCGGCGTCGGGCACCTTTTGTTCTCGGACCATCATGATGCAGCGAGCGTCTCCCGAAAACGAGGCGGCGGAGAAGGATTCCTGCCTCCCTCGGAAGGAAGGGAGTCCCGGGGAAGGGGAAATGTGGGAGGGTGGGGGGGGGGAGGAAGCAGGAGGAGAAGAAGAATGATGATGATGAGGGGGATGGGAACTGCCCGAGAGGGATATCGAACGAGGGTAGGGGGATGGAGAACGAGTTCCAGGGATGAAAATAAAGGTCTGGAGAAGGACGATCTAAAAATAGGGTGACCGAAGCGGAGGGAAGCAAGACTGGTGCGGGGACATGCAGGGGAGGGGGGGGGAGGGGGGGGGAAGGAGAGATGGCGACGAGGGGCGACGGATGGTGGAAGGGACAAAGGAAGTGGGAGAGTGAGAAAAGTATTTTTTCGCCCTCGGAACATTTAACCCCAAGAAAAACATATCACGAACCATCAAATTTTAATCACAGTTTAGTCCAGTACCAGGAGGACATTTAACACAAGCCCATAGAAAACAAACCCAGGCAGCAAATGGCAGCATGAGGGCCTCGGTCGATAAACGCCTCGCGTCTATTTCCGATCAGTTTCGCCTCGGGAGTCTGCACTTCAACCTCCACCGCTTGTGGAGTTGAGAGAGCGTCATTATTTAAGCTCCTGCATTAAAAAAAATTAAATATACGCCTAGTTCCGCATAGTATAACATCTACTTTCAATTTAAAAATGATTATCCTAATACAGTAGTGGTTGCCACCAATGGGCTTTTTTCTTTTAAATTGACCCATTGCATATTATTCATCTGTTTCTTCCAGTCTCAATATCGCCCCAAAAGAAATAAGACTATATTAACTATCTATCCGAAAGACAAATACGTCTTAGCGCTAACTAAGAGGATCAGAGGGCATGGTACTGCAAGAAGGCTACTCGCTTTGTTTGAAAATAAGAAACGTTAAATGCGAGGGCAAGGTAAGTCTCCAATTAAGCCTCGTTTACGTCGCTTCCTTTGACCAAAGAGCACCGTAAAAGAATAGGTTAAACAAAAGAGTGATTCATTATATTGTACTGGATAGGTTATTCATAGGTCATTCTCAAAGAAGAGCAGAAGAAGACATGAAAATTCTTTCACCTTCGTTATAAGAGAATAATATTCAGCACCTCGGGTGGGAGAATCAGGGATACCGAACCATACAAATCCTCACATTTATTGAGAGAGAGTACGACTGCGTTATCAAGTCGGGGAGGAGAATTGGAAAGTAAAAGGACGACACTACGACCGACGCATCACGCATTTGTCAAGTCAAGGACGACGAAGAATGCAAGGTAGACAGGCAAGCCAAGTACTTTTTGCTGGACATCGGAACGAAAAGAACTTGTAACGAGAAAAGCGGGCATGATATTTTTACCAGAAAATTCGAGATGGATAATTCATTCCAGAGCTCAAATTTACATTTCAAGTAGAGTAAAAATATATTTTTAAAAATTTTTTGACACCCTTTCAATCCCCTTATTCTCGAATGTAGGCTTTAGCAGCTGTTATCCATAAATATATTTTTGTCTCTCGGGTAACACCACGTTGAAAATATAGTATTCATTCACGTTGATCCGACTGTATTGTCAGAGCGATCTGGTCCTGAGGACGCACAAGCAGCATAGCGGAGGAAATGCTGTTGTAAAAATATTTTCCTTAGTGGTAAAACCCGAAAAATAATTTTTACTAATCTTATAACTTAATTTTTGTTATTTTCCGAATTATTCACCGTTTTTATTACATTAGCCTAGAAAACCTTCCTCCATCGAGTATTTGGAACATTTTAACTATCAGTGAGTCGAACTTTCCGCAAAATATTCTATAATCGATGATCAATTGCAGTAATTTCGACCGGAATTCCATTTAAGATTCCTTAAATTCCAAAATAATTAAGCACGATAATTAGAGGGAATCAGGATGACCATTACCCTTTCCGACAACCTTTGCTTCTGCATAAAAACTTGATTTTTTTATGGGTTGGATAACCAGCAGGTTTGAACTTCATCCAGTGAGGTAGTCAACAAAGAAGCCGAAGTGTCTTCGCTCACTCTTTACAAGAACCAGACAGATCCCTCCATGATAATTAACCAGCATTCCACGCAAATGTCTCACTATCAATGTGACCTGAAAAATAAATTCGGGCCACTGGGAGCAAACTCGCTAAATAGGGCAAAACGAGAAACCGGTGCACCTGTTCACCTTATCTAACACAGGGGGATACCAAAGTCCTAGATATGGCGGGGTAGGGGTGGAGTAAGTAGGGGGAGACATATGTACCACGGATGTTGGGTGAGTTGGTGAGGGCCCGTTGAAAGATGTGAACGGGAGAAGTAAATACACGCTTAAAACGAGACGGGAGAGAAAGGTTCTTTCGACTACAAAATACTCGTAGAACGCACTATGTCTCATCACGACAATATTGAGAGAAAGCGCTACCATAACGAACGATACCGGCGAATGATTCCTTCTGGGGCAATGTAATGCATCCAGGGTTCGCGCCGGTTACGTGAGTTAACATTGCAAATTTACGATTCAGCCAAAGAGTGAAGGTGGAATGTAAGTTGATGAATGGGAAAGGGAGGAGGGAGGGCGGAAGGGGGAGGAGACGGGAAATGATAATGAACTTCCCCATCCCACCCGACGCATTCATTCCAATTCCCTCCCCCTTTCCCACGACGAAGGAACGGAGTCGATTTAAATTTCCAACGTAGGTATAGCTTCTTCCTTGTAAGGGATAATCTAAGGGCGGGATTCCACCGCGACAGAGATATGGAATACGAAAAATATGGCGACCCCTCCTTCCCTTGCTCGTCACCCCTGCTCTCGCCCCCCCCCCCCTTCCGGCCCCTCCCACTCGCTCGCTCCCTGCCCTCGGTGATCCGAAATCTCCGGCCGATCCCTACTTCTTCATTCTGGGAGCGGGCATGGGACGATTTTTGCCAAGCACGCGCCCGAAATTGGGATGATTGGCCCCGGGAAAGGAGGAACGGAGACTCAGTCCCATTCCACCATCCACTCTCCCTCCTCGCAAAGCAAATGGATGGCGGGCATTTTTCCGCATAATTTCGGTCCCAAATGGCTCCTCCATTGTTTCGAGGCTGCATTCTCACGTCCCTTCCCCGGCATGGTCATAACGTCGCCCATCCACCACGGCCGTGAGCACTTCCCGTTCTGCAGATGGGGAGAGGATCGTCCTCTTCCGTTTTGAAGGACACAGCTCAGAAAAAATGCACGCTCCAATTAATGAGATATGTGCTTTATGCTAATCCAAAGTAAGATTCCAAACGCAATTGGCATTATTCGAATACTACTTTGTGAAAATTAAGAAAGACAGTAAACCGTGCATACGGTAATGACCCGGAAACGTCAAAATGTTCAAAATATTCATGAACAAACGAAGTTATTTGTTTTTGTTAAAAACACACGTAAGGAAGTTATGCCATCACTTAAATTCGGCGATTATACATCGAAATTCATTTGTATAGGAGCCAATTTGGTAGGACGACACTTACGTGTAACATACCGACTATTGCTTCGACACTTCTACCACGAATTAAACTAAGCACCAAAATAATGTTGAAGTTAGGTTGGGAACGCGTAAACACGGCCCACCATCTTAGGTGAATCGATCCAGAATTGGATTCAATAAACATCGGCCGAAAAACAACAAGAAATAACTAAAATTCGCGTACGCAAGACATACTCCTGGCAAAAAATAAATTTAGAATTAAACGTTATACTCCATCGTTGGATTCTAAAACAGGGACGTGATCACGGATCGCCATAACATGCCTGAGCTATCGGAAAATTCGTAAACGAGCAAACGATTCCATTCGATCACATCATCACTAGCTATTATTTATCACTCATCTTCACACATATTGTGAGGATATCCTATTGCGAAAAATTTTTTTTTAGAGTGATAATCACAAAAAATAAAAGTAGCACGTTTCAACCAAACAATCTATCTTACATATTACTTTACAATCGGTTGCCACAGATTTTCCCCTACGAACTACACTCAATAATTTCAGTAAAATGAACCAAAAATAAACCTGATGTCGCTCTGAGAAAAGAATATCTATATTGGAGACGATAACAAGATACCACGCGGACGTTAAATATTTTTGCCTCTAAAAAATATCCTCGCGTCATTCGGTACTCAAGAAATGAATTCAAAACTGATGACGCCGAAATGTTTATTTTTTTATTATATGCGCGATGAAAAATTAAAAAAAAAACATCACACGCCCTAAACTTCGAATGACCATCATTCACACGGTCATTAATTCAAGGCATGCATATTCATTTCTCTCTGCCTAGTATTAATTCGAAGCACGTCCTTCACAGAGCAACAATCTTCGACATTGACGGCAATAGTATAAACGCCCAGTGTCTAGGATAACAGAAGAATACTACTAGAAAAACCGTCAAGAATTTCAACTGGAGGTGACCGAAGACGCCAGCAGAGCTCTACGCAGATTGAGGCCTGAGGAAGATTGATCTTTTATTTTCGACATGCAAGAGGCCTTGAGGGATGAGGAATAGGGAGAAAGGCCAACGAGACAGTTTCAGGGTGGCCGTAGAAGGGGAAAGTGTGCACCTATCTATAAGTTCCCTTCCGACGGACGAACCCTTCCGCGTCGCTGATGTGTGGATTAGCCCCGACGACATCGGGATACGTTCCTCCGGTTTCCCACTCATGGGAAGGGCCAATCCACTAGTACTTGAAATGAGGACTTGCCGCGGTTAAGGCGAGACCGCGCATGCCGATGCGCGGAGAATTGGGCTCGGAGAGAACGGCAGTCGGCCACGACGCCTCTCCACTGGAAAACCGGTGAATGCTTCGCGGACGACAATGCACAACGCCAAGGGAATGCGACGCTGACCTCAGATCAACCTAATGACCATTTCCGAGGAAAACGGGAAAGAGCAAATAAATAAATCCATCGAAAAAATGACCATCGACGAGAAATGATACGAAATTGAAACAACATATATTTTCCGCCAAAATAACTACGACAATATATTTCAGTTATTAACTATACCAGTAAAAATAATCGTTAATTGCTCTAACATACGTTTCAAGAGAGTGCGAGAGATGCCAGGAGAGTAAGGGTTCGATTCCCGGTCAAGGCGAATTATTTTTAATCTCTCTAATTGTTGATGAAATAAAATAATATAAATGCCTCAAGAGATGCCCATTAAATTAATTTTCTTAATTAGTATCAAGGACAGTGTCATCACAACATCTTGCTCCTTTAAAGCCTCCAAAATTTCGGAGTTTAAGAGGACGCCTCGATAGCTCAACAGTTTAAAGAACTCGACCAAACAAGGCAGCAAGGACATCGAGGGATCAGGGTTCGTATTCCGGTCAAGGAAAATGATTTTCACACTCTGAAACTGTTGCATTTAGTAGCAAGGAAATATCATGGCGGACAAAAACACTACGGGTAAATAAAATAACCAACAATTACTTGAATAAAACTGTTCGCCTTCAACAGAATTACCGTGGAGAAAATATAGTTATCGCCGAAAACAAGCAAAATTACCTCAGCAATCAAGATAACACAGGGATAGCCTAATAGCATTAGAATAAATGTGCACTCCACGAAGCAGCATGCTCTTTTATGGGAAATCTCTCCTTTGAGGTTTCTTAAACTTGCATCCTTTATTCTTTCCTAACTGACGCCTATGACTATGGCTGAAAGCAGCTCGAGTGGTTGGGAAAACCTCCAATAAAATAGACATTTTCGAAAAACATACGCCGTTTAACTGACATTTAAAGACCGCGCAGCGTTATAAAATTTACATCGCTGACCACAATACACGTCGCGCAGACAACTGCCTCCTTCCAAATAAACGGGCAGCGATCGGAATCTCGAAGCGCTGAACGGCCACCACGACCCGCTTTGCGACGTAGACATCATAACTTGAATTTCAAGCGCCTCCCTCGTCTCTGCGGTTTATTTGCGGAGCGCGGTAAATCAGAGCGGCGCCGTTTCGAACACGCTCGGTAAAGGCTCCGTTTCCGAAGGGCGCGCAACCCTTTCGGATCCGTGAAAGGATTTCGCCGGTAAACTACCGACGAGGGAAAAGGAAGGAGGTGGGGTCTCACAAAGGGAGGGCGAACTCACGGATACCACCTCCGCTTCGAAAGAGGCGGAACTGACAGGAGCCGGAGCGGACGGAGCTGGCTCTCGACCGTCGGAGGAAGAGAATATGGAGGGCGATCAAATTTTCTCTCCGCAGAGAGAGAGACGCATAAAGTATAAAAGCGTGCGCTTATCGCGAGAGAGTCATTCGAGAAATAAAACCGAGGCGTATTTACGATGGCACTTCGGAAACCTCTTGCCCTCTATTACCCTCCCCACCCCTGACTCCGCGGATACGTTTCCATCCCAACCACTCCCCCATTTCCCCACGCCCCGCCCCTCACCCATCGTCCCGCCACCCACTTCATCTCGTGTGGGAGAGCGATCGGAAGCCAATAAATTGAGAAGTGCGGAGGGGAGGGAGAGCGAAACCTGTCCGCGAGAGGGTGGTCAACCGGCGCGGCGTCCCCGCACTGAATTTCACCGAAGACGCTATCACTTTCTCCTCTCCCGAGAGACTGAAGCAGAGGGGGAGATAGAGAGGGGGGATGGGTGGACGCGTAGTAATTGGAAGAGGGGGTAGCAGACGAAAAGCAGAGTCATAATTAATGGTAGCTTACCGGTTGAGGTAGTTCTCGGATGGACACGCAGACCAACCGACGCCGCCGCCGCACTTCTAAGTCTCACCTAACACCACACAACGGGACACCAGACATGACAATGGAGACTTTGAATTCCACGCAGTTCCAACAGACACTTCTATCTACGTCCACCATGGCCATCCTTTTCCTCCCCCTCCCTCTCCTCTCCAACTCCTCCGTATCTTAATCTTCAGTATTCCATCGTCAATCAAAACGCCCTTCACTCACTTCTACTTTCTTTGAATTTCTATCAACAGCCCTACTACCTCCACTACCGTGACTAGTACTTCTTTCGTATTCCTCTACTTTAATGTTTCCACTTCTCAACACTGACATCCTAAAAACCACCAATCTGCGCTCAACGCTTGCCTCAACGAACAATTACCCGAACCGTACAAATCTACAATCCAAATCACAAATTTTTCAAAAATAATATCAGTAAGTATGTTTTCCTGAAGTGTGCTTGAAGTGCTGAGTTTAGACTGTAAGTTTGAGTGCGCGCATGATCGCAGACCGTATTGGCATTGATGAGATGACAGTGCAAACCATTATCAATGAAAATTTGGCGATGCGAAAGATCTGCGCTAAACTCGCCCCAAAGGTCTTGACGGACGACCAAAAGAAGAGACGAATGTCTGCTTGCGAAGACCCTGTGTAACGTCATCGGGACAATTCCCCAATCCCCTTGCAGTCCCGACTCGGCACCAGCACACAATATATTATTCCCAAAAGTGAAATCCTGCTTCAAAGGACACCACCATGGGACCCTAAGTGCCGTCAAATGAGCTTGCACGCGTAACCTTATGGACCTTCCGGAGTCCGCCTCCCAGGGAACCTTCGAGTCGTGGAAAAGCCGCCGGAAAAAGTGTGTCGACGCTCAAGATATGTACTTTGAAGAATGTTGAGGCATTGCAGCATTATCTAAAATAAATCTGTTTCCCCGAAACGTTTTAAACAAACAATGTAAATTCCAAAGAAACTGCGACAAATGCCGCAACAGTGACTTTTAACGGAGTCATCCGCTAATATGCATTTCAGAGTTTAACAGAACGCCTCGATAGCTTAACTGGCTAAAGCACTCGATCGGGCATTGAGGGATCAGGGTTCGAATCCCGGTCAAGGCGAATGAATTTTACAATCTGAAATTGTTGCATTGAAAACCATGTATAGTTTGCCTCACGCTTTCCTTGGCGCCTTTACATACTTACGCTGGCTTCACGCAGATGTCATCAACTTCCTTCCATTTGTAAAGACCCCCTTGCCTAATTCAATTTATGAAGACCTTTCTACCGGAATCGGCTTCTGCGGAAAATTCCCACCTCGAGGATTTCCGCGGTCTCCCTTTCAGGAAGCAGCTATGGAAGGAAACGAGATGATTCTAGGAACTGGGACTTGATTCGCTCGAATCCATCGATTGAGGCTCCGAAACTCAGGGTTGAGGCAACCGAGACAGAGCGGCGCCCAGATCGCCAAGGAGCGCAAGGGGGGGGGGGGAGGGAAGGTAAGGGGGAGGGGGTAGACGCGCGAGGAGGGTATCCCTTGGTATTCGTCCATAACGACGACGACCGCTTTCTTAAAAGAGTGGGAAACTCTCGCATTTGATTTCTTCCCTGAAATATAAAGTCTATTCCCATTAATTAAAAAGTAGGTATATTCCCACTCTCGACTTAAAATTCATAATTCTAACGAATGTTTGGGGTCACGTCCATACACAGCCCATCAACCGAGAGAAAACTGGTCAGTAGGTGATTACTGTTCATTTGCATATTTGAAAATGCATCCGCGATGAAAAAAAATGAAAATGGACGCTTCGACTTGGTCTGGAACACGCAGAACGAGTTTAAAACGAAAATTCGAGAAAGTACGAGAATTGATGTTGAGAAAAAAATAAACGAAACTGGAAGTTTTACGGAGAAGAAAGCAATTTGGTAGTGCACGGAGAACAAATGAACACCAATCTCCAAGAACATAAGTATGTTTTTATATTAATTTGAGTTTTTTTATAATATGAGCTAAAGCAAATTAGGTCTGGAGAATCTCGATAAACTTAAACTTCCCCAGAGTAAGCGATTTCTAAGCTATGTTTCCCTGCAATTTCGTAGTTTTTTAAATTTTATTCAGATACATTCTTGATAAACACCACAACCATAATCAAACAAATATAATATTCTAAAAAAAGAAGTCTAAGGTTAAATCTCATGATGAATTCCTCCTTCAGTTTAATGACCAAATGATATAAAACAGCTATAGTTTTGTTAATCTCTATGGATAATGAGAATAAGAAAAATGAAATTTTGTTCTTTAATATGTATTTTGATAAATATTACTAAAAAGGTGGAATCTACCAAATTTTTCGCAAGGATCGCCAGATGTAAAAATCAAACAAATTAACTAATTAAAATGAAAAACAGCCTCGATGGTGATCGCACAGTCAAAAGGAAGAGCAAGTATCACAAAGAGTTGATAAATTGACAACGCAGAAGACAAAATGGCACAATCTAAAAACTTTCGCTCAAAAAACTAAAAAATTAAAAATGGGTAGCTCTCTCTCTCTCTCTCTCTCTCTCCAGAGGTCTCCACATAACAATACAACGAATCATATAAACGGATGTGAATTTAAAAGATACACAAATTCTCATCATAAAGGAAGCACACAATGTAGAAAACATCGTAACTATTATCTTTACAACTTTCTGAAGAGATTAAAAAAAACAATAATACTTTTAGCACAGCATATGGCGAACAATGAGGAAAACGTTATTTCCATTCGAAATGATGTTGCATTAATTTTCAAGGGCGCTTTCGGGACAGTGGAGATCCATAAATCAAAATCGCGGGCGATGATTTTGAACGCGCTACGCCGTTGCCGGAAGCCCCCTCCCCCCACTTCGCGCGCACACGCACCCGCCAATACGCCCCCCCTCCTCCCGCGAAAACCTTCGTCGGGCCCTACTCTCCTTCGAAACTCAAGGGCTACACGAACGGCCACTCAACACTATTGCATTCTCGTTTTTTAAATAAAACTACGGCGAAACATCCGAGGCAAACAATTCCCACCCGGCTATCCATCCAACTAACTGATGAGCTCGCGGCCTTGCCGGACGAGGCAAAGGATCGCTCTCGCCTCACGATAAACTAACATCCATGCGAACATCCCGAAGTCCTGCAAACATTCCCCAACAGCTAATACTTCTGCCTTGATGGGCACTTCTCCCGAAATTCAAGGCAGGCAAATGCCAACCCAATAAAATAAAATGAAATCCGCTTCACCAAAACCTCCTCCCTCCTATGTCTCCGGCCTCTATCATATTATTTTGTCATTGAAATTTAGCATGCAGTAATTTGTTCCAAGTGCCTTGATGGTAAACGAACTTTTTACTATGGAAAAACCGGCGAACATCGCCAAACCTACTCGCAGCGTCAGCTGAAATAAAATCTTTGCTGGAACGAGAGAGGTTTGTAATGCGAGAAGAATAATGATTCATAAAGACTGCTTTCTCTTTTTCTGATAACACAATTAATACTACCAAGGATTTATATGAAAAAATATCGGATAAATAGAGGTCATTTTTCATTTTCGGAATTCACTTTCAGACCGGTTGCATATTAAAGAGAAGGAAAAATAAAATACCTAAACGTTCTAGTGAGGGCGCTATCACGTGTCAGAATATAATTTAGATATTGGGCATGAGAAAACTTTCGCTCTCGGGCATAAATAATTTTAATTCCACGCACTACTAAATGTATGCAGTTCAAACATGCGAAATTACCCATTCCTCATAATCACCGCTCGATTTCCAGGCCGGTGTATCGATGCCAGTTAGACTTAATCGTTAACGACAAGCAATAAGCATTCTGGGATGAAAGCAATTTAAAATTAGCCCAATTTCGCGAAATAATTCTTAATTATCAATCGCAAAATCAAGGACGACTATTCAAGTCAAAATTCCATTAAAATTGGCGGTATTTTAAAGGTTACTCTTGTTTTTTATATTAAAGTTTGTTTTTAAAATATTCGATTGAAAATATATAAAATTATTTATTTCCAAACATTTAGAACAGCAGCAGTAAAAATATTGTCAAAAATTAGGATAATCTAAATTGTGAATTATTCCAGGAATGGGTTGGTAGGGGGATGAAATATAACGAAGTAACTATGCATTATATTCATATACATGCAAAGGTATGACCAATAATCTTACAGTCTGGCCAGTATGGACTTCAAAATTATATAATGACGGATTTACATTAAGATTCTACTTAAAGCAACTCTAAGGCGAATTCAAATGTCAACCAAGTACTTGTATTATTCGAGTACAATTCGTAGGAGTTTAGTCTCAAACTACAGTACAACTAACGATGAAGGAGTCCGAAAAATTCAATGAAAACGATTAATCGGACGATTAAATCAAATCGAAGATATCAATGACTGCAACGAAATTGAGCCCTTTCCTCTCTTGTTCGTCTTGAGCTGCATACACATGAATTTTAAAATCTGGTAGACATAAAATTTCAAATTAATAAGTGCATGAAGGCTTGGCAGTCGATATAAAATAATGTTGTGTGAAATATAACATGTATTTAAAATTAATTTGAATACTAATAGTACTCGTATACACCCAAACGATGAAAACAACCGGAGCGGCTTCCTTAGTCGCATTACAACCTGAGTTCATCAAAAACTAATCACTCGCACTCGATCTAGTCACTTCTTTCATAAAATAAGGAGATTCTTGCTAAAAAAAGATCGTTTCCCTTGGATAGGAGGACATTTATTTAGCTGCAAATGTCCCGCAATGTGTAACAGACCTGAGTGAGTTGTGTCCCAATGAATTTGCCGCATTTCCCATGATTTTCTTCTAATTGATTTCGGTGAACTCATTTTAAATAACACGCAAATAAAACGAAATTCAATACTCTTTCATGTGATGTGACGGGAGAGAGTTCTCTTCGTCGAATGCAAAAATTGAATTTAAAAAAAAGCCCCATAATGCGCCTCTCCTACGTAGAAAATTTCGATCCACGTCACTACTGCGCCCGGGGAAGCATACATCGCGCAATTGCTCCAAAAATAAAACCGTTTACGGTCTAAGGGGAAATTATTCAAATGCGAGTTAATAATCACGCCACGCCCTGCTGCGCACGGGAATTAATTTTCATTGGGGGGGGGCAAAACTGATTGATTTCGCAATTTTACCCTCATTATTCGCAATCTATGGAACAACGGGGAAAGCGAAAAGAGGTATTCTTTAATACAGCGCGCTCACATATGGAAAATTCGCGCGGATGGAAAAAAAGGAGAGAGTAAGAGAGAGAGAGGGAAGGAAATACAGCAACAGCATCCCGCCCAGGTGGTCCGCCGGAGGCGACGGAGGGTTGGGGTTAAATGGAATTAAAAAAAAACAGCCGATTTCGAGGAGTTATTCAAATGTTATTGGCGTCGGAAAGTCTGCCTTGATCGGCGGGGGGGGAATGCTAAGAGAGAGAGAGAGCCGGGGTGAGGGAGGGAGCACCGGGGGCGCGGGCAGCGAGGTCGCACGCTGGCTCCGTCGGCTCGGAGCGAGAGGGGGGCGGTCATCAGTCTCCGGGCCACCCCAAGGTTCCTCCCAGCCGGTCGAGGCGGTCCCGAGAGGGCAACTATTCGTTTTGAGGAAGAGCGCGAGGGAGATTAAGGGGATTTTCCCGCGAACTTCATCGCTCGGAACCTTCCCTTCGGGGGGAAAGGAAACTCGAATCGACTGCCAAAAGTGCTTCCGCGTGAGCCACAATTCATGTGTATCGCAAAATGATGGATGAGCACATAGTCAACACATCCGGTAACAACAATCCGAATCTGAGAACATCGGCACACACCCGGTGATTTTGTTTGTCGTAGTTATGAAGAACGGTCCTCGCGGAAGGAACCTGGCGTACTAGATGATGTTGATGGGTTTTGTGCATTCAGGATAGAGGCTGGCCACAGTATGGAGCAAAAGTATTTAATAAACAACCAAAAACAAACAGGCAATCTTTCGAAACCAGGTAATACCACTCGTATGAGGGATTAATTGTACGTGAGAACACTAAGAAAAAACCTGGCGATAGAATGCGTGCGAGCGCATGCTTGAAAACACTGTCGAGGCACGACGGGGCTTAAAAATCATCGTTATATTTAAACAAAGTAATGGAAGAATACTCTAAGATTCAACGAAATATAATTGTATATATTTGGATTGCAGCAAAAAGTAAATTACTCGTACACTAGCTTCCGTTAAAGACATTTGGAAATATAGCAGAATTTAAATTTATAAAGCAAAGATTCCGTTTGCTCTGCAATTCGTAAAATGTTTCTGAAATAGTCCTTTCAAAAACATTTTCGGAAGAAAATCAAACCTACTTTGTCGGTCTTTCCATCCAACCTGATGCGCCTCGGGATTTTGATGAAAATTTCCAACACTTACTCTGCCACCACTGAGACAAAAATACTTTTTCGAGCCCATTAATTTTGAACCTCGTACCGATGCAATTCCCTTCCCGTAAAGTTACCTATTACAATCCAGATAGAGCTAAACATAAAAATTATGTATTTTACATTAAATACTAATTTTTCACCTGCAACTAAAATTTCGACAGAGTCACTTTAAAATGCGAACTTATTCATGGAATGTTTATTGCCTATGGTTCTTGCTGTTCACCAGATGGGATGGTTGGAGTCACGGCCGACAATTAATTTTCCGGGGAGTACGTTGTAATCAAGAACAAATGGTACCATTAACAAAACTGAATACATTACGCGGAAGGGAACTCAAATTTTACGACTTTCCATTGGATTGCTTAATAACTTAAATCTATCTTTGTTTTAAGTCAACGACGAAGTTTTAACATCGCCCTCTTTCAACAGCATGGCCGACTGATATCCAGAACAACGCCGTCTGAGCTGCATTAAGAATCGGATTTATTTGAGGGCGTCCACAGCGAACGCGACTTCGGACAAAAGATTTAATTTATCATATTTCGGCCGACTGAACTACTTTATCTCTCATTTTATGGCGAATCCAGTGAAATTAATGCAAGCTCAACTTTCACCATTAAAGCAATGCTTAGGAATTGGCAAATTCGGATGATTTGAAACGATTCCCAGGAGCGGCGAGTCAGCAGGTCGGATGAGCCGTAGGGCAAGACACAGCCGCCGCCGTTTCACCGCCACTGGAACATGAGGGCAACGGGCTTATTAAATTAAGCACGCGCTCATCCACTCGCTCCTGAGGGGAAACACCGTCCGCGCCACGGGAAAGAAAAAAAACGAGGTCTTGAGCTCTCTTTATGAGAGCGGAAATTTATGGAAATAAAGAGAGATTCGTGGAAGGGAATGACTGAGTCGTCCTCGGCGCACAAAAAGGTCCCTCGACGCGCCGTCCTTTCCACACGGGAAATAGCCCGTGACAGGCCACGAGAAGACGTGGACCTCGCGGTGGGCATGGCGACGGCGGTCGGTGGCAGTCTAGGTGACGAGAGGGGGAGACGGGAAGGGAGGGCCGGACTGGCAGAGATGATTAAATCGAGGCGAGCATCAAATTAAGAGCAAAGGACGGGAGGGAGTGGAAGTAAGGTGAGGGATCTAGATGGCTGCGTTGCAGATGAGGTGGTAAAGATAAATAATTAAGATCTTGTTGAAGAATGGCACCCAAAAAAACACAAAAAACCTCCCCCCGTGGACAAGGCACACTGATTAATTTCGCGCCATGGTTGCATCTCAAGTGGGAGAACGAAGGACGAGGTGCACGGATGCACATCTTCCTGATAGGCTCACGAAAATATTTCGGGGGATGGTGCCCGCGTCAATCGATCTCTAAAGTCAACTGCATATGATGCAATCAATAACCGAGAACCTCTCGCGAACGTGCATGGATTATCCGAACGGACATTCATTCCATCCAAATATAACGCTGCAATCGCTGCCGAGGATAACGGACCGCCAAACTGGACGGAAGCGGTGAAAAACAGAAGTTGGTCGAGTCGGGCACAAGATAAATGGGGGACTTTTTTTTAAAAGAAATTTGAGACATAAATTTATTATAAGCCAGCGAAGAATGGACAAGTACCTAAATGAACAATAGTTTTATTTCGAGTTGATTAGGCCTCGCCTCGAATACTTGTAGACCATTTGGGGCCCTCCGCAAGGCCGAAATTCTGCATTGAACCGGTAACAGAGAAAAAAGCCACTCGTTTTAATGATAATCAAAGTGTCATCAATTGAAAGGTCAAACCTATACTGGAAGCACTACGTTTTAGAGCCACTGGAAGCGCCTAGGTCACATGAACCTTAACTTAAACTACCCGATGAATACTATCGTAATAATGTTTAGTTGCGACGCAGAGTTAATGCGTTAGGTAAGCAAAGGGCACGTCGAGAAGTTCGCGGATATTGAACGCCAAACAAATCGACATAAGACATCATTGTACCCTCGCCCAATTCCTGACGGCAGTGGATGCCATCGCGTAGGATAATGAAAAGTTATACGGAATAACGCTAATAATCACTAATTACCACGATGACAGGAGATTAAAATCCTAACAGGAGACCCAACATTTAACGCTAGCTTGTGGCGGCTTGCAAGATAAGACAACTGTGCATCTGCCGCTTAGGATGCACGCGACTGCACCTGAGCTTTCGGGCGCAGGTGGGAAATCGGAAGGAACGCGGCGCATGAAAACGTCTTCGACGTCAATTCATTCGGATTTCCCAATGGATGAGCTCGTAAACGAAGCGCGAGTCGTCTTTTTTCCGTCAATTTGAGGCGAGGAGCCAAGAGGGTGGGGTATGACCCACGAGAGAAAGAGAGAGAGAGAGATGGAGGAAGCTGTGGCAAGAGATTCTGCCGAGGCGATCGCCAAAGACGCGCCCAAGATTTTATCCATCCTCCCAAATTTATTCATCCACGGGAAACGAGTTCTCGACACCGACTCGGGAAGCAAGGAATGGGAAACCTTCCGAAGATACGGATCGCCTCAAAAATAAGGTCACTTAAGTCATCAATGGAAGCGGGATGAAAGAATTTCGAAATCGGCCCGGCTCATGAATGTACGCAAATCATAATCCACGGCGCTTTTATGAATGACAGAATGTAACGTTTTATGGCCTCGGGGCTAGTTCGTAAAATGATAGCAAAGTGGCCGTTACTTCAGACTCCTCCTTTCTATGTCCCTGTGCGTATTCATCTCAAATACACAAGAAGACACGATAATGACTCGAGAGGAAGGAATCTAGAAGCCAAGCAGACAAAAAATATCTGAGAGGGAGATAATAAAACTTCATGCTCCGGGGCCGACACTTTATATTATTCGCCGAATAGGAAGTAAGGTCCTTAATATTTTACGTTCAAAACAGGAGTCATAACAGATCGTTTCTTCTAGCCACTTGGAAGTCATTATAGAGAGCAGAGTGGATGATGGATTCTAGATGACCAAAGCGTGAGATGCAATGCAATCGTCCTTAATAACTTAAGAGTGTGTGTGTATGTATGTATATATAAATATCTATATAATATATAAATATATATATATATATATATATATATATATATATATATATATATATAAACTTTGACAGAAACAAACAATATAAGAACACATAAAAAGAACACTCACACGTTAGGTCTTAATAATTTCGACGGAATTTAGCTCCGTCTTCCTCAGAAGAAACAGTAGCACGCCCGCATAGTAGTATACTACTGTTTCTTCTGAGGAAGACGGAGCTAAATTCCGTCGAAATTATAAAGACTTAACATGTGACTGTTCTTATACTGTTTGTTGCTGTCCAAGTTTTTTTTCTTCAACACTTCCATGTTACTTCAACGAAATCATATATAATATACGAGCATTCGTACATTCGTACTCGTACATTCAACCATAAACACAGTAATCAATCCGAAGGTCGTTTTGGCAGGTGATGATAGTTCACCCAGTATTAAGCTCGACGGCGTGTGAAATTCACAGATACGGGTAGGGAGTCCGGTTCCTTTCCCTGTGCACCCCTCCCTGCACACCCCGCACTGGGACACGGTGTGGTATTCCCCGCTTTTGCTTGAGGGGAGAGAAAGGGTTTGCAAGAGCGAAAGGAGCCCAGATTTAAAAAAATACCTTGAATCAACGTTCGCGTGGAGACGGGAGAAAGTCCCGAAAATAATGAAGTCTTCAAAATTATATCGTCATAATTTAACGGTTTTTGTTTAAAAATGACTAGCTATGACATGACCCGAATGAGCGAAGGCATTTAACATCCACAACGTGATCCAGGAATATATCTTTGTACAATTTCGTCTAAATCGTCAAATCAATGCGTTTTTTTCTGGGTACGGGAGCTTAGTGCAGAAGCGTACGTGGCATGGGGAAAGAAATTCGTCCCTCGACGCAGAATGGACGTGTAGAACTCACATGCGCTCTATCGTCAATTATCAAAAACTAACTTTTGGGTGGATGACAATGATTTCAAACGGCATTTAAAGCAGCATTAATGCCGTGAATGTATATATACGACATCAATATTCCAATGCATAATAATATTAGTTAATCGTCTTAATCTCTTTATTCCATCGAAAAAACGTCCTGAATTAGAGTTAGTTAGTATCAGTGGATGCGACGGGGATGGCGAAACTTTCTTTCCCCCTCGCTCCCCTTTCAAAAGTCTTTCAACCTTGTGTTGGAGGTGTTTTCCCTTCGGTTCCCTGAAGAGGGCCACTTTGTGGCCGAAACACGCGTGTTCGACGCGTTTCCTAGTTGCTCTTTACCTGTGTCCAGATTCTCCCAGAAGCTGGGCCCCTTTGAGTGTGTGTGTGTGTGCGTGTTTCTTGAGTGCTTGTGTGTGTGATTGGTCTGTATCAGTCACAAAGCGTGTGCTTGAGAATATCCTGGAATCTTTAACGGGGTCTACTCTACAGCCTCGTGAAGGATTCCATCTCCATCTGAAATTCTTTAACAGGGTCTCACAGCCTTGGGAAGGATTTCAGTCAGGATAGTGTGCGTGTGGCTGTGTGTTGGTCCCTGACGCGGATTAATTTCCCGTAAACCACCACAGAGGGTATTCTGGTCGAGAGGTTGTGGTTGGTCCCTGACGTGATTCCCGTTAAACCAACAAAACAACTGGTCTGACGAGAGATTGGCAACTAATTTTTACGGCCATTGGAGTTTTCTTCCCCTTTCTTATTTAATTGAGAGGCCGTAGAGCTCATTATTTCTTACTATAGGACTATTTATTCCGTCATATTTGGCTGACGGTAGCGAAGCTAATCCAACGTCTGGATTTATCAAACATATATTCGATTTTGTTTGGAATTACTCGTATTTCTGTTCGGAAGAGATATTAGAAGAAGGAGCCGAGAATGAAGGATGGCAACTCATAACTACCCCCAGAGAATGAAAATTTTCATATATTCAAAAAATCATGGATGAATATGAGTTATATACGGATGCATCTACTATTGCCACATAATCAACACAAAAGATAAAGTTTTATTTTAAAATACTCATTAAAATTTTCACCCCGAGCCATAAGTTATTGCGCTAATTGTGCAATACGCTCCAGACGACTGCGTTGGCGTTATGCATTGGTTCTGCACGCTAATTTGATTGGAGAACATTTTTTTAAGACAAGGTAAAAGTAGGTCATACATATCTAATTCACATTAAATGGAGACTTGGTTCCATTTGCTTTTATTTGCGATTCGCTTCGCGTACAAAGGTCTCGTGTTGAATGCATTAAGCTTAGCGAGGTACCAATTTATAAACAATCCCTTATTGCAGCAACCTCGACTAAGGGAAACACGAAAAGTGAAACTTGAGGGCAATAAAATGGTGATATAACGCAGCAAGGAAGAGGGAAACATACAAGATACATACATTTTCCGAAGTTGGATTTCTCTCACACATATTCTACCATATATTTATTCTCTTCCTTTCTCTATGTTACTGCGCTGGTGGCGATTGAGTCTTTTTACCACTGTCAGTATTTTCAGGTTGCCATGTTTTATAATTCGAAAAAGACCTGTTTATGCACCATAGGATATCAATATGTCAACAAGAATCGCGTCTGGGTAAGAACTGGCGACACTAGGGCGGAACCTGACTAACTGACTACATGGAATTAATGAAATATTGAAAGAGTCGGCTAAACACATTAAAACGTGATTCACACCCTGGAAGTTGTCGAAAATTAAAGGAAAACCAGAAGGTAAATCTACAAGAGGCGAACGAAGCGAGAAATATTTAGCTAAAATTAAGGAACAGGTAAGAATTAGGAGTTGTGTGATAAAAGACATTTAAATATATAGAGAAACTTAGAGGATCTCACTAAGAATTGAGAAGAAGAAAGGATTGCGGTAACTTATCTTTGGAAGGAAGGCCATATGATTATGAATAGGAATAATTTCAAAAGATAATTTTTTTGTTTGCACTAATATTCCGCGGCGAGAAAATAAAAAAATAAGAATATTTAGATGAAAACTTACAACCACCAACATTTTGATTTCAAAGGATATCAATTGACATTGATATATTAGTGTTCATCACCGTAAATATCTCGTACGAATGCATTCATAATGGAACTTATTGACGTTATATTAACCTCATATAAATAATATGACTTTATTTTTCCATATAGAATTTTACTGGACTAATTTCAATTGTTTTAGTAAATAATCTGGTGTAAAACAACGTAACTTATGAGATTATATGCGAAAATGCTAAGTCAATTGTTATGCAAAAATGGACGAAGAAATTCCGAAAAATTACAACCAAACATCTTCAAGAGAAACTACTATTTGAATCCGTCGCCTCTGTGCGCTAATTGCCCCCGCCCCCCTCCGAGAGTTGAACTCACCAGATCCACCCGCACCATGTCCACGAAGTCCTTGAGGCCCACATCGGCGGGGGCGCCCAGGATCCACCCGCCCTTTCCCACGCTCTTCCTCCCGCTGACCTTCTTCCCGCCCACCTTGCCCACCACTCTGCCTCCGCTCTCCTTCCGCCCCCGGAAGCTCCCGCCTACACCGCACCCCTCCCACGCCCCCTTCCGCCTCCCGCTGCCGCCCCCCAGTGAGGAGCGCCTCCAGCACCGCCTCCGCAGCCCCCCGCCGCCCTCCTCGTCCTCGTCCGCCACCGAGGACCCGCCGTCCGGCTGGCCGGTGGACGCGTCGTCCGCCGCACCCTCGCCAGTCTGCGACCCCCCGCTGCCGCCGCCGCGCGTCTTCGCGGCCGAGGCGAGCGTGGGGGTGCCGTAGAGCCGGTCCACGATGCTCGTGGAGGCGGCCGAGGCCGGCGGGGAGGTGAGCGACTCCTGGCCACTGTCCGTCTCGCTGGCCGCCTCCTCCCACGAGGGCGGAAAGTCGTCCCCCTTGCCTTTGCCGCCGCGCTTGGGCCACGCCCCCAGCGTCTTCCGCCGCACCCCGCACCCGTGCGCCTCGCCGCAACATCCCCGGTGCAGGCCGTCTCGGCTCTGGCGGGGGGAGCTGCCGAGAACCGGGGAAGCGGCGTCGTCCCCTCCCCGCAGGGAGTTCTCGAACGCCCCCAGCATCATCTGCATCATCTTGGAGGCCGTGACTGCGATTTCCCTCCTCAGGGGAGGTTTCAGAAAGGGTGTCTTGGCTCCCTCTCGCTAGTACGACGCCCTCGACGCCTTGGGACCCTCCTTTCTCTTTCTCTCCCTCCTGGCAGTCTCCCAAAACTAGAGCGGTGGAAGGAGGTCCTCTCTCTCTCTCGGGTCCAACGAACGAGACGCGAACTCGTCGTCCTCCTGGCTCTCCCACCCTTAGTGGGCTGCCTTCGTGGGCGCGCCCATCCTCTCGCTCCCCCAGGGAAGACGCTGGGCTTTCATGCGAACTGCTCCGGGGAAGGAGAAGGATGCAGAAGACTCGGGAGAAAGGGCGGGCCCGCGATCTCAATGGTTCACTGTTTCTCCGGATCGTATGAATGAATCACATTCCTTGAATGAAGAGATTCGTGCTGACACCTCTGCCCGTTACCATTGAGCAGTGGACGCCAAAGAATGTTCGCGGTCCAGTAACCACCACTCTGTCGCTTCTAGAATTCGATTTTCGCAAGGTCGTCACCACACTTCGGCCCTTTCCGCAACAGTTATTATCAGCTCAATTATGAACCCACCGAGAAATCATTCACAAATACACGCAACTGTCAGCGAAATTAAGAATACTTCGAAGAGCTACAGCAATACTTAATCGCGATGCGAATGTTATTTCAAGGCAGGAAATGACGATTCACTCCTTGATGATCATTATAACATTTGGAACTGAAAACTTGGATTAAAAAAAGTCTAATGGTGTAACATGAAGGCAATTGAAGTTCTTTACACAAAAACGACTGATTAGAAGAGTTATTACCTAGGATGTATACCTTTTTAACCACTTACTGCAAAGAGTCACTCAAACTATGCCTCAGGGATGGAGAACGATATAACTAGCTTGCATTTTTAAATTGGAATTTCTACTGTAATAAACTTGATAAAAACCTTGACGTGAATGACTTGGAGACACTTTGTTATTTTTTACTGGATCACTGTCCTCTCTTTTCCTTCCCAATGCCCCCAACGGGAAAAAATTAACACTCCGGAACTCAAGTTTTACGAGCCCTTTCACGACCACTCCGAAATTGACGTCAATAAGAACTCCCACGTCTTCGACGATCAATTTTAAACGAAGAAAAATGAACAACAAAATCACAAAGAGCAGAAACGTTTCACCTCACCAGTCGTTGAGGAGTAGAGAGACGCTCTCCGTCGGCGGATTGACGGTCAAAGAGCAAAGAGGGACGGAAAAGATTAAGATTTATATTTTTTTTTAACTATACGGCATTCTCGAACGGAAAAATCACTTAAGACTGCACCGCTGAGCAGAATGGAGTTTGACGGATGACGCTGCGGGGACTCTGGTACAGTCGTGTGCGGAAAATGACACCACTCGACGAAGGAAAAAAACGGCACCTATCACACAAGCACTCGAACGAAGTCGACGCCTTTGC
Organism: Hetaerina americana; assembly: GCF_022747635.1. Taxonomy (NCBI): domain Eukaryota; kingdom Metazoa; phylum Arthropoda; class Insecta; order Odonata; family Calopterygidae; genus Hetaerina; species Hetaerina americana. Next base: position 8,304,046 of record NW_027287095.1, read on the forward strand.
ATCGGGAGGATGGCCCTCGTTGTGTTCCGGGGTCTTGTCGGAAGGGATGGCAGGGGGTGGGTCGAGTCGGGGAGGGGTGCTCCTCTCTTTTGCTGCAACTGTCAAACCGCACGCACCGCACACTCGTAACCTCGCCGTTCCGCGTCCAGACACGCACTGACTGCGAGACGCCGCTCTCGCTCACTCTCACTCTCTCGCGCCCCTCCCCTCCCTCACCCCCTCTCCCATCCTTCCCCCTCCTCCCACCCCGTCCGCAAACCACGCCCCCTCTACCCCTCCCCTCGATTCGCAGCGCTCGCTTCGTCGCCCAGAAAACGACCCTTCCCGTCGAAAACGTTTGAAATTATTATATATCCGCGCAATGTTTTCACAACCGATCCCTCAAAGAGAACGTCCTTTTAAGAGACACACGCGAGGTGTTTCGGAGTCTCCCCTTCGTATTGTGCGGAAAAAAATCGTCTTCCACGGGTACATAAAGATGGGGAAGTTTGAGGAAAAACCTGTTTGTCTCGACGGCTCGACCGTTCATCCTCGTTAATAAGATCAGATGCAGTAACCATCGCTTAAGGCTTTGCTGCGTTACGATGAGCGGTCATTCGGGTACCAGGAGTTCAGATGGTTTCGGTAGGATTACGGCTGATTTTTTATTAAAAACATATTGTGTACATGACATTGCCTGCCAAAAAAATATTTACCGCTTCCTTAGAAGATTGTAATTGGTTTCCAATTAGTAAGAAAGGAGAGTAAACAGGCGTTCCCTGAGAAGGACTTCAAGAAACTCAATATCGCCCTTCCATGTAAACTAAGTACTTCACCAAGCAACGCATACTATTTAAACTCGGTAAGGCGCATTAACAATACATACTTTACTATAAATTAATTGCTGAGTTTGTCACAAATATTTCAGATCAGATTGAACTTATAACAAAATGAGAGTGTGAAGAGTTCATTAATGGATTTAACAGATAATAATTATGTGAATCAGAATTTTTTCATCTTTTTGTAGAGGTTTTTTTTAAAAAATCCGCCTCAGATCACTCATATGCAAAGTAAATCGACTCGAGGAATCAAGTTTACAAAGATTTCAGATTGATTGTGGCTGGCAGTAATGGTGGATCGTGGCAAAAATTAGCGTGAGCATGAAATCAGAGTAAACTTCATTCCACGCCTACACCAAACTATCTGACACAAAATTTCTCAGACAAAGGCGGCAATTGGAAAGACAGAGTAAATCACAATAGTACCGCGGGAATAGACCATGCCAAAGCACAGTATTCCAAACAAAAATTCGATGATCAATTGACAACGCAATTCCAGATTTACTTTTAAAATAATGATAAGAGTACGTATCGTGCGCTGTAGGTAGGGCAACCAAAAGGCGAACGTGAAAAATTGCAATAGCGATTTTATCGTACGGAGTCAAAACAAGTCGGTGACGACGACGCATGAAACGGACCTAATCGAAATGTACACCATACCGAATCGGAATCGCAACGATTCCAATCGAAATCGGATCGAATCGTAAAATGGAAAATCGAATTAATGTCTACTCAAAATCATAGATTAATAAATCATAATCTTTTGAGAGTGACTGTTTTTCGAGCGGATCGAACCGACATCGCTCATATCAGACATCGTCGTCAAAGGAGAAGGGGGTTAATTACGTTACTCAAACTCGGCCGAAGCGTTTTGGCGAGGGGGGGGGGGGCTCGATTTCACGCTCAATAAGCACGACCCGCCCACCCCCAAAGGCCTGTCCTTCCGTCTTCCCCACGGCCTCGACCCTCCGCCGCAATGACTTAATACCGCAGAGAGAAGGCAACGGGTGAAGTGGCGCACCACCCGTTAAAATCTCCAATTGAGCCGTGACATAACACGACTCCCATCCGGCGCTAAAACTCAATTCCACAACCCAAACCCATTCCCACCGCAATTAAAGAAAAATAATACAACTGTCTTAGACGACGAAGACGCCAATCGAGCAAGCGGCTAATTAACGCCCGAATGGTCCACTTGGGACCCGGGACAAACGACGGCAACACGATGAGGATTAATATCTGCCCCAATTGGGTGTGTCGCACGATGCAATTCATTATTGGCTATGTCTCACAAAGTGAGCATCTACAATCAAGAGCCATGGAACGCCTCGGGAGGATGAGAAGCCAATTCATTCCTCTGAGAAGATAGGGGTTGGTATATAAATGAAAACCAGAAGGGAAAAAATCATAGCCAGCGAGAAAATCAAATATTATTTTCAGATACATCAAAAAACCATCATCATCACTACGCACACTATTTGGGTGAGACCCATTTTTGCATTATCCCCTTTTACACTCGAACAACTCCATACTCTCCATAAAAAGGATCCATTTCACAGATTTTGACGGAAACCCAGCAGTTTCATGCAAATCGGTATGCATAATATAAGATTGACTTCAAATTAAAAGCGTCTCACTGGCAGTGAGGAAACTCTTTTATGGCAGACTTCATGTTAAGGAATTATACGTGTGTTATACGTAAGTGTTTAGTTTTAACAGTGAACTAGTTTTGTCCTATACATTTTACCGTTTTACTGGAAACTTGATTACTTATACTCAAAGCATCGTATATTTTAGCACACGTCCTCCACCACGCTACGCGAAACTAGCTCTATCTAGGCCGGATCCATGTGAAACTCCTAAGCGTCCACACACTTATCAAAACTTTACTCGCTATAATCGACTATCGACTACATCCCGGAGAGCACTCGATTAAGTTTTCTGATTTCGATAACAACAACATTGCTTATGCATGATGACAACGCACGAACATCATATAATTTCTCTTTCTTGACTAATGCACTTCGTACGTAAAAAAATAAATAAAATCAACATCAAAGGACGTGCGATTATGTTCTTACGGTTCCGCTAGTTTATTTATGAACCTTTCGGGGGCTGCACCACCGGGGCACCGCGAAGGTCACCCTCCGATCCAAATAAAGGTTTGCGCCTCTATTTGGATAAAACCAGCTTCCGGCATTTAGGATCTTATCCTTTTGGGATCTGCAATGTCGTCCACCCCCTCCCAGCGAACGAGCGATCGGATTGTGAGCGCGGATGCGGGAGATGGGGGAAGGAGGGGAGGGGCGCGGCGGATCACTTCCGGCACGCACCATGACGGCATCCACTCTCGAAACGGACGACGGTTCTCGGGGGGCAGGGCGGAGGAGAAGGCGCGCGTGCGTCGTGGGAGGGAGGCGTGCAGAGCCGCTGGGCGCGTGGTAGAGATGGGGGAGGAATTATCTCTGCGTGCCGAGGCCGGCGAACGATCGCGAAAAACCTCACGGAAGGCCGTGGGGACAGGGGACCCTACATGAGAGGTATGCTATTAAGGCAGTCAAGAAGTCCAAGGAATCCGCTCGCATGTTATTCAGGACGCATTGGTGGGATGGATGACCATTTATATCTGTCTCACTTATCCCAGATGTCCTTAGAGCCATGGGGACTCAGGAAATTCAACGGGAGATATACAAAAATTATCGGCAGACCGTTTTTTCCGAATGACGAGGGAATAATTCAGCTTCACATTATATATCTCTAGCTAGGACGACAACGACCGAATTTGGGAGATTGACTGTTGAACACAAAAGATATAATGAATCGTTTTTCCTTTGCATGATTCACGACAGGTTTCCGTTTATACGTATACCAACACCCAGCCTCTCGAAGGAACGCGCATGCACTCCTCGTCCTCCAGAAGTGACCCATGTCTCTCGCTTGTCGGTGCCTACTTGTGGGCATTTGGCGACACACCCATTCGGGGCAGATATTAACCCTCACCATAGGGCCGTCGTTTGTCCCGGGGCTCATTCCCCGAATGGACCATTTGGGTGATCATTAGCCGTTTTCTCGTTACTGAGAGGACGAAACACTAAAAAATTAATACCATTTCCCCATTTACAGATTTAATGGGCTAAATTATCAGGACTGACATCCTAACACCCCTTGTCACATGCTCTTACGGGGAATGGTGAGGTATTGTGTCCGTAAGACGCATATATATTATTATTGTTCCAGACATTAAATACATTGAAAAGGCTGGCCCCTTGTCAAAATAACAGAACTGGCTTACAAAATGAATAGATCCAACAGTAAGTGATTGCTTTCTTCGGCAGATCCACAATGAGCATTAATAGGTCAAGTGAAACAGAACATGGTTCGCTTCTGGTTCACAAAGGGAAACACACGTTAAGTAAATTTAAACCAACATCCACTTGATAGCATAGCATTTGAGAAGAGAATGAGCAAGCAGTACATATCAAAACACAACAAAAATCTTCTTTCTGAGAAATGGGATATCCAAATATTCTGTACTGTTCATCATGCTCATTTACTTAATCATGTAAAATGCATGGCTATCAGAGTATTAGTATTTTTTAATTACTCAACATTAAGTTTCATTATATCCTCTTAGTTCCTTTCACAATTTTTAATCGCCATGGGTGCAACTTTTTCTGAAGTTTCTCCGTCTTTGCCAATGCATAGTGTAATAATCGTACTAATCTCTCACAATACTCCGGCATCACATAATAAGTCGGATCTTGCATACTATTAATTGCAAAATGCTTAAAGATTTTTGTCTGAATAACTGTAAAATAAAGATGTTATTCGCTTATCATCACAGCAGCAAGCTGTTGCTCATCGTTTCCCGAACATAAAAAGCGTCGTGTAAATCCGCTATTCAGGCGATTTAATTGGTCAGCATGATACGCGCATTTAACGATCAACAAATATAGTGGCTAATAAAGGTAGATGGTCACCTTTGGAAACTCCTAGTAAATAAGCTGATAAAAAGAAAAGCCACACATTTGACCATATTAGATCATTTAAGGAACGAATTCGCTATTGGGCATCACCTCTCATACGAAGCAGTCATTCGGCAACAAATTAAGTATATTTTGTTCGCTTTTATTTACCATATATTGTCGCGTTATAAATTTTATACTAAGCTCAGGTGCAATTTACGAGAAACACTACTCATGTACGAAATTTACTACCTTACTTATTCATGTAACACAATAATTCTCTAACAATAACATACCATATAACGGAATAAAAATAGCTTCCATACTCCAATAATATGCTGTGGTCCACGGATCAGCTATGCCTCTCACCCAGGTTTCTTAATTAAAAACAATATTCACTAAGCATACCATACAAGGGAAGAGTTCCACATAAATGAGGCAGCAAACTTAAGTACAATTCAGCTCAGAGAATGATAAATTGTCATGAAATAAGAATATCAATTCATGAATTAACATTTTTAAGCGAAGTATTTTCATCACTGAAATCAAGGAACACATTCACAAAATTTAATTACATTTGTATTGCATTTTTAAGCGAGGAATAAATTAGTCATTATAATATGATCAATTGTGTTCGTAGGTGGAAGTTGAGATTGAATAATTGACCTTAAATTATACTGATACAATACAAAATAAAACAAAACAGAATTTATTCACACAAGTACAAAATAGATGCATACATTTGTGAGAAAATCGACAGGATTTCAGACCGACACCCTTGACGAAACGGTAAAAGGGCAAGAAAAAGGATAATTATGAAAGGCAATACCGGTTGGCATTCACAACGTTTACCACCTGATTAATGCATTCATGAGGAAAGTGGCAACAACGAGATATAAACGACAGAAGAAGCAGAGTGGACTTACGCGAAGAATCCGCTTGGAAATCTCGTCGCTCGTATATCGGAAACTGAAGATTGCTTTCTATCCTTGATTGGATGGTACGGGCCAGCGGCTTTTATTATTTACACACGCAGAACGAAAGACGACAGCCAAGTCAACTCGGCTGTACCGAGAAAAAAATAAAATTTTGTATCAGAGACATTTCAAGGATGCGAGATGATGGAAGTTCTTTGGCGCAATAACTGAAAGTATTGCATGAAGTAACGCTCATTTAAAAAAATCTTCTCTCCGGTTCACCACGCAGCCAAAACATGGGAGCAAACAGCGCGACGGGGTTTAATAAGTCAAACGTTAAATGCTTTCCAAACATGTCTCACCGTTGGAACGCGCTGGAAAAACATCTATCCGCTTATCTCTCGAATTGCGAACGTGATATTCGCGTTAAAACACCACGGTCATTCATCATTAACGCGCAAACATCCTCGAATTAGCAATACACTGCGGAGACGAATTTTTCAAGAAAACACCCACGCAGGAAATCGATGCACAGACGTTGCTCCTTAAGACGCCGATTCACAAATACGTGTACCTAAGGCTGCATGGATTGGTCGCGGACGCTGGAAGTTAGGCGTGGGTCGGTCCAGACTGTGCGGACATAGAGCGGAGGCACATGTTGTTTATGAACCTTACAGAGAAGTAAACCACGGGAAAAAGGTTACAATGAATTTTACTTAAGTATCGTTTATGTAATCTTATATAACTCATCTCTGCAGGAAACTAATTCTCGTATTTTATCACATGAAAGTTTATTTCGTTGACAGCTGACGAGGCACACAAATGATTTTTTACAAACATAAAAGTTATTTTCATATGCCAATCAGTTTGTACAGTTATTTTGATACACAAACGGTTATAAGAAGTGTTAAATAACAAATAACTCCCACATTTTCCTAAGCCATAAATTACAAGTAGACTTAATTTTGGGCACGATAATTCCAAATATGTTGCAGGAAATTAAAGCTAAATAAATATCATAAAAAACGTTAGATCTATTAATTTTCTAAAAAATCGTCCTTAATTACATTTTAGCATATTATTCCGACATCCCAAGACGGTTTTTATGAGCATATTTGCAATCCTACAAATAGTATTGTTTCGTCATCACCAAGTGGTATCCACGCAACGTAATTAAAAGAACGAATATCAGAATAGTATTATTTTAAATCAAAAGAAATCAATTATTACACATATTTTTTTCTCTTTATAAGATATAATCGCACAATTTTTCTTGAGTGACTCAGGACTAAATATATATCGTGAAATACAAAGTAATGGGACACACAATAAGTTCTTGAGAGCGGTTGCAGTTGCAGCCACACGCACTAACATGAAGAACGCATATCTAGCAATATGCTAGAGCAAACTAATACTTAAAAATGTGAATAAATATTTCCTAAGCACACTTTAATTAATTTCCCATTGTACCCGCTTTAATATGTTCGCACCGAATAAAACATCCATGGGTGATGGCACAGGAAAAATCTTCGCCACTCTGGAGCCACTTTGACCAATTAGGTTAATTCTTGGACGGCATGAGCCAATTCCTCCGCTATCCTTTCGAAAAGTAATGGAAAATTCTTCCGAGCCCTAGACTCTGGCTGGACCCGACTATCCACGTTTCTCTGCGTCGTAATTGCGACCCGTCCGTCTAAACTTTCGCCCGACTCCCACGTAGAGCGGCCAGCAGGCGACGACGCTCAACCCCCAGGGCACCTTGGCCAACAAGTGACTCCGAACCGTCCCGTCGAAAACTTGTTTGGATAGACAAACCAATGCCCACACACGTCGGAAGACACGAAGTCATGACAAAACATACATGAGAGGATCAAAGGATCAACAAATTTCCAGATGAGGTAGAGAAATACTGGTTTTCACGCAGCGTAAATATTTTCGGATAGCTGGGTCGAATGTTTCTCAACATTTGGATGCAGAGAAAGGCAAACAAATTTCGATTTGGGCAAACAGGACATCATGTAGACACTGATGAAAGACATATTAAATGCAAGCCGAGTCAGTTCCATGGGTGACTTAACGAATTTACATTAAATCATATTACGTTCCTTGAGACCTTCGGCTATTGGTGTATCTCTCAGGATTCTCTTTAGTAAAGTAACCACTGACTTTTTATAACTATATTTCCGAACGAAACAAAATTAGGGAGAGGACGTGGTCACCTGATCGAGTGAGTGTTCGGTACTGGCCAAAGGGAATAGAAGTCCAAGATATGCCTCAGGAGACTCACCACAGCACTGCCCATACGAAAATGAAATGACTCACTTCTCCAGATTGCGCCGTGAATTTCTCACCGATTAGGGTTTTGCACGAGGTGCTGTCTACTCTGATCTATCGTATTAGCCTTCCGGGCGATTGCTGTGCTTTTGTTTTGAAATGAAAAACAATAAGGATATCATATGACACACATAATACAATGATAATGCAATCTGTTTACGATACACACCATAGTGATGCTATCATAAAAACACGCTAAAACAATATAAATCGATCAAATTCATTATTTCATCTGCACACAAACAGGTGAAAAAAAACTCAAACTGCTTGGTCCAATACAAAGAGTATGAATTCTCACGCTTCTCCGCGCGGTATATCTTCCGGCAGCTAGGGAAATAAAAAAAAACCACTAGAATAAGCACAAATTCCTGGGTGCCGTTTTGGGCAGGGCGGTTATACTATTCTAAAAGAGATGAAATTCCATCTCGGGATGCTTTGAGCGCACGAAGCTTGGATTCAGAGGCATTTGAAATCCTTATCCGACACGAGAGATTATCAATTCCCAAATTCAGTGAGTGTCGCCGACGACCGTGAGAATTAACCGGCTGCCTCCCTCCCGGGTGAGCGGCGGCACCCGTCGCGACCGACGCCGGGGTCGACAATCTCTTGGGAACGATGGTGTCGGTGGGACACAGGAAGTCTCCAGCTCCCATTGTCTGAGTCGAACGAAACGTCGACGGGAGAGTAAGCGTGCGCCATTGGTGGAGATGCTAATTGCGCCCGTAATTAGCACCTATCGTGCGAGATACGCGAAAAGAAGACATATACTTATAGGGTCCGCCTTTCGCCAGCACACCTTTCGCCCGTGGATGGAAGTGCTTTAGAAGAGTATCCAGCTCTCCACACCCCATCAATACGAGGTTCATTTCCAAAGAGACTCTTGGGGAAAGGGAGGAATTCCCAGACTGATAAATGGACCACGCCCGTTTGCAGAAAGAAAGTTTCCCAGCACCTGAAATCCCTGCGACAAAACAATGCTTCGGACATTGACTGAAGTCTTCATTTCACTGGTTATATCCAGCTACACACCGGTTGTATTAGTTCAGGGCTACCAGCGTCGGTCAATGATGGGGGTTGAGGTTCCTATCCTGTTTTCTCTCTTCTTTACTCCCGTGCTCGACATGTTTTTTCGTCTTAAACTTTGGTCAGTACGCTTTCCACATGCATGCAACAACAATGGCAAAAGGACCACAGAATTTGCGTGGCAACGAAGAAATTAATTCAAATGTACATAATACCACGTAAACATGAGTCCGCCATCAGCGATAATTGAATATTTTTTTTACTAATTTGACCTCGACGTGACACGCTTGGATTTGAGCAAATGATGACGGAAAGAAAGTACACATTAATCACCCGGAATCCTGAAGGTAACCATGCAACGCTTGAGAGCGTCGAGCAACATCGATGCGGTCAACACATCAACACGCAAATATTACATCTTTGACAACATGAAATGGTTTGTGACTGCCGAGGCTATTTCGTCTTATATATTTTTTTGGAATACGTAATGATAAAGATCCTGACGTTTAAGGAATCGGCGCATTGGATATGAGCCAAAATAACATAATTTCACGAGGAATTTCTATAGAAATGACTATAATATGTATTTATTAAAGAAAAGATCGCCCATTTTGAAGATACAAGTCCTTATGGATGTTTCTAAAAAAGTAAACTTTGGTTTATTAACCTTTGGATTATCAGATAAAGAGAACCCTACCATAGGATAACCCGATCGTCATCAAATACTATATGGAAACCAACATTTGAGTTAAGGCTAAAGCTTTACTCATTAACACAGTTTTTGGATGTTCACCTGGTTGACCTAGCATTTAAATACGAAGCGCTGAGAGCGAACGTGAAAAGTGTGCAAAAATGAGCGACATAAGCGTCATGTGAGAGAAACGAGGGGTAATTTTTTTCCATTGCAATTGGAAAGCATTTACAAATATAAAATAGGGAATACAAAAATGGGAAAGGCTTTCAAACCTAATGACAAGCTGATACAAGCATTCAGGTCGTAAGCATGTCCATATTTTTGCGTTTAGAAAACCCCTGGCGTTGAGAGGACACCACGTCGAACAACCACGTTTCCGATGAAGCGAAGGCGATGACTCGTCATAAGCCATGTCGTTGACCGTATCAATAAACTCAGGAGCCACGCCCTATTTCGTAACGGCCGATTAATGCACTGTCATTAATTATTGACATACGATTGACTTGGAAAGGAATGAGTAAGTGGTAAAGCTAAATTTTCACTCAGCGATTTAAACTCTCGTACCGGGCACACAATGGTAATTTTTCTGCATTGATCTTTCTAGATCAATGCAGAAAAATGGCTTTTTCTCTCCCTCGACAGGTTGTAATGGACATTAATTCTAAAATCATTTAACATTTAAAAGTGACCAAACTTTAAGCATTAATTTTGTTTAAATTGAACATTCAACCTAACGGAGGGTCAATTAATCACTTTTGACAGTACACTGCACACCGTTCGCTCTCAGAAGAGGTCGAAAACAATACTAAGGAATCCCTAGGAGAGCTCTATAATTCTACCCGGAGTTTCTAATCTAGTTTTCCTTATCCAGATGCTTCTCACAATGTCTACGCAGGTGTCATTATATCTCGTGCACATTAGGACATTATTATACGGTAATCTACCGGTTAAGGTAGGTTTTTGGATGGACAGAACGACCTAATAACTATTTTGTGACTCCTAACAAAATACAATCCAGCAACCTAGTCTACATCAGGTCCCTCTTCCCCTCTGAGTACTTCCTTCCTCCCTTCATCCCGTCCAACATCCCTATCCTATTCCTACCCTTTCCTTGTTTGCCTAACATTCTCCCCTCTATTACAACCTTCAACAACCCACAACCGAAGTGTTGAAGACATTAGGAAATAACAATGAAAATCTTACTTGAAAATTCCTTAAACCAGCGGTGCACAAATTTACCTGGAACATCTCCATGAATGTGGTGACTGTTTCATTTTGCCTCTAAGTTACGATTTTCGGATCATTTTCTCAGAATAGATCTTTCCATAAAGGAAATTTGCTCGGTCAATATTATAGGCGTATCCACAAAAATTACAATTTATGAACATGATGACGCAGTTTAGAAAGAGATTGAGGAATAATCAGTATGGCCACATAAATAAAATTTTCGATTTTCATATATTTTTGGCGTTGGTCGCTTTCTGAAATTTGATAAAGAACTTTAGTAGGCAATAATTAATGCCAGTCATGTAATAAAATGACGTCATTGTACATTGGTTCATAGATCAATAAATTTTAACTCTCATTTCAATCAATCAAAATGACAATGTGAAAATCAAGAAAGTGATAAAAAGCTAATTCATTATGTTTTGGGGTAGTAATTAAATACAAAAGTATTATTTATGTATCTACAAAATATAAACTATTAGTTATATAAACTATTAGCTCTATAATCTATCACCCAAAAGGTAAACTAATCCCATGGGTATTTCTTTTATGACATTTTGATAAGAAATACGCCACACCACAGAGAGGCCGTTCTGCAGAACTTCAACACTGGCATGAATGTATGGTTATTTTTTGCCGATATAATGTAAATAGCGCGTTTATGCCCCGTCAACTTTACGCCTGAAATACGTACTGGGTAAAACGAGTACGGAGTCAATGCGATAATGACTAATCCTTTGAGGATGAAGGTTTGAAACATTTCTACACGGCAATTGTTATGAAAATTTAAAATCTTGAATGAAACATTGACGCAGAGGTGCGATAGGGCATCACTCGCCATAGCATTCATTCAAGTCCAATAACCGTAACGCCAACACTTACGAAGAGATGAAATCGAGATTCAACGGAAAAAAGGGGACGTCTCTCCCAGATAACGTGCACAAGGTCAAGGCTCAAAAGGAACGTATTCCAAAAAAATTGAAATGTCTAAATTGAAGGCCGTGGGATACCAAGAAAAGGTTTTAATGGATTCTTTAAATGGAAAAACTTTATGCTGCTCAAAAAACGTCCGTCCACAAGCCATTAGAAGGAAAGGCCCTTAAAAAAATTCGCAGGTGGACGAGAGCTGCACGCAAAAAAAAACGGCAACAAATACAGTTGACCGAATCCAAATCGGCAGAGTCGAGTTCCCGAGATTAAGTGGGCGCGATCCTCCAAATCCCACTCACTGGCCGCAGCGCGGACGGCGAAGGGAAGAGAGAGAGAGAGAGCTTTCTTAACCCGCGGCGTCGAAAGAAAAAAGACGAAAACCCTTCAGAGGAGAAGAAAGAGTTGACCGTGCGATCGCCATCCCTTCCACTTCCACCAAACGGCCTCCCCTTCACCCGCCCACACGGCCTGCCATCTTCCCACGCGCACAGGGGGCTGAGGGGGGGGAGGCATATCGAGCCTCTTCGGAGACCGCCGTCGCCGCCGGGACTCGCCCCGCACAACGGGGAAGGCTGCGGAGCTCGCCGCGAAGCAAGTAGCGGCGAAGCTGCCACAAGGGTGACAAGTCTCAGGTTTCGGCGAGGAGATGGAAAAACCAAAGTGTACCGTCACGGGAATCCATCACTTCAGAGGTGGCCGATCGGTTCCAACCAACTCGCCATCGATAAATAAGTACATGCAATACGGATCGTAGTATCGACACGAATCAATTTCAATTGTCCCATACGCGTAAAAAGTCATCAAAATATCACTATTATTCCTCTTAATCGTCTCCGTGGCCACGTTCGAATTTTGTCTACTTCATTTATCGTTTGAGCCCACAAAAAAACTTGCAGCATTATTTTCAGCAATTCTTTGATAACACCGCCTCCTAATTGCAAAAAGGAATTAAATTATTTGAGCTCGACGCGACGGAAGTTCGGAATACTCATAATGAAATATTCTTTTCACCTTTTCCGTACCTGCATCGAGGACATTCGTGGCAAATTGAAGAAATAATGATCGTTGCTATAATTCATTCGCATCTTTTTGAACTTCCGTTCCAACTAACATAAATCAGAGAGCGGCGAATCCGTCACATTGGAATGCATCTTTATGATGATGCAACTTAGACGTTATCACTTCGTCAACCGAACATGATCTTTATTTTATAGAATCTTAAGTAAAATTTTCACTAAGTGCTTTAACTACTCAAGTTGACAATTTTTCACAAACACTGCCTTACTTATTTCATTGACCTATGGTAGCATTCTCCTATATGGGTCAGCCACAAGTTGCGTTGTTCCTTTCGCTCTATTTCGCCAGAGAGTAGGCGTAGTCACCTAGCCACTCACTGTGGTCAACGCGGTAGAGTGGAGAATGGACACCATCGGAATATTCGCAAAGACATATTTACCGTAGGAATCCAAGGACGATATTATAGTCTTCTCCTGCATTTTTTTCAAGCGTCCCCTCGGCCATAATTAAATAGCGTTGCCGTTACAGCAGGGGTCGTGACAGATATTACAATCGTAGATGATACTAAGCAATTTTTTCCACACAGCAATAATTTATATCGATATTTATACATAAAAAAATGCAAGGAGGTCGAGTGGCGAGGTGTGTTGTGAAAAAAACATTTGTCTGAGACGAAAACTTGAACGATTATGCTATTAAATACATTTAAGGAAGACCATCGAAATCAAATGATTTTGCAGAATCCATAAATACGTTTACGGTTCTCTTTCTCAAGATTTCACTTGTTCCATGTTAAACTGTGCAATAAAGAGGCTTTAAAAATAAAATAAAACCATTAAATATTGTTTGCGATTACAATTAGAATTTACCAAAAGAATCCATTCACTACAGTCAACATTTAAAAGAAAATTGTAAACATTAATACGTGGAAGCAAGCTGGAAATTTGAGACTAGTTCCTCATTCCTCCCAGTTACCATAATGTCGACTACCGATGTCAAAGCAGCAATTTATTATTTATTTATTCAACCTCTTTATTGAGGCGAGATTGATACTATGTAGTCCCGTCATTCACCTAATCCTTACACATACACACATGAAAGACAGTAACAAACACCCAAGCCCTCGGTCTCCATCTACGCGGGAATCGAACCCGCGACCTCTGGGTTAGCAGATGAGGTAGTAACGCCGCCACCACCGGGGACAATTCACACATTTATGAAGCCATATGGACAGCCTCCACCTTTGCTGCTTATCATATGATAGAAAGAAACAAATGTCAATCAATGCGGGGTTCCGATGGAAGCCTGTATTAATTGAAACAATTAAATTCAATAATAATTAAATAAAGTGTTCGTGTGCAACTCATTTGATATAGAAAGTTGCAAACCAAAGAAACTATTGCTGTGGCAAGAACCAGTTTCTTCAAAAGTCATTAATCAAGAAAACCAATACTTGATGATTTTCATTCAACCTCCCACGGAAAATAATTCGCTTTTAAAATTCTATATCTTATGATATCAATATTTAATCATTCGGCAAACTAATAGCTAACAATTCTACAAATAAAACGGTACACTATAGGGTGTAAAAAACTAGGTGGCAAAACCATTCTTTTCCTCTTGCTATAAAACACGTAAATAAAAACTAAGGCAAGGGTGTACATACAGGTACCTGTAAATACCTCAAGTTAAGAGTCGTGAGGAGTAAATTAATCCACCATCTGATTATAATATTTCAGGGCAAATACCAGAAAATACCGCAAGTCCTGAGAAATCACCGAAGAGTCTTTTGAAAAATTCCAAGCCATTTTCATTATTTCGCTCTCGCCCACAGCTAAAACGTAGGTTTAATTGACCCACCTAAAAGCGAACGGCGCGACCGTAATCGACCAATAAAATCCACAAAAAATTTCACCGAGGGAGAAATCCTGAGGTTGAATTAATGGAGGATATCCTATCAGAGCGCAGCTACACGGAAAAGTCATTGGGCACTTAGAATATCCAGGCAAATCAGAAACACGGGGAGATAAGCCTTTTTATAAGACCGTATTCTGGCGACTCATTTGCTTCTTCCGGGGCGGATTAACTGCGCCATGAAGAACTTAAGGCGTGTAGGCGCAAATAAATGACGAGCGATTATACTGGAATAACTATCTTTTATCTTGCGAAAGACAGCGATATAAATTTTAAATGTAATAAAAAATCAAACTAAATAAATTTCTTATTCTACGAGCCCTGGACTCCTCCTCATCAAAGATCAAGGTTAGGTGCGATAGAGAGGAAACTTTGGCGAATATAATCGAAGCGAAAGAGGTTACCGCTAATGCAGATGTGTTGAAATAGCGCCGAATCAAAGTACGATGAACAGTCTGATTTATGGTGGCACAGATAGAGAGCACTTGGGAGAAAAGAAGTGGTGTCCGAAGACATTTCGTTTCACTTTCAAAACATAACATCTCAAGGAAATGCGTCACATACGTGCGTATCCTTCCAGCGTCCATAAAAAGGAACACGGGGTGCCAAATACACCGTTGTGCCCCGGTGAACGTTCGCCACCTCAAGGATACTTATTTACGAGCAGTCAAAGAGGGGAGCGATGCCGGGAGAGACACAAAGAGGGTGAGTTTGAAATCCAGTCGTGGATGGACAAGCCGTGCAGTAAGTTCCAAGAGTCCTGAGGAAGCCGCGCCCGTAATACTACGTATTCCACCGAAATGATGTTTCGCCCGCACCCGCCGATCCTTCCAACCGACCGTGCCCAATCCCTCCTCCGGGATCTTCGGGAGGAGGATAGGAGGATGGGAATGAGAGAGAGAGAGATGTGAATAATCCGATGGGGATGTGTTTTACGACTCGCGTTCGAGCGGCGGGCGATAAAAGGCCCCCCTTTCTTCTCGATGTCCTCTCCCACGGAGGAGCCGTGAGGCGAGTGACCACTGCCCACGAGGACAATGACTTTTTTATTGCGACCCACGCCCATCCCCACGCCCCCCCCCCTCCATCTGACTGACCGAATTCCGCGCGGCGGTCCAGATTGTGCCCGCGAAGGAGTAAAAACTGTTAACAGCGCCCGGGTGAGGGACCCAACATCCGCGATTTCCGCCTCACCACGCCCCTCTCTCGACAAGGAGCCGACGTTCAGATGAGGAGGCGGGCACGAGGGGAAACGAGCGAGGGTGAGCCACACGTAGGACATTCTGGATGCGCAAAAACATTTAAAAAATATATTTCGCCAAATATATTCAATATTCTTGAAAATCAACTTCCACTCAACATGAAAACTTATCTCGGAAAAGTAAGTGCAACTACAGCAAAACGACTTTCAGTTAATGATGATTAATATCAGTTAATGATAATAATCGACTAAAACAAACGACTAAAGCAAAACGACTTTCAGTTAATGATAATAATCAGTATTAGTCTACAAAGCTAACACGGAGAGTCGTGATTCTCTTAAGAACTATAGCACTTCTGTACATTCGCCATATAAATTCCATTATAACGCGCAAGGAAGACTATAAAAACTTAGCGTTTTCACAGAATAGAATTTTTCGTGTCCTGTTCAAACATTCGCAAGATTATTAATCTGTAGGCGCTCCTGCAAATATGAAAATGCCTATCTCAGGACCACCATTAAAATTGAACACGAGTATCTAATACTGACCACCGATGTAAATTCCAATCGATTAAAAATAAATACTCATTCGAATAGTGAATATTAGTAAAAAAAAATGTACATGACTAGTTGCAAACGAAGACATATGCCATTCATTGCTGAAACTGAAAATAGAGCATTGGCAAATATTCTCCGGCTATATATCCGACGAAGATTCGTAAAGACGGCCATATGACTTGAAAAAGGAACTACAACGACAGGAAACTTACGCGCGCTCTATATAAAGAGAAGGCAGCAGTGATTAGATATGGCGAAAGTGGGAAAAGGCTAAGAAACTGAACTCAAAGAAAGGATTGTGGCCCGGTTGCTCATTATAGCACATGATATTTCGTAAGTACATCGATGAGGTAATTAACGAGATTAAAGAAAAAACAAGATGGCATAGGATTATTAAGATCCTCAGTTCACGGATTCGGCATCATTCGGATCGAACACGGATACCAATATGCATACTGGCATTTGAGGACATAACTTTTACTGCAGAGGGAGAGAAAGTCTTTCTAAGAATACGAGGCTATATTGAGAAGGATATGAAAAAGTGTAACCCCAAAACAGACAAGATTAAAACGAAGATCATGGCCTGCAACCTATGTGGGCAAGATTATCTCCAAGACGGACTACTCCAAGCCTAAATAAAACAAAAACTAGTGGCAGAAAACAGCAAAAGAGATATACCGGTATGCAGAATAGAAATACCAAGGAATACTTGGCATTTGAAGAAACTACTACAACAGACATAAGAAAGCAATTAGTTCGGAGTAATATATGGAGTCAACTTATCCAGGAAATGAGATTTGGACCACAGGAACATCAGAGAAAAGAAATTTGGAGTCGATAGAAATGTGGAGATACCGAAGATCGACGAAAAAAATCTTTAGGCAGAGTAACCAATGAATAAGTACTTCGACGAGCGAACGAAGACATGGGTTCATGAAGGACACTCACAAGAAAAAGAGGAGAAGCAACTGGACATCCTCTGAGGCACGATGACCCACTGAATTCCAAAAATGAAGCAAACATATGAGAGAGGAAGAAATACAGAGGAAGGCGATTAGGATCAACTATGAAAAGCAGGCAACAGAACATTTCGGTGATAGGAGTTATGAGGGAATGAATAGATTGGCACGGAACAGATTAGTTGGAGAGCTTTGACAAACCAATACTCCGACTGAAAACCCATGAAGATGACGCCAGGGTTTTGATATCCGAATCCACTCCAATAACAACGAGTGTATAAGGAAAGTTGGGAAGGTAAATGTAATTGACGGCAACAGTGCTTGAAATAATATTGTCCTCATTTTACAACTCTTTTTTTCTCATTAAAAACAAGAACTCGGATGCGAGAAACCTTTCAGACAACTTTTGTGCGGGGGAAATGAGGGAGCGAATGATAGGCAGCTCCTGGCGAAAACATACGCTCGGGGAGTGTCGTGAGCAAATATGGAGAGCGGATCAACGAACTGCCCGCCCAAACATTCTCGCCCGTGTTTATACAGCGAGGAGAACACAATTCCTCCTTCCTTCTTCCTCTTTCCTTTTGAGATCACGCGCATGGTAACCTCTATAAGGTTTTTATTGTCTCGAAGAAACACGCAGTCCCTCACTCCTTTTCATTCACTCAAAACTCCATCGTCATAATCCTCCTGCTGAGCCTTTCTTCAGTTTATGGCTTCTTCTTCGGTGAAGACTCCATTCAATGATACTGACTGCAAAATTAACATTAAAGCACCCTTTATGGCTTAGATCCTTTTTCAAGGCGACACTATTTCAACAAACATTAGTGTACCTGGCCAAATTTTAAGGCCGCTTCCATACTCAAGCTACACGCACTGGTAAGAATGTTATGAATTCATACGAATAAGTTAATAGTTCCCTCACCGCAGGATCAGCAGTTGTGTTTTCGCGAGTAACAATTACCACTGATCAACTAAATAGTGCTACTATAATTACTACGGGCAAGTGAAAGAACAGTAGCTAAATTTTGCTTAGCCTAAACCTTTTTTCGTATTTAAACAATCACATGCGGTAGACGCTACAAACAAACCGAAAAACTTTCCATTTTGAAGTGACCTTACAAATGGGACAACGATGGCGATAGCACACATATCAGGAGATATTTATAATGACCTAGAAAAGCGTTTTACGTATTTGTATTATTGTTTAAGGATGAAACAATTAAAAATCGTGATTCACTCCACCCAAAATCCTCCGTCAAAGTCTCTGCTCGTTGTAAATAGTAAAGGCTTTAATTAGAGTAAGCATTAATTATTATTTTTTCATTTATTTACGTAATATACAATTGTAAATATGGTGCTTGTAAATATTAAATTAGTTTCAGTAAATTTATCCATACGTAAAAACCTCTTATTAAAAACTACCATTAAGTTATGCCGGCAGAAGTAGATGATCGTTTAAATGATGTAATACAAAACTTATGATATTTAGAGGGAACGGTTTCAATCGCTGATACAGGAGAGGGAACACTCTAAGACTAAATAAAAAGGAAAACTTAAAAATACTCCATGAATCCAATCATTCAACCAACCTAAACGACATAGAATCGAGTGCTAATGTGATCGAATCGATATAACCCAAACTAGGATTAAGAACAAGCTTTCACAAAAGGCGTTCTCCGAACCAAAGGATGAAAATTTGGGTCGTCAATTGAAGCATTCGTATAGGACTGGGGACTATGTCGATTTATAGACACTACTGAGATATATTTTTCATTTCAATCAGGTGGCTAATTTTAAGGAACTGATTTATTGAATTTCGATAACAACTATCTACAATATGACGTTTTCAAATGGACGGCACTGCCGATATGACGATCTGAATGACACAAACAATATTAAACAAGGGGTTTATTTGGGAATTTTTCCCGATGCGAGGATGATATCGATTTTGCTGGATACCCGCGGTATGTTCGATATTATTCGAATTTGTGACACTGTTCAACCCCATAGCTATCGCCACATCTATACCCCGTCAAAACATCGACATTAATTTTATGTCGAACGTGGACGATGAAAAATGAAAGAAGCATAGATATACGTTAGACATGTACAGTCGTTGATGACCACGGAGAATGATAACAGCAGTCGAACTGCGTGCACCATGTAGTTCGGTGCGGGGGTGTGGGGAGGAACAGGGAGAACCACGGGACCACCATGGGGGAAAGGGGGTAAGGGGCCGAACGGAACCACCGGAAATGAGAAACTACTAGAAGAAGGGAACCATAAAGATAGAGGTACTCGGAGTGTTAGGTTTCCTTGGCTACTCGGAGGGTTGGTGATGCATGGAAATGGGGGGGGGGGGAATAGAAGGGTGGGCCTACATTTTAAGGAACCATGTCGCATTTTAATGATTGCGGTCCCCGGCGTCGGTGGAGGACAACTAAAGGAGCGCGGACGGATGAAATGTGCGCCCGTCCAAATAAATCGCCAGGCCGTCGGCCCACGTGGGACACGTGACAGTCCGAAAATTGGGGAGATTGACGACGCTGACTACTTCACGCGAAAACCAAATATGACTCTTGGCTGATGGCTGGGGTCGCGCAGTCACCGAGCAAATTAACTCACTCCGAAAATCCAGAATCAACTCGAGTTCCTTCACAGGGCATAAAAAAAGCTGTAACGGGTGTTTCCGGAAACCATTACGCGACGGACAAACGGAAAAACGGCAGAAATAGAATAGGAAAACGTCATAAATTCAGCTTCAATAGAATAAGAGAACATGAGCATATGTTTATCTTGATCATAGATTGGTCGGTTATTAACTAAGATTTAAGGTGTTAATCAAATATATTCGCGTTTCATAAACAATAATTTATAGCTGTTGGACTGGCTGTTTCGCATTTTTCCTTCGGGGTCACGGGATGAATTTATGACATATTGTCCCGAGCCATGACATACTAATGGATCAGTAGCAATCCCAATTCGGAGAGTTATGCAAGGGGGTCGACAATGGCCAGAAGACATTGAATTCATTCTCTCGTAGCCAGAACAAGATTTAAAAAATGAGGAAAAAAGAGCACTACCAAAAACGTTTTCTTAAAGGAAATATATTCGTTAAAAAAATTTCCTTTCTCATATATTCAGTCCTAGGATGTGACACACGATTTATTACAGATGAAAAGAATATTGGGAGTAGATAAGTAAGAAAAGTTGAATATGTTGATAAGAATTGAATTCTAATTGGAAGTACGCAGCGAGCGGAATCATTAATAGAACACTGAACGATAAAACAAGAAAAGAGACAAGGATAGAAATTTATAAAACAATGGCATTATACCTCAAGTGTATGGAAGTGAGACATAGTCCCCATCGAAACAAGAAATGAACAAAATTCTAACGTCAGAGAAAATAAGTTTTGAAAAAAAATATGAATGGATGTTCCCGAATGGGTAAAATACGCGATGAAGCCACGGGAAGAGAACTAAAAATTAATAACTTACGGGCAAGAATGAGAGAATACATGGAAAGATGAAAGATCGCATCGATATGATGGATGACACTGGATGACCATAGCTAACAAGAACATATATATGTATAAGCCTAAAGGAAAAACAAATTTTGGACGACTTAAAATAGGAACAACTCCAACTGTGAAGTAAGAACAGACATTTTGCCTATACTATGTACAAGTACAGGAGAATAAGATATTAGCAGGACACTAACGATGGCGTCAGAAAAGAGACTCGCAGCTTATTATTAAAGAAAATGCGCATTTTTGGGACAAAAATGATTGGAAACATCAGGGAATATAGACGGCAAGCGCTAAGGCTACTCATATTCATTGGTAATGCCCTATTTCCTCTACGATAATCTTTCAGCAGTGATGTTGAAAATGTATTATTGCCCCCATCGTACTAAGGTAGATGAGATCATGTCAATAAAATTTGAGAAATTATGTGTAGAACAGATAGATCTAAGATGTTATTTTTTCCACGAACTTATCGTTCGTGGAAACTTATCCGAACTTATCGTTCGGATCAGAATAACATTGTCCGACCGCGTTAGGGGTAAAAATATTCGGGTCAATATTACCTGGTGTGTATTTCACCCCCTGCAATGTACCCTAGCAGTGGCGTACAGGGTACTAAAAATAAGAAAAACTAATCATAATTTTAGCGTGATAAGTAATACAACTGTGGTAATAACATTTTTTGTTATGTTTTATAATTGAAGTAGCGCCCCCCCTTGAATATCAACTCACAATCTGCCACTCTGTAGGGGCGCGAACTCGTCACGAATGGTCGAATAACAGAGGGGAGGGCGAGGGGGGGTTGGGATTTAGACACCGGCAGACGTGGTCCATTACTTACGGATGGAGCAACCGACCGACAGCCATCTGCCCAAAACAAACTCGGCATTTCCGCTCCTAAAAGGGACTTCGTACTCGTAAACACTGCCGACTGCTCCCGAAACTTTTACCTTCTGGGAAAACGGGGAGAGTTATTTTAGACGAGGAAAAAAAAACAAAATAAAGAGAAGATGCAAGGACACGCGACCTTAATAAAACAAAAATTCGGAAAAGAGAGGGCTCCGAAAAAGAAAATCACATCAACGTATTTTATTAGACATTCGGATTTGGAAGTCTCGTAACAGGAAACATGTACACGGCACACCGTCGACAGCCAAACGATGCACAGAAATTCGTTAAAAATATTATCGTTTCTTCAATGCAAATGAGAATTCTTGGAACAACAGGCTCACTTATACTGATGATAAATGACGGGGATTCTCGAGACCATATTCAATTTACAATGGAATCAATCCAATGCGGGCAGATTTATGGTCCCAAGATGATTACGTAGATTAATGGAGTCGCTTCGAGATTCACTATTTTAGCTGAAGCATTATTTTTTGAAATACAGTCGACCTGGGTGCTCCAATCACACCGCAAGCTATTTTTCCTACAAATAAAAAATTATTCCTCCCACCGGCTTCGAATGTCACAGAAAGACTCGGGTGACAGCATGTATTTCAATTAATCCACGTGACAGGGTTTCGATTCTACATTTTTCGATCAGAAGACTCCAATATTTCCACTGATAGATTAATTTAAACGAAAAGTAGTTACAAACCACGATAATCCGCCATTAAATACTCATACTCTAACGGCAAAGCAAAACAGAGTAAATGTTGGGAATTTAATAGAAAAGAACCACCATATTTTACCGTAAAAAAATTTATCATGTGATATTTATACCGTAAAGCTATCTTCATTTCTTGCACGAGAATAGAAGTCAGCAGTCTTGATCACTTGCCTACACGCAGGATTTGATTAGCGTGTCTGCATTTCATAGCAAATTTTACTTTTAGAAATTAATTTGAAAACGATAAGTCCCACCGTCATGCCGGTATAGCAGCACAAGCAGAATTTATCACGCCGGATCGCATTTCAACGACGGTGCCAATCCATTTCAGGGAGACACTCCAGCTCTTCTCACTGGGGTCCTTCCAAAACCCGACCAACATCCCAACAACTGAAAGGATCTCAAATATTTGACACCTCTTCACGCTGCGTCGGCGGGCATTCTTGGTTTCGAATTTCCCTTTGGTAGGGAAGGATTTCCCTTCAGGTCTGGGAAGGAATCAAATGGAAGACTACAAGAGGTCGGAAGTGGAAGAAAACCTATTTGCGCGCGTGGCCCGCTGGGCAAGTTGCCAGAAAAATAATTAACCAAACAAATATTTCCTCAATAAAGAGTACAAATACCACAAATGTAGAATCAAAAAGGATTTTTCACGGATGAAAGGTGACCTTCGTGCTCACGAAAAAGGGATTTACATTTGATTTAAACGAGTTGCATTAGTGTGTTGGCACTCCTTGCCAAGGGTTCCCAAATCCACGTCAATGCTCTTATCTTCAACGGGGCACGTGGTTTTGAAGACAATGTTCACTACCTGCACTCAAGATGACGCTATTAATTGACAATTTACATGCGCCCTTGAATTTTGGCAACGCCGAATCAAAAATAATTATTCATGTCAATATCAAATAAAATTAATGCCCTAGCTGGACCACAAATGTGACAGACTATAAGGATCGAATAGCTGGCAACCGGGAGGAAAGTGTGATTAATATTTTAATAAGTAATCGCGTAATAATGACTTATCAACATCACAGGCCCCGCAAAATTAGTGCGATAAGTATAAATGAATTATTGCGGCAACAGATGAAACGGTACATCTCGGCCATCGGGTATTTGATTCGGCATTACGATAGATCATCTCGGTTCAGTCACTGACCAACCTAAACCTATGGCCTAAAAAACAACACTATGGGCAAGATTCACACGATAAGGCTTGAAGTGACTGCAGCAGGTCCCTAGTTCCCCATTCAAGAGAAATTTAGAAACTAGAATTTAAATGACAATAGAAAACAGCTTGCCTCCAAGAAAACCGCAATATTTTACTTCGGCCACCACGAATAAATCACAAAGATACTGCATTATTCAAACAAAAGTAATCTCCACAGTCACCTACCCAACTCTTATTTCGCTCTTCAGCAATTGATTGTTTCAACATCCTATTCAGCACTTCACGTCAGTCTCGTAACATGCGCTGAATCAACTAAACTGAAATATAAATAATCGAGCAACTTTCCGACGAGGAAGGTGAAGATCACCTTTCCTGGAAATGTAAACATATGTAGTGGGATAAGGAGAGGAAGGATAAAGGATACAGAAAAATGGAAAGTAAACAATTGTCCTAAAAGGCAGAAGTAATATTGAACATTTAAGATTTAATATTCAAAGAAACAGGCGAACAAATAAATCATTTCCATTATTTTTACACGCAAACAAATAAAATTATGTGGGTGCTCTCTGGGAAGAGGGTAGGCATCGACCCGTAGAGTTTCGGGTTCGATACTGGCTGATGCCTTTCCCGGCTGAACCAGAGCTGTGATTTTATGAGTACACAAATAGTTTGGGCAATCACCTTTGGTATAGCGATATCAAAACTCTCTGAACCATCTCTTTTCCTTTTAAACTATCTTTATTTAAACATGAATGAGGGTATTTTAATCGCCGCAGGCCTCTCTCTAAGGTCAGAGGTCCATTTCTAAAAGTTATGAGTCAAATTTTAAGCCCTCAACGAATACTCTGCAACGTTATACATACGGAAAAAAATTACCTAAAAAATCTTGTAGAATGCAGAAAAATGACAAGTGACGTAAGAAATTTATAATAAGAAGTTATGTGCAAACAACCAATAAGAACTTGTAAATGAACTTTTCAAATCAGAGAAACGGGCTCCAGGTGATTTCTACCCTCAATATAAAACTTCTCTTAGATATTTTTAGACATTTTAGTACCCTGCAAGCCACAGATAGGGTGTGTGGCAGGGGATGAATACACACCAGACAGATTTTGACCCGATTATGACCCTACTGCGTTCGGAAAATGTTAGTCTGATCCCTTAGCGTTCGTGGAAAAAACTACATCTTTAATCTATCTGCTCTACACTTTATATATATATATATATATATATATATATATATATATATATATATATATATATATACATAATTTAATTTTATTGACATAGTCTCACCTACCGTTGAACGATGGGGGTAATAATACATTTTCCACATCACTGCTAAAGAGGTTTCCTTCCAAATTATGCAAGAGATTTAATCTGCAATTTAACCTTTTCTCCGGGAGTGATTCCCAGCCTAGCTACTCTAATATTTTGAATACGCTAATAAGTTTATCATAACGATATCTTCAGAAGGAACAATGCATTTTCATTAGCTAAGCTAGAAAATCTCCTCTAATCCCTAAGCGATTACATCGAGTAGAACAATCGATCGATTCGATGAAATCTACTCGATGCGTAATTCGATTAGGAATGATACCGATGCACATAAGACGTAAAGATAAGGCGACCGCATTTGCACCACGCCAGTAGATACACCCTCTGGACGCCGCGGGAGAGAGAGAGTGCCCGTATCCCTGAACTGTCACCGCTCATTTGCTCTGAACTCACGGTCCGGCGGGCAGCGGAGGATCAACAGCCGGGCGCGTGCAGAGCGGGGTAGGCGGGCGGGCGGGGAGACCACGGTGCACAAACAAGAAACGCATCCGAGCACCTAAACATTTCAAGGCCTCGCCTGCAGTCCCCGACGCGTGCGTGTGTGTGCACACCCACGGGAGTGCCACACCCGTCCCTCGCCCCCCTTTCTCCTCCTCTCCCCCCCCACACACCAGCTTCCCATCTCTTTCCCACCCCCACCCGCACGCACGTGGCCCTCGCGGGCGGGGGTGGCCCCGTCCGCCGCGCCTCCGAGTCTGCCCCCGCCGCGGAAGCCTCGACCACGCCCACTCGCCCCCGTCCTCGAATCCCCCTTCACCGCCCCCTCCACTCCGAGGGGGCGACTCCACGGATACTGTTTCCCCACGACGATATGCAGGCATGTATGCGCGTCTCCGTGAAAGTTGCACGTGTCCGGTCGAGACAACTCATTGTCTCCTTTTGTGCGGAATACGTTCCTCGATCATTCGTTCCATACGAATAAGGGATACATACACCATGAGATTTGGGCATATTAAGCACATTAAGAACACAGAAGAAACTGAGGAATCCGGTCTTACAGCCTAAATTATTTAAATAAGACGGGCAAATTATCCTTGGGTATAAGAATAAAAAGAGACGTTTCAGGCGTGATATGGTGGATTACCATGATTAATTAAAAATTGGCAATTTTCCACAAAAATAAGTCAAATTATTCTGTGGAAAATTGCCAATTTTGAATTAATCTTGGGCCTAAGGTTATTATTTTTTAATGGCATGCAATGCCGATAGTTTGTGGTTACTATGGTCGAGGGAATCTGCGTGAACATAATTGCTGACATGATAGGGTTCATGAATGGCACAATACTTATACAGCATAAGGAGAATGCTTCCACTTTATCTAAGAAAATTGAAAAGATACATACGGAGAAAGGCTGGAGAGGTGCCTCTCGGGATGGTGCCGCGGGCCATTCGCTCTTAAACTGGAGAATCACAGAGCGGAGCAGTCTGGTGGAAGAACTTTCACAGCCTTTGCCAACTACCCAGAAATCATTTCGGTGGAAATGCAAACAAATATTTGTGACATCACATTCGCCTCTTTTAAGATTTTTGACGGAGTCAGCAATGCTGGACGAATTCAAATAATTCGCCATATCAATGGATATATTTCGCTGGTTTTAAGTTTTCCCTTAGATTAAAAAGACACAAAAGAATGTCACTAGTTACGTGCTAGGACAGTAGAGGAGGGCGAATGGGTTACAATTCACGTAATGCAAAAGTAGCCTGGTGTTCAATCACTCCCTCTGCCACACATCCTTGCGGTGGCTTGCAGGGTACTACGTAAAATGTGATATAATAAAAATATAACGAGCTCAAATCTCTTGTCGTTGCCACCCGGCTTAGAGGCCATTTGCAATCTAAATAAATTAAAAATTTGTTAAGTAAATAAAAACTAAGCCCCAATGTGCTATATATTCACCTATCAAAGTGGCAGTGGCTACTTTCCCTCTCTCTTCTCAGGTGGAGATCTAGGCGAAAGAGACCCGAAATCCCATCCCCCACCCCTTAACACGGTCGTACAACATTATTCTGATTCCTTATCGTTCGTGGGAAAATGACATCTTAGATCCGTCCTACCCTCCGAGAGTGATTCCCAATTTAGCTCCTCAAATAATTTTGTTACAGAACTCATTTTGCTATAACAGCGTTTTTCAAAATTTAGCTGCTTTACGCTCTCGAGCTCCTCTTTCTTCATTTATATATATATATATATATATATATATATATATATATATATATATATATATAGAGATATATATATCTATATATATATATATATATATATATATATATATACACACACATATATATTTATCGATAACTGACTCCGGCCCGATAATATTAATTTATTAGCTCCCTATTAATGGACAGCTATTATAAATTACCCCAATCTGAGCCGTAGCCGAGTGACTGTCTGAGGTTTCTTGAAAATCGTAGGCGGCCCAGGGAAAGGAACTGTTCCCCCCCCCCTCCAATCCCTGAATGCGTGAACTTCACGGGCCGGCAAATTAGAAACGCTTAAAAATCCTTTCGGGTTGATTGATGCCGTGGCGGTGACCTATTTTGTTACCTTTTGTCCCCAAACGATTAAAATTACATCACACGGACAGGCGAGACGGGAGGGAAGCACGGCCGCGACAAGGTTTGTCGAGCGAGAGGAGGCGCCGCGAGCCAGTGAAATGTCACATAGAAAGTAAATAAACTTGAAACATAATCGCCAGGACGTAAGAGGAAGGAAGGAGGGCGCCGAGCCGATGCAAGCCAACGTGAGGCGTGTTTCTATAAGGGAGGGGTTTGGAAAGTTAGTCGGGGCGAGCGCGGGATTGGAAGTGGTTGAAAGTCGTCCGGCGTAATATATGCACGGCACCTAAGGGCTCCGTAAATATCCGTGAATTAAAATAATGTCACTAAACAACACGAACGAATGCTTTACATTAAATTTGGGATTGCATCCACACCTTTTCGATTCTACATCTCGGGGTAAATTCATGGCTGTACAATACCATGAAATGTGTGCGTCAGAATTCAAGAAATTTTCGATTAAGCCAAGAATTCCGTTATATTTATAAAAGTAGAAGTTTATTTCCAGGCTTATATATAAAATGTGAATTAATCGTTGTCTAATTTTCTACGTCGTTTAATTTTCTACGCTGGTATTTTCGGAGTGGAGAGCAATCAATATGTGTAGTTAATTCGAATCTAATTCAGCATGCATTATCACTGGGAGAATCTAAATTATTCCAAAAGGTTTCTGACTCGTATTGGCAGTTTACAAGTTTAATATAATAAACAATCGTTTACATAATGCTAGATATGGCTCAAAATTATTCATCGATTTCAACCAACAGTTAACTGAGGCGATTTTTAATTAGGTAATTATCCATTCAGGCGCCTATGATGTGAGAAATTGCACTAGATTGAGATCTGCCGTTTTATAAAAACTGCCTTCACGCGATAAAGGAGTCAAACTCGATGTTTGATCACCAATCCAGATGGACATAATTGTCTGAAATGCATCCTACAGCACCCTCCAGCATAACCTTATGGAGAACACGTATCTTGAAACAATTATAACTCGTATATTTGATTTCTTATGAGGTCGGGAGTGGGATGTTAAAGACTGTAATAGAGGGGAGAATGTTAAGCAAACGTGGAAAGGGCAGGAACGGGATAGGGAAGTTGGACGGGATGAAGGGAGGAAGGAAGTTCCCAAGATTCCCTGAATTCTCTCCTCAGACTTAGATGGTGGGGGGTTATCAACACAATCGCAAAAATTTCATCGGCAACAACATTTTAAATTGCTTTCTAAATAATATTTAAAAAGAACGGCTGAATCATCTATGCTCTCCTGATGCCTCAAAGGGACGTTAGGCTAGAAATATTTGATCATTTTTTAGGCATCGCTTCCAAACTGAAGATCAGGTTTTTTAACCGAAGGCAAAGAATTTAAAGTGAGAGCAAAAATAACAAATTTCGAGGAATGAGGGAAAAGCGAGAGGCATGTTCCATCGCCCGCACCCTAATGAGCGTCATATGGGTGGAATGGCGTCCGTGGAATCGAGAGAATTCCGATCGCCTCCACTTCGCCCTCTCCCCTCGCTGCAGCTCTCCAAACGGGCGTCCGCCGTTGAAAGAACCGTCACATAAAGTCCAATTAAAAGATCTCCCCTGGAATCAACGAGGGCGAGATGCTTCCGACACGCCAACCTGCCACCAACAGCAACTGTAATTGATAATGGGTTCGGCCATCGACGACCTCGTCCCGAAGCGTTCGGCGTTCCTCTCACGCCTGGTCTTACATTCGAACGGATTCCTTTAAACCGCTCAACGATAGGGAACACGAAGGAACGCCGAACAACTTGCCTTCTTGATCGAACCCTGGAAGTTTAACGAAGTAAAATGAATCACTATTACTGGCACTCCTGAACCCTCTAAAATATGGACAAGAATGTTCGCAAGACAGCGTTCATATATTCCGATAATTTGCTTTCACCCTCCAAATCCTGATATCTCACACCAAGCATGACAATCAGAAATATCAAATATTCAAATACAACAGCGGTGCGGTCCGGATAGTTTGATTAAATGATAAGCTGAAGGTCGACGATTCGAATTTGATAATTCTGCTTGGAGGAGTATGGATGAGTTCAAAAGGAGATTCAAACCAATTACTTCAAAAGAATTACAAAGTTACTTATTTCATATCCATACTAAAAAGAAAGACTCGTACTTTTCCACAGATTTTATTATACGGTACGTACCGTATAATAAAATATGTGGAAAAGTACGAGTCTTTCTTTTTAGTATGGATATTAAATACTTCCACGAAGTGAAGCCTGAAACAATAGAATATATTTACTTATTTCATTTCAATAATTACTACCTCAACTAGCAGTCGAGATTTTAATGTTTACACGCACGACTTTTTTCCATCTAAGAGCCAATAATCAGAGTTTATTTCCTTCGTCTTAACATCCACATGCTCTTAAATCTATAACGCTGAACGAAATAATATACGAATTCAATTTCTCTCAAGGCAATAAATATGTTCAATTATATATTTCTGCCTTTTCCCCATCCTATGTGGAATGATAAACTCTTAATCAAAATTTTCGACAACGCTTAACAACATCGTAACATCTGCTTCGAAACCCCAATTTTGAAAAAATCGATACATTACCTGTAGTGGACATTCGGATTGCCCCAGAGTCTCATTCTAAACAATACCTTGGGGAGTGTGATTAATTCAGACCCATTAAGTCCTGTCACTACCTCGGCCACACTGCGGTTGCGTCGGACGCCTTCGAAGGAAAGAACACAGCCGAGATTCCAATGCTCATGGCTACGCCATGTAAGAGCAAGAGAAATACGATTCTTCTCGTCCGTAAACAAGAGCGTAGACAGCAGCCGCAGGGAGTCACCGACGGTTGGCGGGCACTGCCCTCATTTTACGCGGACCAAGTGTGAATGACAGTGGATAAACGCCATGTTGACCCTCAGAATTCGGTCGGTACTATCAATGAAAAATCATTTCCTGCTATTTCCATGAAATTAACACTGATGTGAATTAATTGAAAAAGACGGGTCGATAAACTGGTCATGGTGCTTCTGAAAATCCCATTGTCAATACTCTCACAGTGGTCATTATCCCATGTGCCACGAAGAAATGGAACAAAATGTTACAGTTAAACGCATGGGCGGATGCGGGTAACTTCGTTCCTCCCAGAAGGACTGAAACTTTCTCCGAAAAGATTTTTCACGTAACAAATTCTTAAGAAAGACCCAGGCATATACTCAACACTTGGAATTAATTTATAATATCCATGATGTTTATTTTAAAAAGGAATTCAGCTATAGAGACTCACTAAATACAGATTTTAGTGCTCATTTAATAAGAATGAATTAACGCGTTCTCATTGGAATCTGCTCGCTCACTAATCTGTCATGATCAAATCTGATAGCGATTAGCAAATTAAAAAGATGTATGACTAATAACTGAGCTGAAAGGAGTGGGCCACATTACCTCTCGTTTATGCCAGGAACGCCATTTCGGAAAATATGTCACTACGAACGTTTTAGGAGTTAACTGCCGACTGCAGGAGAAACGTTTTCATTGAAAATAATTTTTCCCATCCATCAACTTCCAATTCAGTGGCATATTAAACATACCAATTACATTCGAATGCAATTAGGATTTATAATTAAGTGTACTATATGAACTAGGAACGCAGCCAAAATCAATAGAACGGTGTCCGCAGATTAGGAACTCATTCATAATAAAATATTTATTTCTCTGTCGTGAAGGATAATATTGGAATAGTTCTTGAGCGCAAAAAACTCTATTAGTGTCATTGAAACGACGATCACCGCCAAGTAACTTTTAAATACATCCAAAATCTTATGACTCATTCTCTTCTCAGTACACCACGTAGCCAAAATAATCATACAAGGATCACGAAGTTAGGCAGATAGACCAATCAGGATAATTTCTCATAGCGTAAAAGTGAAAACAAAATAAATGGCATCATGGTTTGCTTTCGTTCTATAAGTGAAATATTCAGCCTTTCCCTTAGCTCATTTACTTACTTTTTAATCAGGGAGCTCTCATCGGAATGAGGATAAATATCTGAGAAGTGAAAAACATTCCGGTGAAATAGTTTCTCAATGAGAACCGAGAGAAATAGAGAGCGAGAAAGAGAGAGAAAAAAATATTCTGCATTCTTCAGCTCGAAAAAATTTGAGAAGGCAACAAAGTTGGGGAAAAAAACCACCACGGGGACGAGAAATGCGTACTAGCGCAATTCAAGGTCGAAATCACGCCCGACATTTACACCCCACGAAGGCATCCTCATGCTTAGGCCATTCATAGAGGTGGCTTTATCGGTCATGATCGAATTCATCGAACATAAATAAATAGACATCTTTCCAAAGTGACCCAAAACGATGACCAAGATAGTTAAGTAAGAGAAATGAGGTGTAAAATACACGAGGGTGGATCATGGACGAGTGATTACGTCAGCAATGTTACATTTCCCTCAAATGATAAGAGATTAGAATGACTGAAAACGATGACAGGGAGAATAATTATTCCGAACACGTTTTCATTATTATATGAAGACCTTACTTAACTGTTATTCCTACTCAGCATGCGTAGACATGATTTTATGCTTATATACTTTAGTGAGTGCGGCTGTTTTAAACAGTTTTCCCATTATTTGAACTCTTTAACAAATTCATTGGTAAATAACAATTAAACAATGCTTAACTTCAATACTGATGCTGATGTGAAATTCCCCCCTGCCATAGATCATAACGGTGGCTTGAAGAACACCATGCACATGTACATTGCACCATAGGAAGAAACATTTAAGAACAGAGAAGACATTGTACATCATACGGTTCTCGTCGGAGGTTCTTCGTGGGCCGAGGGAGAAAAAATAATAAATATACTCTTCGGCTTCTTCCAATACGAGAGAGGGCTTAAAGTATTTTTTAATTGATTAGGAAAACCACCTGTATATATATCCCCTCAGAGTTACCATTATTATAGCAATTAGCTCGGCCCACAGCCACAGTAGTTTAGAACTAGCGTACACATTCCAATGAGCTAGAGGTGGATCTGCCTCCCTTTGAACCAACGTTTCTACTAACGTAACGTAAACTCCTCTCTGCGAGCGAAATAAGAATTTCCCACTGGCACATACGGATCGGCACTATTTCATTTAGATTAAGCCTAACTACTGACACTGAAACAATATGAGTTAAAGCCTAACTACGAATTCCATAGGTTGGGGTAGCGCCCACCTCTCTGACGTTCTCTGTTCTTTTATGACGATTCTTCAAGCAACGGACAGTTTTAATCTGTTTCTTTTTTATTCCGGCATTGGGTCTAAAAGAATCTCAACATTTCCTGTGCTCAAGGTGAGATCTAAGCAAAGCGATATAACTCCTCTCCTTTACTTTTCCATTCTCCACTGTATTTCTCCACCATAAACCATATTCCGTATATACCTAAGCATGCTTAGGTAGACCATTCTCTTTCTCAACGCCAGCACATTTATCAACCCGAAGGTTGGTTTGATAAGTAAGGATGTAGTTCACTCAATACTAAGCCCAACGGCTTGTGAAATTAACACATCATGGTGGGGGAAGGGGGAAAGTTAATTTCCCCGGGCCACCTATGGTTTCCTACGGATTTCTGGTGCCCGTTATATCACAAAGCCTGGGTGAACCTGAGGGTACTTACAGGCGTCCCCTGTCAGTAGCCCAGGGTGCTACCAACTGACCTACTACGTCCTCCAGCACTACCAATACTTTCGAAAATGTTTGCGACCCATAATTCCTGGGTTTAGCCGGGAAGTGTCCAAAGGACTCACTTGAATTTGAATGCAGATCCTTCCGACCAGCGTCTCCTCGGCCAACATATCCCGTACACTACCAATGCCCCTTTTTTAAATTACAAGTAGCTGATAACAATTGGGAAATGTGCAAGTAAAACCCGGAATATGCCACATTGCAATTTGCAGTGTAATGAAAGCGGGTATTATACTGGTACACTATTGGCGGTGGTGGTTTCACGGGAACCAGCACCACATTGCACCAGCTACGAGGGTCAAAGGCACTAATAATCGCTAGTCCTAGACTTACATAATGACCACTCACAACCCCAATCGCAAACCATCTGTTCTACTCCAAATCCTTCCTACCACGAAGACCGCAAAAGACTTTTTAAGGTCACGTCGTGAAGGCATGGCGAGGGACTGATAACGAAAGGGCAGATTTAAATGTCGTCACGAGAGGAGGGGTTGGTGTTGAGGGGTGCAGTTGGGAGGGAGGGCAAAGGGGTGGCGCGAAGGAGTGTTTTGGGTTGACGTGGGCAATGGTGGAGGGGAAGAGGTTTGGAGGGCGCGGCGTCCTTATATGGATGGGTATAATGAGGGTAGCACGAGGCCCTCTCTTTGCCCCTCATCCTTCCGAGGGAGGGATTTGCATGGGAGAGATAAGAAGGGACGCGATATTTCGGCCACCTCGTGAGTTTACATGAAGATGGGAACGGAAAACTTGGAGAGAGAGGAAAAAAAACCAACCAGATGATGCGGAGTCACGCAACTCTCCGCTCGAGTTGGAAGACAATACTCGCTTACAAAGAAGAGGCTTTTCGCAAAAAAACATGTAAAATGATCGAAATGATGGTTAGGAACACGACGATTAAAAGCTGCACTCTCTTCCTGGTACAGAAGTCTTTAGAACATATCACACCCGACAAGGGTTAATGTTTCTTTAACTTTAATATTCCTGGGCTTAATTATTAAGTTGATATCTGCGGTTTAATGACATCCACGGCTAAACACAAATTTAATCCTCGCCTCTGAAAAATGATATCCTTGCGAAATAATCATCCTGAGACGCAGTTACCGCTCCGAAAATTTCTCATCTCCGCCCTGAAAAATAAGTTATCTTTCTAGATTAGCTCAAAGAAGTCACGAAATCCTTGTCAACTGGAACGACCCCGATACACAAGACTTGCATTTCGTACCAAAAACATAAAATACGAATTGAATTAAATAATGAACTATATTATTCCACACGCACTTTATTAAGAATACGACCTAGGTTTCGACGTTGGACGTCATCATCACCTGACGATGACGTCCATAGTCGACACCTATGTCGCGTTCTTAATGAAGTGCATGTGGAATTACCGAGCGACTTTTTTCATTTAAATATGTAGAGTGAATTCCATAGAGTTACGCCGGAGACAACAAATTTCATGAAATACGAAAACAAACATTTTCCAAATTTTCACTAAATTATAAAAAAATGCTTTACTGAACGGCTCTAATTTGTCACAATAGGCATTTGTTTTTCTGAATACTATAAATCTGGTTACTATAACATATAACCCACACACCTTGCTTCTGGAAGTCTATACTTCCTTTGAAACCTTTCTACGTACTACGACTTCCAATTAATGGCAGTGTACTCTTTGGGTTATTTTTTCACCGATAACTCTTCGATTCAAGCACAAATTGATTTGGAGTGTTTAAGTATTTCATTGAATAAACAAGAATAATTGGATGAAATCATTTCTACTGTGTTTACGAATGACGCCAATATTATTTGAGACGTGACGTGAAACTGACATTTTGTAGTTATTTGACCCCTCTTTGATGAAACATATCGATGATGTAATTTGAACTATAGCCATGACTGCAGGAAAATACAATACAGGCATTACATTGTATTCAGTAACACCCGATTATTTCTCGCACTTAAAATACATGTGAGCTCGGGAGCCTGCTAATAAGAAGGGTATTTAGGCATAGTGAGCAGGGCACAATCCCTAAAAAGCTGTGGGGTAATATGAAAAAAGTAGAAGGGCAGGGAAAGTATTTCCCGGAGTACATTGACAAATGGAGGCCGGGTCGTGACGGAGATGGCATCGGGTTGCAGCGTCGACCATTTCAGGAGAGACGATGGCGAACAATTGCCCCGTGCTGAAACTAGCGACACGCCAACACACCGAACTCTCACCTCGTTCACCCGCCCACGGCCCACCTCCCTCTTGGCGCATGCGTTTTCAACTCCCACCGGTGACCATAGTGCAAGGACAAATGAAATCTCGTATCGGCGAAAGAATGACGTAGCAGTCGACTGCCATAGGCAATGGCTTCAACTACATAATTATGTGCATGCGTAGGACAACGGCTTAATTTTGATCTTCTGGGTTGAGAGCCAAGGGAGGATTTTCCATAATCCCAGACAAGCAGGTGCTCCGTTGGTAGTTTAAAATTACTTGAGATCACTTAACTCACTTGCCCATAAAGAAATCTCCATGCCTGTGTTTACGGAACGGTTTCATGTACGGTAAAACGGGCTTATTTAAAAACATGAGTTGGAGTGCGGGATACGCTTCTAAGAATACCGTAGTTCAATGTAATTTGACTCATATGAGCTATTCCATGAAGGTGAATACCGCTTAATTATTATTATTTCGTAGTCCACCGTTTAAGGTAGGTTTGGGATAGGCGCATACTGACACTCCTACATTTCTTAGCCTCGCCTAACAAAAAAAAACCTGACACCGCACACTACAATAAACTGTCCTTTATTTCAGCATACATTTTATCTCCCTTCATTCTGTTGTAATAGTAGTATTTATGGGAGGCGACCGACAGCTGAGATCAGTTGCGCCATTAGGGATGGACAGGAAAGAATAAAGGGTGGAGAGAACCCCGCGGTCGGCATTAACCTACTCGTTACGAAAGGCGCCAAGGGGTCCGCAGCTTAACGTCCCATCCGACGGACGGCGTACTCATTCAAAGTGCCCTCCACAAAGCATCTCAAGTGGGGATCGAGCTACCTCTGAAAAATATTCAACACCGCCGGGATTTGAACCCGGGCCCTCTGAGTGGGAAGCCAGTACGATAGCCACCGCACCAACTCGATCCCCCTTCATCTACATCATCTACATCTACATAATACCCCGCAAGCCGCCGCAAGGGCGTGTGGCGGGGGGTGTTAGGTCACCAACCGTAAAAACGAAAAATACCACATGCAAAAAACAACACGGAAAATTACACCCCAGCAGCGCATTCATTCTGTCCCACATGCTAGTACCTGCCTCTTTTGCAAGCCAAAGAAGAGTAAATCATAGATCATCTGCCTCTTACGCAGGCTCAGCAACCAATAGCCACTTTCTTCTCCGCCACCACCCTTCCTCTGCCATTCTCTTCATTTCATCGTAGTGCATTCCCCTCCTGAGGCCATCCAGCGCTTTGAATTTTCTTTTCTTTCTGGATATCATTTCCCTACCTCTCCCTCGGCTGGAAATAGAAGAATCGATGAAAGTGAATACTCCAAACAAATTCTTGCGAATACAGAATTTGGTATGCCATTTATTTCACCAACGGTAGGCAGCTGAAGAAAATAAGGAGCGATAATCGTCGCCAAAGATTAAACATTCAACCGTCTGTATCACAGCTTCCATCGTTTGGCACTACAAACACAACTGCGCAAGAATAATTCACAGTCAATCTAACCTCGGATCCCAAAGAGGGAAAACATTTAAGTTGGGCAGATTGGAAATCATGCTGAGAGAGCAAATCCAGCCAATTTCACTCGACTCCCGACTCGTTTATCCTATTCAAATTTCTCATTCGTCTCATACTCATCTCATCATGCTGCATAATTACTTTTCTTTATACGACGAGCGCAGTTTAAATCCTAAGAGCTTAAACTTATTAATAAGGAGATAGGCTTCTTCCCACTCAACATGACTAAGCAGTAAGAAGATTAACCCGCGGACCGAAACCATGCGGAATTACGCATGCGACCATGGTTTCTTTATTGATAAAAGCATGGCTCTCATTGTGTGTATGAATTGAAACGTCTGGCGCACAGCTTCAACCTTAATAACGACGAACTAATCCGATTATTTATCGCATTAAGCAGATTAATTTCTCAAATAGCTATCCGATCTAAGTACATGGATATGAAAAAGTAACATACTCCTCAAAATACCAACTGGGGTAGCTACATCAAACGCACTAAAAAATTATGTACGTAACTTTTATAATGCGGGGTTTGTACGTTTAAAATAAATGCCCTACGCCGAAGAATTGAAATAAACATGAATACCCACATGCTTCAAAATTTCGAGAGAGGAAGTACAAGAAGATAGATAAGTGGTAAGAACATACATTAAAAGTAATTATAAAAGTAAATGATCAGTGTTTCCAATCAATAACACTTTTTGGCGTTAAAATTAGCCTCACGAGAGGCATAATTATCTCCTGGCGATTAGCAATTCAATTTTAATCTGCATGAAGCTTATTACTAAACGTAATTTAAAAATTAATTCGAAAAAACCATTTTACAAAATGTATGCTTGCAAAATATTGGTCTTGGTACAGGCACAGAAAAGAATGCATGGCCAACTTATTTTAACTAAAAAGGGCATTTTTTTGTGGGTAGATCAAATTTAGTCTTCATAAGTATACGTTAACGGCAGTTGATGAAGTTCGCTGGAAAATTCAATGCACAACGCAATATTTGCATAAAATAATCTGATAGGAAGACGTAACACCTTTGATTCTTGGTAGGTATTTATCAGGATCGTTTTGATATTCATTAACAGTAATTGATTTCTTTGTAGGTAGGATTAAAACTTCTGAGGTCGTACCTGTCACGAAGTTTTGTCCTATATTCACCTATCAAGCTGATTGCCCGGTTAAATAATAAATGGCTATGCATCTGCCTTTTTATCACCACATTTGTATTATGCACAGTATTTTGCACATAATCAAACCTGTTAAGTTGAAGGGTCAAAATAGTGGAGGGCAAACCGTTGTTTCCAACGATCTAGCTCGCCTCTGGCATCCTGAACTAATGCCCAAGGCAGCCTTATTCGTCGAAAAAACTGTCATAGGTACATAAACATTACAGTATTTAGATGAAGCCAGTAATGCAACCTCACACATTGCACATAATCGACAAAAATTCAATCCTACGTAAACCTTTAACAAAGTATGGTATGAAAATATCATACGAGTGAGCATTTTGGATAAAATATGGCATTAAACTACGCGCTACGTAACATTTCTGGACTTCGAGCAATATTAATTTGCCACTGACGAATGTTTACGGTCAACGACCACCAGGTCGACGGTAATATATGTATTCCCACCCCCCAAAAAACCTCTCTGAACTCCTTTTTCATTCGCAGAACGAGGAGGGAGGGCCGCGCGCGTGGGTGAGCGAACGCTATTACGCCAGCGGCCCACGCGTTTCCCCGAAAGAGGGACGGCGAGAGTGGGGGAGCTCACTCGAAGCCACCAAAGACTCTCTCAAAGGGATACATTAGGCTGCTCCCGAAAAGAGAGATCTACTATCACTTCCCCGGACGGGCATTACTCACTCGTAAAAAATACTTCTGGGGCACTCGCCGGGCAAGAGGCCGCGGCAGATTGCGAGCCGGCGTCACAGGGAATCGAGAGCTGCGATGGGGAGAGGGTGGGTTGGTGAGGAGGGGTTGTATGAGGATTGCAGCCCCCCCCCCTCCCGGAACCTTCTGCACTCGCAAAAGGCCCACCGGCGACGACGACTTGCAGGCGGACGAACGAGAGCCAGCGAAAGAGAAATGTTCCAAAGACATCACGGTGAAAACGAGGGTCCGCACCCCAAGACCTCACTCAATCGTTTTAGAACTTGCCTTCGTCATCTTCGGCTGCGGCTAACCGTTCCCTCGAGAAAGCGTGGGAATCACAGGACACCACATATGGCAGAACATAAAATTTTCATTGAAAAACACAGTTAATTCGTATTAGGTATAAATACCAGACGGACTAGACGGCGAAACTTCCTTGACGACGAATAAATTTGACAGGCAAGCTGAATTCCACTTAGGATGACAACAAGGCAATAAACGTGCTGTATATTAAACTTTTAAGTGGCACGCACCTAATAATTTTTGTTTCAATTAATTGGTGTACCACCATATCTGG
The DNA here is from genome assembly GCF_022747635.1 of Hetaerina americana. Lineage (NCBI taxonomy): Eukaryota > Metazoa > Arthropoda > Insecta > Odonata > Calopterygidae > Hetaerina > Hetaerina americana. Next base: position 8,343,736 of record NW_027287095.1, read on the forward strand.
ATTGGCACGGGTAATTTTTATTTTAAGTTGTGACAGCCCGTAACACGCAATAAAATACGATTTAGGGATTTTCCAGTTTCTGAGACGACAGTCATTATCAAAAATGCAATAAAAAGTCTTAATTATAAAATCCTAGATTGGTTGAATGTATAGATTACTTGTGAAATCATATTTTTGACATATTTTTGGATTAAAAATAAATTATCGATCCCTGCTGAATAATATTTAGATTTTTGCAACCCTGGTCCAATTATAGGCATATCATGGTTCACTATTCAACCTGTCTTCGTAGAGATTCTTTCCCATTTCGCAGTTTGAATCTCTTCACATTCCTACACCAAATTGTCCCAGTCAACAACATGTGTCCGGAAATCTTCGATCAGCACACTAACGTGTATTGATTACTGTAGTTAGACGTAATTCCTAAAGGTGGGGCTGGGAAAGATCAACGACTTCCTTAAAGAAAAACCTTCTACTCCCTCCCGCGGGCATGGCGCGTGTCTGCGCAACTGCTGAGGAACGGTTGAGCCCGCAGAGGTTTGTCATACCTTCCTCTAAAAAGGTGAAACTAATAGGCATTTAAATAAATGACAGCGTAGAGAAAATAAAAGGCGGCTCTTCAGCTGTATCTTGTGAAGATTCCAGGAGTCGGCGCAAGAAATTTAATCAAGCCAGCCGGAAGCAAGTGGGGAGAGATGAAACGCGATCTGCTCCTGTGCAGGTGCAAACAAACCCAAAGAATGAATTTCAACAGTGACATCACTTGAGGAGGAGAGAGCCTCATTTGTCACTGTCGCTTTCAGGAATCCGAAGCAGGAGGGTGACGGGGGCGTGTGGCGGGGGGTGAGACCCTTTCTTTGCTCACCGCGGGGCCACCCTCGGGAAAGCAAAGCAAATCGATCGGACCCGGGACGATGAGGGCCATTCCAACTTCCTGTTCCAAAAGACAGGGCCGGCACGGCGTATTTGAGGGGTTATGCATAACATACTCATACGTCTAACGTGATGGCTACAAAAATCTGAGGACAAAATTGCCGAACAGTTCCAGGAATTTACACCAACATTTCCAGATTGTTTTCTCCCGCCATTTATAATAGATATTAGCTGAAAAACTATAACACACACGCTCTCTTTTTTAAAAAACCATCTAGTCTATTAAGAACCAAATATTTTGAAAATATAAAATAACATTTTTATTAAATGGCGAAATTTTTCTTTGGTTTATGTGAAATATTCATTTTCACGATCAACAAAACGTTAATTAAGCAAAATTAAGGTATATAAGTGCACAGTGTCACCTAAATACCATCATGACTTGAGAGACATCTACATATTTTTCACACAGTCTGATTATTTTAACTCCCTCTTCTGTCCTCCTCAACTCTTCCACCCATCTGTACACAGACGTCAACATTTTCCCCGATGAGCATTTCCCGACACTCGGTGGAAGTACGAATGTTAAATTCATGAAACCATTTTAGCATAACCCGCCCGATGGGATGGCGAACAAAAAATGGAAGGCAAGAGCGTGCGGCGGATCGAATACAGCCAGGAGGCATCATCACGCCCCATTCAACTTTGAAATGGACGCTTAAAAAAGTGCTATTTTCTCCTGGTGGCAATGAGAGGAGGCGAGCAAGCGCACTTGGGTCCCGGGAGCGACGGAGAGGAGGAGCGGGCGACGTAGGAAGCGAGGAGAAGTCGCGGAGGACACGGGCGTGGCAGGGAAGGCGTGCACCTGGTTCAAACGATTATAGTTCTCTTCCTCTTCGCATTATACTCCTCCAAGACACCAACCTGCGTAGGACACGGCACTAGTCTCCTTCCTGCCTAGGACAAAGTCTTAGAAAGGCGGCGTAAACCGCGACCCTGCGACTGCTTAGAAAAATCCAATCTTTATGATCGAATCGTTCGCTCATGAGCCCGGAGGGGGAGCTGTTAAGGAAGAGGTGGCCACGTGAGAAGCCACTAATGCTCCATTTATCCCATAAATTCTCCCACAAATAATACAGTTAATAAATTACTGGGCATATGTCGCCATTACTTCGGTTGCCAAGTCTAAGCTCGGAGCGCGCCTACGAAGCCCGCCCTATAGGCCTTCTTGTTTGGACTAGAAAGACCGTATTCAACTTCCGGTTTGCAAGATTTACCCGAGATCCCGGCCTACATGCCACCCGGTATCCGCCCACACAGACGTGAGCCCTTTAATCGCATAAGTATACTCGGGGACGGTCCATGGAAGGGGAGGGATCGGGGCACTCGTCCCAGCTGGAGCACCGGATGGAACACTGTGGCCGAGAAAGGGGGATGACGGGGCGCCCTGGCGAGGCGGAGGCGACGGTGCGGGTGGGTGTCGGGTGGGTGGGGGGCGGAGGCAAGCAGCGGGTGTCGCCACCGGAGAAATGGAATATTGAGCGGAGCACGCGCGCGAGTAAGACAGGTGTAATTTTTAAGGAAATTGGTGAAAATGGAAAGGTTAGAGGACAACTTATGGCAGTGATGTACACACCTTTTCCATTAATTATTTGGCCGAAAAAATTTCCAAAATTGCAGCATAAGTGTACAAATTACTTCAAGAATTTGATTAAGTTAGTAGTTGAACAACGCAAATATTTTAACATAGTGTAGAAATAAAGATTTTTATTAATTCAATGAAAAAGGGGGCTATGATGTAAAATTTTAAAAATAGTTTCATAAAAAAGTCAAGTAGCTAGATAAAATAAAACCTAAGTAATCCTAAATAAAGTGTAAATAAGTCTAAAAGAATCTGGAAAGGTAAGCGAGTCTTAAAGAGTAGACTTTGGAATGCGACGCGGTTTTAGTGACCTCGAGTCGGTTAATTTCATCGAGAACCTCGTTAATCAATAATTGCCAATAATTAGCAGTAAAATAACCCATATTTATTTTATATTGTTTTGATCGGTGTTTTTACGGCCATAAACTTAATAATTTGATCACCGATGAGTGCTGATTTACGTCGGTGGAACGCAACCAATGGTCAAACCAGAAAGTTATCGGTGAACAAACATTGATTGCCCTGCCATTAAATGACCAATGAAATTATTAACAAGCTCATCCTTCTTCGAAACCCTTATCTTAAATTATACATATGACCAATTTAAAGATTCGTGCCATAAACCCCATCCAAACAGGAATATGTATGCGTTGTGGAATTTTTTGAACATGAAGTATACGTAGATTTGAAAGTTGCTACGACGGCATTTTGAGTCGATAATATCATTTTAATAATTACACTTAAATCCATTGGCCACACAGGAATTATAATGCTATTTAAAGCAAGAACCTAGAAGGTGTGTACAAAAATTATCGGGAAAATTTCGGAAAAATAGATTTATATCAGATGTTGCCTCATATTTCTTCCAAATGCCTCAAAATTCTTCCAAATGCCTTAAAATTCTTCCATGCACTCCTACTTGAGCGTCGACACACTTGCATTGTTACATTATTTAGAAATCTTAAAAGAAATTTATACTTCGAACCGTATTCGAAATAAGAAAATTTATCTGGAACTGACAAATACTACCTTGATCAAAAATTTCCCGGAATTTATTCAGAAAATTAAAAATACAAGTTTATTCATCTAAATCTATATTGTCCCCTTCAAAGTAATCCCCATCGACTGCAACACACTTATGCCAGCGCTTGATCCAATCCTCGAAACATTTTTTATATTCGGTTTTCGGTATGTCCATCAGTGCGATCCGTTTTTTACGCAAAATTTAATACAAGTTCGTTGTTGCAAATTTAAATCCATTTCTGAAATTGTAAAAAATCGCCAACACACACAGAGATAGATGTACTCTTGGCTACGTAACTTTTGCAAATGTCAAGTTATGACACTAAGATTTAAAGGGAATATCAACAACAGATGTACCAATTTAACAAAAAAAACAGAACTCAAATCGGAACGATGGGAGCGCCACACGGTGGTTATTCCGGGAACTTTTTGATCAAGGTAGTAAGTCAATGGAATTCCAACCTATTTAGTGATTTCTTAAACATTTTCTTTAGAAATCACTTTCTTTGGTAGACAATTTTGAGTTAGAATTAGTGCTTTAATCAAGTCTATTGGGCAGAAAGGACAACTGGGTTTGCGTTCGGCGTGTTAAAGGTATGTAAATATGTACATCTCCGCAGGTTACCTCGAAATAAACCTTTGAATCAAACCTGCACCTTTTCCTCATCATTCAATGATTTAATAAGTAGGGCAAATGGCTATCACAGTTAAAAAGGAAGCTAAGTTTAAGGTCAAAAGATCTCAAATGAAGGCGGAATCAACAGCCTAAAGTTGGAAATTAGAGGTTTAATCTGGCACGACTCTTACTAAACAAATTTCTTGCCTCTACACGGAAATTGAAGTCACGGATATGAGGAAGAGAGGAAACGGAGATTGCCAAAACCCTTAAAATTTTGTCATGGCTATCAGTGTATTCCACAAGAAAAACAAACCACATGCAGCATAAAATTAACTGTAATAGATTTAGTTAACCATGCAATATTAATATATTAAAATTAAATAATGAAAATATATAAATGAACAATAAAACCACAGAATTTTTTTCCATTTCTAGTACTCACGTCCTGGTTTCAATAGTATAAAATGCCATTCCTATAGAGCCAAGAGCATTTACAGAGCACGACTCACTAGTAGGCTTTATGGAAGAGTTTCATGACATAAATTGAACTAATTCTCAGTAATTTTCCACAACTAATCTTGAATTCCGAGAACGATTGAGACAGTTTAGTGCCAGTTTTTCGAATAAAATGTCGTAGTTGGCATAACAGTAAACTCTCCAGACCATGATTGAGATTAAAAGTAAAAACATACTGTCAAATAAAGTGGTTCTTTATTTTAGTATGTATTCACACAGAAGTGGGAAACGTTGGGATATTAGAGTTTTTAATTTTAAAATTCCTATCAGTATTATAATACCGGGAGTGCAATTTTACATTTGTAACATCATGCATATAAAATCTCAAAGTTAGTCTTGAAATGCACGCTCCAGGAAGAAATTAATAATCCGAAACATTGGTTTATCACGACGCAATTAAACCTACCATCCGAAAAAGCTCCTTAGGTTACCCTATGTTAATTGAAAACGTTCCAAACGAATGTAAGAATACACCACGGATAATATATAATCTAATAACTCTAATCTAATAAACTATTATTTACCGTTATTAATAAGACGTCATTGCTTTCAGATACATGCATGCCCTTGAAAGTAACTTGCTCCCTATCGATTCAAATGCTGCCAATCAAAAATATACCGCTATGCTATATTAGAAGGGGTGTTGCAATAAGGTGTCATACGACCTTACGGTTCAGAAATCAAATTGTCAATGCCAATCCGATACCAATACGAAGGCGCTCCTGCAGCCGAGGTCACGTCTCACCGTAACTAATGGTGGAAAAAAATAATTTCACAAAATAAATTCCATTCCGAGGTTGGATTCGAACCCGCGACTAACTCGGCTCTTCTTGCCGAGATAACAAAGCCGACAAGGTGACATTTTACTGAACTGCACCCATGCCAATATCACCCTTGATAAAACACCTTATTTATTGAATGTGGGCTTCCCACTCCATTACAATTAGTCATAAAACCTCCCAAGTCATGGGGCATGAGCGGGTGTGGGGGATAATAAACACGATCCGCTATGAGGATTAGGAGAGCGGCAGAGCGCCCACACCCATGCGGCGAAGGGGTACGCTCGACACCCGCGAAACCTATGGGGACGGACGGACTGCGAGTGGCAGGGGGTGACAGGGGAGTGGGGAGGTGGGTGGGGACCGCAGGTGCTTCTCCCAAAGGTGAGGAGGAAGGTGGGGTGGCGGGGGCGCGCACGGCTTGGGTTTCTCCGCCACGCCTTCCTTCCTCCCCGCGCGACAACACGCACTCGGGTCGTGTTTTTCGCGAGAACAGAGCCAACATCTGCATTCAGACAGGAGGAAGAAAAAGACATACGGAATGAGCGAACGTGAGCACACGGATGAGGAAACTCGTCCCGCGCCGACGACAACGACGACCCAAAGAAAGACTCTCACTCATGGTGCCAACCCCCGAATCATTTCCCATCGACATGGAACGTGGATATCCAAATAAATTTACTCTGGGGAAGGTCCCATGGGGCAACCGTGCGTAATATGCAGACATATTACCCAGCTAGCATAGGTACACAGAGGAGGAAGGTGATGGCAGGGAGCTTAGTTTAAGACCTAAGGAAACAATTAGAGAAATATTTAATACGGAGCGTAGTATCGCACGGCTCTGAGTCATGTCTTGGAGGCAAGAGGATAGGAGCAGATTTTTGAGGCCTTTTAGATTCTGGCATAAATGTGAATAGAAAAAGTGAAATGCAGGGAAAGAGAAACAAAAATTCTGTGCATGCTGGGGGAGGAGAGAGGTTTTTTGTGTAAAATCCAAACAAAGTATGACAATTTATTGAATACATGGTTTTTTGAGTCCAAATGGATCACTGAAGACAGTGGTACAAATGGGGTGATTGTAGATAGGAGCGACGTAAATAATAGGTACGTTGATAGGAATGAATGGAGGATAAAGGTACAAGTATTTGGTACTTGTATTCTGGGAAGAATGGTTTTTAGCTTTGTAGTGCGTGTGTGGCTCAAAGGTATTCATTACCCCGTCAGGCGAGGAATAGAAAATTAGCAGTGACTAATCATTTGCTCATAAAAAATACCTGCATCAACAAACTAAGATAGCAAGCGCACTATCACCATGGCAATATATTGCAATTTTGTGATGAGTCCTGGAATGTGGTGGTGGTCGTACGTAGACGGTAATGAATAACATCACAGATTGTTGTAATGCCCATTCCAATTGAGGGTGAAATAAGAAAAGGCATCGAATAATTTGGAAAGATATTCCGCCTTGAAACTAGGCGAAGGAGAGATTCCTACAGGTACTTCCTCCTGGAGGCTGTTCTGAGCAACTCTAGATTCATTAAACATGGGATAATATAATAGTATACTCATCTATAAAATACGACTTCCACAGGAATTAAGCAGAATTAAAGAAAAACAAATTTCTCCCGAACATAGTTGTAACCTTGCGGAAAATGTGTTTAATTTATTTCACGATAATGTCGTGTCACAATTTAAACCGTGCCCAGTTATAGAACAAATCTTCGAGTTCTCTTCAGCTTGAATTCCCATTAAATTTTAATAAGAAGTCGTTACCGTACTTATTCAACGATTTGAGCTTCACCGTAATTTTTTACGTGCGGCGTTGAATTGAAATGATCTAAAAATTTGGCAGAAAATGAAAGCCAAGCAATCGCTTTCTGACTGTATTATGCTGGTACTATACACAAGAATTCTCCACAGATGTCCACAATCAAGACTTTTGAGGTCATGGGGTTAAGTAAAAAAAAACGACCTCGTCACTCCTTGATCTTCGAACCTCTTTCTATTGTAACAAAATTTGATTTGTTTATTTGAATAATTTTTTATTGGATTATTTTCGTACAATCGAACCATTTACGGCGCGGAGTAAGCTCATGCAGGCCACAGTGCACTGATCTGACTCCATCGATGGAAGGCCGAAATGGCGTGGGCGCACCGTCTAACGCGACAAGAATACCCGCTCCTCATACCCTTCCAAGCACGGACCCCTCCCCCCCCTACTCTCCCATATCCTGTCACCATCGATCCGAGTTTGGCGTCATTTTTCATGCCATGATTCCCAATGGATTCTGTCTCCAGCCTCGTATACAGAGATAACTTCCTCCACTTTAAAAAACTTGACGCGTCGAAAGCAAGTGACCGTAAAGCATTACTAAAAAAACTACAACGTGAGATAAACCAAAGTCTTCAGGTAATTTTTTAATGGTGCTCACGATGATAGAATAAATAGAGTATAACATCGCAGTAAAATACATTCGAGGAATCTGAACATCTTCCCTTTTACATTTCATATCGCTGGCCGCAATAAACTTCGCTGTGCGTACCTAACGCTCCCACGCATTATAATCAGTCGACCAAAAGGAAAATGCATATTTATAGTTTTCCAGTAAGCACATAGTTTGTGGTAATTGTTTGTGAATAAAAAATCTACATGCTATGGTCTAACGCACAACAATTCGCTCAGTGACATAATGCATTATACGTTCAGACAACTCGAAATCATTCGTGAAATTGTGAAGAAGGTGGGGAATCAATCACAGCTCTCAGTAAGTAATGAGTTTTCTAAGATACTTTCATGACTTAAAAGTGTAACTGTACAGTAAAATCCTTTCGTAAAATTGCAAAAGTATAGCATACTATATATATATATATGAAAAAAAATATACATATATATATATATAAATATATATATATATATATATATATATATATATATATATATATTCTATTATAGGTAATCTACCGGTTGAAGTAGGTTTCGGATGGACAAAAACTACCAAATAGTTCTCATGTCTCTCCTAACAAAACACAACCCAACATCCTACTCTTCAACAAGCCCCTTTTCATCTCCGTATGCTTCCTCTCTCCTTACATTTTATAAATATATATATTCAAAAAATCGAAAAAACACTTACTAAGTACAAATTTTGAATTCATTTTTCTACAATTACTTTGTTAACATGAACTAATTGCAGACATTCTGTCATAGTTAAGAGGAATATTATAGGCCGATTGCCAATTGCAGTCTAAGTTTCCCGCACGGCAATCAACTGCCCTAGGTAAACAATGACAAAAGGGGATCATTTTTAGGGCTTCGCACTCAATATCAAAGAATTTAATGTCTCCAATTTTTCTCGGATTACCTAGGATACATACTAAATTTTAACGAGATTTTCAAGCTTGAAATATTTTATTGAGCAGCAGTTCTTAGTTATTCTATGCAAGATATATGACTTGAATATTGTATCCCTCTGGGATATACAGAGTGCATTAGCGACCATCTACCTTTTATTAAATCAACACTGTTCCCCTGATTATTTATCATATTGACAATAAAGTTAAATGAAGGATAAATATCGGCCAACTGTCAATGCATAAAATAATTACAGAAAACATTATTTCCTTAAAACAACTCCCTAATTTGTTTTATGAATCAGCTTTTCCCGTCTCGAAAAATCAATCCCTGATAATCCTGACACTGCGAATTAGATTCCAGCATAGGTGAGTTCACCTTCACTTTAGGGCTTGAGTGTTTCTGATTGCCTTTGTTGTTTATCAACCAATACAAAACACCAAAATATAAGGATCTTTATATAATGTTGTTACTTATGTACAGAAACGTTCAAAGACACTGTGGTATACTTATACCGCAACAGTAAACTCGATGGGTTTGAGGCTCTGCCATGTGAAAATTCATGATCACTGAATAAATCAACTTGGTATTTTTCACACAAAAAATACAAAGTTTGTTTCTTCCGTGAACGCAACAGTAACTTTGCCGGAGTTACCACCTGGTGCTTAAACAAACACGATTATAAAAATTCACCAAGGGCGCTTCGGTGGCGTTTTTTGATAACGATCTTGGCTGGAAATTGAGGAATCCGGGCTTATATTCCGCTCTAGGCGAATGATTTTTGCAAAGTGAAATTCTCGCTTCAGGAGAAGAGCTACCGTTTCCAACTAACGGGAAAAAATGACACTGAAGAAAAAGACTGCCACCCTATAATTATTTGTTTGAAGAAATAACCCAATTTTCAGTACAATTAAAATAATACCTTGAGCATAATTTGGATGAAGTGCACTCTCTTTCGCTCCTCCTGGAATAAGGGAAATAAGCGCGCCACTCATGCAAGTTTAAACCCCTCTCCCAGCTGTGCGCGCTACCGAATCCCGGGAGGTAATTCCGCCGGATGCCTTCCTGCGCGGCTCCTTAAGGAGTGCGGAGCGTGGGCGGCCCGCGGGCACCGAGGGTGTGACTTCTAACGCGGGGAGGGGAGGCGAGGGAGGGCTGAAGAGGGGAGGGGGTGAGTGATCTCAACGCCTCGGCCGCGCGGATTCCGACTCCTCGAGCGATGATCGCGAGCCGGGACTTGATTTGCACGCGACGGGACTCGCCAATAAATATTTTTAAAAACGTCCACCGAGTGACGGCAAGACCTGCCTGCGGACACCTGCGCCTCCGCCTTCCCCCACTCCCTCCCAGCATCCTTCCCAATCGCAAACCTCTTTTTCTATCGTCCGGAGGAACATTTCCAATGCAATATTTTTTCGAGTTTTTATTAAAATTAACATAAATACGCTAGCGGATAATACTTGGTCGACTTCAACGCGATCCTTGTTAGACATTTAATGGCCCGTGGGATACAAAACGAATTGAAGTATTCACTCGGTACTCTTTCACGGGTTTAGTTAGACGGTTCACGAAGTTCACCACGCTTTAGAGTAACGTTTTCCAATAATTTTAATTATGTATGGGCACTACTACATTATGTTTTAATGATTAACTGTATATTAACAGCTCAACGACTTAAGTGTAAGCATTAGTATTTCATTGTAAACATTATTGAATCATCATATTAAATCACCATTTCGTTATTCCTACTTCATGTCGATGCTCTCTGTATCGATAATTTAAATTGCATCGGCGACCCCTACATTTTCAACACGTCAATCTCCATGGAGTCCGCGCACCTCGAACTGCGAGGGACAGCGACAGGAGGCCATCCAATAATGATGGAGTGTGAAAATACGCGGTGGCGGCAGATGGCGAGGGAGGTGACGGGAATGACGTCGGGTTTGATTACTAGCGATGCACTTGACCACTCGCTCCTTCCCCCTCGCCGTCTGGCGCTCGCCTCAACAGCGACTGCTCCAAAAGTACGTATGTACACGTACGCCGGGAGAATGCGAATCGAGTGACAATATTTGCAAGCGGAGACCACCGACCGGAAAATCATATTAAACGACCTTGCGACCTCCATCTTAGGTGAATTAGTTTCAAAACCGATTGTTTTAAGCCAACATATAAAAATAAAAAGTCTAAATAAATGAACAACCAAACAAGAATACTAGGGAAAAAGATAGGAATTCTGCGACGACGGAGACATACATTCAGAAAAGAAAGAAGACCTTACAAAGAAAGTCAGTATGCAGAAGGAAATGAAAAACTGCAGGCTTAAGATTAACTAAATTAAAACTGTGGTAATATTCTGTGGTCAATGCATGGAAGATAATCTTTAAGTAAACTATGAAAAGACACATTGGAACAAGTGGAAGAGTTTTTTTAAGTCTAATTTCCTGAGGATGTAACACTTGGACGAGGGGAGCAGCAGATAAAATAATTTTAAGACGAGGTGGTGGAAATAGACAACGCTGAACATCTTTAGGCAGGGTGACAAATGAAGAAATACTTCGAAGAGTGGACGAAGACAAAAGCTCTACTGAGAAGACATTCACAAGAGAGAAGAGGGAAACTAATTGGGAACATCCTGAAGCACAACAACCCACAGAATACCATAAATCAAGGAAACATACGACAAGAATTATTTATATAGGACGAAGGTCAAGGTTGAGCAACGAACAGCAAAATCGACGCAAGAAGCAAAGAGGGAATGAAGAGATCACCAGGAAAGAATGCTAACGAGAACTCCCAAATGCTCTGGTTGATGATGTTGACAAAGAGATCTAAATTTAGAAATATAAAGGCAAATTTGTCGACTGTAAAAAGGTAAACAGCTCGGAGCCAGTGCTATGATAAACCGGCCGAGGAAACAAGGAGTCCGCCTTTCAAAGCTAATATTAATTTAAATATAAATATTCCAAAAGAAAATTCAGCTTGATAGCTATTATAAAAACAATATGAAACCGGATAAGTAACAGGGCATATCTGGCAAATCTCCATTTCCATATGAGTGAAATACAATAACCAGTAACATCGGCTGTAGCTATGAGATCATATGCGAAACATCCGAACGATCTGCCAACGGTTAAAATAATATAATTTACACATAGATGTATGACTTCTTTTATAGTACATTCGACAAATTCCCCTTATCAATGGTCTTAAAACACGTTATCATACGATATGGGGACTTTCGCATACGTATTAAGTAATGAAAAGCCGCCACACTTGAAATATTGTGGGAATAATGAACTATAGTATTCTAAATGTCCAGGAAATACACCAATTCTTTTTTTATTTTTCATACAAATAGCGCCCTCCTGCCACCAATTATATCAAATTCATGTATTGATATTAAAAATATAAATAGGGTGCTGCAATGCATTAACAAAACAAACCTTCAAAGACACAAAAATTTGCTTTGTCCCAAAATGCAATTCCCCCACACCACTACGGACGGACTCACATTGACTCTTATTCTATGCAGAGATAATAACGATAAATCATAAACTGCTATTATAACATCAATTAAATAAAAGGAAGATAGTAAATGCCTAGAAGAAATGAAGACACTACGTTACACCCTTCGTAAAAATAAGAAAGAGTTTAATGGGCAGACCACGAAGCATAATGGCTAAAAGTTAGCGCGGAGGATTAAGGAATGAAATTTAATGGAAACGAATGAGACGAAGAACGAGGGACGGATATCAAATAAGGTTATATACATCTTCTAAGGGGAGGAGTGAACAATTAATAACAGGGCACAGGAAAGAAAGGAGTGTTGTCATTTGGAGGAGTGGCTGGCCAACGAAGAGAATGGAGGAGTGGCTGGCCAACGAAGAGAATGGAGGGTGGCAGTTAGCTGTGCTTGAATTGAAAAACTAAGGAATGGACCAAAAAAAAACCAACAGATTCGTGAGATCGTTCTCATTAGAGGATTTATTTCAGGAACAAAGCCTTGGATGACACCACCAATTCAAGATATCGTAAGAGAAAATTAAAGGCACAAAACTAATTAATTCAATAGTTAAGTGATATACGCGGCCCCCGTTTCCTGTGAAATTCGTTTTCGGCATGCAGAACTATAACCTTGCCACACATCGTGTATTAACTACAATTCATTAACTTGAAAACAAGCTCGACACTTTCTCCGCATCGCCAGATAGATATTCCGAGTGCGATACCGCTCATGGCCCGAACAATACTGGGAACTGTGCGTTCTATTTTACACGACAGAATCCACTGGAAAAAAGAGAGAAAATAAGTTCTCATTAACTCTCTTGACACGTTCAGAGACGAACAAACTTTTCAAACGCTTTCATCTTCTTGCATTTAAGATGGAACCGCACGCAACGGTCGATTTCACCCCTTTCTCATTCCGGCACATGACGTCACGCACTCGTGCCGTTTCCGAGAAAGAACCTACGAATCCGAAGGGCTGGGAATCAAGGTCGCTTGTCATTTCAAGGCTCGGCGCTTTAGCGCATCCCCCGGTGGGTTCGGATTTTCTGGATCATCACATAAGCATAAAAATCCACTGAGTGAGGGCACCCACGCCCATCGGAGTTATGCCTACATCCTCGAAAGAATTCCATCTGGGCGGTGACTTGAAGAGACGTTCGAAAATGCGGTGCTCGATTAGGATGGTTGTGGTTTCAGCAAATTATCGGGCACGCTCGTTCTAGCGGAGAGAATGCAGACCGTCCCAGTGGCACACGCCTTGCGATTGTTCGAGAAAACGAGGCAGAGATTCATTAATGTGAAATTCGCAAGTCAGGGCGAGGTCACATGCTCTAGACGTATGTGAAGACCACAATTCTCAAAGCACGAATTAATCGTCAGCGATGCGATTCGAGGACTCGTTTGACGTCTCATTAGTGACACGAAAAATGAATAGAGTCACTAATGAAGGGCCGTGCAGTGCCATAAGGTTAGCATTTCCTTTCCTTGAACAAAATAATTTAAGATGCGAACTAAAATCACCGAAATGCCATATTTGATTCTACGTTGGTCAGATCTCACCTAGAGTATACTGCGGGCGTATGGGATCCTTCCAAGGTAAACTTAGACACACTAGGGGACGAATTAGGACGGGAGCCACTAGTTGACCGTAAATATAAAATGTACAACAAGAAGAATTACAATAAATAAGAAAGAACAAAATATAATAAGATGCACAAGATAAGAAGGTACAAAAGATAATAAGCACAATGAATTCACTGGTTAAATTTGAGGCAGGTCACCTATCCGAGGAAGTTAAAGTCATATCACAGATCCCGTCTTACAATAGTATACCAGATCACGTATATAAAATCAAGGAGATGGATAGTAGTATGGATACATTTAAAATGTCGTTTCTTTCTTGTACAATCAGAAATGAAAATAGATGCGGCAGCAGGCGCGAAGAGAGTGATTAGTATAGGTAGAGTATATATTTTGTCGTTATAATGCATATATCTTAAATGTACCCATTCAGTGTTCCCGCATGATTGAATAATGTCCTGTTACTTAAATATTTTTGCATATAAGTAGCTTCTTCCGTGGCGGCTTTGTTAGATTTCACGTTCAAACTAATATCTGTGTAGATATAGATATGATGATTATGTATGTATTGTCTGGTGGAGAGGGGGTGGGGTAGTTCCATTAACTGTGTATCTCAGGTACAAAAAAATAATACGGCTCGGATGAAAGCCTGAGAGTGGCCAGAGGCGTCCCGGGAATCAAATCTGGGCCCTTCAGTCAGTATCCCAGCGGGAGAGATTTCAAATTGTGAAATTTAGAAATAGTACTAATAAAAATACTTTTTATATTCCACATTTCAAAGTGTAGAAAATAAAGAAGTATTTTTTTTATTTGTACTACCGCAACCCCCTTATTATGAATAGGAGATAGAAAAGTTCCTTGAAAATATTAGAAAGTACACGCAGTAACTTAATGAACATATGTACTCCAAGAATGTTTTTTAAGCCAACCATGGAAAGAAGAAAGAATAGGACGACCATAAACATAAGTACCTCATCTAGAAAACGAGATACGTAAATGTACTTAATTATGAAGGTATAATGCGAATATCTTACAGAACAACGAAAGGGAGAGATGGAGTATCCAAATATTCAATTTGATGGCTGGTCATGATGGAACTATGAAAAACAACTTTTCTCATTGAATGATCAAATCGAACTTATGTATTTTATAACAAAAAAACCAACTCAAAATAATTGGCACAAGGCCCTTGTAAAATTTTGGCTGACTTCCCTCCGGCATATAATATCCAAGAATAAGCTTATTGTCTCGTGTGGCCGAGAGTTGCTAAATTAAGGAATGCTTAAAAGTGAGCATTTTGAGGTCCGCAACTTCCTTTTCCCAAGAGGCGAAAAATCTTTAAATATGAGCCACTTTTATGGCCAAGGGTCAAGCCCAATTTCACTCGCTTTACTGGAAAGGCTTTTACTAATTTCCAGATTCCTCGGTCGCAGAAACTTTCATGACCCGCTTTCCATTGGAGACTGGAACGCCTGAAATGTGGAAAAAAAACTCCAGCACGAAAATCCTGCCTAATATTTTAGACTGAGGTGCATGCGATGGCCCCGGACTTCCCCTCAAGGAACAAACAAATAATTCATCCAGAAAATTTTAAACTTCAGGCTTCGGAGGGAGTTCGTATCGCGCCATGGAATACTAAATATAACATTCCTCAAACATTATTAGCGAAAGAGATTTAGATGCACCCTACGTAGAAACAAAAAACCTTCCTGCATACCACGCCAGGAACCTTTCTGTCACCAGTTGTAACAAAAATGTTGCCGGCAGAAGGTGGAATCCATGTCAAAAATACATATTTGTCAAAGTCAGCAAATGTGGCAGTGATTGGAAGTGTATCTATTCCGACATTATGCATGAAAATGAAAATGAAATTAGGGTGTACCATGATAAGTACGATTATACTCGTACATGCATACAAACGCAATGGGTATATAGGTTAATTAAGAATTGTAGGCAAAAATAGGAGAGATAAGTTGGGAGTGTTAGCGGATCATGAAGAAAAGTGGATCGCACTGGATTCAGACAAGTATGAAAGGAATTTATTGCATTCATTTGGTCACGTCGATAGAATGTACGATATATCAATATTTCAACACTCAAATTTTCAATCCAGGATCTACGATCCTCGTAACTACGCGAGAATAAATGGTGTTGGAAATGGAGGAAATCGATCGAAGGGACTCTCAAGATAAGGTATATGAGTCACAGGGTAAAGATCAGCTTGAATAAAATAATTATTAGAGCATCCCCTCTCCAACTACGTGCAATCCCTCCCCACATGAATAATCCGCGGCGAGCACAGAGGGGCGCACGGGCGGGCAGTCGGGGTGAGAGAAACCCCCCCCCCCCCCCGGAACACTGATGTTCCTCAAACGTCGACACGTTTCATATTTTATACAGGAGCGTTTCAAAAGCGGCCTCCTTTACTCGTATTCCTTTAATTAATTCTGATTCGTATCACGCGATAAAAAGCGGTGGAATACATAATACAAACGGATTTCAATGTAGGGCAAAATGTAACGCCGTTTATTTCCACCGCATTTGATGCTTAATCCTGCAGCCAAATGTGAAATAAATCCGCAAAAAAGAAAAACCTTCAGTCTGCCCTTTCTGGGGAAAGCTCTGCCTCTGACCATTATTTATAAATTCGCTATACTTAATTTACCAGTCATTATCAATATTAAGTATTGCTTCGATTGAATTATTAATGATTCCAACTAAACTGATGGAACTTTCAGTATATAATATCGCCCATCACTGGGATTTTAATTTACAAAACAAGAAATATTCTTCCGTAACAATATGTTAAATAAAATTGTGCCAAGATCTCCTAAAAGCTCGATGATCACTCGACATTACACAAATGAAAGGATTGCAAAAGACTGTATCAAAAATATTATCATATTTAAAATTATCACATTAATGAGGCGTTTGAAATCCTTAAAAAGTACTCAAATTATTAGTGATTAAAGTCATCAGCATCGATACACTGCTTCAGAGGAACGAGACACGTTCACTTGCGCGAGTGTTGCGTAAACACTCCGTACTCGACTGTAAACAAGAGTTGTTAATCTTCCTTTGACGCAGCCTACGCAATCGTCCCGAATTTCCGCACAAGTAGAAGATTATATTCTCGAGGGCGACCCCTCACGAAATGAAATGTGGTCGCGGCGACTGCCGACTGTTGAAGTCCCCGGAACCCTAGCACTCACTCCCCCGTAATCAGAGGAGACAACGACCGCCGTCGCGTAAAGCAGGCATTCGCGGGGTACCAAGGGCCCTGCGGGTCCCTCCTACGGCTATGAAGGATGGCATTCCATGGCAACCGGCGCGGAGGGCCGATGGCGAAGGGAATGTGGGGAGAAATAGTCAAGATAAGGGCCTTAATTTTGGGGCGAGATCGAGAATTTTGAGAGTACCTTCCAGCACCTAACGAAGATCAATCAGATAATTGTTACCACGAGTCTACCAGGAGAATGTACAATGAACCGCTTGAGAAAAGCGCCGCAAGGCTCTTCTCAGACGAGGAAGTCAGTGAAGCCATCTACCTGATAAAAGATGGCAAAGCCCCCGGCCACGACCAGATTCCGGGTACTGTAATAAGAAAACTGTGTCAGCCTATCTCAGGAGAGCTAACCAATATCATTAATGATTGTATAGCCCTCTCATACTTTCCGAACACCTGGAAACTTGGGAAGCTACACGCTATTCTAAAGGATAAGCGTAAAGACCCAGCGAACGCTGAAGCATTCCGACCAATCACTCTCCTCCCAGAGCTGGGAAAGGTAATGGAGAGACTTATTTAAAAGAGAATTATAGAAGAGGCTGGGGAATGCCAGATCTACCACCCCAAGCAATACGGGTTTACTCCAGGGAGAAGCACGATTGATGCCATAACTAAACTGCTGAGACTAACTAACAACGATTGCAAATACACCATGGTGGTTTTTATAGACATAAAAGGCGCTTTTGATTCCGTCTGGTGGCCATCCGTAATTAAAGAACTAAAATATTTAAGGGTCTCCAACAACCTAATAAAATTAGTCAAAAACTATTTTACCAACCGCGTGATAGAATACTCCAGCAAACACCTCAAGTTCTCTAAAGTAGCCACGAAGGGGTGCCCACAGGGTTCGGTTCTTGGCCCAACCTTGTGGAACCTCTTAACCAATTCGCTTTTAAGAGAAGAACTCCCGGATAGGTGCGATATTATCGCATACGCGGATGACATCGCAGTAACTATCCCTGGAAACAGCAGAAAAGAGCTGGAAATGTTGGCGGAAAAAACTCTACTTATCCTAGAAACCTGGGCAAAAAGTAACAAACTGAAGTTATCCATAGAAAAAAGCCAATACATGACCCTAGAAGCAAAAATATTAAGAAACCCGGCATGTAAAATCAATGGGAAACAGCTAAAGAGAACGAAGACCTTTAAATACCTCGGCATACACATAGACGATAAACTTACCTTCCAACCTCACGTGAACTACACTTGCTCGAAGGTTAAGACTATCTTTGGTGCCATAAGAAGGCTTTGCCGTTGTACATATGGCCTCAAACCGATGGCAAACATTTATGAGGGAGTAGTAATACCCATAGTCACTTATGGGTGCGAAATTTGGTCCCATAGAGTCAAGTAGTAGTAGTTTTGAGGGGAGGCGACCGACAGCTAAGGTCATTTGCGCCATAGGGGAAGGACAGGAAAGGATGAAGGGTGGAGAGAAACCCGGCGTCGGCATTAGCCTACTCTTTAAGAAAGGCGCCAAGGGGTCCGCGGCTTAAAGTCCCATCCGACGGACGGCGTACTCACTCAAAGTGCCCTCCACAAAGCACCTCAAGTAGGGATCGAGATACCTCTGAAAAATATTCAACACCGCCGGGATTTGAACCCACGCCCTCAGGGTGGGAAGCCAGTACGTTAGCCCCCGCACCATCTCGATCCCCCCCATAGAGTCAATCTCGCAAGATTCGAGAGAAAGCTAAAGGAGACACAGCGTGCCTGCTTGATAGCGATGTGCAACAGCTATTCCACCGTAAGCTGCGACGCACTCTGTATAGTGGCTGCAACTCCACCTCTAAAATACCGAATTTGGGAAAGAATTCCTATAAACAAATCGAGGAAAAAAAATTAAATATAGAGTATTTCAACCTCTCGTTAGATGCAGAAAATGCAGTACAAATATCAAAATTAAAAAGACTACTGAGACAGGAAACACATAGAGAATGGAACGACGAATGGAACAGAACAGAAAAGGGAAGGAAAACACATCGTATATTTCCGAACATAGGTGACCGGATTAAATTAAATATTAAACACACATCAGCAAGCACACAAGTGTTAACCGGACATGGAAACTTTAACTCCTACTTAAACTTCATAGGGAAATGTTTTACCCCTCTGTGTAACTGTGGAAAAGAAGACACAGCAGAACACAGAGTGGAGGATTGTGTTTTCTATGAGACAGAGCGGCAACTCTTATGGAACAGTATGGAAGAGAAGCTAACGAGCTTTAGGGAAATGAATACATTCTGCCTAAAGAACAACAATAACCTGCTCGGAAAATTTGCAATAAGAAACCAGCAAATAGTGAACCACAACAAGCGAACTAACTGGGAAATATAGTATTTTGTGTAAAATTTTGTGTACAATGTAGCAATGTATTCTATATGTCTATTGACTGATTTTTTTTCTTTTCTTGAATTGTTTATCATTAGTTTAACTCCCAACATATATAAGCACCTGTAGATGTTAAAATTTTAGAAAAACTTTCCTTCTGTCTGATTATTTTTGTCTGTTTTGTTATGTATGTTGTTTCCTTATGTCTCATTATTGTTTGTAAAAAGGGGAACTAAGATTCAAAGGAATCCCCAACTAACTGTGAAGTAAAATAAAAGTGGACCCAGGAAACCATTGGTCAAATGGGTCCAAAAATTAAAAATTAAAAATTAATTAGCACCTAACGCCATGCCAGGGTTTTGGGAGAACAAACTCACTTGTTCCAAAAGTTGACCGTGGATTTTTAGCTTCGAATAGTCCAATTTAAGGTGAGTAAAATATATTCTTTTTAGTATGTCAACTAGGCTTAATAAATAGTTAAATTTACCATAAAAATAACTTCTAATAACACAATAGTAGAAAATATAAATATTGCTTCAACTATCAAATCTAATGCACGAAAAGGAATAGCGCGCATAAAAAAATGACAGCCAGCTGAATTAAACTGTTTTTCCTATGCTAAACTTTTGATGGACCCAGGATCTAATTAATCGCAGCTACATCTCTAAGTTCCACCTATCACGGCACTGAATACCCTTGGATACGAAATAATATATCTCAACTTTTAGGTCCTTATTCTTACTTCAAAATCCAAGAAGATCCCATCCAATTATCCAAGAAGATCTGATACCCGTGAAATCGCGCCGCATGGGTGAAGCTGTGGGTGCCCAGAGGCGTCCCACAGAGTTAAATCTCGGCCATCCGATCAGTTATCCCAGCGCTCTACCTACTGAAATATCACGCCACCATGTTTAGATATATGTCTACAATATAAAACCGGCAGCCCAAACGCTTACACTTCGTAAATCGAATAAGTTATTTAAATACCACATCCAATTCCAGAGAGATGTGCATAGCTACGCTTCGGGAAAAATAAACCACTGAAGGAGGAAAACGCCCAAAAGAGAACATGGGTCACGGAAAATCCGCGAAACTTAATAATTGCCAAGCTGAAGATAAAGCGAGAGCGTTGAAGTTGATACACTACGGCCTTACTCGGTGGTCATTGAAAGAACACTCTTTGGCGAAATATAGGGTTCTCGTCATGATGCAACCTTCACGAAGTTCTTCAAGGAGTAACATTAGTACATATACGCGGGCAATTCTAATTCCGAGGATAACGATAATAAACGACGCTCTAGGGCCAAAGCCATAGAATCCGGCCAAGGTGTTGAAAATTACTTCAAAAATCACGGACAGAACAAGAGCTGAAAAGAGATTTCGGACACTAAATTCTCCTCTTCGGTTCACTGACAGAAGAGAAAAGGTTGCCAGGTACGGTTGAAGTGAATCAGAAGTCAGGCATCTGCGGGTATACACATAACATCAGGTTGGCGCGGGCGGCACAGATGAAGGTTGAAAACGATAGGCAAGCTATTTCGACGTGAAACATCAACAAATCCCTGTGGGGATCATCGACAATGGTGACCGCGGATCGCATCGGAGACGAGTGGAGAGACCGGATCGCCCGGCTTTCCAAGCCGCCGCACCCCACCACAACGGCGGTCCTGCCCACGGAGGGAGCCGCCTCCGGTCGGCGGGGGCAAGGGAGATTGATCCGAAGGGACGCGAATGCAAATCGCGAAACGGTCGGCCGGCGAGCATTGGGGGGTGGGGGATCGATTTCGCCAGCACGCCCACCCACGGCCATCCATCCTTTCCCTCGGCCAACAAGGCCGGCAAGCGCCTCATCCTTCGCCGGCCGAAAGAGCGAGCGGGACGGGCGGGACTGCATCACGGCGGACGACTCAAAGCCCGGCCATCAGGGGCGGAGCCCAAACGGTTTAACTCTAAGCAGTGCTCACAAATCGACGATCAAACCATTGGTTACACTGATACTCGTCATTAGCATTCATTCGGGAGACTGCAAACTGCGTCTTACCCTCATACACAACCCCTACTGATCGCTTCACACCCTTCCCACACATTCTGCGCAAGCATTTAAATGACATGGTGCCATCCCTTACGGTTGAATTTTCCAGAGTTATTAGCATAGAAAACCTGTCAACGCCAAATACTATATCTCAATCACACCGTGAGCATTATATTGAACACTTATTGAAATCTAGATGGAATGCGATAGGACAACCTCTGAGGTTGAACTATTGATAAGCTCAGTCAATGAAAATTGGAACGTCTCTCACGAATCAGCGTACCTCCTCAAGAACCTTGAATGCAATCCGCTTTCTGCTCCGTCTTCATTGGAAGATAGAGAATTAAGTTACTTCTCCATCTTTCGATGAAGACGGAGCAGAATTCCGTCGAAATGATCAAGAAATAACGTGTGAGTGATATTTTTTGGGTGTTACTATATTGTTTGTTGCTGTCTATAATGTATATATATATATATATATATATATATATATATATATATATATATATATATATATATATATATATATGTGTGTATATATATATATATATATGTGTGTATATATATATATATATATATGTGTGTATATATATATATATATATGTATGTGTGTGTATATATATGTGTGTATATATATATGTGTGTATATATATATATATATATGGATGATGTAGAAGCATTCACGACAGCAATATAATAATTGGACGGCACAATAGAACACAAAAAAAAGAACACGTAAAAGGACACATTTCAGAAATGTTACGCTTTCGGCTTTCTCTGAGGCCTTCTTCAGTTCAGACTCGCAACTCCATTATCGCTGAAGTACACTACGCGATCGTGTGCATGGAAAACAGAAAGAATGGGTTATCATCATCTGCAATCAATCCGAGGAATGGTTGCAGCAGCTCACCACCCAATTACATGTACCTGCTCCGTGTCAATCACTTCATATCCTCAAATCCGCATATATAGTCTTTTGTTGCTTGCCAGTTATTACTCCATCTATCCACGTCGCTTTCAACAGTCTTCTAGGTACCAGATGGAAAGGGATATAAGGACTGTGGTAAACCAATCTTAAAAGTGGAATAAGATACAATCTAAATTTTGTTTCTTCAGTAAGTAGGAACTTTGTATTCTTGATTTTATTAAGTAGGAACTTATTATTTCCAGGTGTTTTAAGCCTTAAAAACTACCGCTCTTTTATATTTACTCAGTACGGACATGTTTAAAGAAAATTTTCAAGCAATTTAACCAAGGTTAAGCGCCCTTAAAACTGAGATATACTTGTAAATAAATGTTTTAATTCCTACCTAAATTTCACAATTTTTTAAATAAAAACTCGCGCTTGAAATGCAAAAGACACGCAAATCTACACTGTATAAGTCGCAGAAGATACAGAATGCAGAGGATACCCAAATCTATACTGTACACAAATATACTGTACGTAGTAGTACCAATGGCATCAAAATATCATTTGAGAAATGGAACCTTGAGATCGAACGAACAACCCCATTTCTGCCAGTGAGATATGTGAGGTGACGGTCCATTCGCACTAAAATCGAGACTTAACTAAGAGTCAGCACTTCGCACTTTCAAGATGAATTTCGGCCATTGGAGGCTGGGTGCCCCCGCAGGTAGTGTGCCCACACAAGTAACCAGGACCATTCAGCACGCCAGAGAGAGAAAGACGGAGATTTAACGTTTCCTCTCCATCAATCTTCCTTCGGGGTCCACGTCCAATCTTGCCTCTCTCCAGCTCGTTGATCAATCCGGTCCGATATATAGATTTCAGGCAACGTTTAAGGCTGTCGCCGAAAGGAGCCCGTTAAATAACAATACCAAAATTTGGGACAACTACATCATTATAATTTAAATATAGCGAACGCAGAGTTAAATTTCAATTTTCCATTTAAGAGTTTTGAATCGACAGAGAACATAACCAATGTACCTGAGAGTTAAGAATAGATAAGAGTGACAATGACGTCACCCGAAGCGGAAACACTGTTTTGGAAAAATACCAATGTCACGAGACATACGATCGGTTGAGGCGTTGGTAACTATGACAAATATTCAGGATTCAATAGTTTACTTATATAATAGTAAGGAACTGCGATTTCAGGAATAGTTATTACGACTTTTAGCGAATAGGTGGGGTGGACAACATTTCAGTTCTTTCAGATACGATCCTAAACTAGCGACAAATTGGACGATTTACAAAAAACGGTTTAAAATATGATAAAGCTCAATGTAAAATTTACTCATTACATTATCTTAACAAGTATATAATTCTGTTTCAGCGTCGTCTCCTTGGTTATCGTTAATTGGTTATAATGGTTATCTGGTAAATAAATAACAATTTTTGCGACGCTTTATTTGACTGACGATTGGATCGAAAAATCTCCGTGCGTAATTATTTTTGAACCGCCGTGCAAAACATACGAACGCTACGTGACCGTGTTGGACCGCTTACTCTATCTTCCTTTGAGCATATAATGAGCACTCTTTAACTTATCGAACTCTATGCTCCGCAGTTATCTCTTTCATGTACGTAGAGCAAAACGTAGAGAAATGGACCTGAAGTTCTTCAGCACGCAAATACGGAAAGCACGGCTTAATAAATTGAGTTGGGTGTTTTCCTTACACTAACCAAAGGTCATGTACATGAACACACCGGTGGAAAAGAAAAGATCCAATCTTCACATCGGGACAGTACACGCTGGACAACTCGGTCCACAGTGACACAAATAATGATGATGAGTAATGTTTTATTCGTGAGGCTAAGTCAATCGAAATATGGGTACATCAGGATTACTTCCAGGACTATAAAGAATTAATGAAATGATACTAAGACGTTATAAACTTTAACGAGAAAAATAATCCAAGCTGACCTCACTATTCCATTACCTGGGAGGTGAAGGAAATATAACCTACTGGATCGTTCTTCGTTTACAATCCAATGTTTTCAGGAACGCCACATTCAAGAAGGAATCTCTCAGTCGCAACCCACGTACGTACTTCAGAGGACCTGCACTCCTACAAATTCCATTGTTGACTTGGTATAATGTTTAGAAATGCCCACCGCTATGTTCGATTCCAAGACGGGACCCGAAAATGAATCATTCGTGATCACCCCCGCGCGTCTAGAAAAAAATCACTGAAACGATCAAATGCCGCATATACGACCTTGGCATTTGAATCATTTCCAAACGGAGTCCCATTAAGGGGTCCATCGGTGTTAATTTGGCCACGGCCCGTGCGTGATATTTCTCGATGCCCATTGCGAAGCGTTAATGACAAACAATAAAAGGAAAAAAGAACGTCGAAATGAGAGAAACTTGACGCACATTTGGGGCTCGACTCAGTCGAGGAATATGTAATGGCAGCGGGAAGGGGCGGCAGGGAGAGAGGGATGGCCCGGGAGGGGGAGAGGGATGGGAGGGCGGCGGAGGAGAGAGGGCATCAAAGCCGCCGGGAATTCGGGTCTCCTGGGCGTGCGCTTGTTGAGGGGGGGACTAGTCCGCCCACGGGCTTACGGGGAGACGTGGAGGGGCACCCTGGGAGGGGAGTCGCAGAGATATCGGCGTATGGGGAGGGGGGTGGGGCCAGAGGCTGGAAGTAGAGGGGGAGAATGGGCTGTCCTGGAGGCTGATGGTCGTTCGGTGAGCACATGAGCCATTTAATCTTCGCCATCCGAAAAAAGATCACCCGCAAGATCTCGCGATTCCATTTTTTGACGACCTGATAGTGAAAGGTTTGGGCGATATAGATATTGATGTAAATCCATATAGATCATTTTCATTCGATAAGTTTCGTATCGAATATTTCCCGATCATCGACAATATCCATAATTTTGCTATTTTCCTTCGATATGTGATCTGATAGGCAGGGGTTTCAAGATTTTTAAACAAACATTCATACACTTTCATAGCAAATGATATAATTTTGTCGGATTTTCAGCTATACCAGTAAGGCATTCATTGATGAACAGAATATAAAAAAAAGGAGCTGAAACCTTCATGTTGGAATATAAAACTTGGTACCCTTCCACGGATTAATTTAAACGACACGATGCGTTACACTGCACATAATCACTTGCACCAAGGTAGGAAGGCGAAGGCCGAAGACTAGTTTAGGCGAAAGTTGGGGAACATAATGAGGCAAAACTCGGAATATTTTACGTTTCGACGTAATTTTATTATACTTGATTCGTTGAATAAGCTTATAGATAAATAATGAATACATACATTAAATTATGACACCGATAGCATTATGATAATCTATACAGATATATCAATAATTTGCAATAAGTTTCCTATCCCAAAAGAGGGGTTGTGGATAATATGAGGGTGGAGGGAGACCCCAGAGCACACATCAGGCGACTAATCTCTCTTCATTTTGTAACCGCAGATCAGCAAAAGAGGAAACTTATGCCTGAAAGGCGTTGGGAGGACGGCTGCATTTGCTATTAAAATATCGGTCGGTCTTGTACCGCAAAGAAAAGACCCCGACGACTCAATAAGAGGTACAAGTCATTTCGCCGGAATAAATCAACCGAAGATCGGGAGGTACATGGTCATCGGTTCACGAAACAACACGGTGCACTGCGTTTAAGGACCTTAATTTCGTATTCGATTACAACGGTTGGCACAGAGGAAATTGGCAACCCAACTAAAAACAAAATTCACGTAGCAAATACGAACAGCGTGAAATGTGTACCACATCGAATGAAATCACATCATCAAACTAATAAGATTTAAAACTAATGAAATAAATTTTTTTTCAAATTTGAATCTCGGGCAGAAAGGAAACGTTATGGTTCACCGCTCGTTTGGCGAGAATTAATAGCGGTGGGTGTGACTACTTGAGAGAGAAGGATGGTGATTTATGAACGAAAAAGAAAAACCGGTATCCATGGGGAATGGAAGAGGCATGCATATCAACGACGGCTGTTCTTCAAGGAAAAAGTAGAAATTAAATGAACAGAAAAGCATTATTGAAAAATTTTCACCGGCTAAATCTCAGAAAGTGTTATGTTTTTCCAGGGGAATACTTGAATACATTAAATATTACGGAGGAGGTAGAAAAAGAATCTGAGCTCGGTAATAATTATGCAGGAATCGAATCCACCTATCCTGAACAAATGCGTTTACAGTCATGTTGAAATTATTACCGAGAGGATCATTATAATAAAATATGCAGCACTGATCTTGTTCAAGATAACTCGTCCATTGAACTGAAAACGATGCAATAAAAATGAATTAGGTATAAAACGGAGTATTTGAACTACCAAAGTCCCAATTCGTAATTCATTTGTAGTTTCCCAAGCCACTCAAATTTCCTGAGTCAATAGGGCATGTTTTCCACCAGTTACAACAGCGCATTTTTTTCCTCATTGTTTTAAGTTAACGGTTTACAATAAAGGCAATGGAATAAATATCGTGTCATCGAATTATCCACGAATCAAACCAAACTAACGCTCTCGAAACAGCGGCCAGGCACAAAAAGGGGGTTTACTCACGTACCATCTTCCGGAAAGGGAAATTGACTAATCTATGAGAGGTCATGACTCCGAGTTTTGGTGAAGCGGCCGCTTTAATTTCAAAGGGTATCTACCAAAGCCTTATGCGTAGCCATGTTTCACCCAAAATAAAAGTAAAGTATTGGCGTTGGTCAGGCATCTTCATGCGCGAATAGGAAAATCAGTTGTCATAACCAGAATTGATAGATGAGAACGGAAAATTTGGAGGTGGAGGTTCTGAAAGAAGAATCAATTCCAGAGGGTAACTACGATGTAGAAATGAGCATTTTACATGTGCCTATGATTCCGCCGAAAGTTCCGAAACTATCTCCACATTACGTACACAATTAAGCTTTGATTTTATTCAATAAGCTATCACATTCTCATGCAGCATCTCCGAAAATGAGATAAATCCGAAAACGGAATACTTTCCCAATATTTTATTTAACTTCATAAAATTATTAACGATAGTGGAAGCTATGAGCAAATTTCATTCCACAATATGATATAAATTAAAGCAGTAATTTTTCTAATATAAGCTCAAATTTGATAATTCGCCATAAGAGTCGAGACGTCCGATAACCGATGATGCCAAGCTATCACATTCTCATGCAGCATCTCCGAATATGAGATAAATCCGAAAACGGAATACTTTCCCAATATTTTATTTAACTTCATAGAATTATTAACGATAGCGGAAGCTATGAGCAAATTTCATTCCATAATATGATATAAATTAAAGCAGTAATTTTTCTAATATAACCTCAAATTTGATAATTCGCCATAAGAGTCGAGATGTCCGATAACCGATGATGCCAACAGCGTACCGTCGATTTTGAATACAGTTTACTTTGGGGGAGAAGGAATTTGGATTCCAATTAGACGCACTCCAGTGAACCGTAGGAATCGAATTCACTGTAGTTTCTTGAACCTGTCTTGGCCTAAGGAAAACGAAATTCAAGGTAGCCATAAAATCAATGAACTACTTGGAAAGTATTTGCGAGCAAGGTATTAAATTTGAATCATCATGAATGCTGTCAGAAGTCTTTCCGTAGAATGCGAGGCGTCCACTTTGGCATCCTTAAAATTGTATTGTGATCGTAGGTATGTACATAAATCGCAAACCACCCGCAGCACGGTTGACAGAATTATGGGCGGAGATCGAGAAAATACCCGCGTGGAGATGAGGGAAAGACTCGAGATGTCTCCAAACGGCACTTTGGGGACCCGCAGAGGCCAGACAGTCGGAAACAAGAAAGAATCGCCTCCCTCCCTCCCCGCCCCACCCCCCTGGGAGTCGTCTCCCGTGGTGATGTCCCCCCTCCCTCATCCCATGACGCGGAAAAAAGAACTTCGTCCTCAATGTTAGCATCCCCCCTCCAACGTCTTCCCTCCCCCATCCGTCGTCCCGCTCCTTTTGCGACCGAAAGTCGTTATATCGTCGGGATCGCACAGGTCCATATGGCGCTTTTAGTGCCGCTTGACAGTGATTCCGTGAATATTTCACTCACTGAATTCACGCCCCTCTACAAACAGTCACACTTGAGATAATCTTCAGATTCCGCAATAAGATGGAAAATTATACAAATCACGGAGTGATGGACATCTTTTTATATAATGAGGGTAAAGAAGGAAACTTTGCACTTCCACATAAAGATTTAATATTTCACGACCATGGTTACGATGCTGCGCATAATCATCAGGTGGTCCACCGGCACCATCCACCTAATGATGATTCGCAGCATCGTAACCATGGTCGTGAAATATTAAATCTTTATGTGGAAGTGCACAGTTTCTTTCTTTACCCTCATCATGAAGGAATTCCACAAAGTTAAACCTGATACTGTTTTCTTTCTAAATAATTTGACCACAATAAAGGGGGACACTATTTCAATGCGCAGCCGGGGGCAGGGTATTTTTTTACAATCGGGACGATGTAAATGAAATATCAAATGTAAATGTCGTCCATCTCCTTCTCTCTACAAATTCAATGAATAGGACGTCATTCAAGTTTCTATTTACACTTGTTCTCTAAGATGCAGGTATTTTTTTAAGTTTAAATATTCCCACACGAAAACTGGAAAAATTAATAGCATCACATTCCAAACATAATGATAACATAAAGGAGAAATCATTTACAAGGAGATTTCCGGAATGACTGGTTTATGAGAAACGATTCGACCTCAATGAAAGTGAATTTTATGCACTGGGTCTCTGAATAATGCCTCAACTCCCTCGTCTTCAAAAAGGCTCAATTAAATCGGGAGTACGACGGCGTTTGCGAAAGACGTTCATTACCACCGCCCGTGACTTAATCCAAGGACGCAAGCCCTTTCCCACGAGCGGTCGAACCCGCTCGGCAGAGGCGAAAGAATTAGCGAGGGGAGCATCATAATTTTCTTGCCATTAGGGCAAGAATGACGCATGGCCTGAGGAGGATCCGCAAAGGCGCGCGCGAGCATTCCGATGTCATCACCAGGACCAAAGAATCCTCGCTCCTAATGCCACAGTAAGGCAACGTGGCGATTAAAATAAATAGGGAATTATACAGCAGGGATGGACATTAGGAATCCCTTCATGTTTGCATAAAAAGCGACGCTTAGAGCACGTCTATTGCAGCGAAAGAAAAAGTGGATAGCAGGATCATTGACAATATCCGACTAAAGGACACTGTGGTAAGTACGGTTGATTGAACAAACACATAAGTCCACGGAAATTATGCGCAGAAAAGGTGAGTACTAGATGATTCGTAATTCACCACTTTTTTCCATATTTTGTAAACAATTGAATTTTTCTTTTTAAATAGAGAGGATACTATTTTTCTGATTCAACGCTTCAAAATATTCAGATTAATACATACAGCATAATGCGTTCAAAATTCAATTTGATCTTAATCAGCGATAGGAGTTCAAGTATACTTTTTTACTAAGAGTAAATATCCTAATGTCCCCCGTAAACTGAAATTGAAACACATGCTACGTCTAAAAGGTATTTATAGTATGAAAGGTAATGAGATCCAAGTAGCGTCTTGAGGAGGGGATGTGAAGGGTGAAACGAAGAACAAGAAAACGACTCACGATCTTAGCTGAGGCAAATGCTTAGCTAAGAAATAAATAGCTCCCCTGCCAACTTTTTTGCATTTCAAATTCATCATATTTACATCTAGCACGATTATTCCATTCAAACAGCCTCGAGAATCGGTTGATATCACGCATAGTCGAGCCCATCACTAATCCGTTAATACCGACCATGCCGTCTCAGACCACCACATGCGATCAAAAGGAAATAAATTTCAAAAAACTCTGAGACGAATGATCTTGGCTGTGCGAGGCGATTTACAGGTGAACGAGCAAGGAGTCAACAATGCCGACATCTCCATGGAAGTGAATTCCTTTTTGCTGCGGGTAACTAAGAAACGACAGAATATTCTCATTTCCACAGGACTAACATCCCTCTGACATATTAAAGCTTTAAACATTAAATTTTGTTTCGCCTACAAATATAATCCGGAGAAAAATTGAATAAAAAGGTAATTAGCCTTTCTTAATTGAAATGGGTAGTCATTTCTAGGTGAAGAGCAATATTTGGCTTTCATCCCTTTCTGTAACATATAACACAGCAGCAAATATAACCAAGCAAACTTTTTCCTTAACGTCTTTTCATTTGGTCATGAACGGGGAGAGGCTCTCATCCTGCGAATGCATTTCCCCGCAATTCACTTCTCGTCACGCTTAATGCCGGTAGCCCCCACGTAAAATATTTAGTTCACTTCACCGTTCGTCAGATTTACAAATGCTAAGAACCCGATAAGTAAAATCGTATAAATGAAGACACACGAGCGCATTAAGGCACATAAGTGGACAAAAACTCCCTTTTACATTAAGCGGGAGTTTAAAAGGGTTTAAGAGTAAAATGCAATGTTTCATGAAAACAAATCTGGAGGAATGACAACACTTCCCAGTCTTAATCCATATTGGAAATCTCTCCCATAGATTTCCCAACATCGTAATCAAGGGCATCAAGGCGCTCCTTAGGACGGTCCACTTCATTTTATGTACGTACGATATTCATAGACTAATAACATCGCGTATGCATGCATATATATATGCATGCATGCCGGCCCCGGTGGCGGCGGGGTAACGTCCTCGTCTGCCATTCCAAGGGTCGCGGGTTCGATTCCCGCCTGGGTGAGTTTCGCTCCATCTAGGGCTTGGGTGTTTGTAAATGTGACCATTGTTATCGTTGTTAATAGTTCGATGTAAAGGCCAAAATGTGCTGTTTTCGGACTCATACTGAATAAATAAATAAATAATATATATATATATATATATATATTATTTATATATATATATATTAATATATATATATATATATATATATATATATATATATATATATATATATATATATATATATATATATTATTAGGTAATCTACCGGTTAAGGTAGGTTTTTGGATGCACAAAATTACTAATTCAAGAATTTGTGACCCCCAGCAAAACACAACGTCCTACTCTACATCAGGTCCCTCTTCATCTCTGAGTACTTTCTTCCTCCCATCATCCCGTCCAACATCCCTATCCCGTTCCTTCCCTTTCCTCGTTTGCCTAACATTCTCCCCTCTATCACAGTCTTCAACATCCCGCTGCCGGTCAATACCCCCTTCAGCCACTTTTCCTGCCTCCATAGGATTGCTCCCAGCAAACCCGTCTCTTCGCCCACCATACCAAGTATTTATATATATATATATATATATATATATATATATATATATATATATATATATATATATATATATATATATATATATATATATATATATACATATATATATTTAAATATATATATACACACTAACACACACACACACACACAAATACTCTTCCTTTCAACTATGAAACTTGAAAGACTGCTACTTGTTTTGCACGAGCATCGAGAGGAACAGGAAAAGAGGTAACGGAGACGGCATTCATATGCATGGGAAAAGAGCTCAATTTTATCACATTTTTCCATTAATTTTGCGGCCAATTCATTTGCTCCAGTATTAACTGGCGGCAGCGCTCTTATTTCGCAGAGAGCTTGCAGCCACTTAATAATCGCAAAGAAACGCCTTTCAACATATTCCCACAAAGCGGAACGAAATTATTCCATGGTGAGAAAAGAGAAAAGTCGATTTCTGCGCGAAGGTTAAAACTCTCGGAATCAATTTTGCTTTCGGAGTGCATACGCGCAACATTCGAGGATCGAATTGATGATGTGATTAGTTTTCAGAGGTTTGCAAAGGTGAGAGCGTGGATTCGAACCACAGCGTTGGCTGACTTTTCGTCCGTTAGCGGTTGAAATGGAGTAGTAGGTTAAAGAATAAGGAGTTAATGAGAATAATCGAAGAGTACTTGAGTTACATTGAAAAGGAAGGGGAAGACGAAATGGCTAAGACATATCTTAAGGAACGACTCTGGGCACAAAATATTTTTGAGAAGTGTGATTAACAGGAAGAGAAGAAGAAGGAAGTTTTTTCCATGACGACAATAAAAAACCGTCATAGAAATGAGACCGTAAGCTGAAGACCGAAGCGCCAAGCAACAAAATTTCCAGGGGGACTTGCCTGACGGTAAATAAACTGAACAATGATGACCAATTACCACTTGTGTGACGGAAGGAGAGCTTCTCAAGTGAAGTACTCCATCGGTCAATTGAAACGTAAAACTGTGGACCCCGGGGAATACATGGATTGCATAAAAAGTATAAGGAAATTTTTCGAAAAAAAATTACTTCAGATATTGCTACAATACCACAAAATTCTTCAAAGTACATCCCTTGAGCGTCTACACATTTTTGCACGACTCGAAGGCTCCCTGGTAGGCGAATTCCGGAAGGTTATTAAGGGTACGCGTGCAAGAAGTTTCTTTGACGGCACTTAGGGTCCCATGGTAGCGTCCTTTGAGGGAGGAGTTCACTTTTGGGAATAGGAAATAATAGACTGCTGGTGCCAGGTCGGGACTATAAGGGGGTTGGGGAATCGTCGCCATGTCGTTGCAGAAGGTCTTCGCAAGCAGAAACTCAACTCCGCTTTTGGTGGTCCGTCAAGACCTTCGGGACGAGTTTAGCGCAGATCTTTCGCATCGCCAAATTTTCAGTGATGATAGTGTGCACTGTCATTTATCAATGCAAATGCGATCTGCGATTATGCGCACACTCAACTGACGATCTGAATTCAACACTTCACGCACACGTCAGGAAAAAATTGTAATCGATAATTTTTATACAAACCTTGTAGAGTGAAATGTCGACATGGAGTTCCTATTTACCTTTCTGACGCCTCATAAGATCGCACTAGTATCCGGAGGTAACCAACGATTCCAACAAAATCTCTTAGCTTAGGATTGCGCTCGTTAATATCAACTCCATCTAATGAACTAAAAGCTAAAACTTCAGAGTTTTAAACGTCACTACTGCCACAGTTACAAATCTAGCGGTAAGTTTTGATAATTAAGGTGCATCTTACTCTGAACTAAACCATGCTGCCTATGAAATTCATAAACTCACGGTCCAGGTCGTCTCTCTGTGCCATAATTTATTTATTTATTTATTTAGTAAAAATTGTGCACATACAGCAGGATTGCCAATTTATAGTGACACGTAATAATTAGGTTTTCCTAGTATCTTTCTACGTTTTTACTCCCTGCAGAATTTCTTATGACACGTAACACTAAATTTCAACCGAAATTTTTACACACCATAAGACAACGTTCATAAGAAACAAGTTCCAGCGCCTTAGCATCATCAAGGGAGTTTCACAAAGGAAATGTTCGCACATAAATGGCAATCGCAACACACCGAGCTGGATTCGAAGTAGGGAAGAGGAAGGATAAGGTAGAAAACAGATGAGAGAGAGGGAGTGGAAATACTAAATCACTCCGTTTGGTTTCCCACGAAGTTCTGGTGACCAGACACGGGCACGGGATGCTTATTTTAGATGGAGGTACCAAAACATATCAACAGGCATTTAAATCGGCGACCTTCGGGTCAGTGAGACGGGAACCAAAAGTGCACATGGCCTTCCTGGCGTTAGCGAGGCAAGGAAACTTCAACGACCTTCCCGAGCTCATCCCAAACTTATCGGCACGAAACACGCGACCTCATCGGGATCGTCGAGAAGGTCAAGGTCGGAGAGGGGAGGGAGGGGTGGATCGAAAACAGAACGAAGTCATGGAGACGGACGACCCTCCCAAGGCTCCCGCTGCCGCACTCGCCCCACGCCTCTGGACCACGCGACGAAGAGGGCGTGCGTAGAAAAGGGGGGTGGGCGGGCGTGAATGAAGGGATGCGGGCGTGAATGAAGGGATGCGGGCGGACGGGGGTGTGGGCCCAGAGGGCGGGGGGCGAGTAGGAACCTCCGTCACAGGGCCGGCTGTGGGAGGGATCACCGGAAATGGGGGCGGCGGGAAGGGGTCGGGCTGGAATGTGCCGAGGATATTGGGGGGGAGGGGAGGGGGAGAAGGTGCCGGGAGCCTCGAGATGGGATTGAGGTGTGGGCAAAGGAATGCGGGAGATGGGGGGGGACTGAGGGGGCACGCCCCGAGCGTGGGCGAAGCCTCCGCTTCTTTCAGCAAGGTTGGCACGGGGAAGTGCGCCGGGGAGACGGTCGTGGGTCGATCTCGGGAGGCACGAAGGAGGGGAAGAAAGGAGGCGGGTTGGTGATGGAATGAGTGTGCGTGCGGTGGAACCTGCCAGCGGTGGGACAAACTTACTATTTCCCAGAACAGCAGGTTTTCCTTCATCAGGGTTCGTCACCTATTTCTGATTTGATATTCCCTCATTTTTCCACGGTAACCTAACCTTTCGGTTAGGTTACCGTGGAGAGGTTATCCTCTTCCATATTTTCCATAAAATTTAACTTTAAAGCGCCATTGATGCAGTGCAGCTGAGAATTATTGCCTGAAATAATCTATTTGTATACACCATATGTGCACCTTTGAAGCACATCGTGTACCTCTCAGCATATAAAGGAAACAAAAGGAAGAAATGCATTTAAATACTAAGTAATCGCGAAATAATCCAAACTCTCTAATGCACATACAAATGTTTCATTCCCCATGGTATGACAACAAAATGAAGCAACTTCATTCATCAATTCCTGATTACGGATAGGATAGAGCAACCTTTTTTTCTCTATTTCACTGAAAGTCTGCGTGCGTACTCGGGAATCGGACGAAAGATCACCAGCCATCATTGAAAAAACAATCAGGCAGATTTTTCCCCAAAAATTGAATTTATTCCCATGTCATGTTTGGCAGCTATTTTAAGAAGACATTCGTACATTTATTTGGCTACTAAAGAGCGGAATTGAAATATAAAAAAATTCATGCACTCATTATGTTTTTTTGTGTTAGAAAGGTCGATTTTTCAAATCGTTTTTAATGTACGAGGGTCATCCTGAAAGTAGTACCTGTTCGTGCCGCATGAAGTGCTGACGACGCGAGTAGCCGCTGGACGAGGTCAGATAGCTTCAGTGGCTTGTCTGCCTTCTCTGAGCCAAGTTGCGTGACGCTAGCATTGCCTGTGTTGTTTCTGTGATTGTTTACAATGTTTAAAAAAATTGAGAACGCCGCCAGTTGTGAAGTGAGGGCAGTGATTAAATTCCTCAATGCAAGAAACGTTCGCCCATGTGATATTCATCGCCAATTAAAGGAGGTGTATGGAGACAATGTAATGGACGAGTCGTCTGTTCGGCGGTGGTGTCGCAACTTCAACATGGGGAGGGGGAACACACACGACGATGAGCGTTCGGGGAGACCCTCTGTCATTACAGACCAACTGGTGAGCTCAGTTGACGAATTCGTGAGGAACGATCGGCGCGTCACAATTGATGACATCTGTGAGCATTTTCCCAATGTTTCTCGAACAATTGTTCATGAAATTGTTAAACACCATCTGCATTATGCAAAAATTTGTGCAAGATGGGTCCCTCGCGTATCTCAATGAGCTGGCGGCGAAGGACTATGCAGCAGGAATACAGAAACTTGTCACACGTTATGACAAATGCCTTAATTTGCTTGGAGATTATGTTGAGAAGTAGTTTAAAGTATCCTCTTTCAAATAAAATTTTTTATGTTTGTTAATATTTACTTTTGTGTCTTTATTTCACGAACGGGTACTACTTTCCGGATGACCCTCGTATATTTGTTAAAGAAATTGATACAATTTCTGCCAACGATTGAACTTCCTACCACAGACAATCATCCCAAGAAATATTCTCAGATCTGTTTAGAAAAGAAATTAGTGCGCATAACGGCACCGCTTAGCGCCCGCGGAAGTCCAGTCACCTTTTACAAAGAGAAGATGTAGGGGGAAATCGACAATTTAAGCAACTATACACCGTTTGTTGGTAGATTGAGGAAAGGAAAAGGTGGAAGGCTAAGGAAACGTAGTGTTCCATCACAATTCAAGAGGAATGGACCAAAGCAGCGATTGAAGACGGGAGGATTAATTATTCAGATGCAGATCAAGAGGGAAACCCAAGGAAAACCATAGGAATAAGGTTAAGCTCATCATCACATACACAAAACCTAATGAAAACAATATGAAAACAAAATACTGAACGATGAGTCACAAAGGAAGACAAAAACTGGCTTATGTGCATGAAGTCGCGAAAGAAACACATGTGGAAATGGCCCAAGCTGTCGACGCACCCAACAAAAAAGAAACGCATGAATTTTCGATAAAACGAACAAATAAAACGAGAAATAAAGAGAAAATGAGGAAGTTGCAGCATCCCCACGCACCGAGTATAAGCTACACCATTCGAATCTTTTTACAGTTTTTCCTCGTTTTCCGTTTATTTACTCGTAAGTTTACAATGAGATTTAAATGATAGGATAAAGTTGAAATAAGGAACGAAACGTGAAGTGCTTTCACTTCTTGAATCATTTTACCTTTCAAGACATAACTATTTTTCTCGGCTCAGCTTCCCTAAACTCGATGGTTGGGTGATGATAGAAGTGGTATTTACAAACTCCAATGTGGTGACTGTGAAATTTGTTATGTTGGCCAGACTGGACGGTCGTTCAGAGTAAGAGCAGAGGAACACAGAAGACATCTACGAAACGGTGAGTTAAACAGA
This sequence comes from Hetaerina americana, assembly GCF_022747635.1. Classification (NCBI taxonomy): domain Eukaryota; kingdom Metazoa; phylum Arthropoda; class Insecta; order Odonata; family Calopterygidae; genus Hetaerina; species Hetaerina americana. Next base: position 8,380,921 of record NW_027287095.1, read on the forward strand.
TCCCATTTCGCCAAACACCTATGGGAAAGTGACCACAGGAGCGATTTTGTCCCAGAGATACTTCACCTCGAGAAAAAGGGAAGAAGAATGGATTGTCTGGAGGAGCTGGAGATTAGGAAGCATCAAAAGGAAGGAAAAATTGCCAACGAGAATATATTTGTGTGCAATTCCCCCCTTTTGGATATTTCTCTGACCACAATACATGACGCCCCAACCCCCGCTGTGAAAGGCATACCTAACCAAGCTTCCACTTAGCCTACATCCACCCCACCCCTCCCTTTGAGTCACCCACGCCCAGTACCACGCTCCCTCTCACACCGCCCCCCCCCCCTTTTACCACCGCCCCCCCCCCCCTCACCCTCCTCTCCCCCCCCCTCAAATAACTATATATTCTGGAACTCACTGATTCTATGTACCTGATGATGTCGCCTATGCGACGAAACCGGTCGACTTGTAAAATAAAGTGTGGAAAAAAGTACCATCTCTCTTTTGATTTATCAGCTTCCCTAGTCTATCGATATTTGCTCCTCCAGTATGCCTAAACTAAAATCAAATGACTGATAATGTTCTGTGACAAATATTTTCGCGACTCAAAACTATGACGACAACGAGAGTCTCGGAACCAACTTTGAAGTATACATAGAAAACACACTCGAAACGACATTCAAACTTCCTAGACGAAGAGATTGGAATATTGAGAAAATACCTTTCAATGAGAGACACACTAATAACGCTACGCGATAAAAAGACTTTGAAAGGGGAAATAAACTTTCGCTATCACCCAGGAGTCTCCAAGAAAGTAAACCTAAAACAAGTCGGTTCTGCATAATTATTTCCACTAATGAACGTTGATTATCATGTTAAATCCATATTAAACTGAATTGATTTAAAGAAATGGAATAAATAATAAAACACCGACTTTAAAGAAAGGTTTAAGGGTTTCCAAAGATCATTTTGTGCTCATTTTTCGTTCGAGAAAATACCAGAAAAGCCGAGTCACTAGACAATCTCCTAGATCCAGCCGGAAAACCCCCAAAGCTTTTACGAGCTCGTATACCGGACCGAAAGGAATGAGGCAAGTTAGCTATTTACCGTGATGAACCAATGCATAACATATTTTAATCGCCAAGTAAGCTACATAATACTCAGGAAAATACATAAAACCGTGGAAAAGATCATTTTAAATAGACCCAATTCAGAAAATTATGTATATAATACACAAAAAATCGCAAAAAAAGGCACGAGAAATAAATCTCATACAGCGAGAACGACAAGGGAACGAAATATTTTCATCACTCTCTTCAAGACTCTATCCCTAGTTTGGAATTTATCGTCCACATTCAATACCGCAATCGGTATTCTCGAAACGATGACATTTAACACATAGGTTGAAGATAACGTCACTATTAGCACTACTATCAATTCAAATACGAATGTATTTAGTTATTTAAAAATTGGGGAATCACGATCATGTAAATTTATTTATTAAATCTAAAGCCACAACTTCTGATAAAATTTGAATTTCGTTACCTTGAGAAATACGAGTACTGCAAATATGAGAGAGAGAGAAATTCTGAAAGCGAATACGTAAGTAAGAGTGAGGCATACTTCAATGACACTGATGGGGAAAAAGCAGTGGCAACGGTTACTTAATTCCCTCGAAAAAAGAAGAACGACGCACTATTACTATTGTAAATTAATTAACGACACAAATTAAATGGACCAATGGGAATGGCTGCAATCAATTGTCATTTACGTGTATCGTCATTTATGGACGAGTTTGAAGGTGAAATAGGCCGGCATTAATATTCAATCATAGAAATCAATGTAAAATGTTTAAAAGGCAACATTACATTCCCACAAGCGGATGACTGATTACGAAGCGCTAGGTAATCAATAGTACGTCAAGGTTATAGACACTTGGCCTTTTTTTTAATTCTTCTATAATCGTAATTACGATACAAGTACCACTTAAAATAAGCATGGCGAATTATTGTTTAAAATGAGGCTGCAAAAGGAGGGTATTTTGATTGAAAAAGATATCAAGCACTAGCGAAATAAAACAAAAGGCGGCAGGCGCGGAGTGCAAAGAAGATAATCGATCGACGGAGTCCGAGGCACATCGCTCTAAATAACGAACACTTATATATACATATACTTATATGTGCACATCACTTGCAAATTGCGTCCGCCCGCATATAAGGCAACGAGGCCTCTCCGCCCATCATTTATCCGCCGCGCATTCCATATTTTACCGATCGATGAAGCGGCGGTGGCTCGCCTCGAACCCTCCCCCTCCCCCCGCCGTCGCGCACATCAACAGTTTGTTGCCCTGGATTGCATCAGTTTTGAATTACACCTGAGTAAGACTATCTCTCGCCCGGATCTTTGGCAATCGACCCGTTGGGATCTCAATCCGGGTGACCGCGACGAGCCCCTCGGGACGTTTCCATTATGGTAATGGAAAAGGAAAACACTTCCATTCACAAAATGAATAAGGGTCACAGACAGCAAAATCGGGCCGCGGCGGTGGGGGCGATGGAGCGGTTTGGCGGGGTTGCAAAGAACAGCTCCGGAGAATGAGACGTGATCGGGAGAGTGTGTGCGGGAACCGCCGATTTCGCACAGTTAAGGAGTCACCTCCAGGCGTTGATATCTCCGGCCATCTCTTCGCGGGAGACGAGTGGATGGATGGATGATCGCCGGCTGGGCGCACCTGGCCGATTCCTCGCGGGACGCCCACGCGGCCACTCCACCCCGGGAGGGCTAAAGGTACCGACGCGGATCCATATTCCAGTCGGAGAGGTTGGCCAAATGGGGGTGGTGCATGCCCCGAGGCCCGTTCCGTCACCCCGTGTCGAAGACCACCCCCTATCTCCACCCATCTGGAGCCCTCGCCAAAGAAAATGTATGCCACCTGGACACCACTGCGGATTTGATTTGGAGTGAGAGGATGGGAACGCGGGTGGGTGGAAAGGGACGCAAAGGGAGAATACGGTCGTGGCTGTCAGGGCACCGGGCAGCCAAGTGAATATAAATGGATCTTCGGGGCAAGAATATAGTTGATTATTACACAGAAAGGAATAATTAAGGAGTTAGACTAATTCCGGTATATTTGTAATAATAATTAACACAAGAAAGTACTTGAAGAGTAAGGAAGGAACGGAAATGAATTTTTTGGCGGTGATATTTTGAGTTCAGAGGGACAGTTGGAGTAATTTGGTCATATCAATTATGTTAGGAAAGGTTAGTTTACCGAATAATTGGTTGAAATGGGTACCAGCTGAGAAGAGGAGACGAAGGAGGGCAAGAAGTAGGAGTGAACGGTGCTACATTAATCAACAGTTTGAATAGGATCTTAGATGTTAAAGACTGCCGAGATAGTCTTCGATGGACTGTGGAAAGGCAGTGCGAGCGGTAGGAAATCGGATTAGCAAAAGTAGATATGATAGAGTTATTGAAGGAATTAGGATGTTAGTACCTCCAAACACGAACAGAGTGAACGAGACTTCCACGTTCAACAAGATGTGTAGAATGCACTCCAACAAACTGATTTTGCTGAGGGAACTATTAAGAGGCTCAGGTTATTTGGGCAAATACATCCACCGGGACAAGGGATGAAAGGCCCCAACAGATTTATCAATTGCTCTTCCTCCCCCTCGCACAATTTGGGATCACCACAAAACTGAATTTGAAAACACAAACAGCTGAAAAACGGAGTTCTACATTACCATTCCTATTATAAAATACATCACATTTAACATCAATAAAACAGGGGGAAACATCGTCGACGTCATACTTGTGAGAACGAAAAAGTGGGTAGGGGAAGTCGATGTCCTTCCGGGAATAAGTGACCATTCAGCTGTGCGTATGTATCTAAACTGGGAGAGGGCTCAGTATAAGGGGCTAGTAAACAAAAAGATAGTTTGGCAATATAAACGTGGTGATAGGGAAGGGTTCCGGACCTTTTTAAGGGAAAAGTATTCGCAATGGGTAAGTGGAGGGCAGAATGTAGAAGAAATCTGGAAAACATTTAAGGGGATAATGGAGGAGGGATTAAATAAATTTGTCCCGAAAAAAATTCTTAAAGAAAATACTGATCCAGAGTTCTACAACCGCAAAATTAGATCCTTGAAGAAAAAACTGAGAGTGATTCACAAAAAACGGAACGAGAGCTCGGAATGGCTCATAATTTACAAAACATTAGTTCGTGAATTGAATAGAGAAAAGAAAATAGCCAAAGATAGTTTTCTACAGAAAATAATCGGGATAGATAATGGAAATAAATTTTACAAGTACCTCCGGAGGAGGAAAGACAACAGGGAAAACATAACAGCTTTAAAAAAAAGAGGATGGAACACTAAGCGTTGATGATACGGAAAAGGCTAATACGTTTAATGATTGGTATGCAAGTGTATTTAAGGTTATGGTAAATAAAAAGGATCCTGTAGATACATCTCTGAGTCAACAAGGAGGCGAAAAAATATTAAATACCAAAAGTATTAAAACGACGAGCGCAGAAATTTATAAAAAAATTATGAAAATGAGGGCAAATAAATCAAAAGGGCCAGATAGTATCTCAATTGACTTGCTTAAATTGGGTGGTAGTGTAGTTTCAAATTATATAAGTCATTTATTCAATGTTACCTTAAACAATAATGCCCAGCCAAATGCTTGGAAGGAGGCATATGTTACGCCAATTTTCAAAGGAGGAGATAAGGCACTAGTTGATAATTATAGACCGGTAAGCTTGACATCAGTTGTATGCAAGCTATTAGAAAAGATAATGGCTGATTATCTCTGGGACTTGTGGGAGAGTGAGAATTGGTTGTATAGTCGCCAATACGGTTTTAGAAAAGGGCACTCAGCTATTAGGGTTCTGCCAAGAAATGTTCGACTCTATGGATGCGGGAATAGAGGTGGATGCTATAATAGTCGACCTGTCAAAAGCCTTTGACAAAGTTGACCACAATCGCTTAATGCTTAAGATGGGCCAATTGCCACTACACACAGATGGAAGAGTAATCTCTTGGGTCAGAAATTTCATGGAAAGTCGAACACAAAGGGTCACATTAGGAGAAGTGTATTCTGAAAAAACAAGGGTAACATCGGGAGTCCCACAAGGAGGCGTACTTGGCCCGCTCTTGTTTTTTATATATATAAATGATCTCCCAAAAAATATTAATTCTCAGATAAGACTTTTTGCAGACGACTGTATTATCTACAGGAAAGTCGAAAATGACAGAGACCGTGACAAACTTCAAAGAGACATTAATAAAATGGCAGATTGGGTGACAAAAAATGGGATGGATATTAATGTTAGCAAATGCAAATCCATCACAAATCCTCAGAAAATGTCATTCCTAGAAGTGATACTTGCAAATACTTAGGTGTATATTTAACTAAGGACTTAGGGTGGGGGCTAAATGTGGAGTACATCTATAAGAAAACTTTCAAAACTCTTCATTGGGTAATGAGAAACCTCAAAGGGAGCGTTAGAGCAACCAAGGAGAAGGCTTATCAGACCCTAGTAAGACCAATTTTAGAGTACGCTTCTCTTGTATGGGACCCTCATGAAGAAGGTCATATTAAAAAACTGGAAAAGGTGCAAAGAAAGGCTGCCCGATATGTACTGGGGAAGCATAGGAGGATGGAGAGTGTGGCTGAAATGCTAGAAACGCTGGGCTGGGAACCTCTAGAAACTAGAAGGAAAGTAAGCAGACTTTGTGGAATGTTCCGAATTCTGAAGGGGAAGAAAGCTTGGGCAGATCTTAGGAAAGAGGCGGGGAACCCAAATTTTATAGGCAGAAATGATCACAAATTTAAGGTAAAATGCCGGGCACAGAGAACAAATAAAACAAAATTTTCTTTTCTAAATAGAACAATTGTTGAGTGGAACACATTGTGGAACACACGCATTGAAAGCGCGGTGGTACAGAGTGATGATACTGAGGCCATGCGGAAGCAAGGAACGAAGAGATGCTACGAATTGGAGGAAGAGGAGTAAATGCAAGAAAACAATAAGTAGAAAAAGAAGTTGTTCCGACACATTTTGAGACACGATTGCATGATGAATACTGTAGGCGATGGATATGTAAACGGAAAATTTGAAAGGGAGCACCCAGGATAGAAGTCAGGAATAAATACGTGGACATTAACAGCTTCATCAACAGAAGTAATACCGCGGTGTATGAACTCAACTCGAAGAATCTGAACACAGGATTCTCGTATTTTAAATAGATTGGGGATGCCAACCATTCTCCGTAGGTGTAGCACAATCATCATGAGTTTTGAAATGACCTCGTGACGCTTTCCGTTCGCTCAGGGCGTTTGAAACGAATCGGCACCCTCTTCTTCACCCATTACTCAATTCACTAAGTAAACCATTCTGCGCAGGCTGAAGCAGGAATGGCACAGCAAGAGGGTCAAGCGATTGGGCGATGGTTTATTAAGGGAGAGTTGGAGTAAGAATCGACTTGAACGGGCAGGTGATGTATTGCCGAGTGGCGTTAAAAAAATGGAAAGATTCGGCGATAAGTCGGGCAACTCGCTCACTTGTCTCCTAGTGCCCCGCCCCCTTCCCCTCCAGGACCGATTGAGTCCCATTGTGATGCTTATCGAAGAAGAATGATTTACGAGCCGGTCAACGGGGACCGCCGATGTGGGGGTACGTGTCAAGCCGTATGGATTCAACATCCGCTCTGCTATGGGATTGTCGAGCCGAAACTTGGTCACTCGGGAAGGAGAAATCGGCGAGGAGGCAATTCGTCTCATGGCTACACAGCTCATGTAAATTGCGCGAATTCAAAATGGTAGGAGTACGGCCTTAACTCAATGATCTGAGGAAGAATTGTGTGGTGGGAAGAAATTACGAGCACACACACAATGCAAACGATAATTTAACCTTCCACATTAAGCATGGGTTTTTTCAACCACGATTTTCCTCGAAGTAAATTGAGATATCAGCCATTCATACAGGCATATTTTCATCGAAGCTATTTTCATCAAACCGCTGAAACTTTAAGTAAGCACGGCGAAGGCAAGTATAACTGTAGACTCTATGGAGTTATGGGCGTAGTCAGTTGATAAGAGTCATTCCTGGGGAATAGCAGTTTTCAATTTCACCACTGAAATTGAACTACATCAAGTTTCAGCCTCAACGATTCTCTACTACGATTTTCCCCTTCCCAAATCTTTTTTGGTATCGAATTTACCAGTTTATGTACTTTCGTCCTGTGAGAATACTTTTATCCATTATAAGACCAACTATTTTTTTGCTCCTAATGAATAAAAAGAACACTCTCAGCATATTCTAACTAAAAACATAACTACCTTGTTGACCTTCACGAAATTTATCTCTCGCATAACTTTAACCAAAGCAGTTCTAATTACTGTTACCGTTTTTAAGATGGATTTGTCGATGGACTAGTCCTACGTGTCTCAGCCTCGTCTAACAAGGAAAACCTGACACCCCATGCTAAAATAACCTGTTCTTCAATTCTGCCTACATTCAATCTCCCTTCATTCCGTCCGACATCCCGATCATTTTCCTCTCCCCACCTCGCTTGGCTAACATTCTCCGGGCATAAGTCTTCAGCATTCAATCACCGATGGAAATGCTGTGCATCCATCTTTCCTTCCTTCTTTGGATTTCTCCCAACTATGCTCTCTTCTCCCACGACAAGCCTAGTACTTCTTCATTCGATTGCCAGTCCGTCCACTTCACCTTTCTCATCCATGCATGCCTGCATTTGCACATGGAATAGATACTCTTAATTTTCAACACCAGGATAGTCTTAGGTCAGTGTAAAGGGATCATTATGGCATCCAGTGAAACAAAACTTTTATATTTTACTATTTTCAATGAAAGAATTCAATTTCAAGATTACTTTTCATTTTAGCTATAATTGAAAACGTTTCTCAATCGAGGAGGTGGAAAATAAAATCAGTTTTGCATATAAGCATTGATTTCAAGGGTAAAAAACAAAAGAGAAGGAAATCTATTGTCTTCGGATTGAACATTAAAAAGTGATGGGTGGGATATAAATTGATAATGGCCAAGGGCCAAATGAGAAACGGCTAAGCTACGCACGAAAATGAATCCATTATAAAAACGACGCCGCATTCAATTTCTGACGATTCGCCGCGAATAGAGCCCAAAGAGGCAAAAATAATTCTCAAGACTTTAAAAAAGAAGAACAGAAAAATTTTCTTAGCAGCAGTTGATTCGTGATTTCGCCACCTAGGCGACGGCACGGAGCCCCGGGCCCGGAGAAACTTTTTAAAACTTGAAACAAAAGATTTTATCGCGGCTAACCGGATCAAGAGAAGAGCACCCGGAGTTTATCGTAATGCAATTAACATAAGCATTAAAAATGAATAAATGCTTGATGACGATGACGACGATGATGTTGCAATAAAGAAGAAACCCAGAAAAATAAAACAGCCACGCGCATATTTACGCCGCATGCTAAACCCAAATGATTAAGGGATGCAATTTTTTTTTAAATGCCAGATCCGCTTCAGACGGCGAAACGACAATCACCGTGACATGCAAATTCGATGGGAGTGAGACCGTTGAGGTGGCGGGGGGGTTGAGAGGAGTGGTTTTTGCATTTCGAGCGAGCGGCTCCCCGAATGAAAAGAAGAAAAGCGCAAATACGAAGCGAAGGAAGGATTACGACGCACGAGGGGCTGCGGGTAGGTGGGTGAGCGGTCGCCTTCCGGCGAAGCTCCGGACCGCCAAGGACGAGGGGGCGCGAGGGAAGGGAGGACAAATGGGGGGGCGTGGCGAGAGGTCAAGAGGGAAAGAGCAAACTCGGACTGCCCTCAGAGTAATTGATTCTTTAAGCGTTGGAGCGACTCCTTTAAGTGAATTTATTTCTCGCCGAACGGAAGGGCTCAATTTGTCCTACCTCCGTGCTTAAGTGTGACCGTGCGCTTGCAACTGTGCGGCGGACAATTGGTGACCAACTTCACCGCGGCCACGTAAGATGCATTTGCACGCAGCCGGGCTCGCCGGGTGCAGCGTCCCCCCCCCCCCCCCGGCAAGACTACGCTCCGATGGGGCCAAAACGGTCCTTTCTCAGGGCACCTGCGTTGTTAACTTACCTGCAAATAAAAGAAATGAGGAATAAATTAAACAAAGTCAATAAAATGTATTCGCAATACTTTATAATACGTAGCCTATATCATTAATATAATTCGTTAGTAATATTTATATATATATTTAAATAATCCGTATACAGCAAATATACTGGAGAATAAATGGAAATGGACCAACGCAATACAACGTACATTTATTCACAGCCCATGCAGCCGAGGACAGGAAATATATTAAGAGAGCGAATGAAAAAAATGTGAAATTTGCAATAAGCTATCAATTAGGAATTTCAAAAGCATAAAACCGAAAAAAAGAATTTGAGAATGAGGCATTATTAATTTCAAATACAGTCACAACAATGACACATACAGACAGAGAAACTAAAGCGTTGCTCTAAACAAATATAAACGTAACATAGCATTAAAACACAAACATTATTGAAATAAAAAAAGGGAACTTATGAGATACTAATGCTGTGTTGATAACAAATTACAACCAGAAAATGCTGCTATTAAATATATGTGTGAAACTTGAACGTTAATAATGACCTCCAGATTTAAGGGTGAGCTACGTACAAAACGCATTCCAGTACAATATTTCCAAGCACAATAAACATCTTCGATTCACCAAAAATTCTTAGAAAACCAGGATAATGTTAAGCAGTTTATTTCAATTGTTTTTCCTCATACTTCAAAACGTTTATTTATCTTTTGGGATTAATTTTAGAACAGGCAATTTGCAAATTATACCATAATCTTATGGATGGTATCATTCAGTTTTTGTCGCGTGGAAAAATTTCCAATCCGAAGTTTTTTCCTCGCTTCATGTTATTGAAAATATAGAGTCAAGGTTAGTAGTAATCTTGACTTTTGTAGATGGTCGCACCCTCCTACTCAGGTTCTTCTACGCCTATAGAAATACTTTGGAAATTTTGCAAAAATCTTGCAACGTTACTTTCGTTGTTATTACGGCGTATTTCTACTAAAACTCCTTTTTTTACAAGAAATTTCAATCAGCTTACAAATTAATGGAGGAGGACTCATTCTCTTCTGTTCATTTCAGTATATTTTCATGAAAAAATGGGTAGTTGTAAGGGCAAAACATAAAAGGCGCACTTCGGAAGACACGGGTCAACAACATTATATCAGGGCCCATATGAAATATTTGTTAACGAGGAATTCCCATTTCCCACGTCTTACAGACAGCATATCCATTTTCTGCGAATTCCGTAGCTATTACGCAGCGATTATAATTGTAGAGCGCCCTCGCCCTGTGCCAATCCGTGATCACCTCCCGCTGTGATTTGGAGCCGTTTCAATCACGTGATTTGCGGCGCCATCGTGAATGCGCCACGGTTGACATGCGTTTGACTTTCTTCAAAGATGACTCTGTTTTTCGCTCCAATCTTCAAGAATTGGCATTCAACGTTATAAGAAGCACGATTGAATGATAAAACACGGAATTCGACACGACGTCCTTGCTCCGACCGTTTAAGGACGTCCTTCGAGCATACTGCGACGCACAATTGGTATTAAACGACATGGTTCGGTCAAATGAAAATTTCAAAAATCTTCATTCCTAACCATTCTACTGATTCTCAGTTAGCCTATCAACGATATGAAGAATACATCTCAGCTCCCCAACACCAATGGCAATAAAGTGAATGTAATAAATTTGCCAAAATAACTGAATCGTGTGAATTTGCATCAGCATAAGTCAGACACATAGGAAAACAGTCCGCGTTTTCTCGTAAACCATTATTACATATATTTCAAAAAATCTTTATTGAATCGAATATAGGATATATTTCACGCAGAGAGTTCCTGATCTGATTTAATAAATTGCCTCCATACTTACTGGCAATTTCTGTCAGTTTCTCCGTCGATGCTGGTCATCAATTTTATCGTATTCGAAGTCATCATTTCATATTAGGGGTCACTCAGAGCTACCTCTTTCAAAATTATAGTCATTCCAACCACTGATTTTTATCTCCCAAATTTCTAACTCCTCGTACCCTGGGAAAAAACCTTTTTTCCAAGCAAGATTTATGTTGTCATTCTGAAGAGGAAAGAATGAAATGGTATGATGGTACCTTGGAAAATGTTTGCAAATAACTGTTGACACTCTAACATCAATTCGTGGATAAAATAGAATAAATTTCACCAGAAAAACACTTTTGATGAAAATTCTTCGTGCTATTCAATAAAACGCCATAAATAAACACTCATTGTAACTTTAACTCAATAACTATAAAAATGGCAAAGTTCTGTCTGCAATGTAATAATTATTATTCACATTATCACTGTGAAACCCCAACAAATTATAGTTGCCACAGACAAACACGCAAGGAAAGATTTCTGCTACGTTACTCAATGCGAAATACACGGGAATGGTTCACTCAGAGAAATTTGGGTGCCACATATAATGCAAGCAATTTATTACATAATAAATAATGGCAACATAATAAATAATGAGTGGCCCATCAAATAATCAAATGAAGGCAAGGAGTTTCTTTAATATTCAGGACTAACAAAGAAACAAATGAAAAGGAGTTGACAAGATATTTGGGGATACCCGACAGCTATCGCTTTGCACCAAGGCAAAAGTATTTATATGTACATCGAAAAAGCTATAATATACTAACGTGGGCAATATTGATTGAAAGGTATTCTACAAAAGTATTATTTTCTCACACAGCCAATGAAGCGAGACGGTAAATATCCGAAATCTATATTTCTAGACATGGGGAATTGCAGAAAAATTCAAAGCCGCAAAAGGATAAAATTTACAAGCCTAATTTGACGATGGTGACCGTAATATTTCACCTCAATCGTAGGCAAGCAATACCACAAAAGCCCCTTTTTGTATTAAGGACTTATGTCATGGTAAACTTACTAACTTTTATGATACCCCACCATGTGGAGTTTTGTTTTACATAAGTTAAAGCGGTAAACTCGTAGCATCATCATACTATATTTAATTTGTCGAAGTTTATACTGGCATATGAAATAATTAAGGCAAAATGTAATATTTATGACACTGAATAATGAAAAATTATAAAATATTATTAGCAACAAATCAAAATTATAAAATCCTTACATTTTTACGACTTAATACGAACTTTTCCTATGGAATTCCAATTGGCCCAGCTTGTATAAAACGGATTGTTTTGTGTTAAAACAATAAATTGCAGAGAAGAAGCGACTGTGGAAAACGTATTGTGAATCGTGTCGGTTATTTTCTTACGAATTTAAATTCAAGCGCTCAAAAAGAGCTCACTGGCTGTATCACTCAACACATCGACAGGGCGGTCTTGAGTGTCATCGCATCAAGTACGACTTTCTAATATTTTAAACACCACATCGCTGATTTACGATATATGGGGGTAAAATAAACTGCTAGATCAGCTCCATTATGAATCGCTGGGGTAAGGTCCCAAGTGATGAAGAGAACCTCTGGGTTTTCAACGTCTTGGTCCATCTGTTGCAACTTAAGTTTCGTAAGCATTCCTTCTGGCTTCTTAGGATAAGAAGAACCAAAGTCGGTCAAAAGACCAGAAGTTGGTCAGAAGACCAGAAGCCAGTCCACTTCTCACTTGAAGAAACCGAATGAAATAACTGCGATACGCCGTCGCAACAAAATGACCCCTACAATGAGGAAAACGCGAGAGAACTTCTTCGACGTCACCGTCACGCCTTAGTCGTGAAGTGTTCTCTCCAACTACGAGTATAGCGCTTAATGTCTGTAATTTCTGTCCATCTTCGTGCCCCAGCTCGAATTGAGAAGCCATTGGGTTTTATTTTTAAGAGACACTCTCGAACGACCGACTTGTTTTTCGGTGAATGCATCAAAACTACGCTACAATACGATACGACTACAAACAAGAAAGTATTTTATGAGAACATTCGTGTGGGGTGTAGTGGTATGGATCAGAGATATGGACCGTAGTATAAGTAGGCCAGAGGAGAGGAGAATCCTTCGAAACTTCAGTGCAGGAGGGGAATGTTGAGGACTTAATGGACAGTTTAAGATGAAAGTGAAAAAGTAAACAGAGGAATAGATGAGAAAAATAGCATAGGGAGCACCTTTAACATCGAAATAAAGACCCCGCGATCCACCAAAAAGGTGTGTGGCATGGAGTGCAAGAACCAGGCGGGAAGGATGGGTGATACGGGAGGATATGAGAGAGAGAGGGGAAAGGGAAAAATGTTTAGTAAAATTCCATCAAATTACGTGCAAATTTTTATTCAAGCTAGAGGAAGACATAATTAAAAACAAGAGTTAATTCAATTCATAGAGTAGTTATTTTTTATACGAAAAAAGGGAATAAAAATGAACCACAATCATTTATACAACAGGCCTCCACCATAAGGGAAATATTATCGGGTATCTTGTATTCCTACTTAACGTGAACGACATTGACTCCGTAGTCACTAGTAATACCTGTATACGTTTATTTTCAGACGATGCAATGGTTTACAGAGATTCCCGTAATCCTGAGGACACAGAAGCTTTATCAGATGACCTTATCGCTGTAAAACGTTGCTGCGACACTTGGCAACATTATTTAAACTTAATAAAAGGGTAGTGATGATTTTTTTGAAAAAGAGCAATTCCTACCAGAACGCCCAGTGCATTGGGAACACCGAATTGGAATGTGTAGACTCAATTAAATACCTAGGCGTTACCCTCACTCACGACCTCTCCTGGGTGAAACACACATGGCGAGTATGTGGACAAGCAAACAAAAAATTATGATTTTTTTAGAAGAGAACTGGGTAACAGTGATGAAAATGTCAAAGAGAAATGTTATCTTTCGCTGGTTAGGCCTCATTTAGAATATGCTGCAAGTATATGGGATCCTCACTAAGTTGGATTGATTGGCGAATCGGATCGAGTGCAGCGTAGAGGAGCTAATTCTGTAAAACGTTGTTATGATAAACTTAGTAGCGTATACAAAATATTAGAGGAGCTAGGGTGGGAATCCTTCGTGGAGCGAAGGTTAAATTACAGATTGAAGCTGTTGCATAAATTAGAAGGGCGTATCTTTAGCAGTGATGTTGAAAATGTATTATTACTCCTATCGTACTACGGTAGGAGTGATCATGCCAATAAAATTAGAGAGATCAAGCTAAGAACAGATAGACTAAAGATGTTATTATTTTCACGAACAAAAAGGGATCAGAATAATATTGTCCGACCGCGGTAGGGTCATCTTCGGGTCAAAAAATAGTCTGGTTAGTATTGAGCTCCTGCCATACACACTAGCGGTGGCTTGCAGGGTACTAAAATATCATGACAGGACTGAAAAATAAAAAGCTGAAACCTACGGGAAAAGAGCCGGATAGACTGCATCACGATGCGCAAAATTTAATATTCTCGACAGGAATACTTTAAGTATGTCACACACCTGGAGACACGGCGAACTTTTAAAGTTTACAATAGAAGGAAAAACACTGAGAAGGTAGGATCTCTAGAGGAAAGCCAAGGGACAAATATATCGACCAAATAATGAGTGATGTCGGACAGAAGGGATACCATGGCATAATGGAATTAATATGGGGTAGGAAAAAATGGAGGGTTGCGGTCAACCAATCTTCAGATTGAAGGACTGATGGTGATGGTGTATCTTTAGGACAAAAGTCGAGGAAAGGGGGAAATAGGAAGACTGCTTATAATCGAGCGATGAGTGAAGAATACAAAACAATGCAGTCTGGTGAGAAACTCAAACAGCTCTGTAATCCTGTCAATTTACTGAAGGTTCCCTATTCCCCAAGAAATAAATAACTGTGGTGACTTAAATACAGGCATGAAACGGAATGTGAGATACATCGGAGGAAATAAGTTTAAGGCTGGGGCCAGTGCGTAACCTTCTCGGTAACCTATAATGACGCGCACACGCTCACCGGCAACAAACAAATGCAAAGGCGGAGGACCCCCGTTTAACGATGCCGGTAACGCTTGGAAATTGCACAAATGATTCAAAACATTAGGCTTCAAGATTAAATCCACCACCGCGATGCTGATCAGGCTCAATGTGATTTACACACGCAATTTAATTTTAAAAATCTCTCGAGGATGGCTATTAGAGGCGGTAACCGTATGAAACGGTCCTTCTAGGGCAAGACATGGGGGCGGAAGAAAGAGTTGTACCCGGCCACAAAAGGCTAATGAAACTACAACTCGGGAAAAGGTAGGAGGGAAGGCGGTGCGTGCTGAGGCCAACTTGAATAAGTAATGATGGAAGGGGACCCCGACGCCGCTGGACCTCACAATCATATCGGACGCCAAATTTAACGAGCAGGCCAGAGATACAGCAATGACTTTCACAAATGGGGCCGCCATCAAACCAGATCGAAATTCAGTCACAACCGGCGGGCCGACGGTGACATTATTTTTTTCCTATCCGTCCCACAAGGTCTACCATAGCTGTGATATTGCAGATTTTCACTATTAAAGGTAATCTACCGGTTATTGTATGTTTTGGATGGACACTCAGAGAGTAACTACCACCGTACGCAATAAGACACGACCTGAAACCCAAGCAATAAAGTAAACTACTGCTTAAATCCGCATGCCTTCTGCCTTCCTTCACTCCGTCCAAAATCCCTCCCTTTCCTCCAATTTCTCGTTTTCCAAGTATTCTCCCCTCCATCGCCAATCAAAACGCCCTGCATCCACGTCACCTGCCTCTTTTGAATCTCTTCCCAAAATTCTTATGATTTTTCTACTACTATCATGCTCATTACTTCGTTTGTTTTCCTTTCCGCTCATAAAAAAATTCTATTCTTCTTCCCACACAAACACACATCTCAAAGGTCTCAAATCTACTGCTATCTTCCTGTCAATCCCATCATATCAAAGTTTCCACATGTCTTTTATTACCCCCTTGATTTAAGACCCTTGCAATCTACTCTCCCCTCCTTGGAAAAGTTTTTTTGTCCATTGCAGTTCTTCTTTTTATGTCCCTACTATTTTTACCATCTCCACCAAAAGCACTTCCCATACACGTGAACCATTCTACCGGCTCTTGTTTAAGTCCCGAAATTTTAAAATTTAAATTAGCCATCATACTTCTCAAGGACATCATTACCTTAATTTCTTTTACAATGACTTTAGTCCCATATCTATAGTACTGATTTCCTTATGTGCTCGCTATGGTTTGTAACTTGCAGGTCGACTTTGCCGCTACGTGAGAGTATGGCTCGCCTAATATGTACTAAGTCCATCAACGTGTGAGATCAAATATTCAGGATAGGGGGACCGATTTCGCATTCGGCCGTGCGATTTTAAAGGGAGGCTCTGGTACCCAGAATAGTAGACAACAAAGAGTTCATTTGCTGTGCCCACAACCATCCGAATGCGGACGGAGGTGGGATGACGGAGCCGGAATATGATTCACGACATCACCACTTCGCACTCACGTTTTATACAGATAAACATTTTCATTAAACCTTGAATAATATATCATTATTTGTTATACGATATCTACTTGCCGAATAATTTACGACTGAGTTTCAAAGTATATTACATACGGTTTACAACACACTTCAAAGAGAAATGAAATATGCTTTAAAATTTTTGAAAGTAATTCGCCATTTTTTTATGGCGAATTACTTTCAAATTACAATTCATGCAATGAATACAATTCAAATATACAATTTATAATTGCAATAATAAAATTTATAAATTGATACGCGGAACTAGATTAAATCACAACTCGTAAAACTATCGCGCATCTACACAACACCAGGCCACTAAAAGGCCGCGTAGCAAGAGGAGAGCCATTAGAACACCAGACTTGGTACAAATATTCACTCATGCATTAATATAATTATATATTTCACGTACATAATCACGTACACACACACATCTCGTATCTTCATCGTTTCACAATTAATGAGCTCGAATAAAGTTGACATTTCTCTTTCCGATTTTAGAAAGCAGGAGTGGCTACGTATGATTTTGATTGTTTTCTTCTTATTAATTTCTTATTTTAGTACCCTACAAGCCACCTCTAGGATGTGTGGCAGGCGGTGACTTTCAGACTAATTTTGGCATGAAAATGGCCCTACCGCGGTTGGACAATTTTATTCTGATCCCTTATCGTTCGTGGAAAAAATTAAATCTTAAATCAGTCGGTTCTAATCTTTATCTCCCTAAATAAAACAGTTACTGGCGTCATTTGGTGGAAAATCTTCATATCGAACTAAAAATTAAACCACTTGGGTTTTCCACATAAAAATATGTGGAAAAGCCTGGTGGTTTAATTTTAAGTTCAGTTTAATCTCTCTAATTTCATTTTTCATTTTTTTTATGACTGTGATTCGTGAGAGGTAAGAAAGAGTACTTGGAGTTGACCGTGATGGTGTCTATCTCTCTAACTCAATCCTAATGGCCCAACCTAACCATTTAAATTAGGGCTAAAAGAATTATTTCATTGGTTTGTTTACGATGATACGGATTTTTTCTATTTCTTTCTTCCGAGGAATAAGGAAATACCTGAAAGTAATTTAGAAGGTAACCTGCAGGTGATGTTATCGGAGGCCATATGAAGATAGATGTGGGGGAAGGATGCTTTTGGTACAGTTGGAATCATAAAGAGAGGAGAACCGGGGCTGAAAGCCCAGAGTCAGAATTTATCCTTTTCTTCACGAAAAGCGCTAGGGGGTTAAATGTTGAACGCGCAGTCCGTCGATGGTGTGTACACATTTGTCCCTTGCACGCGTGATATCACTGAAAATTTTGCTAAAAGTAGGATTTGAATTGAGGCCGAAGTCACACGAAGTCGCGGGTATCACCTAATAATTTCAATCCACACAAATCAAGCATTTACTTTCAACTGGTGTTAGCTGAATTCAGCGTTTAGAGAAATCATTAATCATATAACGCGCTCACAAGCAATGTACGTACCAGAGTATATTATACTCGTATATAACTTGTGTGTTATGATTTTCAAATGAATTCCGAAAACTGATTTTGAAAAAACAACTATTCAATCAGCACTTCCAACTTCATCAGACATGGTTTCGACAAATTTTGCCATTATCATTGTACGAGGTAAAGAAACAAGTTACAGTAACCATGGTCGGTGAAGTTGAAAACAAATTCAAAAATTTTAAAAGTTTCTGTGCGATGAATAAAAGATTACAGAGATATAAAATAAGAGAGATTATAACAGAGAGTGTACAACAGAGATTTAAAGACGTCATTTGTACCACGAACGATAAGGGACCAGAATAACGTTGTCCGACCGCTGTAGGGGTAAAGCTAAAAAAATACTTGATACTAAAAAAATATTAGAAGTGTTCTCCAAGAAGCCCTAACGTAGTCTCCTAATGTTTCCTTGGTTGACAATGACAGACACGGACCTTATTTTTAAAATGTATGGCATTGAATTATGTTTAGGGAGCATTATAACTATTCATCGCTGCTTGAAAAGTTTCCTCTACCGACAATGCCATTCCGTATTGGAAAGAAAAGAGGGAAATTGTGGCCTGACAGTGAATTTCTAATTTCTACGGGCATGTACCAATGATGAAACAATTTAGCTCATGCACAACCAGCAAGACGAGCTAAACTGTAAAAGGGCGCATTCAGAGGAGTGGAATGAAATAAAGAGACCACTTGGTATAAATAATCGTCTTTTTTTCTTGTAATTACTTATTTTAGTAGTTATACGTATATTGACCAAGCCCATTAAATCAGGATTGTTAAAAACGACTACTTTGGGTTTCCCAGCACTTATCTTTTTAACCACTCACGATTGAAATACTGGTTAGGTCACTGCAATCACGTGGCTGCTAACCACAGTCATAACTTTCTGGACTTCTTTCGGGATCGGAAACGACCCAAATACAGTTTGCGATAATAGCCAAATGAAAGAAAAAAGTAATCTGGTTCACGACCTTTATTTTTTTAAACTATCTTTAATTGAATTTTCATGAAGGTATGGAATTGCCGACTGCCCAAATTCAATATTAACGCCTTGCGTCATTCTATGGCCACTGTAGACATTGATTAAAAATTAAGTAAATGGCCAACCCAAACTTTTGATCTATTATTTTGATTTTATCCAGTAAATAAATTCCTCATTGCGTTCAAAAAGTTCACCTTTTAATTACGTATTTTATTCTATGAAAATGGGGGTACTACATAGTTACTCCGAGAAAATCCAAGCATTTAACGTAGGTATTCAGAATCGTGAAAACCTTTAATTAAATTTGAGAATGTATGAATAATTTGACAATGACTATCCTGTTGACACCACAGGCATTGACAACCGCGCGCATGGCTGTTTGCATCATATTATTTATAATGAAAACTTATCACTCCAATTATTTACATAAGTTTATATTATTATGCTTAGTGGTCCACTATAACTCAGGATTCCTGGGCAGCAATTAACAAAGATTTGCTGCGATAGAATCTAAAAGACGGCGGAGAAAATAAGAGTTTAAGAGTAACTGTATCGCTAAAGATTTACCTTCGGAATATCATCAATTTGAGATCATTCCAGCCTTAGAAGTGGCAGGTAGATTATTAAATCCGACCGTATCTGCGCAATTCTAGAATCCGACGCTTACGCATAAGATGAGTAGCCTTAGCTCAAGCTGCCTGCATTTCAAACCCAAACCATCCCCGCGATAATCCCTCATCGGATGATATACGTAAAACCGACGTGACGGGACAAGGACGGAATAAGAGAGAGAGACGCTAAGGGAAAGAGGGAGAAAGATAACATGGGGCGACAGACAGTCGACACATTCTTCCGTTCACCAGAGAGTATTTAATACGCCGAAGAAACAAAAGTGGCGAACACATTCGAGAGATTGAAATCTCGTTAACTTCACGGCTCAGCGGGGGCGACAGAACGTCGTCAGCATCGAGAGAAAACACCGGTAAACATAGCGACAAGCAGCGCGATTACAATAAATTATGATCCGTTTTGATAAAGATACTTGGCGACGAATCATTGCCATTTTTTTCAGAGCATGTTAGCGCATGCAAGAAAGGAAACTATGAGATAACCTTCAGGATAATCCGTAGGATGAAATAATTATCCACGGTCGACCTTATTCAAGATTAATATATGTTCGAACGCAGGATCTGGTGTTCACATTGATTAACTACATCCCGATAGACACACGCCCTTAATCCTTTCAATACTCCCTACGTGGTAGGCAAGACTCTCGCTTAATAATCGCACGGCCGATGATTTAAGTCGCAAAATACTCCCAACTGGGGGAAGAGTGTTTTGAACCGAGTAAAACGCAGTACCTGATGGTCCTAAATTCAATTAGTATTTAAAGACAATTCTATTCATATCATCGGAATCGGAGTGAATGTTACAGCAAACACCTCGACGGCCAGGCAAAGCACTAAAATATGGTAACGGCGTCTTTCCTGTAGAATGCCTTCCCTAATTCCACGCTCCACTTTAAACCATGCCTCGTCACTCGTCAATCTGATACCATACTCGTAAACATAATTCTGAAAAACGGAATTTTTGCCCCATATAAAAGCCAAGCACTGCTCTAACTAATTCTAATGCATAACATATGCACCAGGCAATGATTTTTGCAAAGTTTACATATATTTTTATTATTATTATTATATGGTACCCTGAAAGCCACCGACTACTTTTACACCCAAAAAATCTTTCCCCTAGGCTCACGATCTTTCCTGGGGGAAACATACGGGGAATATGTAGACAAGCTAACAAAAAATCAGGATTTATTAGAAGAGTATTTGGTAAATGTGATAATAGGTCAAAGAGAAATGTTATCTATCGCTGGTCAGGCCACATTTAGAATATGCTGCCAGTAAATGGGATCCCCACAAAGTTGGATTGATTGGCAAATTGGATCGTGTGCAGCGTACTGGAGCTAGATTGGTAAAACGTTGTTATGATAAACTTAGTAGCGGTGAGAATCGTGATGGCGCGGTGGCTAACGTACTGGCTTCCCACCCAGAGGGCCCGGGTTCGGCGGCGGCAGATATTTTTCGGTGGTTTACCGATCCCTACTTTAGGTGCTTTGTGGAGGGCATTTTGAATGAGTACGCTATCCGTCGGATGGGACGTTAAACGGCCGATTCATTGGCGCCTTTTGATAAGAGTAGGCTAATGCCGACGCCGGGTTTCTATCCACCCTTCATCCTTGCCTGTCAATCCCTAATGACGCAAATGACCTCAGCTGTCGGTCGCCTCCCCTAAAACTACTACCAACTTAGTAGTGTATAAAAAATATTGGAGGAACTAGATTGGGAATTACTCACGGAGTGAAGGTTAAATTAGAGATTAAATCTCTTGCATAAACTGGAAGGACGTCTCTGTAGCGGTGATGTTGAAAATGTATTATTACTCCCATCGTACCAGGGTAGGAGAGATCATGTCAGTAAAATTAGAGAGATTTAGTGTATAACAGATAGATTTAAGATGTCATTTGTCCACTAACGATAAGGGATCGGAATAACATTGTCCGACGCGGTAAAATCATGTTCGGGTAAAAATTAGTCCGAGGTGTATTGCCACCCGCCACACACCCTAGCGGTGGCTTGCAGAGTACATAAATAAATAAAATAAAAAATTCCTTGTCGTTTCTGGGAAAAATGACATCTTAAATCTATCTGTTCTACACTTAATATCTCTAATTTTATTCACACGATCTCTCCTACCGTAGTACGACGGGGCTTCTAATACATTTCTATAATCCACCTTCAAAATCATCGTATTAGAAACATCCTTCTAATTTATGAAAGAGATTTAATCAGTAATATTTAACCTTCGCACCGTGATTGAATCCCAGCCAAGCTCCTCTTATAATTTTGACACCTAACTCAATTTGTCTTTACCACGTTTTACAAAATCTAGCTCCTCTACGCTGCACGCGATACAATTCGCCAATCAATCCAACTTCATGAGAATTCCATATATTGTATTCTTTTTATTTTATTTATATAGTACCCTGCTGGCCCTCGCTATGGCGATTCGTCAATTGACGAATTGAATCGCGTGCAGCGTAGAGGAGCTAGATTTGTAAAACGTTGCCATGACAAACTGAGTCGCGTTTCAAAATCATTAGAGGATCTGGGTTGGTGTCACTCACGGAGCGAAGGCTAAATTACACATTGAAGCTCTTGCATTAATTGGAAGGATGTATCTTTGGCACTGAGCTTGAAAATGTGCTATTAGCACCATCGTACGACGGTAGGAGAGATCATGCCAGTAAAATTCGAGAAATTAAGTACAGAACAGATATGTAGATTTAAGACGTCATTTGACCCACGAACTAAAAGGGATTGAAATAAAAAACGTTTGTCTGACCGCATTATGAGTAAAGGTTGGGGTCAAGGGTATTCTGGTGCATAATAACCCCCAGCCACACAACTAAGTGGTACCTAGCAGAGTACTAAATAGAATTAAAACTAGGGTATGTGCCAGAAGGGTTATTGCATACCAGACTTTTCCCTCCTAGTTCGGTCGGACAACGTTATTCTGATTCGTTATCGTTCGTGAGAAAAAGGTCTTCATCACTTTCTTAAAATATATGTATTCTTTTACGACTGCAGTAATATGGCTATACGCGTATAATTAAGATATGTATGGATCAATCTAATTATCACTTTAAAACCTTAATTGTACTCTGCTACTTTAATTCCCCAGTGGGCTGTATAAATTACTGAAGATTCTGCAATGATAGTGGAAACCACCCTCTAAAAGCAAATGATCGAATTTCCCACAAACGAGCAGTGAGGTAAGTGGAATAAATACGGAATATATAGCAAAAGATCTACATTTGCATCGTCAGTTTTGAAATTTCTCAACAAAACTCATGTAGGAAATGATGTGAAATGCGATGTACCGTACCACATGAGCAGAGTGGCGCAGTGGAAGCGTGCTGGGCCCATAACCCAGAGGTCCGTGGATCGAAACCACGCTCTGCTAACTTTTTTTTTATTTCCCGGAGATTTATTAGCCACGGTATGTTAAACCGTTGGCCTGAGCTAGTAACTAAGGCCATAAATATGCACTGAAACCTGTTGGTTTTCTTATTGTGATAAAAGATTTGGTGTTTCTTCCGGCGTATCAGCTGCGTAAATTCCTTTTGGGTCCTCCACCGGGTTATATCGTCCATATTGGCCGACGTTTCGATGTCCGACTCGGTCATCGGCTTTCTTATTGTGGCCACTTTTTTTCAATGATTCCATTGACAGGATTTTCCTGACATTTGCAGCTGTATTTCGGTTATCTCCATTTTAAATGACGTCACCTCCGGCCTACTACAAAGTTATCGAAAATGACAATCGGTGATAGATAATATCGGAGCGAGATGGAAATGAAAAAGTGCAATCTAAAATCGGTTGAAATTAATCAAAACTTATAGCCCAGAGATCTGAGGACCGAAATCACCGATTGCTATATATTTTATCCCTTTGGGAAGAATACGTCCTTATTTATTTATTGATCCATTTGTTTGTTCATAAATTCTAATTTTTTGCTAGCTTGTCCACATAATCCCCATATGTGTTTCACCCAAGGGAGATCGTGAGTGAGGGTAACGCCTAGGTATTAAATCGAGTTTCCATCCATTCGAGTAACATTCCATTTCGTTGTTCCTGATGCAGCAGGCGTTCGGGAGGGAATTGCTCTTTTTCCAAAAATTCACCGCTTATTTTTTTTTAAGTTTAATTCTAATTGCCAAGTCCCAGATATGTTAAACAGGCGTTTTGCGTGAAAACTCGCCTCCCTTTACGCAAGTGATGCGTCCAGTTTGAAGGCTTTTAAATGCTATCTGAAATCAGATTTCATGAAATTAAATCATCATGTGGAGGAAGGCGTGGTCTGGGAAGGGAGCTAAGGTTTACCCTCAGGGGAAAACGCCGCGGGAGGACATCCACAAACGCCCATGCTCTAAATACGTAGTAGCGCTCATCGTCCAACGACCAACGTTCCTTCCACAATAACGCGAAACTCGCATTCAACAGCAAAGTCGTTACAATTTACAGGGCACCGTGAACAATGAGGAAGTGATGACAGCTTGAGGTAAGATAACCTGCCGCTAATTCAATTTACGAGCATCACAAAACAGCTTCTCTTCAACACGAAGAGAAGCTCTATGCAGTCGACCAGTCTCTCAATACGAAGACTGGTCGACTGCATAGGTCTTCATTCTTTCGCGTTCCTCTTCATTCGGTCGACGTATCTGCCCATTTGTCTTCCTCGCGGAACCTCTCCTTCCATTATACTCCTTGCAAATCCACTGTCTCTCAAGGTGAGCCTTTCTTCTTTCCCGTATAAAGCTCCATATCACCTTTTTCTCTTCCACTCTTCAGTATACATCCTCATTTTTCACATTATCCGCTCATTTGATCTTCAGCGTCTGCCTACCGGACCACGCTCGAAAGCGTCAATTCCATCCCACTCTTTGAAGACTTTGATGCATAAGAGTGTCAATCTCCGCGCCAATTTATACCACGAAATACTTATTTTATAGTCTTAAATTCTAAAGACCACTGCATTCGTGTCTTCGCCGAAGACATCTCCTTAGCTTTAGGCCCGTCAAACTCCATCCCATACTAAGCAGCTTGAAAGGCAAATTCATTTTCTCACATACCACCAGCTCTCCTCTTAACGTACAACATTCCTCTATCTTCTCTCTTCCGCAAATTAGGATTTTAATTTTATCCTAATGACTTCCAAGTTATAGGATGTACTTACTTGACCAACTTCGTAGCGATAGTTTTGTTATGTAAGGCGACCGACAGCTAACATCATTTGCGCCATTAGGGATGGACAGAAAAGGATGAAGACGATGAAAGAAAGGAAGAAAGAAGAGAGAAACCCGGCGTCGGCATTAGCCTACTCTTGTCGAAAGGTGCCAAGGGATCCTCAGTTCAACATCCCATCCGACGGACGTCGTACTCACCCAAAGTGCTCTCCACAAAGCACCTCAAAAAGGGATCGGGATACCACTGAACAATATTTGTTGTCTCCAGGATTAGAATCCGGGCCCCCTCGGTGGGCCACCGTACCATCCCGATTCCCACCAACTTCGTTCATGTAATTATTTATTTGATCCCAAGACTTCGCAATTATCAATTATGACTGCGATGCCAGCTACGAAAAAGGGATTTCAATTTTCCTAAGTAAGCTCATTGTATAGATAAGAGATACACAGCAATTCCACAATTAATATTAATTGACGATCATGATTTCACCGCTGTGTGGCGTCATCAGATCTGAAACAGTGGTGAAACCATGGTCGTTAATAAATATCAATGATGGAATTGCTGTGATTCTATTATCTATACAATGGAGAAATTCCACCGAGTAACAGCTCAAACTGTGTCCCATCATGCAAGTATATGTTGGAAGGGCGACAAAGCGAGGATACGGTATTGTATGATTTTTATTTATCCCAGCCACTCTTTCTATCTTTAATTCGCAGTGTGGTGGCTTGAATTGGATTGAGCTTCCATCACGAGGCACGATGAAACTGATGGGGAAAATTGTAAAAGACGCCTTGTGTCGCAATCACAGGCTCAATTCATTCCAATTCCCGAGGATTGAATCACAATGACGAGGCCTTCATGCGCCTCAAATATCTAGATAAGGACAGCTACCACCTTGGTTGCCTAACAGCAGCAAATGGCAAGCGACAACCGAGAACTGAATTATTCGTGCCCGAGGTGGTCGAAAGTAAATTGGAGAGAGATGAATCGCACTAATTAGCATACGTGGACAATCAATGCCGACAGAAGTTCATTGTGGAAGTTGTCGTTTGCACTGCTGAGCAAGAGTTGCTCGCCGTTGCAAGGGCTGATTGAATAGATCCATTCAGATCGCTAGTTCCGATTGAATAATTCCATTCGGCAGCATCATGCATCAAAGGAACAATCTGAACGGAGACACATGCTCATTGGACCCTCAAAATCGAATCACATTAGACATGACCACGATTTTCACGTCATCAACATTATTATTATTAATATTAGCAGCAGTTGAACATCTTAATTTTGATAAACCCTGAAACTAATATTTAGCATAACATGAAATATCTATTCTCCAAAGCTTCATATTATTTAGCTATTTCTTCAACTCTGAATATTTTTACTTATCTTAATGCATAGGGTCCCTCTTCATCTCTGAGTACTTCCTTCCTCGCTTGGACGAGATGAAGGGAGGAAGGAGGTACTCAGAGATGAAGAGGGACCTTAGGTAGAGTAGGTTGTTGGGTTTTGTGTTTTGTTAGGAGTCGCAAAATATTTATTTGGTAGTTTTGTCCATCCAAAAACCTAACTTAACCGATAAATTACCTTATTATTATCTTAATGCAATCGAAAATGTCAATTCTTTCTCTCCTGCTAAACTCGTTATCTCAGCATCCTTCCCTATACTACTGTATTGAGCATCCCATTGCCACTCAAGATTTCCTGCAACCACATGTTCTGCCTTTTTCAAATTTCTTCCAACAGCCAGCTATATTTCCCTAAAACGACTGCAATTTAAAACGCTTGCTTTCCTTTCGTCCATTTAGTTTCTCCATTCTTCTCCAGACCCACATCCCGAAAACCTCCCATCTACCCTTACCCTCTTGAATCTACGATAAATTTACATCCTACGTAACGAATGATCAGCAAATGCAATCTTCGATTGTGTTAAAAAAATATTTCTACCTAGGTTAAAGTTCGGAATGTGTAATGCGACACATTACCTTCAGCGATCGCTATCTCAAAAGTAAAAGCAAATCCAGAAGTCCTCTGATAGAATCTTGGATGTAATATCGAACCCAGTTGTTGTGTAAGCAGGCAAAGACAAGCAGTGCGCAATGTATTATTACCAGCAGACTCCGTCCGTGGAAATTGCAAGCAATTGCACATAACCTGAATTCAATTTTTAGAAAAGAGCCCCGGGTCGCAATTAATACGTTCTAATTTCAACTTTTTACGTTTGAATAATGGTGATTCATCGAATTTTTCGAGGGAAGTAAAGCAAGTTGGATGGAATGAAAAGAGAGGCAATGGACGTAACGTTGATGCATGGTTTACTGCAATCTATACATCGTCGCGTGATGCAGGGTTCACAATTGTATCAATGCTTAATAAGTCATAGGGGTCCATAAAACAACGTACATCGACGGTAGACTAAATAAAAGTAAACGAACATTCTTGAACGACCTTTCGGTGGAATACGCATAAAGACGCGCGAAATAGGCTCTTTGGGTTCCCGTCGGACGAACCCGATGAGCGGACATTATCTCAGGCGTTCGAGGCGTGGTGCACGAGGAACAATCCTACGCTAAGAATGCCGCACGCCTCTGTACCGCGGGGGCAGCCGGCGGACCACCGTGCAAATCGCGGGGCACGCACTCGAACCTCGCGTTGTGGGAGTGAGCCTGGCAGGGGGGAACAAAAAAAGAATGAGGAGGAGAGTGGCAGTCAATGGCCGCGCTTCACACGCGCGCACGCATTAAGGGGAGGCGAGGAGAGCCGCGCGCCACCAACACCACCGGAGAATCGACGCCACCATTAGCATACGAAATGGCTGCCAGGGAGCCCCTTTTTTTCATCCTCCAGAAAGGCGGCCGTATGGGAGAATGTGGCGGGGGGGGGGGGTGAGGGGAAGAGAACCACCGATGGCAATTATGCAAGGAGGGACTTTCTCGCCGCCGCCGAGGGGATATTTAATTTTCAGAGGAAAAAGAGGGAGGACTGTGGCGGTACACGTGCTGGGTGGTCCCGCCGACGACCTCCTCGGCGCTTCTGAGGGAGCTGAGGGGCTGGCGACTGCCGCGAAGGGCCGCACTGGCTCGCCAAGGGTTCGAGAGGAAATGAGAGGAGAGTCGAACATTCTTCATCCGTTTTAAAGATGCGACGAAGCCAATGGAAGATCGTCGCGAGATTACGGCAAAGCGGTGCTCACGGCGAGGATGGAGTAGTCTACGCGGAGCGGGAAGGAAAGATCTCGCCGGCAATATTAACGAGGCCGAATTAGCGTGAAGGGGGGGATTGGAATGAAAAGAAATCAAGGGAAAACGAAAATCGTGGGTTTTCCAACAAATAGTAGGAAGGTTCCACCTAACTTCGGTGGAAGATAGGTGGGTATGAGTTGGAAAAAGGGGAGTAAGTTGGAACAAGTCGAGATACGAGGGGAAGATAAAAGCGTAAGGAAACCACGGTAATGGGATTTACAGCGAATAAGGGAAGATGAATAAAAAACAACACAGCAGCAGTATAAATTAAAGTAAGAGGAAATCGTTAAATTTGTGATCAGTTTTTTTTGGATACCTTTCATTTCAGTAGAGGAGCGCAGAAAAATAATTGCATCATCCAGACAGGCATTTACAAATGGAAGAGGAACTTGATGGCGGACTGCTTAATTAATAACGTAAAGAAAATGTTGGTGAATAAATGGAGCCTTGCCTTCCTCCGCAAAGTTTAATATGAGGGAATAGAATAATCGCACGATTAGAGGCTTTTGAGAGGTGAACTTGGAGAAAGAAGCGACGGACACATTGAGAGAAAACGAAATGCTGAGCGTGAGAGAAGGATTTGTTGGGGAAAATTCGAAGGCGGTAGGAAAATAGAGGGAGGGAACAGAAATTGATTATGAGATTCTGAAGGCCGTGATAGGATGGAATATCTCATTAGGCAATCGTGGGATATGAGGAAAAGAAATAGCATTCTAGTCGGAATAAAGTGGAGTAGAATAAAAGAAATGCTGCAGATTTAAACAGAGGCTGGTAAAAGGTGCTCATATTTTGGGCAGTTATGTTTTAGAAAATATACGAATGTTCCTTAGGAAACAACGCTGGGACAAAGGTTTTTGGGATATATCCAAAATCTAACTCTAATCGGTGAAACAAATTATTCATTATTATTTAAATTGAGTAGTAATATAAATAAACAGAAATATCAGGTGAATCATCATCTAAAAAAGAGACGTTCACTCCATGATTACACATATGCGGTACTGATCTAACACAGTTTCGATTTCGCGTAACTAAATCAACCGCAAAATAGTTCCAACAAAAAAGAAAATCCCCGTGTTTACAATAAGAAGACACTGCCAGAGGGATATATAGTATACCCTTAAACAGGTGCTTAAATCAAGAGATCGTGGCGAGGGGAGACATCCACATCAGCGGAGATGTGGAAGGCTGATATTCTATTGTGGCGACATCAGCCTGAGAATATGATTGAGGTACATAACCGTGCGCATCGCATCTTGAGTAGAGTAGACTTCAAACCGGGCATGAGCTAACCTGGTTAATCTCAATAGCAAGTGAAAAGACCACTTGCTAACCGAAAGGCCATGGGTTCGAATTCCTTCCCCGTCATGCGCTTTGTACCACCCTGTAAGGAATTACCCTTACTACACTTTCAAGATCGACACGGCCTCGCAGGGCACCTTAAAAATCCTTAATGCTTAACAAATAGCCCAGGTCGAGTCCCTAAATACTTTTAATTTGGAAGATTTCATCATTATACACAGCAGTAGAAGTATTTACTACAGTTTTAAATCCAGGAATGATTCAGGCTTTTCCAAATTTTCACCAGGAATGCAGTTTCTGACTCTAGTAGATATCGTAGTCCCTCGGGTTAATAATCGTTCCACCCCTCCAGCTTCCAACGAAGGCAATCTGTCGGCTATGGAACTTGGTCCTCGCTCCTGCATTAACCTGAGGCGCACAATTTGCTAGCTCAGACGATAAGCAAGAGAGTTGTTTAGGGTTATATACTGTGGTCGTTTACAGTCAATTCTTTTACAACAGAGCGTATTTTAAAATAGGCAAAATTATGTTTCCGATTATAACTTTGCAACATGACTCAAAATAAGCTATAAGTGGGCCAACTAAAAATATTAATACAATAAGGTTTACTAAACAAAAAGCTCGGCTGCAGTTTTGCAACATAGACGCTTCATAGTGTCCAGCAATTTAAAATAGCGATCTGACACGAGAAAGGATTTTTTCAAGAATTTCATGCAACCGAGTCTGTTTTTATCGTCCAGAGACAGTAAAATCGAAAGCAGATTTTGCTAATAAATGGTTCACTGTTCTAGTTTTCAAAAATCAAGGGCTGTGCATGTATTGGCGAGTATGGTTAACTGACGGATAACAAGGGAAAGCTTCGTGTTTCTTACATTGCCCATGTTTTACCTAATTTATGAATTAAGGTACCACAATGAAAGTCAAATAGTCGCACTATTAGCTTAATCTATGCTATTTTTTTACGGTCATCGCAAATTCATTACATTTCAAGGTGTACTCAACCAATCTGGTACACTATTTCGTTTCAGACTGAAAATATCAATTCGGAAACCATTTCGGAAACTACTTCAAAACAGATTTTGAATAAAAAAACACTGAAAGTTAACCTCTTATCTTTAGAGCACAACAGCCGTGAAAATCCTTGCACCAACCACATAAGTTTACACCTCTGGGAAAACTGAACTCTGGACTACAACTGTGATGATGCGATGTGTTTTTTCTTTTAAAATGGAAAGCGTGTCGATTGCCCTTTTATGAATATGCATACCATAGAATAATGAAATAAATGAGGCTTTTTTTCGGAACAGCGGGACCAGATTCAGGTTTTTATTAATCCAGCTCACATAATTGCACTTCTAGGCACGGGAGAGCTTTCCGATTCTCTCGGAAACTAGGACGCAGCACTCTCAAGGCCCTCAACACAAGGCTATCAACCATTTGGAGAGGGACGAGCCTGAAAGATTTCAAAGCATAAGACTCGCCCACCTAACGGAGGCGCTCCCGGGGAAGCGACGGGGCAGGAGTGGAATTCGCTTGACTGGATACGATGTCAACGCACGCTCGCTGAGTGTCAGCTCATCACGAATGTTTCCGAGGTGGGGACATATGCTCTACCCCTGGGGGTACTCTTCCAAAGGTTAACTCTACCCGCCAAAAAAAGTCATTTCGCAAAAATTTATTTCCCTACAAAAAAGAGGTAACGAATCCAAAGTGATAAAATCGAAGATAGCTTTATATACTGAATCTCTTAAGGGTCACATATGTTTTCTGAAGATACCCAACGCACTTGGAAAATTCCATTTTATATGGAAGGCAAAGGTCGTGTATTTCAAGATCAGAGAGATTGATTACAAAACGGATTGGTTTAAGATGTTGTCTCGTATTACCTGCTTTAGAATGGAACTAGTATTTTCTTTGTTTGCACAGTTAAAATTCGTTTATTCCTACTTTAACACAGTCGTAGTTCTTTTTAATGAGGACAAGTTTGCCTTTTTGTTTGCATGACTCCTCCACGAATGATGATTGCCTCTTGTTCATTTATTGAACACTCTTAATTCTGCATTGCCTTATGCGATACATATTTTCTGCAGCCCTTAATCTTTCACGGGTGGTAAGTGACCACTACTCTTCGCGGACATTGCATCACCACATGTAACTGCATCCCCTGCCACACACCTTGACTGGTGGCTTGAAGAGCAACGCACAGATGTAGGTGTAAATAGATAACTCGGGGTTTGCGTCAATCTCAGCTCCGTCCAGCCAGGATCGGAAGCTATCGCCCCGATCCTTCATAAGAACTAGCCTCATGAGCACAGCATACAACCAGCACGAATTTAGAAAGAGCAGATCTTGCGAAACACAACTTGGTCTCTTCATTCACGATATACTTCGATCGGGAGAAAGCAACACACATGTCGTACTCCTGCACATGTAGTACTCCTATATTTCAAAAAAACCTTCGATAAATTCCCAAACAGTAAATTTATACACAAACTTAAATTCTATGGCATCAATGAGAAAATATTAAATTGGATTAGAGACTTCTTGTCAAATCGCAAACAAATAGTAGTCATAGATGAGTTGTGCTCAACGGATAGAGATGTAACTTCGGGTGTCCCCCACGGAAGTGTAATAGGGCCTCTTCTGTACTTAATAAACATTAATGACCTAAGCACACACGTTGGTAGCGATCTGAGGTTAATTGCTGACGACACGGTGTTATACAGGGAAATAAGGAGACAACTAGATCGTGAGCAGCTCTCTAGAGACTTAGACAATATCTCGGAATGGTGCAATAAATGGGGATTAACATTTAATATAGATAAATGCGCAGTTTTGAAATTTTGGAACAAAAGAAGGAGTGAACACGACATTAACTATGAAATACAGGGTTCAGTGCTAACTACGGCCAATCAAGTTAAATATTTGAGGGTAGTTCTAACACCAAGCCTTTCACGGGGAGCACGTATCAGGACAATAAGCGGATCCGCTTTAAAACAATTCTGCTTCATCAAATGGGGGGGTGGGAAAATGTGTTGAGAAAGTTGAAGAGAGGTATTATTTTGTTCTGGTTAGGCCTTATTTGGAATATGCCGCAAGTGTTTGGGATCCTTAAAAGAAAATTTGGCAAGAAGTAGTAGTAGTATTTATGGGAGGCGACCGACAGCTGAGGTCATTTGCGCCATAGGGGATGAATAAGAAGGAAGGGTGGAGAGAAACCCGGCGTCGGCATTAGCCTACTCTTTACGAAGGGCGCCAAGGGGTCCGCAGCTTAACGTCCCATCCGACGGACGGCGCACTCACTCAAAGTGCCCTCCACAAAGCACCGCAAGTACGGATCTAGATACCTCTGAAAATATTCAACACAGCCTGGATTTGAACCCGGGCCCTCTGGGTGGGAAGCCTATACATAAATATTTGTCAAAAAGAATTAGATAAAGTCCATAGAAAATCCGCCA
This sequence comes from Hetaerina americana, assembly GCF_022747635.1. Lineage (NCBI taxonomy): Eukaryota > Metazoa > Arthropoda > Insecta > Odonata > Calopterygidae > Hetaerina > Hetaerina americana. Next base: position 8,413,758 of record NW_027287095.1, read on the forward strand.
GATTCGTTAAACAATGTCATAATAAAACACGAGTGTGGTAGGTGTCGTAGTGGATTTAGGCTGGGAGTCACTTGAGATACGAGTAGAACAAGCGAGACTTAGACTTTTAAAAGAGCAAACGAGTTTAACGATGACACAAAAGGAATTATAATGGCCCCACACTACTTAGGTAGATCAGACCACAAAGATAAAATAGTCATAAGGGAGATAGATTCCACTACAATAAGATATAAATACTCATTCTTTCCCCTAACTTATTATAATAGTAAGAAACCGAAGCAAATTCAGAAATATTAAAAATATTTACTGTACAAGTCGGAACAAAATTAAACACTGCAAAGATATCAGTTACATTTGTAGGTGCATGTGCATGTTAGTTGGTAGTTTGAGTGCTTGCATGTGTGTGGGGTGTAAGGGTTTTTGCATGAATGTATGCAATGTTTTGCTTGTGGATTTTATTAATTCGTTGCTTTTGCATGCGCTATTTTTCTTAATTACGGGTGGTGCCCTAACACCCCCCGCCACACGCCCTTGCGGCGGCTTGCGGGGTATTAAGTAGATGAATCCATGGCATCGGTGCTGCTTACATGAGCAATGCAGCACTGAGACTGCCCATCACACGTTGGATGAGTCACTGCGTAATCGTATAATAACAAAGGCTCAGGCGAAGAAATGCAGACGTCGATTAATTATGAAAAGGACACCGCCGCTGGTGTCCTATTTGGCACCATAATAATAAAAACCGATCAAACTAGAATATTCAACCAATGGGTAGTTTTTGATAGGTGAGAGTACAGTTCACCTCGTGCTGAAACCTCTAAAACGTTGGAAATCACTGCACTCAGCGTAAAGGGAGTTCCTCTCCCCATGCCACCTGCGATTGACCAGGTAGATACGATTCCCATTTAAAAAGAAACAAACTCATCCGGGGAAATATGAGTGAAAGAGGAAAGCGAGTTTTCATAAATACTTATCGACAAAATTATCCAAAAATAAAGTGGAAGATGAAATTAAAGAGTTACGGAATAACTAAATACTACGCGTGATGGTATATTACCTAGCATCATTCTTGATTCCAAAATATAACACACCATGAGATATACAGGTAATTAGCGTTGAATGTTCCAAATGCCATGGGCCTGAATCCCCATCAACGACTCTGCTGGTGCCTGTTGAACGCTGACGATGTAATTTCGGTCCCCAGGGCCGCTTCCCTCGCTTCGTTCATCAAAACGCACAATCCCGCACCGGGAACGCCAATTGGTAAAAACCATATGGCAAAGGGGAATGCGAAAAGGCGAGAGTGCAGACAAAACAAAGGAGGGAGGAACGAGGAAGGGGGGGAGGGGAGGAGGAGGAGATGAGGGGGGAGGGGAAGGGAGAGAATGAAGAAGGAAAAAAGACAAAGATAGACGGAGACAGAAGAAATGAAGAAGAAGAAAAACAAAAGAGAGAGGCAAGGGATGAATCAGCGGGAGGCATTCCGCGCCTCCCCCTTCCCAATCCCCGCCAGGGCAGCGAAAGGGAGGGGGTGAAAGGGGAAAGGGGGTGAGGAAGCCTGGCGAGAGGGAGAACCGGTCCAGCAGGAGCAGCATGAGCACAGCGCCTCGGATTAAAAAAAAAAGATCTCATCCCACGCGCAGCATTTCCAATACGTACGTAGGGTTTCGGAGCAAGCCGCGCTTCAAATGCACCAAACGAGACGAAAAAATAAATTACTCGGGTTGGGTGGGGGGGTAGGGGTCAAAGGAGACACGGATTTGTCGCCCTATGCCCCCCTACCCTTAACGCCCCGCGACCACAGCCCTCAACGAGGGGGGCTTTCGGTCAAACTCACGGACCCTGAGTATTTTACCCACATGGTACAAAGATTTAACCGTCCGAATCTACATCTGCGTTCAACCCTGCAATCCGGCAAGAGGGCGTGCAGCAGGGAGATTTATTTCCCTAGCCATTGGAGTGGGAGTTCTTTACATTAACGGCATTCGGGAAGTTCAAACTGAAGTGCATTGTTTCTTACACGTGTGTTCTCGTATTGTGAGAGGGGAAAAATTATCGATCGACCTGGCATTCAATTTCCCTCAACTACTTCTCATTGTGATTTCCGCGCTTCGAATATCTTCCAGCGCTTGTAATCCAATAATTAATAATTGTTTACGAACACAGACACACACACACACGCATGTGAGAGAAGAGAACAATTGGGCACAGTTTTTTTTCATATAATTGTACAGAAAATGACTTAATAGCAAGCAGACCTGTACATATTTTCATTGCAAGATGAGCCTAGGCAGTATCAATTTATGACAACAATAGTAATATCATAGAATTCCAGATAAACAAGATGGCGCGTTTCAGAAAAGTTATTTTATATAAATATTTGAATTATCGAGGGATATGATATTAGTCTTATAAACACTTCCAAAAAATTCTGTTCCTTTGTTTCATTTATGGAACAAGAGCTGTTTCTCTATCAATAAAACCTTTCGTTTTACTTGTTTGTCATTGCTCCTAGTTATACGTCCATGGCAACAGCGTCAACAAATACAGGATTCCAAAAAAACAGTATGGCGTGTTTCAGGAAAGTTATTTTCTAAGCATTTTCTATAAATAAGAAATTCTGAAATTGTATACTTCTTTTTCCGGGTTTATGACACACGGCGAATATTCGAAGTGTGGTCTTACCGACGTGAGATCACAACAACTATTACCTTTACCTTTGGTAAGAATTTCATCCCAAAAGTCGTTTGATGAGCCCAAGTACCCTTTACGCGACCAGGCAGAATCCCCCTGCCTGTCAAATTCCTCCGATTTTAATTATCTTCAACTCAAGTAAATGGGTGTCCTTTCCTATTAACATAAATGTAAACTTATGGTTGGGTATAAATATATATATATATATATATATATATATATATATATATATATATATATATATATATATATAGACATAGAGTAGACATCCGGTTCATTCGTAGGTTCATGCACGCACGCACTTGTGTACATTAGCTGCTTGTGCATATATTTGCATGTGCGTAAGCTAAATAGGGTTTTGCATGAATATTTTCGTATGTGTGGGCATGCATTGGCATGTTTTTTGTTCGCTTAGCATGTTGTTGCATGTTGTTCTATTTTGTGTGTTTTCACCCCCGGCCGGTGTGTATTCACCCACTGCCACACATCCTAGCGGGGGCTTGGAGGGTACTGAAATATACTCGTATAATATCTAAAAAATATCCATCTATTTTACGGGTGGCGTCCCCGCCACGAACCCTTGCGGTGGCTCGCGAGGTGTTACGTAAATGTAGATCAGTCGATGAATTCAATCGATTCCTTCGATATTCACCTGTTTCAGGCTTCACTTCGTGGAAGTATTCATTATCCATACTGAAAGACTTGGCACTTTTCCACAGATTTTAATGAGTGGAAAAGTTTCCACAGACCATAAATTTGTGGAAGGGTGCAAAGTCTTTTAGCATGGAGCAATCCATTCCTTCGATATTCTGCTTAATATTTAAGGATCTTCCCGGTTAATTGTTCCAGCCAGCCAGAAGTCAAATGATTTGGACCCGAGGTCCAAAGTGAAATCACTGAACTGGTGTAGTGGTTGTTCCCAGTGTCGATTCGCCTGTCATGAATGATAACTAGGAATACAGGTAGGAGCATACGGGACGTGGGTGTGAGGAAAGCGTAGGAGAAGAGAATTGAGGAGATGAAAGAGATAAAACGTTTGAGGGAATATGCCGTGTGTTAAGGGATAAGGGGAAAATATTTCCGTGCTTTACATTCAATTCTGGGTGAAGAAATGCCTGGAAATGTCTGCAAGAAGGGAGGGAGGCTTCGACCGACCTTCCCCCCCCCCCACTTTGGCCCCGGGGACATCAATCTTCCGGCATGACATCCCGAAACGTTAAAGAAAACATTTTCGGAAGGTGTCCTTTCCCACGTGTTTCTATGCATACCGTAAGTGTTTGTAGCATGCACATTACCGTCGATGCTCGACTTTTTACTACCCCAAGGGTATACACTCACAGCGCAGCTTGAAAACTCGGTCGTTACTATGCAAATTTCAATAAAAAGGACAGCAGCACAAGGACGCGAGGCCCATATTCTTATCAATTATTTCAATCGTTGCCTGGAATTATTCAATTATTACTCACGTTTCCAGCAGGGATTGGAATCGAAGCAAAATGTGCTCGATGTCCGAAACGAATTGTTTTACGCCGTAAGCAGTGCGTTACCGTATGATCCCATTTCTATCCCCGTAATGAAAGAGGTTTGATGTGTTATGATAGTGAATTCCCGCCATTTTATAATGGTCGAGAGCTAGTTCCTCGAAATCTAAGGAGCAGGAGGCCAGTGATGCTGAAAATGTATTATTACTCCCATCGTACCACGGTAGGAGAGATTATGTCAATAAAATTAGAGAGAATAAGTGTAGAACAGATAGATTTAAGATTTTATTTTTTCCACAGACGATAAGGGACCGGAATGACACTATCCGACCGCGTAAGGGGTCATATTCGGGTCAGAATTAGTCTGGTGTCTATTCACCACCTGCCACACACCCTAGCGGCGGGTTCTAAAATATTAGATATCTAAATATCTAAAATAACTAACATTCCTCATCGTCATCTTTTCGCCCGCTCCTGACATTCGTATTAAGGCTCCTGTCGTTTCTATCATGCGTTCGATTAATGCCATCGCTTTTGCAGGTGACTGCCCACGCCAAAATCCAGTTTGTTTCTTAAATGAAAGAGCATACTTCTCAATTGGTTTTAAATTAATTTCATCTTTTATTGAGCGGCAGCAATTTCGTACGCCATCTTAGGACAGAACGATAGGAAACTACGCAGTCCTGATGCTTGCGACATTCAACTTCTAGATTTAGAGAATTTAATTTTAGGTGGAGTTTAAAGTTCTTTTCCTCAACCAAAAGCTCAAATATCTGCAAATAATCCAGTTCCCCTTCAAGCACACCACCCATGACTTAATTTGTATAGAGAGTATGTCGATTCCGAGAACCCTCAATGAAGAAACCTGTTGCATTCCGCCAAAGCCGAAAGGCACACTCAACAGATGTTGCGCCAGTTGAGGACATTTTTACGGAATAAACCATTGGGGAATCGCCATTTTATGATAGTAAAATAAAAATATCGAAATTTGCAAGAATAATTTCAATAAATGCGAAAGGAGCGTGTTAAACAGCGAGCAGCTGAATTGACCCTATTGCCGTTTCAATTTGGAAACCTTTTCAAGTCAACTCAATCCGGTTAAGAGACAATCCCCAAAAAAAATGCAAAATTTTGCAGTAGATAAGACATTAAAATATCTGTGTGAGCTCTATTAACAAGGGAATACGAGACAACAGCAGACAACCCAGAAAAATTTGTTTTTGGGTAAGGAATTTGTATTTCAATCCATTGTGATCGCTTATTTTCTGGATTTCCATTTTGCCGTCAGAACTCCATTTCCTCCACGCAGGTTTCTCTCGCCCGTGCTTGGGGTCCGATTAGCTATTTTTCGCGGACCATCACCACATTTCTTCGCGTGCTACTGGTATTACCGCATTCGGGGAAAATATTGTTTCCGTTTCTGAGAAGGTCTGGCCGATCAGTTTCATGAGGCAAAAACGAACTAATCTCACATCCAAAAGAAACATTGTTCTTATCGGGAATTATCGATTCCCATACCATAACCGCGAGCCGCATAACCAATTCCCGAATTTTCCGTAAAAGTGCCTTTTCCCGTGTTTTTTTCTGGATTTTTTAAATAGTGTAATTCCCGACTTTTCCAAAGAGACCCTATTAATCGGTCATATCGATAGACATCTTCGATATAACGAACTTACAACAATTTTAGTTATTTTAGTACCCTGCAAGCCGCTGCGTGTCCTTGCATCTTCTCTTTATTTTGTTTTTTCTCCTCGTCCAAAATAACTCTCCCCGTTTTCCCAGAAGATAAAAGTTTCGGGAGCAGTCGGCAGTGTTTACGAGTACGAAGTCCCTTTTAGGAGCGGAAATGCCGAGTTTGTTTTGGGCAGATGGCTGCCGGTCGGTTGCTCCATTCGTAAGTATTGGACCACGTCTGCCGGTCTCTAAATCCCACCCCCCTCGCCTTCCCCTCTGTTAATCGACCATTCGTGATGAGTTCGCGCCCCTACAGACTCCAGAGAGGCAGATTGTTCCTTGATATTCAAGTGGGGACGCTACTTCAATTATAAAACATAACAAAACATTTAAATATTATAAGTTGTATTATTTATCATGCTACAATTATGATTAATTTTTCTTATTTTTTATTACCCTGCAAGCCACCAATAGGGCGTGTGGCAAGGGGTTGAATACACACCAAGCTAATTTTGACTCGAGTATTTCTACCTCCACCGCGGTTGGATCAATGTTATTCCGATCCTTCGTCGTTCGTAGGAAAAATGACATCACTGCTAAAAAGACATCCTTCCAACTTACGCAAGAGATTTAATCTGTAATTTTACCTTTGCTCCGTGAATGTTTATCAAAGTTTATCATAACCAAGTTTTACAAATCTGACTCCTCCCCGGCAAAAAACGATAGAAAAACAACTCGCGTCGAGTGCAAGTCGGGTTGAGCGCCAAGACTACTGTCCGCGAAAGCGACCGGGTTGGCATCGCGAGGCGGAAGGGTTGGTGGGTGTCGGGCAGGGAGGGGGGGAGTTGCGTTTCAGGGGGAGAGTGGGAGGGCGGCGGGCAGACAGAGCGGGCGCGGATGTGTCACCGCGCGGGAGAACGCAGACTCTCGCCGTGGTCGTTGCTCGGGAAGACGGAAATAGAAAGGGGGCATCTAGACGCACGGGAAGAGAGGGTGTAGGGGGGGGGGGGGAGAGAAGAGAGCACGCCGACGGAAATGGGACTCGAAGACGCTCTTTCCCTCGTCTCTCTCGAGCTCTCTCGAGGGGGTATGACCAACAGACCGACCGACAAGTGGTGGATGAGGAGGGGGGAGATCACGTACCCCCCTCTCTACGACGTCCCTGTCCCCCTGTTGTTGTTTTCCCCACCGCGGATCGGATCGGTTTCCCCCGCGGATAGACGACAGAGCCGCCGCGATGCCATTTGTCTCGCCGCGTGTCTCGAGCGTGGGACGGGAATCAATGGGAAAGATGATCAGTTACGAAGATTGCTTCCTCTCCGGGGCAGCTCCGAATTTACGACTGGCAATTAATCGAGCCCATGGGACGGACTGATGGCACGAATTAACCTCGCCGATGTCACTCACACCACATTCACCCACATCGACATCTCAGCCGGCGAGACGACACTGTCGCGCCGTAAGCCATTAGGGCAATTAGTTATTCTTTTTTACTTTAGGTAACATTTTACTCCCGATAAGTTCGCACTAACTCCCACGCCGGGATTTCCAATAACCTGGTAATTTCTGATTGAAACAATTAAAAATTGGGAATTTTCCGCAAAGTAAAATTTATTAATGCGACCGGTTTCAATGTAACTACATCATCGTCACGTAACAGCCATCACTTGGAGTCCAGTATATATGATGCTGAAAAGCAAGTAAGAAGAGGGTACTTAAGATGAAGATGTAGTTCCATCGAAACCGTTCGCATTAATAAATTTTATTTTGTGGAAAATTACCAATTTGTAATTTATTACCTGTATTTTATTCCACCATATCTTGCCTGAAACGTCTCTTTTTACTGGCAATTCCTGTTGATTCATAAAATAATTTAATCTACACCGATTTTTAACCGTTTTGTTCTACATACACACAGCGCTCCGCAAAGGCGTGTGGCGGGAGGTACTAAGACACCAGTCATGCACGCATTCGGGCATTCATGCTCTAACATTACTTCACACCTTCACCTGGACATACGCTTGAATGTTTTCCGTCACTACAAGGGCAAACACTTTAATTCGTCGATTTTACTTCGGTTTAGTACGCGGTAGAAAGTTTTCAGATCATATTACCATTAATGTCCTAATAACCCCATACCCTTCATGTTATGAGGGGTGAATGGTGTCAGCGAAACAAGCTCGTCATTTTTATTTTGAGAATTTTCAGTCTAACAGCTCAATTTAGGAAATTAAGGCGGGAAGGAAATTACAATACATCGCATGATGATACAATATATCAAAAGAAATATCGTTGTTATGACAAAATGAGTAGCGTGAAAAATGTATTACAGGAGCTAGGCTAGAAATCACAGAGTTAAGGTTAAATTTAAGATTGAATTTTTTTAATAAATGAGAAGGACGTCTCTTTAGCGATGATGTTGAAAATGTAGTATTAGTTCCATCTTAATATGGTAGGGGACATCATGTAAATAAAATTAGAGAGATGAAGTATAGAACAGATAGATTTAAGATGCCATTTTTCCCACGAACGATAAGGGATCAGAATAAAGAATTGTCCGATCGCGCAAGGAGGGTAAGTCTTTTGGGCCAAAAGTCACCTGGTGTATCCTTACCCAACTGCCACACACCCTAGCATTGGCTTGCAGGTTCTACTATACAATGAAATGTGAAATGTAAAAGACCACTGCGGCGAATCTTCCGAATCAATATTTTACAGATGAGACAAGCATTTATATCGATTTATTGACTACTCATAACAGGAATAATGCCACTAATCATTTGAAACATAAAGAGTACAACAAAGACGTATTTCTGCACTTGGTACATTTTGAAAAGGCGTTCGAGAGAGTAAACTGGGCAAAATTGGTGAGCATTTTACAGAGGATAGGTGTAGTGCCAGGATTCATCATCTATCCTAGGTTGACTACTGATAGTGATGATTTACTGATACCCAACATTTTTAAGTACGAGTAAAATGGCATGAAATTATGAAGCAGAGAAATAAGAACTGGCATTAACTCAAACGCTTCAGTGATCAAAATATACAAGATTAGAAAAGAGTAAATAATGAAACCCTTCAGATCGAATCATTTAACAAAAATTACTTGTCCATAAGATATAAATTTTATGGAACAAATGTTTAAACTTTATTAAAATTACGAAAATGTCGAACCAACGCATTCTAAAATCCTGGAAATGAGTTCAGTCCTACGAAAAACTAACGGAAGTATAACCGGTGCAGGAATTAGACTAGATTAAATTAATCGATCCAAGGTAAGCGTGCGAGTGGCACGAAAGGAGGAGTGGTTACCAATACGGTGATACAGATATTATTTAAATGATCTACGAAGATACGATCTAATTGACCACATGTAAAAAATATCAACGAGCTTTGAAGAACAATTCCATGGGAAGCAAACCGCTCTTATTAATGATTAATAAAATTAAGTTTTCACACTTAAGGTGTATGTAATTTTCTTCGATGTAATGTCCAAGGGTTAGGTGGAAGCAGGGACTATAAGTCTCAATTTCGCCCAATTAAGTCGATAAATACATCAATGTCGTGTGAGGAAAGGGCGAGCGAGCCCTTATGACTATCGGTGACGGTGTCTATCTCCCATGATATCCATTTTAGTGGGGGAAGGGGCTCCTTCCCCCACTCTTTTCCTTTCCCTGTGTCACTTATTTTCCACTAAATTTATAATATCCCCAAATTAGCATCCACGGTTTAGCTCTGCATGGCCAAACGCATCCCTCGAAAGTAAACCTCTCTGGACGGCAGGTTAGGGTATTCACACCTTATTTATTGATAGCATTTAAAAAAACAGACATCACGCAAGAAGTTGTTATAATAAAACACTGACTGATTTCAGTTCTTCAAATTTCTAGTGAGAAAAATTTAAGACAACAACATTGCTTCATGATATCAAAATTTAACAGGTCTGATAAAATTTTTCCCACATAGAGCTCGGCTACCAAAAAGTTGGACTCCGAAGTACATCATTAATATTTCCGACAGCCGATCTACGGCGCGTTTTTTAAAAACGCATCACGACTCGCCCGAGCGACATCGTCCCACGCTCCGAGTGGAGTAGCTCAAGTCATATCATCTCTGGCTTAAGCCACATCACTCCCTCGGCGACTTAAGACTGGGGGCCACATGGAATATGCATTATGCAAAAGAGGGAGAGACGGGCAAAGAGAGCGGCGAATGGTTTTTCGTGGAGTCGCTAGCCGGTGGCTGGCTGGCGCGGGGGCTGGAGGGGGGTGGGGGTGCGGAAAGGGAGTGGGCTGATGGGGCAGGAGGGGTCGCGGCGGTGGGCGGGGGTGAACTTCACCGGGAGGGAAGGGGTTCGCCCGTCATCAATCATCGGGCCGAGGATATGACGACGGGATTCACAAAGATAGCGCGCGGGGATTTATGAGAAAAAAAGGGAGTGAGGGAAATGGTGATGAGGGCCCTGGTCTTGGCCCCGTGCCGTGTGGATTAAGAAGGGGGGAAGAAGGGGTGGGCTGTGGCCCGCCACCGAGCCGCGAACCAGGGGGGAGGGGACGCCGCCCGACGTTAATACCAACAACAGTGGGTCCATTCATGCTGCGATGGAGAGGAGTTTGCCTACCAGTCACGCATCCCTAAGAATAATGGATTCGTGAATATCATGTCAGTCATCCGCTTACAAATTGGAAATAGACGCGGAACGAGGCACAGGAAAGAAAGCCCGCTCTATCGAGAAAGCGCCCCATTCTGCAGTAAAGGGTTGGATAACGGAAACACCAGAGCAGAAACGTGTACCGGCGTTATCTGGGTATAAAAAAAAAAAAAAAATATATATATATATATATATATATATATATATATATATATATATATATATATATATATATATGTACATATACGGAATAGATGAATATACACGAAGGTACAGCCAAAGTTGGAAACGAATTATAGGTGGTTTAGTTTTTTTTTAATTGTAGGCTCAAGTTTTTCAATGTATGCATTCTGTTCATCCTCAGAGATCTAACATATGTTACGGTGAATATCATTATCAGAATTTCCACCGTGAGTTCGGAAAAAAAATATTGACGAATCAACATATTTTTCCTCTAAAAAACGACATCCCACTATACTGGTGGGCCGTTCTGAACTCCTGTGGACCTGTTGTAATCCTACCATTTACAATTGATTTCACAGGAGAGCGCGTCGTCGCGATGGCACTGAAGCCTTTCTCGAGCTGCGACCAAGAAGAACATCGCAGAAATATCAATAATATGGCGCCAGATTGTCGCAGTGCGTCGAATCATGTCCCTTCATGAGTGTGAAAGACTTTACCGGTGGAAATCACGAATTTTTCTCTTTCTTTAGACTACGAAGAGGTGGAGATGAGTCGGGCCGTGGTCGATGCGCCATCCCCAAGTTGGAAAACTGGGTGGCGAGGCGTGAAGGCGGAAAGTTGACCAGCGGAAGAAGTTACAAGGAAGAGGCGCGTGGGGAGACGGCTGTTGCACCGCAAAGAAACACTGTAGGTATTATTAAAAGAATTCCGCAGAAATTGTAAAGTACAATTTCTCTTGAATAGTAAAAAACAGCTCTAAAAAGCCCCGTCTGGTACGAATTCCGGTAACACTTCGGGACGGAAGAAGATTGGGGAGAACTAGTCCACACTACATCTTTTAGAGAATGTTGAGAATAGCGAGATGGATATTTAATTGCGAAAGTTGGTCCGATAGCCTTTATCAAATTAAGGGCTAGAGTTAATTTCACCATTTCTGTACTTATTGCAATTCTTTTAATGAGGAAAATTCCAAGTTATAGAAACTTAAATTGGATAAATGAGATAGTACAGGGTCTATAATATGTAAAATGTTTGTAACGGGGTACTATTGATCCCGCTGGTATTGGATTTATTAATTAAATTATTCCGCTAGGGAACATTGGTGGTAAACACATGGAATCATACTCAGTACTATTTACGCATTTATTATTTAGTGGTCTATTGAATTGAACATGGTTTGATTAGGCCCGTTTAAGACACTTATAAAATATTTCCTAAATTCCTACGCAAAAGAGCGAGAATCAATCCATTATTCTTCCCTTCAAGGAAAACTTGGACATTTGATGTTTTTTCTTAATTGTCTGCCTATCGCCAATTAACTCTGTAAACAAATTCCATAGCCGTTTAGTATCGCCATCCGATGAAAAAATGGAAAAATAAAGTTCAGTGAAATGCCTCCAGATTCGTCAAAAACTCTTACGATAATAAGACGAATGTGGCAGGCTTTTTAAATGAATTAGGCTGGGAGCTGCTTGAGACGCGAAGAGAATAAGCGAGACCCGTAGTAAGGTTCAGAACGCACGAGTTTAACTATGAGACAAAGGGTATTATGGCCTCACACTAATTAGGTAGATCATACCACAGTGATAAGGGCGTTCAGTGCAAATAGATGCAAATATTCGTTCTTTCCCCGCACAATCAGGAATCAATATAGTTAGAAATCGAAGCCATGGGGGCTGGGGTAGACCAGAGTTTGCGTACCTTCCTGTGGAGCCGAAGGTCGCTGGTTCGAGTCCCGTGATCGGCGGAAATTTTTCAACTCTGAAAATAATTTGTTAATAGTTTATCGGATCGAGGCAACGAGGAAAATAGACTCCTGCTAGAAAGCTACGCTGAACCCATGGTGAAAGGCCGCAGTTTCACCATTAGGCACTGGTGGCGCAGACCGAGTGGGTCGGCCCGCCATCAGCTGCTGCGGGCGAGAGTGAAGTTCATCGTAAGGCCGCAGTGCTGCGATGTGGAAGGCAACGGGAAACCACCTCATTATTCTTCCTAGGATATTCAGCCTTGTCCTTGCATTCAAATACAGCAGAATGGAAAGATATGTGCTGCAGCACACCAATGTATGTACTTATGAATGTTAGTTGGTAGTGTATGCATTTACACGAGTGCAAGTTGAAATGTGTTTTGCATGAACATATTCGTCTGCATCGGCATTTTTTGTTTGTTTTGCATTCGGTTGCATTCTATTTTATGGGTGGTGTCCTAACACCCCCCACCACACGCCCTTGCGGCGGATTGCGGGGTGCATGTGCAGATGTAAATTACTTCATTGAACTTCTTTGAAGAGATAAGTATTCAACGGTAGGAAAAGATCATAGAATCGTCAGGCTAAAAATGTCGTCATTTTCGAGAACGATAAGGAACCATATTCTCATAAAAGAGAGAGTCCTCGAAATGATTTCGCTAGGTAGCCTAGTAAGTATCCATCTATTCATTCAAACTCTTTCTCTATTGTCAAAATACCAGCTACTAGTAGATCACCTGGCAAACATAGAGCAGTATCTGGGACTTAGACATTTGAGTGCATATATAGCCGTTTGTAAAATTTACCCTAATCCTTTGAGTCATATAACTTATATGTTAGTTCCTTTAGTTAATATTTGATTCTGATGGCGTATGGGCAGATATAGATGACATTATATTTATTACATCATGTAAGATACGTTTGCTCCAACTACACAGCGGTCAAAAGCTAGCAGGAGACCGCTAAGTCTGTAGAACGAAAACTAGCGGCAACCAATACTAGGATTGAAAATACCAGAAGGCGAAGACTAATGGTGCATGCCTGTTTAGTAATCCCGCTCATGCAATCACCCCCAACATGTGGCTTCCAGAGTACTACAAGGTTTGTATAAATAGTATCGGGAAATGTTTTTGGAAAAATAAATTTTTTCAGATAATACTACCTAGCCTCAAAATTCTTCATAGTACATCCCTTGGGTGCTGACACACGTTTTCCAGCAAAGTTTCCACGACTCGAAGGCTACCTGGTAGGCGGATGCCAGAAGGTCCTTAAGGGTACGAGTGCAAGCTTCTTTGACGGAACTAAGGGGCCCATGACGGTGACGCTTGAGGGAGATTTAACTTTTGGGAGGAGAGAATAGTTTGCTGGAGCCAAGTCGGGACTGTAAGGGGGTTGGGAAATCGTCGCGATGCCGTTTTTCGTCAGGGAGTTGGTTATCTTGGAGCAGGCCTTAAGGACAAGTTTAGCGCAGTTCTTTCGCAACGGCAAATTTTCAGTGATAATGGCGTGCACTGTCATCTTATCTACGCCAATACGATCTGCGATCATGCGCTAATTTAATCGAAAGTCTGTATTTAGCACTTCACCCACCAGCAGGGAAAAAATTGTTACCGATGCTTTTTATACAATACTTGCAACAACCTTACCCACCACATGGCTTGCGGAGTACTATATCGATGGAGAATTCCAAGTGGATGGGACGGAGAGGAATGGCAGCGATACCTCTTCCCTCGATGGAAGCTGGACGGATGGATGCGCGGGGGCGCTCTCAGCTGGCCACAAGGACGCGTCCCACGGGGCGGAAGGTCGACGAGCAATGGCAACACAAGCGCCTCCAGCATCTTAACAAATCGTATCGGCATCGGCTGGGCGCGCAAATTGCCATTTTATATCTTGAGCTCACTCCGGCTCTCGCGTTAGACTACCCCCAAAAGGAATCAAAGAGCAGCCGAGTCACGGGGTGCGGAATACAAATCGAGACGTCGCATCGAGATGGGATTCCAGCGAATTCCCACTCGCATTCGGGTTTCCGAGTGTGCTTTCCCATGACTTTCCTTGGAGCGGACTAATAGCCCCGAGTCTTATGTCCCTCAGGTGTTGAATCCGGGAAACCGAGTTGACCGCTAACGACGGAGCATTTGATCCATTGTTGACCTCCCTCAATTCCCGGTATGTGCCCGTTGATTGTACTCGGGCACAATCAGACGTCACAGATATCTTGGAGACTTGTTCTTCATTAAGTGCGATAACAATTCGATTGATAACTTGTGAGGAACGAAGAAAAATAAAGGAAATCCCTGAGCTGAATCAACGAATTACTTTTGCGACTTTAAAGGCATCGAACAAAAAAAGACCTCGTAAGTTAAAAGTAAAGAAACTTAAGTTTCATTACACCGGTTGCATGAAAATGTAGGTAACGACAAGGTAAGAAAGAAAGAGAGATAGGTGTTACAAAGCGTTAATTTAGCCACATTCGGAATACAAGACATTAAAGGAGATAAATACGTTTCCAAATTAGGCTAAAAGGGGAGACAATCGAAGGGTTTTATTTCTCGATCAAAAAACAACAGGCGCCTGTTTCTGCAACGCGTCTCCGTTATCGGCAATAGCTACAAAACTACGAGGCGCGAATGATAACCACGCACGGTATTTTACAATTATGTACACATAAGAACAAAAGTAAAACGTATCGATGACTTTCGCTGATATATAGGAATTAAAAAAATAAAATAAAATTACCCTCAATTCTACTCAACTTATAACTTTGCAATACGCTTCTCATTTCATGCGTTTATAACAATTTTCTCGCTAAATTTCAAGTTTTTCAAAACATAATGTTTTGTAATCAACAAGATTCGGTTGTCTCCTTCAGGCAATTAAACTATATCGAACGTTATTGATTCGAATCCCCGGCAGTCAAAATGCTATACTGTTTGGCGTTGAGTTCCCATGTATGAGTTGACGAAGTGGTGTGACTTGTCACTTGATGCATATAAAAATCCTTATTCCTACAACTCCCACATTACTAAAAAATTACTAAAATTGTGAAATTTGCACGCTTAGCATGATTATCGGCTGGAAAAGGTGATTCAAAGGCCTTGAACTTCAAAATAATGCCGCAAGTTCAATTGTAACTCGAAAACTGTCGTGATTTGAGGAGGACTGGTCGAATTCTTTACTGGTCACCAAACCACCTCCACAAACAGTCTCCACGCCAATTGGCTCTCTATGAAGAAACCTACATAATCAGTCATTCCTGAAAGCTCTATCCTGTACGTGCGTGTGATCAGCGCGTTTTAATGTCGACCCGACGTATTTTACCAACGAGCCAACGGTTTCAGCATCATCAGCTAGTCGAGTTGACGACTGAGGCGTCTGAATTACCGATTCACAACTGAACGCGATTTTATTGAGTAAATAGTTAAATAAATGAAGGTGGCGGAAGCAGGAGCGAATAAGAAATACTAGTACAGTATGATTCATTCCGTAGTCATTCCTATCACATTTCAAAGGTGATGTAATATGCCAAAAAAAATTTCTCATCAGAGATTTACATTCCAAAAAAATACAATCCGATAGTTGTGCTATATCCTTATAATCTCAATAAGGACTTGGAGTCATAGAATATAATTATGGTAATTATATGAGTTTCTCACAAAACTGAAGATATTCAATGGATGCGGTCTTAATTGGATACTCTCATAATGCAGACTTGCATTCGCAGCAGAGGTTAATGTTTATTTTTAGAAATGCATTTCTGTTATTATATTAGCACCATAGACTTGAATCGTTTACCATGCATGAATTAATAATTAAGCAAGTATCTTGGCAATGAGAAATTATCAATGGCATTATAAGTCTACAAATGTCTATCTCCAACGAAATATAGCTCAGCATCAATTCTTCGTAAAAGATGAAGTGAAGTATAAAACTCGAATGGGCCACTGCTTTTCAAAGTTAGAGAGATATATATATTTTTTCGTTTTCATCATTCACTTTTCATTTCATTTTTGGGCAATATTTCTATTGTCCCACTTTTTCACTGCCACTAAAAACTACGACCTTGAGTATATCATGCTTGCAGATGGATAAAATGCCAAACCATTTTAAAATATAAATCGAGGAATTCGCTATTCTTATGTCCAACTGGACCCATTTCAGTCAGTCACCCAAGGGTAAGTTGGTTTGATTTTACCTTGAGGCGCAACATTAAATATAATGAAAATATACACCGTCTTAAATATAATGAAAACGTACACCGCCTTTAATATGATCTCATTAATGAGAAACAAGTGTCCACGTCAATACCTGTCAAAACAAATAATAATAATAGCACTTCTCCAACTAATCATCCGTTAATTAAACGGTATAATTACTTTTCTTAAACTAAAGCTGATGATAGTTTGCCACCTCACGGCCCTTGATCACTGACACTAACGATACGAAGTAATGAAGGGAACTGCAATCACGCGTCAGCCGATTTGAATTTTCAAATATGGCTCGTGTAGTTCCAACGAGTTCGTAGTTCCTTCCACTGCCACCACGAGTCGCTCTGTTCAGGACGACGCCGTGCGGCGCGCCGGAGAACTACCACAAGCCGACTCTCGCGGGGCTCGTAGTCATCCTAAACGGATCCCTCCATTCAAGGAAGGGTGGGAAAAAATAAAGATCCACGGCGGGGAGTCGAAGCGAAAATAAAAGGTTCGAAAAGGAAATCCAGTCTCAGACAACTTACAGCATCGGTTGTGCCACGCCCACCCTCTCCCGCCCGACCCCAACCCCTCCCTTCCTGACCATTCGCACGCTCGGTGAGGATAAGGGAGGATCGGGAAACAAAAGCAAATTGTGAGTGCATGCATTCGTACGGACGACGTACTTGCGTCGTCCGCCAGTCCCTTCACGAGTCATCCGCCCGTGGTGGACAAAGGGTCGGGGGGAAGGGAGGAGGCGGAAGGGATGGAAGGAGGAGGAGGAGGTAGTATTGGGCAAGGCGAACGGAAAAAAGAGGGCGGAAAAAAACGAGCGAAGAAGCGGAGAGATTAAATTCCAGAACGGTTGGGCAAATGGTGAGAAATAATGGCGGTTGAACAAAGAGCGGTGGAGTTAAAAAGAAAAAACTCTATCACCCAGAGTAAATCATGGCGAAAAAAACTAAGGGCTCATTCTATGCACGCCGAAAACGTTTTACAAAGATATTCTTCGCATGCATAATCTACATCTACACAATATCCAATAAGCCGCCGTAAGGACATGCGTTGGGTCCCCAACCTTATGAATATACCCTTATACATCCATTTATATATATATATATATATATATATATATATATATATATATATATATATATATATATATATATATATATATATATATGTACACACACGAATCAAACAGAAAGGACGGACTCATCGTTTTATGAATTGTAATGCAGTAGAATTAATGGGAAAAAGTTGATTAACACTCTTCATCTACATCTACATAAATACCCCGCGATCAGCCAAAAAGGTGTGTGGCAGGGGGATCAAGCACCAGGTGGGATGGGGTTGGGGATGAGGAAGGGTATTTTTTTAAGGATTAGGAAAAGAGAAAAAAACAATCACTAAAAACCCCGAAAAAACGTGCAAACCCAAGCATATACTGGCGGAATACCTAGTTCTAAACAAGTGTTAATTTTACGCACATTGAAACTTCTTTGGTGTACGAAAAAGGAGAGAATAAAATTTAAATATAACCACTTATTCAATACACCTCCACAAGGCCAAGACAAGTCATATTTATCCACGATTGGTAAAGAATTGATTGCTATCAAATACATTCACAATCGTGACCATCTTAAAAAAATTCTTGAATAAAATTCCCTAATGGAATAATATTTTCAGCAAATTAAAAAAACAAAAAACACCGTAATTAACCCGAAGGTCGGTTTGGTAGGTGACGATGGAATCCCCCCGGTACTGAGACCGACGGCGTGTAAAATTCTTCCAACTTATTACCCACTACAAAACATTTTCAACAGCGATCACAAGAAAACAAAGAAAATTCCCCCTAAACCGAAAAGAAAGCATTGCCTGGTATCTTTCTTTAAATTTAAGTACAACATCCTGGAAAAAGGAAAACAAATGTTGACGGCGTCCTGCATGATTGATGTAGAAGTAGCCTTCCACTTACTTAAAATCACTGATAAATGGATACGTACAGAGGATTCTCCAAGACACAGGAAAACACTTCACTGGATAGTTGTTGCATTGTACTGAACTGAGCACGGCATCCACTCAAATGACACTTTTAATACGCCAAGTCTGAGCCATAAATTTTTCGCAACTAACTTTAAACGAAAGGAATGAGGGAACTGACTTTTAGAAAGATATAGCGGTCGTTTTCTCCTTATCACAATTACACCATAACAAGCACTTGGCGATCCATCGCTTGGATAAATTACCTTGATTTTTATTTACGGATAAGCAATTTGACAAATTTTAAATCAAGAAGGTTTAACATATGTATCTGCACTCACAAGAATTTATCGCAACGTTAACAAACTCTCGTCTCTATATTCTCTCTCTCCCCCCGATCGTGTTCATTATGCATTCCGCGCTTTCGTCTTTCATGTGTCGTTCAAGTTCATTACGTATTCCTTTCATTTTTTTGTGCCATGACAGTGCGTTTTCCTTGCGAGAATTTTGCAACGTGAGGTGCCAGAGGATTTGGTGAATACTGGGAGAAAGGGCAGGTAAGCGAGGAAAGCGAATGTTCAGCTAATTTGACGAAGAGTCCCGGGTTCAAATCCGTGTGACGTTTCCGGACATTCCTGGAATGAACACCGGGGAAAATTTCCAAGTGAATGTTTTCTGGGAAGATGACGGCGGCGCACGGATATAAACCACGAGAGAAGAGATAGCATGCAAGACCCACGGCCCTTAAGCCTAAACCGATATTCCGAGTGAAGAATTCGGTTTTTGACTGGCGCAATAGATAACTTTATAGTCCTACATGCATCAAAGTAAGCGGTACGCATATTGTGACACAATATACGGTAGCCTTTTGAGAAATGAGATTTTAATGTGATTTTTTGAAAAAAAATATTGTTCCACGTTCACATTGCCACAAAGAAAATGGTGAGGAAGTGTCGCATGTGTTTAAGGTCATCGAAAGATTTTTTTCCTATTCCAGGACAATTTAGGCGTACTCCATAAATATGCCACCGTTTAAAAGAGATGTGCGTCAAAAAAATGCACTACACTACAAAAAAATACACTAATGCCCAATGAATCAAGCAGACACTAAAAATTTACTCTACTTTATTTGCGATCATTCAATGCGCCAGCTGATATTTGATTGTCAAAGACTGGCGTAAACAGAATATTGTAATCACTTTGTTCAGAGGCAAAAATTAATGGAAAGTAACGTTTTTAAGTATAGTATCAATAAAAATTATCATTTAATTATGGTCCTCCATGTTTTTATACCACGACTGTTTCATGCCAGGATATCATACCATCATCATCATCTGCTTAAGGTGAACCAATTTTATTTCGACTGTTTGTACTTGCATCTACCAGGGATGTCAATCTACGTACCTACCACTGTAAATGTATCCCGAGGGGCTAATGTTAAAGACGTTTTTTTAAACCAAACATGTTCAATTTTATTGCTATTTATGTATAATTTACAACTGTAGTATAATCTTCATCATATGTGATATACAAAGAATTAAGACAATCAATACAACATACAATTACAGACAATTTGTATCATATACCATAGTAATATGATCTTCATAATATGTATACAGTAGTAATATAAATTAAAAATTATAAAAATGGAATACTCATCTTGGACGTGCTGAGTCAGTCAGTTCTGGCTCAACAGCAGGTATCACGTAAACAAAGATAAGAGCTTAAAGTGTATGCAATTATAAAGTTACATATATTGTGTTACGATTTGCTCCAAGCCCTAATCAATTCTGTCTAATAGCCAGTATTTTATTATCTCTTTCACAACGGTTACTGAATGTGAATTTCTTAAATCTTTAGGTATTCCATTAAAAATTAGAGGTACAGTAACCTCCAAATTTCTTCTAACTTGATTCGTATGAGCTTTTTTGTTATATATGTACTTAATATTGTCTTTTAATGGTAATTCCTTTTTATTTAAATCAGGTATTTTATATTCGTCATAAAAATAGTTTCCCATCATGATGACATATCTATACAGCCAATCTACAGGCAGAATTACGAATTTTTGAAAGACATTTCTTCCATCTTGAATGTTTGTTTTTTTTTATCTAGCCTCAGACATTTTCTCTAGGATTTTTTGCTGTTTATTTTTTAGTATATTAATTTTTGTAGAACCAGTGAATCCCCGGACGGTTATACCATATCTTAAAATACTCTCGACCACTGCAAAATACACTATTTTGATAACATTCAAACTAACAAACCTAGTAAGGTAGTGAACTTTTCAAACCAAAAATAATAAATCGTTATTCGAAAACCTAAAGAATACACTAAGTTAGTCAAATGGAGGTCGGCATACACTTGACGAACACATCGAACTTAGAAATTGATAAGAAAAAGAGAAGATAAACCATGATTTAGGTTCGATACTGGATAAAAGGCTTATCTTTTAATGCTCAACCGAGAAGGCGATGAGTGAAATTGGAAAAAAGAACATAGGTTCGTGAATTTTCCAAACAAGGATCACCTAATATAAAAGAGAACTATTGTCGTATATTAATTATTAACTTCCCTTATAGAATGCTATATGGTATGCACTATCAAAGTTTGTATATTTCTCTGACTCGACCACTCTGAGGGCAATCCAAGCCAGCCAATTCAGGGGTCATCGAGATACTGAACACTCGAAAACTGAAATCCACCAGGGATTGATTCTGCCTGTTCCTTTATTCAATGAGGTTTTTAAAAAATTACCAAGCACTTTTTTACCTAACCAATTAGATCGCTAACCTCAGGTGATAAGTCTCTTTAGTTGAGTGGTAATGTTGAAAATTTTGTGATGCGGCAGACAGTGACGGAGTGCAATGCACTTGCGATGTGTCGTAGAGAAATCATTCCGCCATGAATCGCGGTGTGCATGCAATCTTGAATGGAATTCTGGACTAAGCGACATTTAATTTATAATGAGGGAAACCACGTACGCTGCCTTACATTCTCGACTTGATTATCGCCAGTTAAGTTACCCTGGCGTTTAAATTTCCAGCCCTAAACGAAAGAAATCTCAAAAAGACCATTTGACTTTAAGTTTTGAAATTGAAGCGAGCACCAAACAGTTAATTGGCTGTGCGAATACGATGGGCCAGAGACTCATCATTGACTAAATGACAATGTCGCGGCATTCTCGATACCACTGAAGAAAGTTGATCATTGCTTATTTCATTTCTTCGATGCAAATGTATCGCGACATATTTTATACTTGGAATTTCCACGTAGAGATTTGCATGTAAGCAATTACGGCTAGATACGTAGATTTATTGCTTTTTAACATTCTTTTATAAAGCAGACCGATTTATAGTGCTCATCAATGCCGGTTTAGCGGAATACTCTTTTTAAATAATCTTTCGTAAATAAGAGAAAAATATCCCTTTCGCCTTTAAATTTAACACAAATCAACGTACTCTGAACGGGCGATTATAGGCAACCTAACACAAAATCTATGAATAACACATGGACGGGGAGTGTTTAAAAAACAAGGGCCTATGGATTAATTAAAGGACTAGGAAACAGTGATAACGTCGCGCATGCGTTTCAAGTTTTTTGCTCGACCGCGGTAGGGTTCGGGTTCAAATTAGTTTGGTGGGTATTCACCCCCTGCCACACACCCCAGCGGTGGCATGCAGGGTACTAAAATATCAAATATCAACATCATCATTCTGCACGCAATGTTTAGAGACCACAATGCACTTAGCCGTCATTCAGAGAGTTTAATAAAGTTATATTGCAACGTTTTCAATAGACGTTTCACATTTAAATACAAACGTTACAAACTACTGGTAAAGGTACACCCTCAAACCATAAGCCAAAAACTGACATCCATCTTTGTTGGAAGGAGCAAGACAGCTGACGTGGGCAGCGTTCCAATTTTCTGGAATCTCACTCCATTTGATCTCTTATGAAGAGTGGATACAATTAATGCTCGCTGGTATAATTTAAATTGTGACTACGAAAGCGCGTGGATCAATCTGAAGCACTGATGATTTAAATGGTGCTTAAAGCTTATAGATCAGGCGAGGGGGTCTACTTGTGGGCTTGAACCTCGAGGCATTTACCCCAGAGAGGACAATAACGACAGTCACGAGGAACACAACACGTGGCATTGAAAACCACGCCCCTCTGTAATGGCGCCGCTAATTTACTGAACAGTACAAAGTCGTGCACTTCCACGGGAAAAATCACGGTAAATCGTCACGAGAGTAAAGATATCCTCACCCTTTGAAATGTCATAATATCTACGAGAAACGATTCATCAAATGAGACCGAAGACATAAGAGCCGAACCTCATAACGTATTATCTACTAAAGTTCATCATTTGTCCTTGGATTAACTAAAGTTAACCCGCTCAATTTATGGGCTTCCGAAACCATCAGTTACACACCTCCAACCCTAGGGCGATGGTGTACACGGCGTTAATTAAAAATATCTCGCGCACAAGTCCAGAAGCCGGCGGTAATTCCCTGAGATGTCGGATACTCCTTATCAAGCGACAATCGCACCTTTTGTATGCAAATGCCACTCGCGTCCGCCGCCCGTGGGCCACACTCCAAATAAACGCCAGCGGATTGGTTCAGGAAGTAAGTGGGTTAAGAGAGGCGGCCCAGAGATCGAGCGCTCTCCGCTCCGTCGCCCAAGAAAGTGAAAGGGAACGCCTGCCTTTTGATAAGCAATCCCTCGGCGGGACTTAGAAAGCAACGCGCTTAGGCCTTAGAATTCTTTCCCGGCAAACGTGCCATCTATCACCGACAGCAGCTCGCTCATAAACCCTCTGCACCCGCCCGAGCGACCGCGGGAGTCGGGACTACCGCGAAAGCGGCGAAAACACGCACCCGTGTAAGCGGAGCCCGCGTATGCGAAAGGGCAACGAAAGAAAAAGGAGCCAGCCAGCCTAAACCTATCCCACGACGCAAGTTCTTAAAAATTAAATAAGCAAAATCCACGCCAACGCGTGGCAATCGTTAAGCCGCTTACGGAGTGAGAGAAGTCGGGAGAGGTGGTCGAGCAATCCTTGGCACGTCAAACTTCGCACCCGGCTGGACGGATGACAAGTTTTTCCCTGAGTTTTCTTCCGCGTGAATGAATCGTAAGCGCATGAAATCGTTTTAAATGGTCACGCAACAAAAATATAAAGGTAATTGGAACGAGCATTCAGGTCGAGAGTAAATCCTCTTATAAGTTGTCGACATGAAATTTATGTGAGTTTCCTGGATTGACTGAGGAGACGTTGATGTGTAATGCTAAGTTCATTGATAAATTGACTTCAATTGGACCAGCGCAAGACCTCTATATCTTGCGGGGTGAAAGGGCTTTTCCCAAGAACAGTTCGTAATCCAAAGTTATTCCCTATTACCGGGAACTAGAGAAAATATGGTGAAATGCCATTCAATAGCTGAATGATATACGATATAAGAGAAATTACTTATCCGAACATGAAGACCTCCCCCTGCCACACACCTTTTTGGAGGCTCGCAGGGTATTGATGTAGATGTAGAGACCTTCAAGGGGAGATAATTACGAATGTAGAAGGGAGTTCATCCATCCCCATTTCCGGAGCGGTACAGTGGAGTAATGTATAATTCATTTAGCCAGATAATCAAATTTTCTTATTCACTAATTAATCGCCGGGCTCGGTTGCGGCGGGGTAACGTCCTCGTCGGCTAACCCAAGGGTCGCGGCTTCGATTCCCGCCTGGGTGGGTTTTTATCCACCTAGAGCCTGGGTGTTCGTAATCGTGCTCATTGTTATCACTGTTAATAGTCCGATTTGAAAGGTCAAAAAGTGCTGTTTAGGACTAGGGCTAGATAAATAAATAAATACATCATTTACGTATCTATGACCGTAAAAAAGGTCCCACTACCCCGAAAATTGGAATGGACCTTGGAAAGCCTACGAGGTGACTATTCCACAGTGGGACCCAAAGGTGAAGCAATCGAGGAATGCAAGAAAGGGGGGTAGAAAGGGGACGATTGACTCCCCTGGGTACTTTCCTGATTGACCTTAGGGTACTTTTTCAACCTTCTCCTCTACACTACCCATTGAATCGTGGAAGAAATGGGTTCGAAAAAGTGCTAAGAAAAACTCGGTATTCTCTCCTGAAATCATCTGGTCTCGAATTTTTCAAGACTCAATCCATAACATGGAATTACGTTATAAAATTAATTAATAGAGTGGAGTGGCGTCTGCAGCAGTGGGTAGTATCGCCATCCATCTACTAATTAAAACGTTTTTGGTTCAAATCGAGATGACGCCCCTCGACACTCAGTTATACCCTATCTGTGTCTGTGACTGGTAATTGAAGGGGTGCCATAAGCGATGACAAGCGAATTTGGCACAAAAATAAACAAACCACGACGTTAAATTTATTTCTGATGTCAACCATGATTTAGCATGCTTTGAGATCCTTTTCGTTCCGCAGTAGAAATAATCGATTTTCTATGCACCGGCATTCGACAAACGCCATGCTCCTGATCCTAGGGATATCTGCTTTCGTGGACAGTCAGGGGAAATAAGCGGGCCTAACCTTATAGAGGCGCACGGCATGATTCCCTGAGCATTGAGTTTCTGGTCTATTGTATAAAATGATTGAAGTTAATTTTTATTTCCTCGTTTTTCTTTACCCGAGAACTTTTAACGTGATTGAAATGAACACTTGTTGGGAACTAAGTTTTCCGCCAGCATTTACATGAATTAGCACCTTTTTTCGCTTTCGCTTCGAGTTTTTTCGCTTTTCCTAACCCTTCCTCTCCCTTATCCCTTACCCCATTCCACCCGGCGCTTTCACTCCCTGCCACACACAATTTTGATACATTGTACGGCATTTATGTAGATGTAGATTCTTATCACGGTCAATCGAATTTCCCCACAGAAATACTACCCTCGATATAATGTATGCACTTTGTCACAAATAATTAGAATTATTCACACGAATGTGCAGTTGAAATATGAAAAATTAGCGATAACTCAAGACTCTTGTAAATATAGTTCCCGTTCAGTGATTGTTTGGCTAAGGTTCGAGATTGGCCGTTCTTGTTCGCACGCGTTGCACATGAGTAATGACCTCAAAGAGAACGCTTATCGTTTCCCAATTGATGATATCCTCACCCAATTGAGTGTGCCCTCAAAGATTAGTAAGAAGCAGCGTGGATTGAATATAAGAAGCCATTTGCGAGAAAACATGGCGTCAGGTTCAATGCCATAAAGAATTTGCAAAATATTTTTCGTAATATTTTTCTATTTGGACGACAATTAACACTGGCTATTAGCATACACGAACACGAAACCAAACTGCTGTTCAGGTTTCGATCCGTAAAAGGTTCACACCAAAACGACAAACAATTCAAAAGCAGCTGTCGCTAAAAATGAGGGAACGCAAATAATACGAGGTACACACAGACATTGATTCGCATTCACAAAATATGGAACTTGGGATGAAAATGATGACCGTCACTAAATAACAGAAAACTTACTATAATATAATGCCACGAGCGTACTCTACTCCTATGCTTAAGACATTTTATCATTCGAATGAATAAAAATATGCCATTTCAAATTTGAGAAAACGGGGACTTTAATTATTCTAGTTTTTGGAATTCACGCTTGAAAAGATCTTAAAGCGACGACAACAGGTGGTTTCCAAGTTGTGTCACTGAAATGTGCAGCCGTCGACGCGGAGCAATGTCTTGAGGGCCACTACTTCCGCATCCCGCTCAACGAGCCACACGGAAAAGAGCATTCAGGAAACGGTGACGTCAATTTCAAATTCAACCAATGGCTCGAAACCACGACATGAAACGGAAGAAACAATACGGACGCAAACTCGGGAGGCGTGAATTTTTCAAGGGGCCAGCGAGAGATGTGAGGAGTGTCGGAGCCCACGGTGAAGGGGAAAGGGGTGACGGGGGAAGGGGGTTGGGATGGGGAGGGGTGGATTAAAAGGCGTGCTCCCCCGATTGTCGCTTCCGCGCGAACGTACAACCGCACGTGAAGAAGAGTCGACCGGATTCATGAAGACGCCTTTTCACGTCACGGCGAGCGTGGGAACTAGGGCCCGCGCGAACGCCGACGCCCGGCCCCGCGTCACCGTCGACCGACCCCCGAAACTTTAAACATTAAGACTAACCTGACACTTTAATAACGCTACCAGGTAAGAAGGATGCTAGGAAAATGTCCACATTATAAATGTCTACTCAAATCTTAACGAGAAGTAAAATTCTGAAGGAGTTGAATATCTTGAAGATTAAATCACTCGTCATTCATTCAGATCAGGGCTTTGGGAATGTATGTACAAATCTAGTCAACTTTACCCACGTCATGTCTCAGTTCACATTATTTGAAATTAACAAAACCCGTGGAAGTTTGTGATCATCATCATAGCGTCATTAGGAGCTAGAGTTCAATTGCGAGGATAATGATTCATTCATAAGCAGTCAGTTGATACTTATCATAATATGGGTAAAAAAAACCTTCCATGGCATCATAATTCCGAATGCAAAAATATCTTAAGACTTATTAACTTCGTATTAATAGCCCATTCTAAAATGGCTGAAATGAAACACGTCATGTATATACAGGGTTCGTCCGGAAAATAAGTGTACTGACTACTGATTTTTTTCCCGCCGCTCCAGGCGCGCCCAGCACCGCTCTGATGGGCTGCGATTGGAGGGGGGTATGTTGGCAAGCGACGCTGAAAAAGGCAGTCGGCTCTGAGCTGTGGTGTAGTGAGGAGCTCTGTTAACGCGAACCTCCACGCTCGACCCACGTCACGGAACGCGATGCCGAAGCAGCATTATTCCATCAAATTTGCGGTAAAGCTTGGGAAATCGTCTACCGAAACTGTCGGTATGATTAACCAGGCTAACGGGGAGTCAGCCATGTCCAGAAACATGATCTTTCGGTGGCACAAGATGTTCGTGGAGGGCAGAGAAGAGGTCGACGACGAGTCTTCGAGAGGTTCCCGATGATGCCTTCGCGGGAGCGTTCCAGGAATGGGAACGCCGCTGGAACAAGTGTATCGACTCACAAGGGTCCTATTTTGAGGAATATTAGCTTAAGATATGTAAAAGTGTAATAAATTTTTTTTTCCTGAGCTCAGTACACTTATTTTCCGGACGAACCCTGTATATAGGAAATTAATTAAGGGCAGTAAAATAAATTGTCAATTAACGAATGGAATTAGTGATATATGAGCGTCGAAGCAAATTCTGAAGATAATGTCATCGGAAGTTAGGTTCATAATATTCAGTTTCCCTCTGGTTCGGGCATTATAAGGACGACGGAGCATCGGTGGGCTTATAAATGGGCGGTTAATTAAGGCTATAAAGATAAAGGTGCGAAGGACGCCATTTGCCATTAAGTCAATTATGAAATCACTCTCACCTAAACCTTCGCCACTTCACCTTATGATACGAGATAATAATTAGGTGCGAAAATACTTGAGCTAAGGTAAATGCTCACATAATCCTTGACAACCTGACGAAATGGGAAAATATTTCACCTACAACATCCAGCACTTTCGTTTATTTCGCTAGCATAATATGCATGAGCATATATCTGTGAGATTGGGGGCATGTATCGTTTTAGTCACAATTTTTTTCCCCACAATATTGAAGTTGGCCCACCGAAAATTAAAAATTAAGTAAGTTCCTTCTCTTTCGTGAGCTTCTTGTATTTGGTGAGACGCATCCTTGCAACTAAAAACGTTTTACATCACCGTAATGGTGTCATCGTTGCTCCATTCTAGTACATTGCATGGGAACCTCCGTTTTTAAATGCCGACCACTGTTTTAATATAGCGTTTCAGTAATGTTCCCGTGATTAATTTATCAACCATTACAAATTTTAAATGAAAAATCCATGACCGAACACATGCGAATGAAATAATACGAGAATCGACCTGCCCGTGCATCAATTAAACTACTTTCCAATCAACCTGTTCCCCATAATTTCACTGAAACGCATGAATACATTGCTCAGACCGGTTAAAGAGAGTGATAAACCTTCAGGTCAAAAAACTTTCGTGCCGTTTTTGGTCGACTTTAAATAAATAAAACCTCCATTTCCGCTGATTCCACTAACAAAGCCGCCGGCTGATTATTCGATAAAGGAAGGAAAGTAGGGCGGAGCTAAAGGGAATTTTAATAAAATAACCAAATTTAAGATCACTACTACTCCTGCCTCGACTGTAAACTTCCTCAATACCTCAAACACTGAAATGATACAACGAAATTTCCTCCATGAAAAATGATGCCATCCTAAGTTGAATTTTTCCAGTTATCCCACAAAATATACAACCATTATATCCATAACCATTTGTAAAAAAAATCCAACAGCAACGCCATCAATACGACAATACACAGGGGACACTTAGATCTTACATTAGTAAATATGGTACGATATGCTCACTAAAAATTGTTAAGTAAGATCTTGAATGGAAACGAAAATATTCACACTAATTTTGCGATGCAAAATTTAATTATCAATACACCCGTAATCCAACCAATTCAGAGCGGCAAGGGGAGCAACATATACAGCGGGAGTTGCTAATATATTTTCCGTCAAAATGGCTTAGACATTTTGGGATCCGCAAATTTATACGGCAACTTTTAATGAGATGGAAAATCTGGATTAAGGGCCAAGCTCGAAGAGGAAGTTTATTCTCCCTAGGTTTAGCGAAAACGTAATGATTTACACATAAGAATTTGTGATAGGTAGTAAAGACGAAATTTATTGCCATAAGATCCATTCATGGTAATGCTGGGGGCAAGTAAACTATTATAAAGATTATAATCGACGGGATCCACAACAGACGCTGGAAGCCTTAATTAAAACTCGGAACAATAATTCGGAATTTTCAGTCGCACAGAACACCTCGGGGATATATATGGATAGCAGCTACCCAGGTAAATCTAAATTAAGGGCCAGTCCAATGGTAATTGGCCACGAATCCCTTCAACAAGTATTCCACTAAGGTGAGCAACAAATGATATACTTACTACACACTACAACCATTCTATCTATTGAAGTCATACTACATTGTGCCTCACTTTGGGCTGCTTCTTGGAGAGCAATTTAAATGAGTACGTCGTCCGTCGGATGGGACGTTCGACTGTGGACCCCTAGGGGCTTTTCGTTATGGGTAGGCTATTGTTGACGTCGGGTTTCTCCCCCCACCCTTCCTCAATTCCCTTAATATCCTACCCCTACCTAACCCTAATGGCTCGCCTCCCCTATTGACTACTACTACGCACTACTGTTCCGTACTGCGGCCCCATTTTCTCTGCCGACTGCAAATTTTCCTCGGCAATGAACATTGAATCGAGCCAAAAGCACATTTATACGGAAATTAAAGTTTTACTTCATAATGCGCACGCACTCGCAACCCGATGAATCTACTAAAGACGAGATAATTATGAGGGACCCCTTCGGTTATTAATGAACCAACTATTTAATAAAACAATTATCCCCGTTCAAGCATGGAACCTAAGATTAATTACACGGTGTGACTCCCTTAGACAATGAGAATTGGGTATAGGGTGACTGTGGCGCCGATTTTTTTTCAGGGTTATCCAAATAGATAGCACACGTCGAGCCTTTCTTTATGCGCAATTATTCCAATAATTTCCCCCGATCTTCCAGCTGTGGCACCAAAACCTACCTTAATATTTAAGCAACAGTTTTTTCGAACCAAAGATATTATTTTTATATTTATGAGAGTTAACATAGAAAGATTAATTTCATAACTCTCTTATTACAGGCAAACCTTCACAGGCCGTCGGATGATTCAAGCCGTTCGTTTATGAATTACCACTATCACTCGGATTTCATCTTTAAAGATCCGTTACCAATGGACCGCGAAATAATGCGCCAACAGACCAAGACTTTCAAAATGTTAATCCTCACCCGATGAACACGTGACAATGCTCTCCCAAGCATCGCCGCAGACCATAAAATCCCATCAACAGGCCACAAAACCCAACAGTTGGCGAAATAATGGAGGCCCCCTTATCTCCCCCTCCCAACACGGGACGGCAGCGGGCGAGTGAGCACCACCGCACGAGTCCGCAGAACGCCCGTCCTGGTGCTACGACGAGGTCCAGGGCACACCGCAGCGATTGTGTCGTAAATTGCCAATTCCCCTAAGCCTCCCAAAGACGCCTCCCATCGACCACACCCCGTGTCATGACCCCCGCATCTGTCGCATTTCGGGGCTCACTTACGGGGCACATCGGCCGCCCAGGCGGGAGCGTCGCCATCGGAGGGCGAAGAGGACGGAGACCTCCCGGCACGGCCCCTTCGACGCGCACACTCGAACAACCGCCGTGTTTAATGACGGACGAACAATACTTTTATGAAACCGATCTCTCAATTGAACATTGTGGTTGTTCGGTTACCTTACTGCAATAATCAGGAAAAGTTTATTTAAATTAGGCAATCGGTAGGTTTTTAACTGTCGTACAGCGCCTAGCCCGGACTTCCTCTTTTTTCCTTTACATTATCTCCTTCTTTATACTTCCTACCTGGCTGTATTTCGTCTAAAAACCAATTCTCTCCCTTCCTATTCCCCAATCACCTCCAACGTTAGCGGTAACCTTAGATTTTTTGCACAAGGCACAGTGATGTACAGACAAATAAGGCCATAAAAAGATTTCGGGCCACTCTTCAGCGATTTAGACCCTACGAGACCCTCGTACTAATATCAGGCTTAGAATTATATATCATACAATGTACAGCACTGATTCTTTGGAAGAAAACAGATTAAAAGCAAAACTTAAATCGAAAAATAGATGGAATCGAGTTCAGCATTTCAAAACACGCCAAATACTTGAATGTTACACTGATATCAAACCTTTCGTGGAATAAATAATTCAGAAGAAGTTTTTCTTTGTCATTTTCCTAATTTAATTGATGTGGTATTGTTTTTGAACTACATAAATACAAAAAATATGGGGTTTAGCATTAAAGAAACTATATTTCAGTGGTCAGGTTTTAAGAAAATGTATTGAAAAGATAGGAGAGAGAGAGAGAAGTT
This sequence comes from Hetaerina americana, assembly GCF_022747635.1. Classification (NCBI taxonomy): domain Eukaryota; kingdom Metazoa; phylum Arthropoda; class Insecta; order Odonata; family Calopterygidae; genus Hetaerina; species Hetaerina americana. Next base: position 8,445,445 of record NW_027287095.1, read on the forward strand.
ACTCCGCTTCAGCTAGGCTCCACTCAATTTTTCCGAAATGGATGTCTTCCGATAACTCCCACCTCCCAGCTTCTCGCCCGATAAGAGGCGTGAACTGACGCCACCGCTTTGAGATGCTCCGGAAATGTTCGACCGCACATTCACTACTAATACAAGTTATAGGTTTCAAGCAGGAAACCATGGCGAGTGAAATAGAAAAGAGGCATAACGCCCTATAATAACCCATCACGGACAATGAAATCACTTGTAAACTAAACTAAGCCTAACCGTTGTAAACTGTATCGCATACAAAAGAAGGCTAACACCTCAATGAAGAATTAAATTCATGGGAGGAGTATATAATTTGCTGACCTAAAGAAAAAACTCGGGACCGTGATTGATATTCCTGAGACAGTTTAATTACCCTAACTAATAGAGTATTCCAATTTTATGAAAGTGCCGAAGTCGTAATAATAAAGCCCATTGTTGTCAATGTAGGGCTTGAATTCCAGGCGTGAACTCGTAACTGGTAAATTTTCAAATAATATTCGTTTTTTTAATTTTCTTGATTTCCTCGCTCAAACCTTTTCTTATAGTCGACCATGGGGTTAATGGCATTCCTCAAACATATTTCTCCGTGAAGGCTCAGGGATATCAAGGATCGTTCAGTCATCAAGGCATATAAATTTGCTAGAGATTCCGGAATGAAAGCAATTGCCATCGGGTGACGGGAGTGAAAGCGAATGATAGAGAAAGGCGAGAAATAAAATTTGTCATTAGTACCTGTTAAATCGTTAGAATTCATACACATGCTTACATTACACAGAAGAAAACACAAGAGGGGGGGGCAATTTTTCACAATAGAAGCAAGGGAAACGGTTAATGACTACAGGCAAGTGACTACGTACTTTCCACTCACATTTCCCCACCTTCTAACTATCCCATTAGCTCGGAAGTGAAGACGATTGCTCACACCGATAACAGCCCAAGTAGACAACGTCCAAAGAGCTGAGTGTTTCAGGTGAGATTGGTACTACTTAGAAAGACACACATAATTAAGAACAATGCTCGTTCAAATAACACCTGCCAACCCTAGCGGAACAGGGCGGATACGTGCATTATTACCCCAGCCATAATTATCACGTGGAAGGGAGACATCATTAACGCGACAACTGTGAACTCATTTCTCTTAGAACATTCAACGTGAAAGGTATTTATTCTAGCAGGAAAACGAAAGATGAAAACAGACGAGATCGCGTTCCTTTGAATTCACATTCAGAGTGATGGGATATACATACATAGGGATACCACACGAAGGCTTTATTATTTCTCACACATAAAACTCATTTAGAAAATGAGTTAATCGTTAAACCCCACATTTTTGAAATTGTTACCGGCTTCCTTCTACACCATCCTCATCCCATGACACACAAATATCTTATGCAACACATCTTGTTTTTTTTATTTTAATACCATGCAAAACAACGCTAGGATGTGTGGCAGGGGGTGAATACACACCAGATTAATTTTGACCCGAACATGACCCTACCGCGGTCGGGAAATGCTATCCTGATCCCTTAGCGTTTGTGGAAAAAAATGACGTCTTAAGTCTATCTGTTCTATGCTTAATCTCTCTAATTTAATTGACATGATCTCTCCTACCGTAGTACGATGGGGCTAAAAATACATTTTCAACATCATCGCTAAAGAGACGTCCTTCCAATTAATGCTAGAGATTTAATCTGATAATGAACCATCGCTCCGTGAGTATTTCCCAGTCCAGCTAATGTTTTGCGTATGTTACTAAGGAAATGAAGATATAGTAACTTTGTGATTCCACAAGAAATTTTATTTCGATGCAACCTGGGTTTCAACGTTCAACGTCATCTTCAGGAACTTCCACCATTCCACATCTACGCTAAGCGTACCACGAAGTCAAATTGCAGGGGGATACAGAAATCCGTCCTATTATGCACTAATTTCAGTGAATGTAATGAGTACTCGTATACGTATTTCTTTGATTTTATCCATGTGGCCCGAACTACTCCCATACACATAACATGGGGCCCTAGTAATAAGTGTCCCGTAACTTTCTAAAATTATTGGTCTCCCTTGTTCCTCCGGTATTTCGATGAAGTTTCGCTCTACGGATTGAATCTCTTCTATGAACGAAAAAAGGGTACCTTTCAGGGCTGCCTTAATCCGAGGGAAGAAAAAGAAGTCTGCTGGGGCGACGTCAGGACTATAGGGTAGGGGGTGGGTCAGTATTGGCACCTGGTGTTTGGCCAGGAACTCGCAGCGCGTTGTCGTGATGGAGTGGCATTACTTTACTTTTGGAATGCACCCCATACACGCCCTCCGCGCCACAGGGCGAACTCCGGGGAAATGAAAAGGATTCCGTCCAAAAACATCCGAGGATCTTAACGTCTTCCCATTCGCCCCTCATGCAAAATGTCCGCAGTTCGATTTACAATCCTGTTGGTCTTCCTCTGCGGCCATCCCCTTCCCATTCAAGACCACCTTGGGAGCGTGGGAGAAGAAAAGATACAAGCGTATTGTATTAACCTCCTCTGGTCTACAGTATTTTCGAATCAAACAAAAATACAATAAGCGTCAGACACCCGGGAATGACGAGATGTATTTTCCGAAAATAGCTCCCCGTTCGTATTTTCTTTTGCGACGGGAATATATTCGCAACGAGATATAGGTTTCGGAAAAAGAAAAAATCACGCCCGGGGGTTCAGGCACCGAGCCACAGATTTTCCCCAAAACATCGCGTTGCGCCGACGAGTTGAACGTTCGACTAACCCTGATACTCCGCTGCGGTGTTCACAATTTTTTCCGACCAAATTCAATTCTCCTCTTCTCTTACTAGAGAATATGTGTATATTTATATATAATATTTATATGTGAGCGTATGTAAGGAGGTTCACAATAAATTAAATGCTTCAGATATTGATAGGGATGAAGACCGCAGGTGATATGAGAACACCGCCGTTAGGAAAGATTTCAATATCTTCAAAGAGTCTTTTCTTTAGGAATAATTCTAGACCTGCACGTTACCTATGATTTTTCGCAGTACTCTGGGCCTCGATTACAATAGAGAACCATGCAACGTTTGCAAGATAAACGATATTCCTGAATGCTGATAAATATATCAATGTAAACTCCTGGAAACTTTCGTAATGGCGGCCACGTCAAATCACCTACGATTCCCGTACTCGCACCATCTTAAATATTCAATATCTCGTGAAGTACTAGAATACGCTAGTGGACAAATATAACTTGGAAAATTCTAACAATTCGTATTGACAAGGAAAAATAAAAGTTGATGAGAAACATAAAACTAACAAAAATTGTTTACAAACATTTATATAACTGCTCAACCAAAATCTACCTTGATCGGTAGAGCACCCATTTCAGTTAAAGTCTCTTTGAAACTATATAACTTTCAATACTCTGGTCAATATGGGCGTGAAGCATGTGATCGGCAATATCAAATATTTCATTTGATTTTTCACAAGTATTTTTTTATTCCACACTAACTTTAGTTTGTCCTGTCGATATGAATTGATGAGGTTAAAGTATTTGTTCATTAGCATATTCGTGTGGTTCACGAGATATTAAATATTTGAGATGATGATAGCATGGAAATCGGAGGCAATTATGACATATCTTCTATTTCGTCAGTTTTCAGGAGTTTTCAGTAAAATATTTTCGCAGCGTTTAGGCATACCCTTTATCTTACAAAAAAAGTTGCATGGCTAATCATTCCAGTCGAAGAACAGAGTACTGCAAAGAATCACGGGGTAACGTTGAGCCCCACCGCGAGACCAAAGGCAACCACTCTAAATGTACCCAAACGTGCGAAGACTTTCGTCAAAAATAAAGCATTTAACTTCTGAAAAGAAGGGAGAAGTCGACAGAGACGAAGAGGGGCGGATGGGGGAAGGGGTGGGGTCTAAACAGTAGTCCATGGGGGAGGAGGGCGACCGTGCGAGGCGTGGGAGATTTCAGCAGTCGACGCGCGAATAACGGGGGGGGGGGGGAGAGTAAGGGGGGGGGAGTGCTTTTTCGGCGGATTTCGGAGTCCCTTGCCGCCGGAGACGAGAATAGATGGAGGGGGTGCGGACCGGGGGGGGGGGGGCAGAAATAAGGGTTTGGGGGGACAGGCATGAATGTATGCATGCCATCCGCCGGCTGTGCAGCCCATGGTGCGTTCACCGGGAGGGGGGGCGTGGAATCTCCCCCACCCTCCCGTGGGAATCGCGGGGATTTGCCTGCACGGTGGGCGTAAGTCTGGGGGGGATTTGTGGAGTAGCGAGGGGGCGTCGTCCCCCAGGGAACGGCGGGACGATCGACCACTTGCACAACACGTCCTCCTGAGTGAGCGACGCAAAATGGGGGGGGGGGGTAGAAGAGTGCGTTTCCTCCCTTAATTCACAGCTCTAACGACACAATATTTCTTCCCTCTTCCCCTTAATACAATCTTCGAACCCTCCTTTTAACTGCCACCCCCTTTCCCCCACGCCCCCTTCCAGTCAAAGTGTCACAAGTGCCCGTCGGCAATTACAAGCGGACGTGAAAAGGACAGGATCGGAGGAATTTGAACTAATTACTCCACATTAGAGCGGCAAGCCACAGACCACGTCCCAAGAGATATCTACAAATGCCTTCCATCCCTTTCCGTGTTGAGCACCCTGAGACAGGACACTCTATACGAACGCTTGTTCTTCCTACTCGAACATTATCGATAACCATGCATTCTATCTTATGAAATAAAAATAAATATATTTACAATACGGACGGTGTGCAGTTAGGAATTCATATTAATATTTCAATTTTATTTAGTCAATTAATTTTTATTAATTTATCGGGTGTGGTACCCCATTGGAATGTATGCACTCAATTAAATACCTAAGCGTTACCCTCACTCACGACCTCTCCTGGGTGAAACATACGGGTAATATGTGGATTAGCTAACAAAAAATTAGGATTAATTAGAAGAGTACTAGGTAAATGTGATGAAAAGGTCGAAGAGAATTGTTATCTTTCGCTGTTTGGGCCTCATTTCGAATATCCTGCAAGTAAATGGAATCCTCACGAATTCGAATTGATTACCGAACTGGGTCATGTGCATCGTAGAGGAGCTAGATTTGTAAAACGTTGTTATGATAAACTTAACAGCGTATATACCCCAAATATTAGAGCAGCTAGGCAGGGAATCACTCACGGAGCGAAGGTTAAATTACAGATTGGAGCTCTTGCATAAATTGGAAGGAGGTCTCTTCAGCAATGATTTTGAAAATAAATTACTAGACTGTCGTACTTCGGTAGGAGAGATTTTGACAGTAAATTTCGAGATATTAAGCGTAGAATAGATGGATTTAAGATTTCATTTTTCCCAAGAAAGCTAAGGGATCAGGATAACGTTGTCCGACGCGGTAGGGGTAAAATATATTTTGTGTAAAATGTAGCCTGGCGGGAAATGACCCTCTGGCACACACCGTAGCAGTGACTTGCAGGGTACTATGTAATAATAATTAAATAATTATAATTAAAATGCTTCACGGGTACCCAAAATAACTATGGTGAATACCAATGGTCGACGCCGACCTGAACCATTTGGCACATTGCTTAACCCCAACTTGGTGTCTCAGGGAATTGAATATAATTATAAAAAGAAGGGGTGATTGATTTTTATATCATAACTGCCCATTTCATCGGGAACAAAAGAGTGGACCGAGATTTGAAGGAGACGTGAATAGCGATCGGGCTGATCCTCCCCTCGAGATGCGAAACAAAACGAATTTGTTCTTCGTGCCCAAGTCCGAGACGAGAGAATGGCACTAGGCCCAAGAGAGAGATTCGAAGGAGAGGGGAAGAGCCAACCAAGAAGACTGCGGGGAATCTCTCTCATCTCCACGGCGACGGCGACACACACATCTCTTCCCTTCCGCTAAAAAGCCACATAAGCACGTACGTGATCGTGATAATGAGAATCACAAATCTAATAACGGTATTATTGAACACGTTATTAACCGATAATCATTCAGTTTTCATCAAATTTATCGTAAATAATTTTCAAAATAAATAATGCATTTAAAATCTTCCAGAAGAGATAGAGATGTGATCGCCTGATGATGATTCAGTCTTTTAAACGTAGTACGATGGGGCTGGTAAGATATTTTAACATCATCACATAAAAGCCTTGCTTCCTACTTATGCAGGAGATTTCATCTGAAATTTAACCTTCGCCCCTTGAGTGATTCTGAACTTAGTCCCTCTACTGACCTAGATATGCTCCTAAGTTTATCATGACGAAGTTCTCCAAATGTAGTTCCTCTTCGCCGCACACGTCATTTGTCAATCAACCCGATCCACATACGTATGTGTGCCGGGAGTCGATAAGAACAGTTTAAAAAGGATATTCAGCCGTTAAAATTTATTGTCATCTACATTGTATGCATTGATTTCCAGGTTATTTACATGAGTTTTTATGCACGAGTACGCATCATGGGGATAATAATGCATTCAAGCTCATTCAATGTCATAAACGCGTTCAAATGAGAAAGTGTGGATTTAACCTTAGCATAATGTGTAACAGTGTTTAACTGAAGGAAAACCTTTGAACGATTGAGAAATCTCTTTATCTGAAAAACATAAGGGAACTCCTTTCTCACACAATCGGACATCTGAAAATGTGTCAGAACCACCTACCATTATTAGAACGGGTGAATGATGGAGCGACAATCGATTTCACAACTAAGCATTGGAAGATAACACTATGAATCACTTCGGATGTCAAAGGGATAAGGGAAGCTCTTCAGACGGGCTTTCGAGACATAAAAATGACCCTCCAAATGACTAAAGGCCTCTCCCTGCAATCCATACGCCGGGGGGGATCTACCGAAAAAAATCAATGGCTAGTGCAAAAACAACTTTTTCGCTGGGAAGGAACCTAACACGCTCTGGAGCGAATGTTATTCGTAATTTCCCCCTTCAATAAATGTCCACTTGTTTCCGAATGTTTTGATAAGGCTTTATGACTGAAAGTTCCACAGTTTCTTCACCGAAAATTTCGGTAATCCTGATATTATGCATGTTTACAGAACGATAAGTCACAAGGATATAAAAACAAAGATAAAAAGGACTCGAAATCGCTCGATAGACGCTTAAATGTAAAGAATTGAAGGTACTCACGAAAATTCGTTTTCAATCAACTCAAAACTCTTTTTATAAATTTAATTTCCTCTTTCAGGTAAACCTTATCTTAGGTGTGTCCAACCTTACGTACACAATTGCGAGTTTTCCTTAGCCGTTTTGAAAACACCGCATGAGTGACGCGTGTCGAGAGGCATTCCGCTATTCAGGGACGGGAGGAGTTGAATTTTTTTTTTAGGTTTTTCTCGAGGACTACTCGGATATCCGAGCGCCGCCTTTCACATCGGGAGTGGGTATTTTTATTCTATGATTGCAGGAAATTTGCTCCACAGAGTTCCGGAGGGGAAAGTTATATTTTGGAAACACTTCCATGAAGGTTCCTGAGAGTATACATCCGTCAGGGATACATAAATAAATAAAAACTAAACGTAAATAAATATTTTCACTCGTGAAACGAATAGAAAAGTAACTTATTTTAGCGTTTAAGCTGTGTTACATTTTTTAAAATATTGAAGTGATCAAGTTTCCTCAAAGAGGTCACAAATGTTGGCATGCATTGACATCAAAAATGGAGAAAAAAATTCGCTCATACGCCAGTCACCTTTAACTTGGATTTTAAATTTGGCAGAGAAAAGTACCTTTCACTACAGAAATGAGTAATTGATTATAGTAAATGTATTCTTGGATATTTGTTCTTGCGCTTAAACCTAATTACGAGAGTAATACATACTATTAAAGTGGATATATTCGGCTGAAATTAGAAAAAAAGTTACACATACATATTACTTTGCAAGCCACCACGAGGGGGCCATCTGCCATTGGTGTATTTGGTACTCATTGGTATTCATCATAATTCTACGCATATTCGGACAGATTCAATGGCCGTACGTGATGATTTAAACTGTGCCACGGAGAAAATTATTCCTTTGAAACCGCTCTATTCTGCAGAGTTCGCCATGCAAAATAATGCGGAACTAAGGTAATTCCTGAATTTCACCCCCGAAAATATCATAAAATCATCAAACACTGAAACCAATGTCCTTGTCGTAATAATAGCGCCTCTCTCTCACCATTAACACTTCCTTCAGGCTAGCGCATGCTGTCAAGTTCATCCCATTCTCCACGTTCTTGAAAAAATCAGCTCTAGGACGTCCTCTTGGTATCTCTCCTAGAATGTTTCCTAAAAATATGTTTCTCGGCATTGATTGAACATTAAAATATGTCTAATTAGTTTCGCTAGGTCTCTAACTTCGATTCATCTTCGTGATCCAAAACATCGAATCGGAATTGAGAACATAAAATCCGAATTATTTAGCTCTAAAATTCTGCCCCAACGGCTAACCCTTACTTCCCGCTTGATACCCTTTCCTTGTCAATTATTCCGATTGGAGTCACGGAAACGCTCGAGGGTATTCAACAAACAACCGCAATCAATCGCTTTCGAGATTCAGAGGATTCGATCATGTGGAACGAATCACATTTGTCCATAAAGACCGACTATTCTCGAGTCATTCATTCGTGCGATGGAAAAACAGAGGACGATTCGGTCGTTTCTGACAACTCGCTCACTTTGGCATGCAGCTGTACCAACGGCGAGGTGCACGCGCGAGAGGTAATATGTATCGAGGTGCGGTGGTCGGATGACCACACGGAAGGCTTGGATGGGGCGGGGAAAGAGGGGTTGGGGAGCCCGGGGAGCCATTCCCACTGGCCGGGGGCACTGAAGGGAGCGTGGGGCGTCCGAAGGGGAGTTCCGAGATAGGCAACGACTGCGTAGGGAAATAGTGAAGGGGTACGGAGGGGGGAGGAGGAGGAAGAGGGAGACCACATCCTGTTGCACTATGAGGGGGGAGGAACCCTTCTCCCCCCCATTACGTCTCTTTTCTCGTACCCCCCACCCTGGACTGCCGCTCTCGAGTGCGGGGAAGCTAGATGCGACCACGACCCACGTGAGGATGCTGACGACATTCACGGCCAACATCGATCTCGACATTCACTGAGTCGGTTCCTGACGCCTTTCTCTTTGGCGACCAGAACTAGGGCCACTCGGTAAATTACCGCTAATTCCTGACGAAGCTACATTAATAATTTTACCAAAATTTCCTAAGTTGGTGACCATAGCTTTCATTACCTACTAGTATTTATTCAAATGGTTTTCCACCTATAATCTTGGTTGAGTTAAAAGATTGCTAAGGTTTATGCAGAAGTAAAAATCAACTTACGACAACCAGACCCGACTGTATACTTTTCCTGCGCACATTTCAAGTATTTGAGTGCAGGCATAGAGCAATTATCTCGGTGTGAAAGCCAATTATTATTTATGATTGTTTGCACAGTGATTGCGGTCCTTTTATGTCATTTATTTGTATTTACAAACATATGGACAAAATTGCATTGCAATGGGCATATGCTTTTATGATCAAATCATTCTTCATTCTCTGACAAAATACGACCAAAATGCACATGCTACCGACATGGTTTTTCGCAAATTTTTTAATGGTTTGGAGAAATTGGGAAGGAGTAAAGTTAAAATTCATTTTTCGTCATCATCTGCTTTACTTAAGGAAAAATTGAAGCATTACACACTCGACTGTTTTTAGTTCAACCAGAGAAAACAGTTCTAGCGATGAAGCCGAAACTCGTGCACAATAGCTGACAAACAAAGCCAAAGCACAGTTTCTTAACTTCGTAATTTAAGGAGCTTAAACTTTATCGTGAGTACTAAATTCCAAAGTAAAAACGCTGTTGTAATCGGCTGAATTACTGACTAAGTTTTTAAAAACCGATCCTTCACATTTGCCTCAACTTGTTCGAGAAAATCATTCAGCCGATAAGATAACTAAATACGAAATTTATCAACGGTCAATAACACGAAGAGCGATTAGATGAAGACACCCAGTGGGAATGACTGGGTGGTGTACAGCCACACGCCTCATTTAAACACAAGAGATCCTCGTTGAATGCGACATTAACTGTTCCAATACAAAGAAAACTGGGCTTACCGATGAATCTAGTAAAAAAAACTATAGCGCGTTATTCAAACCGAGGACCTCCTCTAGCTGCGAGTTTTCAACCGAAAAGGTCCATCCTTCCTCCATGGAATTATCGACGCCCACGACGTGGAATCACCGGAGTCTTGATTCCAAATTATTAGCTTCGACACCGTCCAGAACAAACCTAAACAGTGTGACCTACGCGCGAGATACTTTTGAAGCCATTCGAGAGTGGATATGATACGGTAAACTTTGGATATATTACAATGCAACAATTTCAGAACGTAAAAAATCATAAGCCTTGACTGGGATTCGAACCCGGATCCCTCGATGTCCGGCCGAGTGCTTTAGCCAGATAAGCTGCCGAGGCGTCCACTTGAACTCCGAGATTTTGGACGCCGGGTTGGTGGTAAGAGGACGGTAGCTTAACTGGAAACGCAAGCACTCGACCGGACATCAAGAGATCCGGGTTCGAGTAGTAGTTAGTAGTTTTTAGAGGAGGCGACCGACAGCAAGGGTCATTTTTGCCATTAGGGGTGGTTTGGGAAAGGAAGGTTGGAGAGAAATCCGGCGTCGGCATTAGCCTACTCTTGTCGAAAGGCGCCAAGGGGTCCGCAGTTAAACGTCCCATCCGACGGACGTCACACTCACTCTAACTGCCCTCCACAAAGCACCTCAAGGAGAGATTGGGATACCAATGAAAAATATTTGTTGCCTCCAAGATTTGAACCCTGTGGGAAGCCTGTACGTTAGCCACCGATCCATCCCGATCCCCCTCAGAGTTCGAATTCCGGGCAAGGCGAATGATATTCATAATCTGAAATAGTTGCATTGTAATGCACATTTAGCGGAATACTCCGTTAAACGTTAGTTCCGCAGCATCTACCGCAGTTTCTTGGAGTTTTTCGATACATTCCCAACACGGAGTGCATTACTCGGCCCCCTCTGTAAACATCACGAAATTCTCAGCGGGGATCAAGTTGCGGGTCATTCTAATACTGCCGTAGCGCAAATAAAACTCGATAGTCCACGATAGACCCACTATCGTCCGTATGGCATGCCTTTAATACTCTTTGATGTGGCCGACAAAACTCAAAACGATTTCGACTGCTTCGAATGTTCGTCGCCAGCATCAAAAGAAGACAGAGTCGCCCGCAGCCAACGGAGGAGGAAGGAAGAGACTGATTGAATATTGTCTTCATGAAATAAGAGGGAGGGTGATGGGGAAGGGCTGGAGAAGGTGGAGGGGGAGGTGTGAGGGAATTGGGAGGAAGGGCGGAGGAGAGAGAGTCGAGAGAGCAGCTTAAATGGTCCACGGGGCGGGGAGACGGGGAAGGGGGGGGAGAGATGGGGGAGGCCGGAAGTTGGGCTTTTCAACCAAACAAAACACGAGCGCCATTGATATGGAAATGACAACCTGCATTTGTCCGATTCCCCCGACTCAATGAGGGCCGACTCTGACGACCGCGCACTACAACAACTTCTCTTGACGGCTCAATTCGTTTAAAACAAGCAGGAACTCCTTCATCGGCCCAGGACAAATTTCACAAAAATAGATGCATATAGGTATGCAGCATAGATGAACGGTTGTATGGTTTTACACCAATATCTTACGTGTTCTCAAAAGTACGCAATATGTGCATTTGACTTAAATGAAGTATCTAACCGAATTCAAAACGAGGAGTTCACTACTTCCAATCTTCCCATGTTCAAATCTACACGAGAAAAGTTGGCGAGGATTAGGAAACCACAAAAGAAAATCAACCTTGTCCATTGATTGCGGATTTCAAAGAAACTTTTCCATAAACCAGAGGTGAAACACAAGCGCCAGCAAATTATCCTCTGACTTAAGCAAGGTTTCCGAAATATTCAATGATTTATGACAAATTACTCACATGCTGACATCTTTCTTCTTTTAGCAACACATATCAACATTAATTTTCAATGTAATATTTTACTCAGTCTACCAAATATGAACTGTGTATATTTTCTCAAGTCATCGCTGTTTAACTATCAAAAGTCCTCTCATTTATGAATTGACAAGGGAGTTGACATGCCAGCAATACCTAAACTCTAAGGAACGATGTTCTCTGCGGAGAAACGGAATGTCGAGGCATATTATTTCCGCGCGATTGAAATCGTTTTGTGCGCCGTTCCGATGTATCAACACATATCTAAATCAGCCCTTTGCATAAGCATGCATACACGGCATGATTTGAATATACGTATCCTTTGATTGAATAAAGTTGCATGTAAGTGCTTCCTTTCGTGTGATTAAAACGTTTCGAGTGCACGATCAAACTAATGTGTGTGTACAGGTTACACGATGGCGATTGTGCATGTACGTATGGCTAACACCCCCCGCCGCACGCCATTGCGGCGGCTTGCGGGGTGTTGTGCAGAGGTGGATGAAGATACTTGTGTACTTCCAGCACATTGAAAATGAAAATTGCTGGTGGGATTCACCAGGCTGATAATTAACCAGTCTATTAACCCAGAGGCCGTGGGTTCGAGTCTCAATTTGGCAATGGCTATAGCGTCAACGGCGGTGACCCCACTCCAGAGAAACCTCATGATGAGTGGCTCGTATCGGGATCCCAGGGGCACACGCATCACCTGAGGCGTTCAAAGAGCAAACGAAATGTAACAATGGAAGCTTTAGGTAGCCCTTGAGGCTATTATTGAGTAAACATATCTTTCAAATTAGTCTTAAAGGCTCAATGTGAGACCAGCAGGAAAAAAACAAATTAAATCAAACCCAATAGAAAAGCAACCCTTATATCATCAGCACAACGTTTTACCATAAAGTCCAGAGCAATAGTACTCCAAATTAAATCTTAGAAAATGGAATGAACCCTATTGCTATGCGCGGTAATATTTTCAACTTTCAACTAAACAAAAGTTGAAAAAATATGAAGAATTTCGAATTCGTTTCCAATTATATTGGAAGCTAATATTTTATTAATATAAGACACTAGTAAATTAATAAAAAAGTAATGAAATCAGTATGGAGAGAGAACCTACAGCAAGAGGCAAGAGAAGGAATTTCAGTGTAAAAGATTGCTTAGTAACAAATGGACGAAAAGAGCCGTTAATGACGAGATCCTCCAAGCAGTATGCGTTGAAATAATTCTGATTAAAGGCGAAGGAACAAACTCGGGCACGTGAAGAGCCATTCCAGATGACCACAGAAAATATGAGAGAAATTGACGAGAAAAACTTCACAGTAAAGGCGAAAAGAGAACATTGTATACGTACACATCTCATTACACATGTATGTACTCGTATGTATATATATGTTCACATATACGTGATGAAATAGAGAGTTGCCGCAAACCAATCCTCATGATTTAGTATACATTTACTAGTTTACAATTATCAACATTTTCACGCACAAAAGCGAAAATGCAAAACATAATGCACACAGCAATGCTACTCATGATAACTTGCATCAATAAACTTCAAATATATAAGAATAAAAGGCTAAGGTCAACATTATTATAGGAGGGCAAAAACTAGAGAAGGTGGAACAGTTTACGTATCTCGGAAGTGTTTTGGGCCAAAATGGCCAAAGTAGTGGAGATGTAAGGAAGATGAATGGCACCAGGCAAAGAGGCTTTTACAAGGAGGGGGGAGTTGAGGAAAGGGACGTTGAGTAAAGATGTTAAGAAAAGGCTCGTCAAAACTTTGATAAGGAGCGTAGCTATGTACGGCGCGGAAACGTAGTCACTGTAGCAGGATGATATAAGTAGATTGGAGGCTTTTGAAATGTGGATTTGGAGAAGGATGGAGAAGGTGAAGTGGACAGAAAGGAAAACAAATGAGAAAGTGCTAGGTATGGTGGGGGAGAAGAGGGGATTTTTGGAAGAAATCATAAGGAGGCAGGAAAAATTGATGAAGGGCGTATTGATCGGCATTGTGATGTTGAAGACTGTAATTGAGGGGAGAACGTTGGGAAAACGAGGACAGGGCAGGAATAGGATAGGGGTGTTGAGCGGGAGGAAGGGATTACACAGAGATTAAGAGGGACTTGTCGTAGAGTATTATGTGGGGTTGTGTTTTTTAGTAGATATTTATTTGGCTGCTGTGTCCATCCAAACCCTACCTGAACCCATAGATAACCTAATAAATAAATATAAGAATACTATTCAATATTTAAGTATTGTTCAGTGATAAGCTTAATGTCTATTAATGGACACGTTATGAGCGCAAGCATAGGTGGGGCCATATGTCGACATAAAACATTAGAGCGTTACTTTAGGGAAAGGGGTACTAATTACTGTTTGGTTTAAAAATGTCCATTTATTTACACAATATACCTTTAAAATACGACAAAACAAGATAGTTATGTGAATATCATTTGCGATGGAGTGGATACTAACAGGGTGAAGCTCTTTACGATTGAGAGAGGAAGAAGAAAACAGAGAGCAACGCAAACTTTACCCCACTACAGACACAATGACGTTCCCATGCTACCACATCAAAACTAGTGGATCACACCTCAGAATGATCAGCTGATCTAGGCAACGACACATCACCAAAAGCAAGTCCCCAAACAATTAGGTTGAAGCGTGACAGACGGACTCTGGAATATGGTTAACAGGTGGACAGAAGAAGAAACGCTCCATCCCCAACAGGTCGCTCCAATCAACGAGTATTGCTCCATCCATCCAAAGTTCTATGAAGCGATTCCTTATCGTGACAGTGACAAGCCTCTCGAGGGCTTATCGGTGAATGGCGTGGAGCACACTGCGATTGGAGAGAGAGGGGGGCGGGAGATAACGAGGGAGATTACATCAAGAGTCCCTGAAGTGTGCATCAAGATTAAAATTGAACCCATAGCGACAATACGCACTGACTGTCAAGGGAAGGCAACGGTGCCCCATTTAGGGCGGGTATTGCTTGGACATTCGTCGAAAAAGACACATTCGGGATTGGAATCAATTCATTGCGCCGTAATGTAACCTCCGGGACTCAGTGCCTCAGCTATGTTTCCAGATCAACACAAACTGGAGTGAAATCAGGTGGCGATTTCGCCTAGAGGTGCTCGACTGCATTAACACTCCCAGCCTTGGGTTTACTTATTTTTGCAGTGACCACCAAACAATCGGCTGTATTAAGCAAAAGATTTTCGAGTGGATCTCATATTGCTAAAATAACACACATTATTTCCACGTATTAGAAATTTGGGAGCACATTTTTCGGGAAATTTCGCTGCGTTCCAAATGAAAATAATGTTCGACTGTATACCTTAAAAGTTTCTTTGCCTTCGCGAATAAAATTAATCGTAACGAATTTAAATTGATAATTAAATTCCCTCACTGTCGTCAAAATTACCGCCGGGCAATATTCTCACGATTTTTTTAGGAAAATTTCAAAATAACCGCGTTAGTATCATTTGCAAAGGAATTGAAAAAGGGTTTTTTTTACTGAGACTTTGGGTTTTTTGGTACTAATTGCACGATAGGATGTTCCTTTGATAAACAACTTCTAAGTATTTTGACGATGAATTTGTCTCAACACATGCATAAATTATAAGTAATTGTTTAAACGGAGAAACAAGCAAAAGCAAATAATTACATAATGCTTGATTATTTCCCCAAAACAAGTGAAACAATCAGTAAAAGGGTGGAGTAGACCGTGACCTGGCACCGATTCGGGCATGAGAATAAAGTCGACTATGAAAAGTTTTAAATCCTGGAAGAACATTAATTCGATGGTAGGGCTAGCTTGTTTTTTCAAAAACTATTAATGCTACAAATTAATTGATTTGCACATTAACAACACGAGTTTATTGCCATTAATTTAATAGCAAAAAGCCTAAAAATAAAGAAAATCAACGCTTAAAGCTTCACTCCGTATAAGATTTGAATATTTATTATAAATGTTACCTTTCCTTTAATATGATAACTAATAGTATGAGGAAAACACAATTTTGATTGAAATTAACAAATTTGATTGAAAATAATAAACTTAGGCCTCAACTATCCTACACTAAGACTGCCACACTTGCTGTTTGAGACTGTACAGGGTCAAGATAAGGTAAGACAGAAGCACCGAATTGGTCCATTGAACGAAATAAAAACAGAATTATTTCCAGACCGTGTATATTTCAGTTTCGGGTAGAGAAGATTAAAATACAAAGAGGTTCTACTGGCGACTAATGATCTGGACCCGAAATTCTTCCCTGAATTAAACGAATTCCCGCGAGAAAGATAGGTAGGCACCCACGAGCCTGCGAGATTGCGGTATAAATCAAAGTCGAATAAAATCTACGAATTTATTAGAACCTTTACAATAAACAACGACCAAACTGTGAAAGATTACGATGCCACTTGCATAAATTTTGGGGCAACACTTCGCTAGGATTTGGCGGCGATCGAACCAACATCATCCCCAGAGTAATATACCTGTACTAATATTTTTTTGTTTCTTCTAAGGGGCTCAATACTTGGCCTTTCTCTTCTTTTACACTCCGATAAAATGATTTTGATAACATGTAAAAAATCAAACTAGCAGCCACTTCATTCAAATTGAAAAAAGACCGGTGTCCGTTTCGCTGAAATCAGTTCAGTCATTTTCTAGATCAAAACAAGAGACTAACTCAAGGGTCGCATAATTTCCGCCAACAGTAGCTACATCGCTAGACGCTCTATTGGATTAAGATGCCAGTCCCTCACGAAAGCGGAAAGCAACGAAATGAGGTTCATCAGCCGAACTTAATTTGGTATTTACTCGCGTCTTTCTGATTGTGAAAGTCGAGAGGAAAACCTAACCAGGCAGTCGTTAAGCGATAGCATTAAGCAGCATTCAATTTGCCTGCGATTCGGGGTGAATGACTCGTACGCATTCCTTCATAGAAGACTCCGATTTAATATGCCCTTCGGAAAATTCCTACTCCACAGCAAAATGATATTATTTGGCAGAGACGCAATTGATCGAGTGAGTCTGTGTTCAAAATGACTGAAAAAGTCGGCAGCTATTCCATTATGATGCAGGAGGTCGTACATTTTAGTGGCATTTCTTGAGGAAAATCACATTATTTCACTGCTTTGAAGGCAGAAGTGCTCAAACTACACGATGTTTCATTAAACTACAGCACACAAATAATTTGGAAACTTGATTAAAAATGAAAGTAAGAGATGACTGCCCTAGACCGTAATCTTTGAGATGGGTGTGGAGTAAACGAATTGGAAAAACGAGAAAGAAGGGCGGGATGTAGGAAGATCATCACAGCCAAAAATCGCACACAATCTCTCCCATTTGTTCATAAATTGGCGATAAAATTTTTTTTAAGTCAACAGAGTTACAGCTAATGCAAACTACCATGGACAGATACGAACATAATCAAACAAAAAAGGGGAGAAAGATAAGACACGATCAAATTGCTCAAAATGAAAAATACGTACGATAATCTGATTTACACAATCAGCAGGATAGTTACTTTTGATAGAAGATGAAGATATGAAGTCACCTCCATAGTTAATCACGGCGTGTTATCCTGTCATATGAAGTACCTTAAAAAAGGCAAAAAGTTTTCTTCCAATTCAAATATCATCAGAAAGTTGGAAATATGACTCTGACTTCGAAAAAGGTTGCCACCCGCTGTAGTCTGTCAGTGCACAGAAGTATCTTGGTTGTGACTACGGTAATCCGACGGTCACGACTCGGCCTTATAGGTTTACACAACATGTCATGATAATAAGATTAACAAAAAAACAGAAACCTAAAGCGGGATTACATCCAAGGAAGGGCAGAGAGCTCACATAAGGTAATACAAGCTCGTACTAGCACCTAAGGCGTGATAAGGTCATCCACAGCACGGAGTAGGAGGGTCAGTTTTGATTCCCTGTGGACCATACGGTTTCCCAAAAATCACAAAGCTTAGGACAAGACGAGGGCGATAAAATATAACATAACTAAAGATTATTCATAATGAACAATTTTCAAGGTACTAACGAAAATATCTCTCAAGGTACTATTTTCAGGCACTAACGAAAATATCACTCAATACAATGTCATACAGAATCTGTCCCAAAAAAAACTAAAACGATTTTTCCTGGCGAAGCGGATGACTGGATTGGGACGATTTGTGGCGGGAAAAACGGTGAGAGTTCTTGGAAAAGAAACACGACCCGTGTCAGTTGTCAGCGGGCCGCAACAGTCTGGGGATCGCTGTTAAACTAAACCCCTGTTAGAGCGAGGGTCGTGTCACGAATTCACGATGCCACTTTCCACGGAGCGACGATATGCCATAAAATTTTGTTTTAAAATTGGGAAATCGGGTTAGAAGACCAAGACCATGGTTAAGGATGCTAATGGAGATGGAGAAATTTCCCAAGTGATGGTTTTCTGCTTGCACAGGAAGTTCTGGAAAGGTAACGAGGAGGTTAACGATGAGGACTGCCCTGGGCATCCATCAACAACACAGGGTGATGAAAATGTGCAGGAGGTGAGTCACATACTCAATTCTGATTGACCCCCAAGTGCCAGGGTGTCAGCAGAAGAGTGCAATATTCAGAAAACCACAGTTCATTGCAATCTTACAGAAGATTTATCCATGATAAAGTGTACCAAGATGGTCTCCAAGGTGCTGTCAGAAGACTGCTGTGTGGTACGATCTTGCCTTGGACCTCTTGGACCACTGTGAAAGTGTCCCGAATATTTTAGAAAAGGTGGTTAATGGTGAGGAGGCATGGACCTTTGAGTACGACCCAAGTCCAATCCCCTGGAGTATCATTTTGGACCACTCGATTATGTCAAAGAGGCCGTGACGAGGTGCCTGAACGGGATTCCCGTCGGCGCCTTCCACAAAGCGTCCCAGAAGCGCGTGGCCAAGGCGCTGAAATCGGTGTGTTGATGCAAAAGGGTGATGTTTTTAAGAGTTTTAGTAATTATGCACTTTAATCTGAAATAAAGTTTCCCCCCGATATATTGTACTTATTTTTTGGGACAGACCATGTGCGCCATTATTTAATTTTGATTGCCGAGAACGTATGAACTCAAGACAAGGGAGGAACCATTGTCCTCGAGATAAAGAGAGATATCTCTTTCCATCAAGACAGTAGCGACAAACGTGACAAGATAGTATAGAGTATATATAAACAAGATATAAAGAGTCGATACGTTCAACATCTGGATACTTCTATTAAGCGATTGAGAAAATCAATTCCATCTTGCTAGCCAGAGCACTCCAATATGCGTAGCTAGGTTAACTTCATGGATAGCGAACGGGCAAGGAATTGAATTGATGGGTAAGGTTGCCTCTCAAGAAACTAGCTGAGAAGAACGCCGACTCAGTAACGCTACGAATACGTGTCAAACCCTAGTTTTTTTTGCTTTTGGACTATTTTAGTTTGAATTGACTGCCATTACAGAAATAACGACGGGCTCTTTTTGACAGCCATTTTAAGGCACCCATTTGCCACCAAATTCTACAGGGGGGGAGACATATGCGTATTAGTAGTAATTTCTTCTTAGGTTTTCTGTTAGTCCGTATACTGGTCCGCTCAACCTTATAAAATACTGTCAAATGAATCATGCACAATATAAAAACAACACTTTCGAACCGAAAATATATTTTTTTTATTCATAAAAAAATTTTTACTGCTGGCAAGTTAAATCATCCATAGAACGATACATGATGTCCAAAAAATATTAAAAACATCCAATTCATGCTTGTGTTCAATATTTTTTCGATATCAGCACCGTGATTTTGTAGAAATCAATTCTACATAGAATATGCCAATAAAATACTCGCACGGCAAATTTGCTATGCACAGATGCATTGCCCAACAAATAGAAGGGGGAGTTTAAGTCGCAGTGCACAGCTAACATTCTTTACGTCACATTAAGGCAAAGTGGAGGTCACTCGCGCATGGCCACAGCATTGGGGGACAACAGATGCTGAGTTAAGGATGGCATCAGTCACTGATTCTATGCATTGAACACAATTGAAGGGGAAAAGACTCTTATGCGAGGCCTACTGCAGGAGAGGAATACGAGAGAAAGTCACGGTGAAAGCGGCGTAGTGTCCAGAAGCTACGAATCCGGCATACGAAGAAGGGCATGAAAAAATACTTAATTTCCCCTGGAGACGTCAAGGACGCGGAGAATTATATACGTATTATGCACTACCAGAAGGAATGCGACGGTATCTGCAGGCCTCATGCCAATCGGAAATGTCAAAATAGCGGCTGGCGGATCGATCGATCTTGCCCCGCCTTGGGGGAAATGCAGAAGGCCGGGGGAAGAACAACCATCCGAGGAGAGACCCATCTGTTGCGTAAGCACCCTTCTACGCCCGCACCCCTTTATATTGAACGTGTCTCCCTCTCTCTCTCTTTCTGCGCCAACATAACGGCGATTGCTTCTCGGCTTAGGCTGCCTCTTGAATAACAAAGGTCATGGGAAAACTGTTCATCAGTTGCATCCTCGGAGCATAGTTCCTGGTTGCCTCTAATGGAAAGGATATTCCGCGTCGCATTCAAGATTCTCTTCACTGCGTGAGACCGAAATTACTTTCTGCCTAAAATCCTTGAATGAACTGACGGCGGCGATTAGATCCGGACGCCGAGCGCTTGCATTCGCAGTTTCCGAATCAGTTTGTCGTAAATTGACATCAGTTAACGAAGTACTACGATGTGATCACGATCGCCGAACTCATGCGTGTTCTTGGGAGTCATAAAAAGGCGAGGGGAAAGAACTGAACTTACGCATCAGAATTTCAAATACAACCAAGCACACTTTTATGGCGAGAATATACAGTTGATAAACCACCATAACGGCACATATTTGAATGAAAGTGGAACCATAATAACGGCAAATAGTAAACCATAATACCGCCAAATATTTGAATGATAGGGGAACAGTTGACGCTGTAACAAATATCATACACTAAAAATAATTGTGAATGTTAAACGCTAATTCTATACATAGTTCATATTTCCAAGTCTTGGCACGTGACTTTATAATTTATTCACTCATTACCTCTGTGTTTAATTTAATATTCCAATCGTTGTTTAGAAGCGTCGGAATCATGATCGGTACATACAATTGTACGACCATTAAATAGTATTTTTTAATGAGAAAAACAAATTGGCACTTTTCCACAATTTGTGTAAAATCAGTGAAAACTTCGATTACATCTCGCCTGAATCTGTTGAAGTATTTTTTTATTTAATCATTACAAGATGAGGATTAAGCTTTTTTCACCAAGGGATGCCTGCCACTCTCAATTACATATATATCCAGCCGGGCTCGTTTTATATCATATCACGGTAACCATGGATGAAATTTAAAAAAAATACTCCTCTACTAAATATAAAAAAACTTACTGACAATGAATGCACTGCTGGCCTGAAATTATTTCAAATAAAATACGATCAGTTTCTCGGTCACACGCATTACTGGGCGCATCCATTTTTTTTCTTAAACAGACCAGAAATTGCAGCAATTTTCTTCCAATCCGGACCGCGGAGAGGAAAGGCATACTTTCCAGCACGAGAAAGAAAACATTTAACCCATACAGGTTTTACGCTTTCAAAAACTTGTAACTCTTGGAGAACTTTATCGAAAAACGAACTTCAAGCCGACGCTAGAATAATGGCGACTGGTGTTTTATAACTGTAAGTACAATTTGGCGGGAAAGTACGAATACGCAATCAACCGACAGCGCTTCTAAAGCATATGAGTCCACGCACGTAATGGCACGGATTTCCAAAAATTCTCTCCCCCACAATCCCTACTTGACTGCGGAGCTCTCTGAATGGAGGTTTCTCCGGTCCGGGATGGAGATAACGAATGATATTTCATTTGATTTATGGTTCCGTGATTTGTTGAACTCGTCGAATGCCGAAGAACTAACTACATCGATCACATTTTCAAAATAAATTATTTTCTCCACACATCACATCAAACAATCCAAGTGAATTATCACTGCATTCTAGTTCGAGAGATGTACGTACCAAGGCGAACGAGCCCTAACGGAATAACGCTACCGCAGCACCATACCAAGATTGCTACCATAGTTCTAGCAACGTCAACCGTTCGACTATTTTATTCGACACCACAGTCGAAAGTGGGAAAAATTATTAGGAAAGTTTCAGTTGCGCATAGATGCTGCAGGAACCGTTGCATTTACCAGTAAGTCCATCCCTCACGAGAGGGGACGGAGAGGGGGCTTGATAGGACTTGGATTGCACGCTACGTCAGTTAAGTGGCTTATAGAAATGACCACATTAATTCAAAAAACATAAACAATGCGAACAGCAGTTGTTCAACCGTACGTGATTCATAGAGCTTTGTCTTTTTTCACTCTTTTAACGGCGTCCACTGGAATCTTATAGGGAAAACTTCATTGGAAAAGGAAACTTTCCTAACTGGGGCAAAGAGCGTAGCGTAGCCAAGCAAACGACGGACGGGACTGTGGGAAGGAAAGAGAGGAGGTCGTCGTGAATCCGCCCGACGGCCCCGAGTGGCGCACACTTTCTCACGCGAAACGTGCAGATGCATGCACGGAGCAGGGTCGATCAGGGGAAGCAGATGGATGGGGGGACGCGATCCCCCGCATATAATGGACTCTCTTCCTGCATCACGGGCAAGGGAAAGGGCAGGCACAACAATGGCCTGAAAGTGCAGCAGCCCGGCTCCAGGGGCGGAGGAGGGTATGCACTGCAGCGGAAGGGCCGCGTGGCAAGGAGAGGGGCGTGCGGTCGGCGTGGGGGGGGGGGGGGGGCAGGGGCGCCAGAGGTGGACCCGGAATGGTCACGAGGGGGAAGGACTTGTGAATGGAGAGCATGGTTGAGACCAACGTATAAAAAACATTACCGCAGAATTAGATTGCAATTACACTAGAAGATATTAAGTGCCCCTACTGTTAAAACCAAGTTAATAAACAGCTTTTAATTTTTCGGCGGCATTCAATAGATTTTACATTAAGGTGAAGTTTGTAACTACATTATTCTGATAATTCGCGCTTCACCGTAGTCCACAGGTATATCGTTGGGACAGATAAAATGCCAGAAACGTACTCCGAAGAGAGCGATAAAAATAATCAAAAAGTTGAAGAATACGATAAAAAAATTTTTACGGCATCAATTTAGCCCTGCAAAAATGCACAAGATTAATGAGAAAATGGGAAATCATGGATGTCAGAGTTTGATGGGCTATTTACCGAATAAATAACGATTTGGATCTTATGTATACCCGCGACATTAATTCCGTGACAGTTCTGCTTTTCAAGTCGATGGGGCATTATAACGCGTCTATTAGATACAAAAGAGCGCGACGGGTATACCTGGATTGAGATTCCAAAAAAAATTTTAAGTATTTCAACAAAGTCATAATATTACAAACTAAAATTATGCCATTTAAATAGAGAACCCAACCATTTTGGGCGAAATAAACAAAGCGAATTAATGGTATCGCAACTGTCAACAAGTGGGCGCGTGGGTGAGCGAAAGTGCTCAAGGAAACGCGGTCTATGGACCGCGGAATGAGAGGCGGCGGCTTTTAAGGGACTCAAACGGTTCGCTCGAGGGAACGAAAATTTCGCAGCCACGCTAACGCGCAGTAGGTAATGGGAAACGCTTTAAGGCAGCAGTCAAATAATACGAGTGCGAAAATTCAAGAGAGAAGTGGTGTGAAAAGAGCGCAAAAGGGGAGGGTAGGGCTGTGGGTGGGTTAGGAGTGAAGTAATTAAATAGAGGTGTCGCCTTTCAGGCGTGAGGGGGGGGGGGGTTAGGTAGACGAAAGGGAAGGGAGGGTGGGCGGGATGTGGGGCAGTGGAGGGAAGGGGGGGGGTCCCGCAACAATGGACGGGCGTTCCACTCTGAATGCAGCTGGAGGTCACGGCGAGCGACGCGCCACGCGCACACCCGCGGGGAAAGAAGGGTGCCGCCGACGCCCTCTCGCTCCCTGGCGGACGAGGAGCGGAAGCCAATCGCGACTGGCGAGATGCAGACTCGCTCTATGCCAGATCTAATTCACACCCTGACGGCCATCTGGAAATACAGGCTAATGGTCCACGTCTAATTCACACCCACAGCGAGAAACAGATAATAATGGAGTTTGAGAACACTTCTCTTTGTTAGTTTATGGGATCCTCATGAAGTTGGATTGATTGACGAATTGGATCGCGCGCAGTGTGGAGGAGCTAGATTTGTGAAACGTTGTTATGACTAACTGAGAAGCGTATGAAAGTTATCAGAGGAGCTAGACTGGGAATCACTCATGAAGTGAAGGTTAAATCACAGATTAAATCTCTTGCATTAATTGGAAAGATGTCTCCCTAGCAATGATGTTGCAAATGTTTTATTACCCCGTTCATATTACGGTAGGTGAGATCATCTCAACAAAATTAGATATTTTAAGTGCAAACAGATAGATTTAAGACGTCATTTTTTCCAAGAATGATAAGGGATCGGAATAAAATAACGTTTGCCGACTGCGCAAGGAGGGAAGGGTGTTTTGGGTCGAGGTAAGTAAGGTGTGTAATCACCCCCTTACACGCCTACCCCTACATACACCTTAGCGGTGGCTCGCAGGGCACTGAATAAATAAAAAACTACCGTAAATTATCGATTATTCGTGCTAATGAATGTATTGACCATGGATAATCGAAAAACACGGAAAATATGGTCGTTATATAAAGGCATATATATATATATATATATAAGGAAACTCCTTCGTCATTCCATGAGATTAATTCATGTTTTTTAGCAATGGAAGGCACACTTTATTCAATTTTTCATCCATTTTTTATAAGGGTGGAATTATAGTTTTACAAGTACACAGAACTATCATCAAGCGAAAAAACCGAACCCATTATCCTCAGAAAGCTAAACCAATCAAGTAGCCAGTAATAAACAGATGACTGCAGAAGGACGAATATTTACAAAGGATCGCTGATAAGGATTCATATTCGTCATATGATACCACCGAATAAAATAATGCAGGGCAGATAGTTAATGACTTAATTGCGGCAAAGCAAGGATACGCATTTGCTCGCCATAAAGCGGAACATGGATACCTGTATATCACGGCCAATGAATTCGGGAGAAATAATAATGAAAATAAAATGTCCTTTTTGTTGCGGAATTGAGAATAGATAGTCCCTTCTTCCTATCTAAAACCTCGTCGTTCATCTGCATAAATAATTGAACAACCGCTATTAAAATAAAGTTGTACAGTGATTATAGGACAATGCGAAATAAAAAAATTATAATAGAACTAGATAATTCAAATTTTACATTGGGGTAAAATTAAATTTAATTAGGTAATATGTGGAAAGATATACACATTTGTGGAAAAAGCGTAAGAACTGTAAACTGAAATCCTTAACGAAAAAACCGACATCAGGAAAACACCAGAGCAAAAAGGGGGGGGGTGGAAACGATTATGGGAAGGTATTGAAAGCAAAAAAATGTTTAAATTAAAGAATTAATAATATTTTTATTACTATTGTTAGGGAGCGCATTAAACGGGAATGAATAGTTATTTTCAAAAAGTTTAAGTCATGCCTTTAATGTTCTGATTCCATTGTGTTCAAGCCAAGTCCTTTCAACACCAATGCGATGTTTACAGTTCTTTCATAAGGGTTTCTTGGCGAATCGAGAATCTTTTCTTTCTATACCCTGTTCACTTGATCCGTGGTTACGCCCTTTTGCATAGGGCACTAAACAATAGAAAGGTGAGGTCTAAAGATCGTGAAATAACACGCACCCTCAGCTTATGAATTAGAATAGTTCCCAATAATTCGTTTGATGCACTAGTTTCCTTCAGTATCGTAGCAGCTCGGCTTATGCTCCAAAAGAGCTTTGTTGGGTTCGATGATAGAGTGAAAGATGTGACTAAGTCTACCATCAAGTCTCCGCGACTGTGGGCGGAACGTTTTAAGGATTCTCCTTCCAGCATTTCATTACTGGCTATTTTCAAATTTGATTTTAAACCCCGCTCTTGAAACCAAGTGCTATTATTATTATTAGGTAATCTACCGGTTCAGGTAGGTTTTGGATCGAAAAAACCATCAAATAAATATTTTGTTCCTCCTAGCAAAACACAACCGAACATCCTACTCTACAACAGGCCCCTCCTCATCTTCGTACACTTCTTCCTCCCTTCATCTCGTCCAACATGCCTATCCTATTCCTGCCTCCTCTTGGCTTGCCTAACATTCTCCCCTCGTTCATATACAGTTTTCAACAAACATCCCATTGCCAATCAATATGCTCTCTGCATCAATCTTTCTTTCCTCCTTTGGATTCCTCCCAACAATCCCTCCTCCTTCCCCATCACACCCAGTACATCCTCATTTGTTTTCCTTTCTGTCCACTTCTCCATCCTTCTCCAAACCCACATTTTAAAAGACTCCAATCTACGTCTATCATCCTGCTTCAGTGACCTACTTCCGCGCCGTACATAACTATGCTCCATATCAAGTTTTAACGAGTCTCTCGATCCTTATCCAACATCCCTGTCATCAATTCCTTCCTCCTTGTGAAAGCCTCTTTATCTAAGCCAATTCTTCCACTTACTTCCCTACTATTTTGAACATTTTGGTGCAAATCACTTCCAACATACGTAAACAATTCCTCCTGCTCTAGTTTTTGCCTTCCTATTTTAATGTTAACCTTAGCTTTTCTCTTTCTGGAAAACCGCATAACTTTTGTTTTATTTATATTAATTCTCATCCCACATTTATCGCACTGAATTGCCAACTCACTCAGCAATACAGGCTGTATTTACAATCCTTTGGCTGAATTACAAACTAGAGCTTGGTTATCAGCAAACCTAATTGATTTTACGTATTCCCCGCTAACTTTCATTCTTCCTAGCACTGCCCATCCGGACTCCCCGTTCCCCACTTTCATCTGAGCAGTCTGAGACATGTACAGGTAGCGGATTAGCCTCCTATCCCTCCAATCTATTCCTATTTTCTTTAATATACTCATTAGTTTTTCCCAATTCACTCTATCAAACGCTTTTTCGAAGTCTACAAAACAGGCAAATACCTCCTGGTTGTATTCTATATTCCTCTCGATTAATAATCTCATTAGTGCAATGGCATCGCCCGAACCTCTCCCCTTCCTAAACCCAAACTGATCATCCCCTAAGTAATCATTTGCCCTACTCTCTATCCTTTTGTTGATGATCCTGAGAACAACTTTAGCTGCGTGGAAAATCAAACTTATCGTCCTGTAATCCTCACATGATGTAGCCTTTAGCTTTTTCGGAATAGGAACTAAAATTGATCTCACAAGGGCTTCTAGCCAGATTCCTAATGCTGAGATAGGTAGAATTATCAAATGGTTTCTGATCAAAGCGCTTGCCCTTCGAGAACTACCAATGTATGTCACCCCCCCCCCCCCCCCCCCCAAGTGGTTCGGTGATTTTGAATTCCACGGGAGACGCCCACCTACAGGTACACTCTTCACACTCGATGAGAGGCCAAACCCGCGGTGAAGAACACAACCCATAAACTTACTCCTGGCTGGTTCGCCATGACGATCGTTCGCATCAGGCTCGAAATGCCACGGTTCGCTTATTTGTGCCAGAACGAGGGGTATGTCGAGATTTTTCAACCATTCACTAGAGATCCTGATGCTCTTTTCATCGATCGGGGAACTAGGTGCATTCAACACGAGGAAACGCAGGGAGGTCGGCCCTTTGAATCACTCACTTGCAGCGTGCAACGCTTCACAAACATTATCCCCGCCGCCACTGAAGGATGTGGAGTTCGAAATAAATAAAATATATCTTCGCTCAGTATGTAGGCATTTAAACCGCTACTATATTTCCAGTCAACAGAAAATACCCCGAGATGCATAATTAAGCAGCTTCAGAACAAATTACCAACGACCACAGAGCTCGCTGTTGGCAAAATTACCCAAAGCATTTCAATCGAAAAATTTTAAAGCACGTAACCCAATCTCATAGGCACAAGCTACTATCATAGGCCTATTACAATATTGTCATGCAATTTTAATACCATTTGAATACCAGTTTTAGAATAACATTGAAGTATCCAAGATAATTAGTTCATCATCAAGTCGCTCCGGCGAGAATAATGGCAACACCAAGCTCCTACGTCCTAATTTTTGACAAATTTGTCTTCATAGGAATATATACAGTATGTGGTACGTTCCCCAGGAATGATCCATATGGATAATGGTTCAGGAATATGATCGTCGAAAACATATAAGGACATTAATTATTCGAGGACTATCGGGCATTTTACGTTTTATGAACCGGAAAGCCAAGGATTTTGGTTATACTAGGCAATAGCTTCCCCGCTGTAAATATCTCCTCCGTACGACACACTCAAGGTCAAGGAATCAGACGACTTCTGCGGTGCACAATCTCATTTGAAAAATCAATCAATCCCTGTCTAGAGGAAAACACACACAGGAAATGGGTGAAAAAGCTAACACAAAATCAGGAATGAGCAAAAATTTTCTGTTGAAATGTAACCAGGAGATAAGAGGAGTATGTTATCGTTCAATATGAGAATATGCAACTATTATATGGGATATTTGCGAAGTCAGTTTGACTGCTGAATTAGGAGCAAAGAGTATAGATTCCTGGATAATTAAAATAATTTCGCGGGCCTCCTCCTCCCCTCTCACTGCCATCCCTACTAACACATAAACCCATCGCGCGGACTCGATTTCGCATCGGCGCCATTTTTTCCGATACGTATTCATACCTTGAGAAAGAAGATAAGCACCCCACCAAAACCAATCTGTGCCAAAGATTAACTGCGCGAGAGAAAAACTAAAACGAAATGAATTGGAGAATCCATTCAATGCGCAGATATTGAACGGATATGGTTGGATTTCAAACGGAAGAAAATTTAATGAACACCGAAGCTCAGGGCATTGAAATCCATTAGGATTAGAAATAGAAACTGTGGGCAAAGAAAGAGCGCGAATTAAAATGTCAACAAAACCAATCAATGCCTTTTAGGTGATCTTTACTTTAATAATTTACAACCATTACAACACTTATAAAAGGCCAACCATTACATCATATGTTACGTTTAATGAAATTTATCCAAAATCCTGGTTGCCTAATGGTTAATAATTTACACCCCTTGTACTTTTGTCTTTGAAATTTGGAGTCCAACAGATAACTTAAATGTTTAATATTGCATTACATTTCGAATTAATTACTAGCATGGTTTGATAATAATCTCACAAATACGGATGATATGAACTCATTTTTCATAAGTTCCAAAATTTTTCCAAAATTGTGAACACATTTTTCTGATTAAATTACTTGGAAATTCGAAATCAGATGGGTACGCTTGAAACCCTACGACAAGATAATTTTCATTAGATAGTTAAGGGGTCACGTTATTTAATAACAAAAGGTTCAAGATATTGATGCTTGAACCAGCCACAAAATATAACATAGTACTCCAAGCCCAGGTTATCACACCGAGTTGCGCGACTAGTCGATAAACTGAACTATCTCGATGTGTCGTAGACACATAAAATTAAATTTATGGATCGAATACGCAGTTTTTGGTGATTCAAAACGTTAAAACTGTACATTTCAAGAGTATACATCCTTGGATAAGAATTGTCGGAATGCTATAAATGTTCTGAGATGAAATATTGCAATTCATATCTGTAAAAAAATACCTGTTCTAAGCTAGCGATTGGACTCTATGTCGAGTAGAAAGTATGAAGTAGTGAAAAATGAAATAATGCTGACCACACCAGTTCAAACAGTGGTAAGTAGATGCCATGAGTAACATGTAATTATTGTTTGATCGGACCAAAATCTACGTTTAACTGGAAGATTACCGAGGATGAGTTCAATTTGGAACCAGCTCAACCATCGTTAAAATAAAAATAAAATACGGAAAGCAACTACGAAAAAACAAACCATCTTGAGCGAATTACGGAAATAATATCGACTCCTTGGATTTCCATTATATTCAAGTGGACGACTAGTGCACGGATCCCCAGCATCCCGGAACTCCGCACATGCTGATTATTGCCAAGGTTATGCACGTGATACATCCTTTCATTTACTTGCCATCATCTCTTTTTAATAATCTCACGCGATTTTCGCAGCTTCGATTAAATTCAGCTCATAGAGCTTCTTGAACGTAAATTTAGCCTTCATAGCCTGTGTTCATCATGGAGAAGTAACAAGCATATGTTAAAGGCGAGGTTATGTTACCAACATTCAAAGAGAAGTAAGAATCGGATCAATACGGCAGATACCATAGAACTTACACTCTCTGGTTGAAAAGTACATTGCATAAATAAATATACAACGAACCTAGACGATGGGGGATTATTCTTAAAAATTCGTTCGCTTAGAAGGAAATGCTTGGTTACCTGTATCTAAGAGTGGTTAAGAACGAGCCTGCTATCGAACATTAATTACTACTCTCCTATCAACAAAAATAATAAAAACAAAATCTGTGACATCCTCGTGAACAATATCTTAAATAATTAAATCAGGAAGTAAATTTACATAACTGGAGAGCTCATTTAACTCGATTGATAAGGAATTATGCGTTTCGGAAAGTGATAAAAAGCTGTTGCAGACCCACCTGCCCAAAGCAAATACCTGAATACGCAAATGTTGTATATGTTGGCGAGGTTGTGCGCCAACATTCAAGAGCGTAGCAAGAATCGGATCGATATGGCAGAGACCACAGGGGTGAGGGGTATGTCGCCTCTAGGGGACAGCGGGGGGTTAGGGGGGGGAAGGGGAGGAGCGAGGATGAGCGGGCCTGGAATCGAGACCGGTCGTCGGCCCAACGATCCTCGCCCGGAGACACGAACCAGGAGGCGGAGGAGAGACACAAAAGAAAGCATCCTCGGATATTTTTGCACCGGCCTCGTTTTGAGTAACTTTTTGCCAAAAAAGAAACGGCAATCAATCGGGCGAAACGAGTACAAAGAATAGGCGGTGAAAAACTACTATTTTCACAATTTCATGTTGCCATGCCAAAAATTAATTCTCATTTTTCACTTTTTGCGGTATCGGCACGAATAGGACAGTAGCCACATCACGTAGTCCTCTGGCTGCGTACGTCGTCGGAGTCTCCTGCGTCTAGATACACGCATAAAATTGAGACCAATGAGATTTATAAGGGATGGGAGACTTATTAGAAAACTAAAAATACAGACCTTTAGCCAGCCAACTGATGAATATGTATCATGTTGACTCTGGAGGTATCACAGATCTTGTGGGATCGATGGCGATAATTTATGTTCACCTATTTAGCACTCTAGGCTTCCGCTACATGGAAATCACACCTTAACTTGGACATCTACTGAGACAGATCAGATTTGGAATGAACACGATGGATTCCATGGCAATAGAATTTGATGTCTACACGTATTTCCCATCAGATATATTGACATTAACATTAACCTGAAGCAGTTGCATGTCTGATGGTTAGAATTATTTTTGGAACTGATTTAATTATTCCTTTACCGACTAGTTAAGTAGTAATGCAATCAAAAAACGAACTGAAGTTTTTAGTGACGTTCAATAAATCCATTAAAATGATTCAAATTAATCAGGATTACATTTCTGAGATTTTAAGATAGGCTACCTTAACTAAATGATATTTTTTCGATGAAAAAAAGAACTGAAGAACACGGAGAGCACGCGGAAAATTGGACAGGAGGATGGTTAGATTGAAGTGAGACGTAACTGGACATATGATGTGAATAGTTGTCGCGAAAATCATCTTCTAACATGATATACACGGGAGTTTCCTGTTAACTGTTCCGAATTCCAATTCTTTCCCATCTTTATATAATCGTTTCTCATCTAAAATTACATTCTTTTGAAAGCTTTCCAATTATAAGGAATTATTCTTCCTCGTAACATGAATGTCGATCGCCAGACACAAACCTATTACAAAGCTATTTCAAACGCGCTTGTTTGAAATTGCTTTTAACGCAAAATTACGTTTTAAGGTGACCATTATTTTTCCGCTGCATTGAACTGTCCAGAATGTGTAATATTTCTTTTGTTACACGAAGTGGGATGGGTGAAATCACTTTCATAGAAAAATCTTCGAGGGCGTGGCAGCAGAGGCGTTGGGGGGTTGGGGGTTTCGGAGGGGTCACTTCGTGTCGGTTAGAGTGCGTGCGGACGCACTGGCGCGCACCAGGAAGGGCGGCGGAGATAGCACCGGGAAGGGGAGGCCGGAACTGCGGAACTATAATGGGGAAGGGGGGTGTGGAGGGAGCGGATGGGGTGGGGGAGCGTGAAGGGGCGTAGGTTTTTTTAGGGTTTGGAGGGGGGGGGCAGGGGTACTCCGGAAGGAAGGGAGGGGGTCGTAGGGGACGGGAGGAGGGGATTGAGAAGCAGACGGGACACGCATTCTGGCAAGGCTCAAACCAAGGCTTCCCAAGCAACCCCCAAGACACCGCTCTGGGAGGGAAATTAATGTGACTGGGAAACGCATTTGGCCAGCGAGCCTGAACGACGAGATTTCACTGCATTTCATTCCCCGGAAATATATAATTTTCTCAAATAGTTCAAATCATGACACCGACGCAATTGAGGATGATTGTCAAATTTGTCAATTCCCAACTTTATGTGTATCTCAATTATCACGAGCGCAACACTACGATATCCGTTAAAATTATCATTTTAATATAAAATTTCATGAAGATTTGAATCAAAATATCAAGTAATCCTTTTCTATCTCTGGAGTAAGCATAGGATTATAGTACGATATGCCTAATTATTTCATTTCTGCCTCCGTCTGAAACGAGTACGTAATAATATTTGGGCCATTTCCTAGGCACGTGCAATTTCATTTTTAACAGAAGAATCTTGCAAATGTATCATTTTTGATTGAATTTTACTCCATTTTCGTTATTCGGTTCTTGCGAACAAATAAAATTTTGTATATATTCTAAATGATAAATTAAATGCGAAATCGTTCACAAGGCATTCGCAAACGTAGAATATTTTTAACGAACAAGAAGATGAGGGGACCAATACGCCGTTGAGAAATATGTGTAATGCCATTGTAAAATCTGTTGGAAACCCTTTTAAAAAGGGAGAGTTGAGCTCTCCGTGTTCAATCACACAACCCTTGAACGTGACACATGGGGTGAATGTCGCCGCTACGAACAGTCCCCGGGACTAAGAAATTGAAAACCATCAAAGGAAGCCCAACAATTTCTACGAAAGGTATCTAGTCTCCTCCCTATATCCCTAAACTAGTAAAAGGTGTCTAAATACGACACGCAATTGTTTGAAACATAGAAATAAGGACATAATGTGATGGATCCTATGATTTCATCTTTTTACAGAGAACTAAATATAAACCAAGCGGTGTTTATGGAATAAAAATTATACAAAAATTAAAAACCATAAAGCTGCTGAATTTACAACCACATTTATTTATTTTTTTAATTCTACATACATTAATATTAATTTTACAATGTGCTTTTATTTTCATATCACCTTTTACCTATTTTGTTCATGATCATACAGTATGCACTGATACATAGCTGAAGAAAGAAATTATGATCGTATTCATAGTGCCAAAAATGAAACGCCTCAAAAACGTGCCTTATACCTTATCTGCCGTACCTTCTGGACGATTCAGTGATTTTTAGTTTTTTTCAATGTTAACTAGTCAATGGCGCTGGCATTCAAAAAATGACTAGGGTTTATGTACCTGCAGGACTGAAAATGGTAAAAATGAAAAAAATATCGCCTTACTGAATTCAATGATCGAGATTATCTTTCTGTGTCTTCATAAATGAATAACGGTCAATGATAAATCGGCATAGGTCGAATTTAAGAGTCTTTAATTCGTTCTTTAAATCCGCAAATTTAACGTATTGAAGACTGAAAAACCCATACTACTCTTAGAAACTAAAAGGCGAAGGAACATCCACTTATGGAACACATCTCTGACTTTCACAAAAGCGTTCGCAAAGTGATTAGATAGTAAATGCGCTGATCTATCGAAAGGATGAAACATAGTAAAAAAATCATGATGAAACATAGCTTTTGCAAATTTTCGATCGAGGTCAAAGATAGAATGAAACATTTCCTTCTTTTAGCGGTAGTTGTCTTCAGGCGCCATTCCTTCGAATCAATTCCTTACTATTTTCAATTGTGAAATAAACATGGACAGGAAAATAAAAAAGGAAATAAACAGCAAAAGTTCCTCTTTCTGGTGCTTTCCGATAGCGAAAGAACGTCTTTATCCCCGATTCGGATAACTTTCTCTTCTTTCTTTTCAATATTTGGAATAATTAATGTCAAGTACCAATGGACGAGTGCCAAGGAATGGGAAACCGGTGCTGAGGATCCCCGGTTCCGTTCTAAGAAATGTCAAGAAATTTTTCCTCTTTTTTCCTATAGCTTTAAATTTTGTGGGTAGTTTTTCTATTCAAGTTTCGATTGAGATGATTTATTAATCGTGTTTTTAAGTGTTCTATTAAATATAAAACCATTCCCGCTTATCTGTAACAAATTCAATTAAGGAGCTTCAATAGGACCTCAAAAGTCCGTGAAAATTGTAAGCTTTTTTCGATGCCTGGAAGTGTTTAATAATTTCCGTGAAGCAGCCGGTCAATAAGCATTTGGCGGGTTCAAGAGAAAGAAAAAGAACGAAATAGCACATGGACTTGACGCCAACGGAGTTACGACTTTTATACGTAAACGATACTCTGTCTAAGCAACAGTTTCTAAATTGGAGATAGAGAAAATCTGAGAGAATTCAAATGATTCTAAGGTATAATTCAGGTAAAAATTCTGACCTCAATCTCATATCAAATTTATTTATATAACTCGTCAGTGCGCAATAATATTCATTCAGGGTAGTGTAAAAAAAATGTATTCAAAATTATCAACTCTGGGGATTCCTTTGGCAAAAAGGATTTACAAACAGTAAATCAAAGACTGACGAACGCTTGTCAACCGTTAAATGCGCACGTGGGGGTGGAGGGGTTAAATTTACCAGCCTTAGCAAAAAAATTAAAAGCCTAGACGCACGGAATGTTGCCAGCATTCCAAAAAATAAATGTCGGCACTGAAAAATAATACATACCTGTCTAATTAGATGGGGAATTACAATTACGTAAGACTATAATTACGTTTTAAACCCGTAAAGCTAGAAATGGTGTTCCCTATTTTGTTCGCAGGGGTTCCGAGGACGTCGGTTTTTCAGTTCTGTTCTCCAGTTTCTGCGGAATTTGGCATTTGATTATACAGACATTTACATAAAAAAATCAACAAAGCAGTCAGAGAAGTATTTGAGGTTCTACTTCTACTAAGACTTATGTACGTGGAATAGCAGAACGTTGTATGGCATAAAATTACCAAATTCACATGAGAACTAGAGGACTGAAATTAAAGATGAAGATTTTTACGTAGGCACATGGGATACAGGTAGACCTGCGGCCTCAATGAGAAGGCCAAAATACAAAGGGTACACTCAGTCACCGTCAGCTTCCAATTTATGTGAGGATTACTGAATGCTCGTGATTCATATTCTACCGCAACGATACATCCCCAATAACGCTCACTTTTATTCCTATGTAAATGATAATGTGAATCGTTTTTTTGCCTAAAAATGACTTAAAATGGTTTCGGAAAAAGATTAAAGTTCATTCAAAAATGATTTTCGAAAATATAAAATCTAAAATGAAAGAGACATTTATCAACTACCGCGATAGCTAAGCATAATTATGTCAGGAAAGAGAGGAAGGGATAGAAAAATGCGGCGCATGCAAAGGAAAATAAAGACTTCATGGCCGACAACATAACTACAGGGTGCGTTTTGAAAGTAATGCAATAAAATTTCCCGCGCCGCTCCTATTGGTTGGAGGGGGATCGAACCACTAGGAGTAGATGGGGGGGGGGGACTCTAAGCTTTGCCACGAAACCGGTCTCAGTGCTCTCCATACTGTGGATGCGGCAGGACGTCAGTTATGGCAAACCTCTGCGCGCCGACCGTGTCACGAAAAAAATGGAATCGACGATCGAGCAACGTTACGCGATTACTAAGTTTGAACTGAACTGAAAAAAAATCTTGAGGAGACAAACAAAATGATTCGTGAGGCTTACGGGGACTCTGCTCAGCCCTACTCACAAGTTTCGAGGTGGCTAAAGGCTCGTATATATGCTTCAAAGAAAGGAGGCCTGTCCTGAAAGACTTGCACTATGTATGGGCAAGGTCAGCTTCAAAATAAACTAATGCAAAACCAAAGGTTTCAAATTATTAGCCGAAGCAAGCCAAAAGAGTTGAATATAAAAAGAGGGAAGGACACACTGGGGCAAAAGGAAGATTTCTGTTACCTTGGGGCAGAAAGATGACCAACGATGGAAGAAACTGGAGGGAGGGAGCAGAATGGCGAAGTTGAATACGCCTTTCTATCACGAGATGCGACAAAAAAATACCAAATTACAGGAAAAACGTACAAATGGATTTTAAATTTATATGGCAGCTGGAGGTGGGTGATAGCCGAAGCAGACAAAAAAGAACAACAAGAAGTGACTGAAACGTTATGCAACGGTAGAAGGGTGATATTAAGATGGACAGACCAAGTGATTAATGAAGAAATCCCTCTAAGGTGAAGGGAGAAGACTATAGAAGCCTATAGAATACACTTGACAAGAAAAAGAGCGGAACTAATTGGGCAAAATCTGAGGCACGAGATTTCACTGAAGACCGCAGCGAACGGAATAACAGATGGGAGAAATAAAGGGGAAGGTCAAGAATACGCTGACTAAAATGAAGAATAAAAACGAAAGGGGAAGAACTTGGAAGGAACAAAAAGATTAGCAGGGAGTGAGGGAATCGGTGAACTAGGAAGGCTCCTGTAAAACATCCCTCGGAGAGATAACCAATGATAATGGCCAAGATTGTTATGGATGAAAAATGTAATATTGTCTCCCTGAATCATGCCACACAGATAAACGCATAGCTGCAAAATTTAGCAGAGACATATAGGGGGGATAAAATGGCGCATGCTGAACGAATGTAACAAAAATGTAATATTGTCTCCCTGAATCATGCCACACAGATAAACGCATAGCTGCAAAATTTAGCAGAGACATATAGGGGGGATAAAATGGCGCATGCTGAACGATATGAAGCACCAGGACGGCTCGGTTGTGGCTCGGGAGCAGGCAGTGAGAGTGCGACTCCATGGGCAAGGCGGGGGGGTTGCGAAGACTGAGAAAGTCGCTGACGGAGATGAGGGCGGGAGGGAGGCTTGGCGGAAGAGGCACGGGGGGGGCGAGGGAATAATTGGGGGAGGGGAGGGGGCGGAGTGCGTGCGAGTGAGGGGGGAGGCGTCTGGGTGGGGAGGAGAGCGGAGAGGCACTTTGACTCGCCAGAGAGCTTTTTATTTTTGCTTTTTAATTTATCGTCGAGAGGGAGGCGACTACAACAGCGCTGGTGCCCTGGCGTCGAGAAGGCCATCGGGCACGCGGCACGCAAGGGCCCGTAATAAAAGCGTCCGTTCATCACGAAAAATCATCATGAAAAATGGGGTGGGAGGTGGGTTATTTATCGATGCGGAGGTCTCAACTCCGCCGAGCCCAAGGGCACGAACCCTGACCATGTCACACCAAGGCGGCTCGAAAAAGGGACAACAAAAAAACAACGAAATTCAAGGTGGCTGAAGAAAAAAAATAAATTGCCTCATGAATAGTTTCAAAATAAAGTGAAAGATCAATTTCACGACATCATCAGAGAACGTGAACATCACGGCACACACCAAACTTTTATTTCATATAACTTCCAGGCACCATAGACTACGAGAGAAAGGCATCCCAGTTAGTGCGAACCCGAATTTATTTCTCCAACATACTAAGGTTGTTTTATAGCCAAAATAAAGGAGCTTTTCCGTAGCAAAGAAGTTTTTACAAAAAGGAGAGGGTTGATGACAAGGACGTAGGGATCTTCAGAAAACATAAAAGAACTTTGATATGGAGCCTGGTTTTATACGTCGCCGAAACATCGTAGTTGAGGCAAAATGATAAAAAGTAGAATGGAAGATTTGCAGATAAGGGCGCGGAGAAGGGTGGGCAATGAAATTCTGAACGACTGTGGCATTTAGACTAAATCACAGACGCGAAAGATTTCCAGTGCATTTTAACGAGTGCGCCGAGAGAATAATGGAAGAGACAACGTGCACACAACTACCATCAATGTTGTAACGTGCAATCCAACTGAACCCAGGAACGAGTTACACCTAAGAGAAAATAACATGCAAATGAATACTTAGCAGGGAGACGGGTATATCGTACATATTTTTCTTTCCATGGAACTGATGAGAAACACGATAAAACAAAACGGAGGATTAGGAAAGAAAACTTTCTTCGGTACTATTCGAATCCCTGCTCTGAATAATATTTACAATTGGATTAATTATCTAGTGCGCTAATTTAGGGGTCATTCCGAAAACTGACTAAGATGATTGTAGGCGGATATTGTAGAATCGCGACATAGAGAATTCTTAGTAATTCTTTAATAAAAGGCACTTTTAAACATTCCACTCCTTGTTTCAATATGTCAACCGGTTTCAAAGCAGCAATCAAATAATTTACAAAATGTTTTGCTATTCTGAGCACTGATAAATGTCTTAGTCATACCCGCCGGGGGAGTATTAGGAAAAAATGAAGAGGGAGCGAGGAGAGTGATTAGAAAGGGATAAGTCATAAAGGGAGAAAACACAACGGTCAAAAGCAAGGTCAAATCCGTAAAAGAACTACCGGAGGGAGAGGGGAGATATGAACGGATAAGAGGAGCGAAAGATTCGTGGAAACAAAGCAAATTCCGCAAAGTTGACCCAAATATTAGAGCATCCAAAAAAATAATTAATTTAAGCAACTTTTTTCAAACATACCTAGGCAAAATAAGACATTCCCGTGAGAAAACTATCAAAACTCGGAAGAATGACGCGATTATCATGCTGGAACCGGAGGTCGTATTGGAATATATTTGACAATATTATAAAATACGAGTCTTTTCAATCGGGAATTGACGTTTACTATATAATCATAAGGGGAGCTATGATAAACGGTACAGGAGAAGTCTTTGAGTTTTGGCAGATGTTTTGCTAACCAACAATTTACCTTCAGATTTCCATTTCCTAAATTTAAATCATAATAATAATTCCCCCATTTCGAATCCTGAAGAAGCCAGGCTACAGCTACGAACCTCTCTCCACGTAGACTGCAGCGAAATAGAATACATTATAACTAATTTTGACAAACTGAACGTAGTTTTTCCCAGTTTCCCTTAACACCCAACCATAAAGCATTACTTAAATCGTGAAAAAAAAGAGAAATTCGTGATGCACAATGATGTCAAAAGCAAAGGTAACGCCGTCACCGGGACGTGGCATGCAATCAACTATAATTGCTATGGAAGATGAAAACGTCAGCAGTTTATCACACGCCCACACAGGTGATAAAGACCCCTAGTGCGCGCGCAGATTGCCCAGGCCCTCGAGATGAAGACATTATCAACGTGCCTTACGAGTCAAACTCAGCTCAAACAAGACCTCCTCCGCGGGAAGGAAGATGACGATCGCAAATCACTCCGAACGAGCGAAAAGGAACTCCGTGGGAGGCGGAGCGTATCTCTTAATTCGTCCAGGCGTCTGGGAATGCTGCGATGTCCTTTGTCTTCAAGATGGCAAACCCAGGCACGGCGTAGCAACGTCCTCTCGAAAGCTATTCCAACTAGAACATACTTTTCACAAAACATAAGGTCTGATTTTGAGAGGAATGGCAACCCGTTTGCTAATTTTGGCAACTTCATCGAAACAATTCAATTCCGGCGACTCTAAAAAAATTGAACGAAAATCTTTCTCACTGAGCATGGGGTCTTTTCATTTTATTTTAGCAGGCATTTTATAAACTGAGACAGGTTGAACACAACTATTCTCTCTGAAGAGAATACGTGGAAATGTAGAATAATATGACTTTCACCCCCAACAGTTGGAGTCATCGATAAACATGAATTGATCGATCCTCAGCAAAAAGAAACACAGGCGTTCGCTAAGGGAATAAATACTAAATGGAATGATTCACTTTCAATCGCTTTGCCTTGAATTGAGTCAGCTGAATTTCTAAAGGGTAAAAAAAATGCATTGATCTGGCGATTCACGAAAATGAATCACTTCTTATTTAATATGATGGTTAAAGCGATAGGCGAGATGGAATATTCCATGAACTCAGCAAATTAAAAAAAACACTTTGCAATATTTCGTATGTTTACTCGAAGTATCCGATCAATTTCCATCCCATCGCTATCCCATTTCTACCATCAAAGGGGTACAATGAGAGGCTCTTGCGACCCCTCGTTTAAATATGTCGGGATTTGTGAGTGTGGAGGGATGTAGGTCTTAAGGTAAGGGTGGGGGGAGGCTTTCGGCGGGGTTTTATAATCCTCAGAAAGTAGAGGTTAGTTCGGAGCGAAAAGGAATGGAAACGAGGGTCACACACAAGTGGGCTAGTTCAGTAGGGTTAAGGGTACAGGGACATTGCCGTGCACTCTATTGAAATACTGCCAAACCCTTACACAAACTGACTCTACATTTGTGACCCTCGGTTCCGTCATTTTCCTCTTCCAACTACTCTCACTCCTGCGAGGATTACCACCGCACCCCTCCATAATTCCTCCATCCCTTATCCCCACCCACCCCCACCCCACCATCACTCACCCCAACTTATTTCAACAAGACCCCACAAAAGCTTGTGCCGTTGTAGCCAATTGCTAGAGATTTGAACGCATTGAAACCAGTCAGCTATTCCATTGAATTGTGTGAAATTCCAAAAATATTTTATTAATTTATTAGGCAAGGAAGCTTTCGCAGGAAGGAGGGAGTTGATGACAGGGACGTTGAGGAAGAATTTTAAGAAAAGGTTCGTCAAAACCTTGATATGGAGTGTAGTTGTGTGCGTTGCGGAAACGTGGTCATTGAGGCAGGGTGATAGACTGGAGGCTTTTGAAATGTGGGAGTGGAGAATGATGGAGAAGATAACGGGGACAGAAATTAAAACACACGAGGAAATGGTGGGGAAGGAGAGAGTATTGCTGGGAGAAATCCAAAGGAGGCAGGAAAGACCCAGCGCATGAATGATAATGGGATGTTTAAGACTGTGATAGAGGGGAGAACGTTAGGCAAACGAGGAAGGGGTTGGAATAGGATAGGGATGTTGGACGGAATGAAAGGAGGAAGAAAGTATGGGAAATTGAAGAGGGACTTACTCTAGTGCCCGACATCAGGTTGTGTTTTTTGTAATGAGCGGTAAGTGTAAACATGGTTGTACAATTGCATCGGCTGCATCCATCCAAAAACTATCTCAATCGATAGAATCATCATCATCATGATTTCAATCCTAAGATTGGTTTACTGCAGCTCTCCATTCTACTCTATTTTATGTCATTGCCCTCAATCCTTGATACCATCTCTGTTTTACGTCCTTCTTAATTTGCCCTATGTACATGTCTCATGGTCTTCCACTTGGAATCTTCCCTTCTATTTTTCCCTTATCATATTCCTAATCAATCCATTGCGCCTCAATGTGTCTTCAATCCATCTATTTCTTCTTGGCCGTAGAGTTCTCCATATGGTCCTATCCTCTTCTGCTCTTCTATATACTTCCTCGATCCTTACTTTGTCTGTCCATTTAATCTTCAGCATTCTTCTCCAGCACCATGTTTCAGAGGCTTCTATTCTTCGCTGGTCCACTTTTCCAATGTTCCAAGTCTCG
The DNA here is from genome assembly GCF_022747635.1 of Hetaerina americana. Classification (NCBI taxonomy): domain Eukaryota; kingdom Metazoa; phylum Arthropoda; class Insecta; order Odonata; family Calopterygidae; genus Hetaerina; species Hetaerina americana. The sequence goes on from NW_027287095.1 coordinate 8,487,330, forward strand.
AAACCATAGAGAGTCATACTCCACACGAAAGTCTTGACGAATTGCTTCCTTGTTTCCAGTCAGGTTCTTTGAATACCAATAATAATAATAACAATTGGCATGTGATTTCACAAAATTACTAAGCTTCCCAAAGATTTCATTTCATCCACTCTACCTGATTTTCAAGATCAAGGGACTAGCTGGCTCTAAGTCCGCCTGCCCTTTGCCCTCCCCCCTTCCCATGACTAATTGGTAGTCCGAGAGGCTCTCGCATCAGAAAGCATCACCAGCGCGCATGAGGCTCGCCGTATACCCCGGCGACGCGGACGAGGGCGTGCGCTCTTTCTCGCAGGCGTCGACTCGGAATTCCAGCGGTGATTTAACCGAGCGGCGACATGCAACCGCCCACGCCACACCACATTCGTGGCACATTACGAGCCAACGTGACCCACCCACCGCGCCGGAGGCGGCCCCGGCGCGGTGGGTGGGTCCCGGCGAGCAGCTCCGCCCAATCCGTCATTCGCGGCGGGAAGAATTCGAGGAATGCGCGCCTCCACGCCCTCCGCCGGCCTCCTCCTCGCCGCCGCCGCTGCTGCTCTCGCACCGCACCTGTGCACAGCGAGGCTGACCTCCGCGCCGCGAAATACGCGCGACCCCTACGCGTCATATCCCGAGCGGAGACTTGCCCCTCCTCCCCCTCTCCTCTCCAAAAATCTTCCTTTCGACCCGAAAGTGGTGAAAAAACTAGAGTGCGGGCGTCGATTGGTCCTTCCTCCTCACAGCACCAGATTCATAAGTAACGGTTAACGTTGTGCACGATATAATAACCGATCTAAAGGTAGTTAGGTGCGATCCCTTTGTATTTGGTGCACCGTATGCCAATCTATTATCATTAGTCTGGCTGGCTATTCATCTACATCTACATAATACTCCGCAAGACGCCGCAAGGGCGTGCTAGGGGGGTGCTAGGTCACCACCCGTAAAAAGAAACAAAACCACATGCAAAATCAACACATACATGCAAAGCTATACCCACAGTGGCGTATATATTCATGCAAAAATCTTTTCATTCTACACGCATGCAAATACATATACTATCATCTAACAAATAATTGCACCTTAGGATGCAGTAAGAAATTTATCTAGTAACGTGCAAGCTAGAATTTGAAAAGTAAGAAGGCGAAATTCCACTACCACATGCACATGCAACATAAAACGCTCTCCTACCCAAGGACACAGTAGGGCACGTGACCTAAAATTGCAGGCAGCGGGAGGGTCCCCTCACCGAGTAAGACTAGGGATGGAAGGGGATACTTGAAAAACAGACAAAGCAAGGCAAAGGCAAAGTTATATTGTAACGAGCACTAAATTATTTAAGGGCATTCTAATGCGGTCATGCGGAAAGAAATGGTTCGGACAACAGAGAGATCTCTATTATGAGATTTAGATCATTTTGTCATTTGAAAGGTGTGATATCCCAATGTTTTCATAACATAATTAATAATGAAATCCATTGGGTCGACTATGGTGTCGGCGATGAACGTTGTTCATACTTTGCAATCCAGAGCTTACGCTATACACACGTCAGGCAATGCGTTCCGCTGTCCCTAACTATTTGTGTTTCCCAGGACAACCCAAATAAATCAATTTCCCCGATTTTCATGCCTGAGTTTAGACCAAATGAAAACAAAGCGAAGGGCCCCCAAAGAATAAAACCAGAGTAAGACTCGCGTGAGGAACAAGAAAATAGTACGCCCACTGATCCGACACTATGCGAACAAAAGAAAAACCAAGCCTCGAGGAAATAATGACATATATTAACAGCAAGTACCCAACCACATCCCCTAGGTCTATACTGAATGAATATATTTAAACATAACAGTTTTAGGTTTAACTTTGTGGACTTAACACTTACACAATAGAGATTATATCTATTATATCACTCCCACAATAATAATAAATAAAGAATATCGATGATGCACAGCATCGATACCATGGTCGTGAAATATTAAATCTTTATTGTGGAAGTGTAAAGTTTCTTTTTTACCCTCATAGAATATATTTAAGATGAATGGCAAGGAATGAAAAAATGCTTCAATACATTCCTTGTCGTAAAAATTATTTTGGGTCCATAAAATTTACAACAAAAATTTAAGATGCACCCTGATATTTTGGGGGTCCTTTTAAGGATCGCATGGCAACTTTCATCTATCGCGTGACAACTCCAAAAACTCGTGCATATCAACTGGTACTTTATCGTGACAATATCTTTATGAATGCCTTATCCGTTTTATCGATGCATGTAAAATATGAAAGCGGATATTAATTGCATTTGCACGCATTAATGGCATAAATGCGTGTTTTTTCCACACGGTTATGATGTCATATAGATAAAAATGAAGCTTTGAGAATCCAAATCAATCTTCCGAGTTCATGTGGTTTATCTTCCATATAGGCGTTAGCCATTCCAATTCGAAGGAAATGTCACAAACATCCTATAGTAAAAAGATAACTTTAAGAGAGCAAAGGAAATTGATTGAAACCTGATGCAATTAATTTATTTGCCTCTGAAAAATTTTACGTCTGATGACATGCGGGTTGTGATGCATCCCTCAATCGAAGTAATTATCCACGATTTTTTCTCCATACAAATGCTCAAAATATGCGTATACACGAGTAATTCGTGAAATCAAAAGGAAAATATTGGAAACTAATCCAAAAATATAGAAATATAATTAATGACAACACCACTAATATAACTTTCTAGTCGGATATCTGTAACTATCCCAGAACAATTGCAAGACCGGGGTAGTACTACGTTATTGTGATCTTCTCCGCAGTTGAACTCTCTCACTCTTATTGATGGTCACCTAGTTGACCCAAATATCGGAATAGAGTTCAACAAAAATCAATATTGGCAATAGAACTGACTCCTTACAAACTGACAACCAATATTTCACACCCTCTTTGTTTCGATTGTAAACCACTTAATTATATAAACAGTCTCTGTAATACTAGTGGTTTACGATTATCTGAGCTTTCATATCCTTACTACATAGCTGAGCCAATTAAATTAAAGTCTTGTTTTAAATATACAGAAAAATACCACCAATTCCTGCAAAGCCACTCTAGTACGTTGCATTCTCACACTTACGTAATCTTAACGGGTGATTCACGTACGCCTCCAGACACTTGTCTCCATGGCGACTAAGATGGATAATGTAGCCGCAGAGTAAATGCATTCAACTGCTTCGTGTAAAATCATAGCAACATAGAAAATTCCTCCAAGTTTCCGCAGAAATATGACAACCAATAAGCACGACGCAGAACCTTTAATCTATCCAATATACTCGTATTAAACTTAAAAACTTAAATTCGGTGATCTTGAGCGTTCTCCCGGGAGACGGAACATCAGTGGTTCAACTTTCGATCCAGGTGACCAATTCTGCGGTATTAAAAAATGAAGTATGCCATAAACTGAGAACTTGGTATGGATGAAGATGCGGACTGAAAATGCCGGCTTACGCATACTTCCTTGATCAAAAAGTTCCCGGAATAACCACCGTGTGGCGCTCCCATCGTTCCGATTTGAGTTCTGTTTTTTTTGTTAAATTGGTACATCTGTTGTTGATATTCCCTTTAAATCTTATTATCATAACTTGACATTTGCAAAAGTTACGTAGCCAAGAGTACATCTATCTCTGTGTGTGTTGGCGATTTTTTACAATTGCAGAAATGGATTTAAATTTGCAACAACGAACTTGTATTAAATTTTGCGTAAAAAACGGATTTAGTGGCGCACGGACGTTGGAAATGTTGGAAAAGTGTTTCGGCAACGATTCTCTAAAAAAAACGGTCGTTTACCAGTGGCACGAGCGGTTCAGAAGTGGTCGTGAGTCAATCGAAGATGATGAACGCAGTGGCAGACCATCGACATCGAAAGTCGGTGAAAAAATTGATAAAGTAAAAGAAATGTTGGTCAATAACCGCAAACTAACCATCAGAGAAATAGCGGAGGACTTGAACATTGCCTATGGATCCGCCCAAGACATTGTGGTTAATGATTTGGGTTTCCGTCGTGTAGCAGCAAAGTTGGTGCCGAAAGACCTCAATTTCATGCAAAAAAGAGACCGTGTTGACGTCGCAAAAGACATGATTTGCGAGGCTGAATCCGATCCCACATTCATCAAAAGGATCATTACTGGAGACGAGACGTGGGTTTATGAGTACGACACGCAATCCAGATATCAGGCAAGTGAATGGCGTTCACCAAATGAGCCGAGACCAAAAAAAACACGTCGTTTTCAGTCAAAAAAGAAGGCAATGCTGACGGTTTCATGGATTACAACGGTGTAGTGCATCATGAATTTTTGCCAGAAGGCCAGACAGTAAACAAAGAGTATTATTTGGGCGTTATGAGACGTTTGCGTGAAGCAATTCGCCGAAAGAGACCAGAAATGTGGGCAGAAAACTCGTGGATTTTGCACCATGATAACGCACCGTCGCACAGTGCTATCATTATTCGTAATTTTTTGACGAAAAATGCAACAAATACCATCCAACAGCCACCGAATTCACCTGATTTGGCTCCCTGTGACTTCTTTCTGTTCAATCGAGTTAAAAAACCATTACGGGGAACGCGTTTTAGCAGCCGAGAGGAAGTAATGGAAAAATCGCAGGAAGCACTGATGGACATACCGAAAACCGAATATAAAAAATGTTTCGAGGATTGGATCAAGCGCTGGCATAAGTGTGTTGCAGTCGATGGGGATTACTTTGAAGGGGACAATATAGATTTAGATGAATAAACTTGTATTTTTAATTTTCTGAATAAATTCCGGGAAATTTTTGATCAAGGTAGTATAACACATTTACGATACTTAAAATTCTTTCAAGACAAAGGAAAATGAATGTTTACGCTTCAACCATAAGGCCATCATGCTGCCATGCTGTTGTGCGCAGGCATCCATGGATCAAAGGAAACAGTGAAAGCAAAAAAAAAAACATTTACGACTGTTTTAGAGACATAGAAAATCGATATGAACCATTAAATACAAATAATTGCATTTCAATTTTGGGATTTTTTTATCTCTATAGTTCCTTCGCAAAGATATGCATTTGACGAGACAGTTGTAAGTCTCACAAGCGCTAAATAATACCTGGGATCCCAAAACAACTATGGACTTGCGTGTAAACTCAAGAGTTGGAATTCGAGGAAAATGTAATAGCATTACATTACGTACTCACTAAGTTGGCAGTAGGCCACTGTCCTATTCAATAACGCTGTCGAAATACTATACGTTACGACGTTACTGAGGGAATTATTCCAACTTTCACCAGAGTTTGTCTAAGAAAATGCTACATTGCAAAATCAACAGCAGTGTGGTTCCATTATCACGCCAGTCCACACAGAAAAATATATACATCGCCGAGGAGCAGGGTGAGACGTGGGGAGGGGGGGGGGGGTTCCGAGATATCTCCTTTGTTGGGATGAAAGTGAATAGAAGAGGCGAGGAGGGGGGCGGAGAGACGGTGGACGATACCAGCGGAAGACGTGATTAAGGACGTGTGATAATTAAAAAAAGTACTTTTTATGGCCATTTAAAATCTTTAATAGAGCTGAACCGACACTTACTCATGAAAAAAAACGTGGTACCGAATTTTTCATACCTTCTTTAGGGACCTAGTTTGACAGTAAATCAGGGTAACAACTTACACATAGCTCCAATTATATAAAACACCGTGTGGAAAAAGTTACGGAAATGTAAAGAAAATCGAAAGTCACTTCGAATAAAAAAAAGAAACAGGCAAATTTCTTCCCAAAGAAACGATTGGAAGAAGTACTTGACTCTGCAAACAGGAGGCAGACGTTACCTGTAACGACAGTGTCTCGTGCATGGGGACAATCAAATAGGAAAACTAAGGGTGAAATATCACGTGAGATCGTTCACATATAAAGCGGCCGGCGGGATTCCAGTACTAGTCTCGATTTCATTCCCCGGATGGGGGATGGGGGATTTGGGGGGGGGAATCCCGGCGCATAAGATGAAGATCCGGAACAGGAGTGGACTGATTTGAGAAATCACGCTGATTGGAACCCCAGGTCAGAATTAAAATGCTACATGTCTCACATTTGCAAAAAAATATGACATAAAATCCACAAAACGATTATCAAGGAAATCACACTTGTACGTCATATCCATGTGGTACAGACGAAAGAGATCACGTTGCTCCACATGGGATTTCATCTATCTCCAAAATAAAAAGTGAGCATGTTTCACTGATACGGCAATGAGCACCCCATAAATACTGACATACCCTATGGGCTATCATGGAAACAGACTCACTATAAGGTTAGCATTATTTTTATATGCTCGGTGTTTATTTACATCACTCAGATTAGGATTATAATCCGAAGAAAGTTTGTTCTGAAATTACAGCAACCCAATAGAGCCATTTAATCTCTGCAAAGTCAATGTTTTATTTGAAAATCATTTTATTTCAATGTTTTTAAAGCTGTTTATGGCATGAAAATAAGTAAACTTATGTAATATAGCAATAATAATGATTACTAACAGGAAATAACTAGTTTACATGTACGGTTGCTGTAGAGATTTTCTAATCGTCTGCCATTCATTTAGATCAGTATTTAAAAGTAATATTTTAGTTATCCTACGGAACTGGTACTTTCGCTACGTCCGTTCTTAAACACTCTGGCCGGTATTAAACAAGTGAAAAATAATTATTAGCCGGTAGTGTCGATCACCAGTCATTTCCGTTGCACAGCGATTTGATGGATTCCACGGGCCGGAAGACAATTACGGGAAGAGGAAGAAAATGCGGGCGAGGGGGAAAGGGTCCTCAGAGTGGGGCCTGTACATCTGCGGAAGGTCCAAGGGGGAGTCAAAATGCTGCTAGAGGGCGCGCCAAACGTGGCGATGGACCGGAGTGGGGCGACCCGATGGCCGAGGACAAATGACAGGGAAAGCGGCCGACTCTCTTGCGGATTTAAGGAATTGCTTTCCCCCGGGGGAGGGCCCGGGATGGGAAGGGGGGGTCCAGCACCAAGTCTCGGGAATTCGCATCGTCATTTTCGTGTACCCCGAGGGATAGGAATCCTCTCGTAAATTATGTTTAACATTGTACATTGGGGAAAATGCCTGCAGCTCACAACGACAGTCATTCACTAAGAGTACGAATTACGACGATTTATCACGCTAAGGCTCGTTTCGCATAGGCTCCCATGATTTTCAGAACTTATATTAAATAACTGCCAATAATGAATAATAAATATTTACATTTCATTACTATAATCACTATAATTATTATTATTCATTGGTCTTTGATACGCTGATTTGATAGTAGCTTCCCTATGTGGCATATGGGCATCTATCAAATCAGAAAATCAAGTGTTGATTGATGATGAAATCGGAACTACATACTCAGTAGAGCTCGTTATCGATGGGTTGAAGGCGTAGGAACATACCAACTTGGACACGCCTTCAATCATAGTTTTTAAGAAACTAAGTTCAGACACAAAAAAGTAAAAGACGAACAAATAGAAAGGCAACTGTGCAGAGATGAGTAGTGGTCATTGCGCAATATCCATTGATTTTGCTGTAATTTACGAAATTTTGGTACGGTGCATTATCAGTGTAAAGACAATTGGAAAAGTTGCTTCCAAACACACACATTTAAAGAGAAATATATATATGTGTGCGTGTGTGTGTGTTCCTCTACCTTTTAACTATATCCATACAAATGGATATATATATATATATATATATATATATATATATATATATATATATATACCTGTATATATACATACATAATATCTTTATTAATATAAAATATAATATAAAATACATGACTATATATATATATACACACACACACGATTTGGAAGACCAAAAGCCATCGTCGAACAATGGGTTCACATTTTGCCGTAAGTATGAATGCTGTACGCTGCGTAAAAAGGGCTTCATGAAGGTTCCTCAAAAAGTCAAAACGATCGAAAACCAACAAAATGGCATTCTGATCCCCGTCTGAGTTGATGGCAATGTAACAGGAAGCAACACAAATGCCTTTGTTACCACAATGATGGGCGAGATAATAAAAAACACTTCTTCTTCCATTCATAGTTATAATTTTTACCGCGCCCAGACATCTCTTGATTCCAACCAGGGATCCTCCGACGGGCGTTCTGGTGTCTGCTTCTGGAATGGAGAGGCGTCCGAGAATAACGTCACGCTATTTGAGGGCAAAGGGCGTACGATTCGACGCGAAGTTCAGAGACGGTGGGGAGAGGAATGGGGAGAGATGGTGACCACCATGGCCTTCACACCAGGTACGACGACACCGAATAAATCGCAGACCATCTCCCTACATCCCAACCACGCTTAATATTATGGATCTCATCAGGCAATATGTAAAATAACACACGTGGCTACAATGTCCCATTCCCCATCATTTGCCACAGTTTTTGCACTTTGAGAATTCGTGCGTTCAAAATAACCTGCAGATCGGACCGTACTTAAATGAAGAATCACCCGTAACGGCGAAAAAAGTAGAAGGCCGCCAAAATAAGAGGAAAGTGACCTGATACGTGCAGCATGACTCGTATCATATTATTAATAATAAAACGTCATTATTGGGGCGAGATTGAGACTAGATAGTCAGTCACTTCTTCCACCTAACGCCTACATAGGGTGAGGGATGACAAGATTGACTGTGACATCAGGAGAGGGAGGGGTGACGTCATATATGGAAGAGGCCCAGCGCGTGATGACTCGGCATTCGGGAGACCTGGAGGGGAGGAAGAGGAAGTTGGGTTTGGGGGGTCGATAGAGGGGACTGAGAAGGTGGCGGGGTAAGAAATGGGGTTGGAAGAAATGGGTTTGAACGGAGGGAAAAAGAGGAGGAGGGGAGGGGGGGTGAGGGGAGCAATAAGAGAGGAAGTGAGGGTGGCCGGAAGACGAATGGTCTTAAAGGGGATGAATGGCTTTGCACGGCCGCCTCCGTGTGCACGTGAGTGCGGGGGAGGATCCAGGGGGAGGGAGGGGGTGGAGGGCGTGGTGGAGGGGGCGACGGAGGCAGTAGGGTGCGGAGGGGGCGCCGAAGAATTTACACCCGTAAGACAGGATTTTCTAGACAAGAAACACGCAAAGAAGAAGTACCAACGAAACATTAATTAAAACAACTTAACCAAGTTGCTAACCTTTCACCGGATTATAAACAAATATATTTATAAAATTGAGTCGGGCATGTTAGACGACATGAAGGAAGGCAGAAAGCACGAGGAAAGTAAGAACTCGTATGTGGAGTTTAAAAAATAGTTTAACGAAATACGTTGTTCTAGAGCAATTGGGCGTCTTATTCGGCGGTATCACAAATGCCGTAGTTTTTACTCCCTGGTTCCCTACCTTGACCGAAGACTTACTCCATGGAGACGGTTATTAAAGGCTAGATTACGTATACTGAAGTTCGCGACTTCACTAGGATGTCCTTTTTAGGAATTAATATTTTGTTTTGAGTTACGTTATGTTATTCATTGAGCTCCGAAGAGCCATTACAGTTGGGATTATACTGAACGGGCGTAAAATTCGGCCGTATCACAAGTGTAGACGTTCATACTCCCTTTACCTCCCTCGACACTTATATCGATGACAATCGAATCTCAACATTAATACTGTGTTGAGATCTACTCGCGGCGTTCCGTGTTGGCTCCTCAGTAGCATAATATTAATATGGTTAAGGATTTCATTTAAATGTATTTCTAAAATTTGCAAAACAAGAAATGTGTGAAATATTTCCATCCGTTAACACCATTTTCTCTATGCATTACATTTTTATTATGCATAGAGGCTAGGGCACCTCAGTCTTATAGCTTTCTTCTTTTCAAACTATCAGCATACTATTTCACGAAGAGCATCATTAAAATTTTGCCAAAAACTTGTAAATACTATTCATATTATGCTTTGATTTTTTACGTTGAGTCGATGATAACTTGTTAATTGGCGTCCCTTAAGGCATCAGCCAAACAACCACACAAGGCTGTTTGGCTGTTGGGACGGCTGAAGGGACGCCAAGTAACAATCATTTTTTTCGGTCGAACTTAATTGTGTCCTGAATCCGTCCACGCATGTTCGGCGATTGACGAGAGTGGGAACTGTGCCGAGGAACAGTTCCAACAGCGAGAACAATCAGCGACATAATCCCTAAACCTAACGACCGGATCCCAGATCTCATGTACGAAGGAGTATATGAGATGAGGAGCACATGTGGAGAATCCTATATCGGCCAAACAGGAAGGTCCATTTGATGCAGAATCAAGGAGAACCAAAGGACCACTGATAAGAAACACTTCCGACTCTCGGCAATCGCCGAACATGCGTGAACGGAACCAGGACACACAATTGAGTTCGATCAAACAAAAGTGCTGGCTAGGGAAAAAAGCTATTTCCCAAGACTCATAAGAGAAAGGGTAGATATAATGAAAAATCCAAATGATTTCAACCGTAAGGACGACTACACCCTAACTTCGACGTAGATAATTCTACCTTACCGCAAAGAAACAACCAATCAGAGCGCTCCGGGCCAGTCAGCGTCACCTATATACATATACAAGAGGACAAATTGCAACTAAGATCACTTTGACCTGAAGATGCCTCCAGGATGGGGGCGAAACTGTTGCCCCACAAGCCAATCCACGCGACAGTAATTCCCGAAGGCAGCATGGAATCTTAAAGCATTATTTCTTTTGGTGTTTAGTCGTCTTTTTAAGGTATTCTACCTTATTAATACTGAAAACTAAACAATGCAGGTCAAATGTTTAGATGTGACTTCAACCAATTTGAAATTAAATAATTTTCACAAAAATAACGACAAAAAACTCAATTCCTGGAGTTATTCGTCGCGGCTGATAAACTCAATGAGTTGAAATTGCAAGGGATCATAATTTCATTATTGCACCAATTTATTTCATGAAGTGGGTATGACTCAGAGCTGAGGTATATCGTTTTACAGAACCATTTCCGCGAAGATTTTAATTGCGGCACTGAGAGTCACTTGGAACTCAGGCTATAAGTGCTATGTCCTTCACGAAAACTTAATACAAGTCAACACTCAAGCAAGACATTTTTTCTCTTAAAAAACTGCAAGCTAAAGAGTAATTCTAATAATTCACTAAAGAGTAATTCTACCAATTCACTAACGAGTAAAAGTTTCGAGGAAGGAGACAAACATCATGCAAAATGTTTCCTCGGTACGAAAGCTATCGGATATCTCATCAGAAATCCATCATTCAGTATGAAAAATGCCGCAGGCACACGGGCACGACTGGCCTCGGGTGAACATGCACACACCATCCTAAAACACATAGCAGTCCCACTTAAGCCGCATGAAATCTAGACCAAGGTGACCACTGCATAAGGTAAACTAAGTCACAAGCCTTAAGGAACTCCGAAAAAGGGATCAATGTATACATAAAGTGAAAATCAACGTATCACAAAGGGAATGTTATTAAATCTATTATACTATGAGTAATGGTTCCGTCGTTTACATCATAAACTAATTCTACGATATTCCGAAATGAGAATTGGTAGAAGTGCGAGGTAAAACAGCCTCTATGTGTATATGCTATGAAAATAGGGCAGAGGAAATGGCGTAAAAAGGGTAAAAATATTTAATAACAGTTGTGATTAGCGATTTGAATGGTTAGTCTTGGCGGTAATCATTCCTAAGACTCGTCATACTACAACGCCATAAAGTGATAAAATATAACGATGAGATGTAATGAAAAAAATAAATATTTCGAATTAATTGTTCGTTTCAGTTCCTTAGAATTAGTTTCGTAGAATATCGAAATTCCCCTTACTATGTGAAATTAAAATAGTGCCTGCACCTACTCAGTACGTATCACGTCTAACCACCATGAAATAAATTATGAAGCAAAATAGAGACTCCTCTGTTATAAATACAATAATTGATGGTTTCCGGCGTAACTCTATGGAATAGATTCATAATGAAAATGAAAAAAATAGTAACTTTGTGATTCCACAGAAAATTTATTACGATACGACCCGGGTTTCGACGTTCAGGTAAACACGTCCACGTCCAAACGACCTTCAACGTCACCCGAAGATGACGTTGAACGTCGAAACCCGGGTTGTATCGTAATAAATTTTCTGTGCCATCACAAAGTTACTATTTTTTCATTTTCAATAAATACAATATTTTTTGAACCAACTGTAAAATAATAAGACGATTGATAAATAAAATTAATGGATATAAGTTGCAACCTCTTTCAATTTGTAGCATATACTCTTCATACTCATTCAATAATTCATTAAAAAACTCTTGAGGTAAAATCAATGCACTTTCTTAGATCTAAGTCAACATAAATTCTCTAAAAAAGCCAAAGTAGTGGGAACAGAAGCGAGAGTTGTCATCTTAACCTTCACGCCAACCACCTTTGCCGCGGGCCGCCTCATCGAAAAGAAATCCGAGAGGATTTTAATTCGCGGAGAGTCGAATGGAGGAGCTGAGGAATGCTCCAGAGACGCCGGCAAATTCATTCCGCGAACGCTTGAAATCGACTTAAAGCCGTGGGTGCCATGACGTAGGCCTTTATGAAAAAAATTCCCCGCATAAAAGCTAACGGGAATGGCAAGGACCTGCCTCTTGGCAAACCTCACTCTCCCTTGCCTCTCTTTCTTCCACCTTCCTCCCTCCCACCCCCGGGGCATTCCTCACTCACTCTCCCTCTCCGCCTTTCCCACGACTACCTCTCTTCCAACCCACTCCCCCCCACACACTCTCTCTCTCTCCGATCTCCCGCAACGGGGCTCCAAAACGATTGTCTTTCCGCATTCTGCAAGCCGCTACTCAGCGACGTCAAAGGCATTCTCAGGGCGATGGGGACAGAATAAAGAAAGGGTGGAGAAACGTAAAAAAAACATAAATCTTTCCCTCTCAGAATATGTGTGTGTACTCATTCTGTTTTGGGACTTGATTACCACCCCGCCCCACCCACCCCCACGTCCCAATTCCACCTCACATCGGTCCGCACAAACTCCCGCGACCCAAGTAGCTTCAAACAAACGAGAGCGGAGATCGCGAGGGATTTACACCATTGTCGCGTCGTCGTCGGCGGGTACGTGGCGGTCACGTGGGTGCGGGAGGCTTTCAACATTGTCCCGCAGCGCTATTCAGACATTCGTTATTAGTAACTCGCGCTATTCAGTTACTCCGGTAACAAAAACAGTTGCATGTGACGAATTTCGAACTCACCACAATGCCTTTCCGTAACAGAATATACGACGACGGGTAGTCTTTGTGTGCATACAGCGTTCAATAATGTGGTAGGTACATATACTTATATAAAGGAGCTAGTATCCAGGGAGTCGTTTAGAAACATAATAGCGAACCGAAAAATATCTCTCAAGTTCCTCAACGAGTAACAGAATATATAGAAAATACCATCCCTGATATATGCCATCAGGTTTATCTGTAGAGCTACAACAATTGCTATTGCTGTCATGGATAATATTGAGAGAAACTGTAATTTAATCCACCACGGTTTAATTAATGGAGAAACAGAATACAGCTTTAGACAGTAAAGTGCTATCGCACGTTAAAGTAAAACGAAAACTTATGCATTATCAATACTTGTATGTGAAATTAAAATAATACAAGAATAGTTAAATGCCGTCGTCGAGCGTAAACTGAAGGATGAGAGACCAAGAGATCCAAGAACATCCTCCTTCTGAAGGATCATGGAAAGAATTATTTCCAATCCTTTTAGGGAAATAGTAAGAACGGCGACTGACAGGGGATGTGACGGCAGGGACGGGACACTTCCTTCAGTGGATGACGATGATTCGTGAAACTTCCCAGTTCGTTTCTTAGGTTGAGGCGGAGGTGTAGCTCTTCGGGTAGAGAGTTGAGTTTGAAGCCCGGAGAACCAGGGTTCCATTCCTCGTGATGACTTCGACAACACCCCAAGCTTCACCTAAGCTGTGTGATTTTTCGAGCAGCAAATCTTCAAGGGAAACTGCAGGTGGAACAGTTAAGAGGAATCTCTGAAACTAGCTCTCTCACCTTAACGTGTGAATTCCACAAGCGTACGTATATAGCTCAGTGTAGTAGCATGGGGCTTAGTACGAGATGAGTTATACCCACACCCATCAAACCAACCTCCAAGTCGATTACGGTGGTTGTTGGTAATATGGAAAGGACCAGAGGTCCAGAGACTTTGTTGGGCCGACCTTTTCACAGTTTCCGCATTTTTCACATTATCCTATAATTACGTGCATATCACATTCTCGTTTTCCACCCATCTAGTTCAGTAACTTGAGTCAATCTCCATTATTTATGACCTGTATGCCCGGAAATCACACGTATCACACAATATGTTACAGCATTTAACTGTTTTCATCGTTTTTTTCCGCGTTTTGGAAATGTCGTGACCCCTCCGTGCGGCGCCACACTAACTCATCATCACCCGTCTCATGACTTGCGACACTCGGCAAGAAGTCTACGACCTTCTAATTTCACACGTAAAACCCCTATTTATATATTCATACGCAGAGCCTCTCCAGTTGCGCGCGATGTGTGTGGACGAGCCAACATTATTGTTCGATAACGAAGTTCCTTGGATATTCCAATATAGTTTGCGATACGCTTTTGAGTGATTCGCCGGACATTTTGAATCAAATCTTCGACGAGTTTGCGATGTTTATCGCCTGTAGCAGTGATCGGACGTCCGCTGCGTTTTTCATCCACAATTATGGCTTTTCTAGGCTCGCAACCACGAAATTTTACTACCCATCGATTTACAGTAGACCTATCAACAGTATCGTCACCATAAACAGCGTTTAAACGACGATGGATCTCAGTAGAAGTCACTCTTTCAGTAGGTAAAAATTCGAAAACAGCACGCAGGTTAACCCGCGTTGACATAGCACTAGAACACGTCTCCATACTTCCGCTTCTCAAAATACACTGGATGAATGTAACGACCTCAAACCTGCGCATGCGTGTTGAGGGGAATGTTAATTCCTCATGCCACCAGGAGTGCTTCTGTAATTCATTTTGTTTGTTGTCTACAAGCCTGTGTGCATTCGTTCTCAGCCAACCCTCGTATAAGCTGCAATCGCTTTGATAGCATATCTTTCCCTTGCCTTCTTACTCCTCGAGGTGTGAAATGGGCAACACTGTCTAGCCAGCGGAAAACAGAGAACAGGTTACCAACATTAGTTATAGGTCACCACGCCCTCGACGCAATTCCAACGTCGTTTTGAATATTGATAAAGATAGCTATTCCGATAAAATTCGAAAAATAACATCCACTGTTTATTTACGAGCTATAATTTAAGAGTGAGACAGCCAATTTATTAAAAAAATAGAATAGGGTGAATTAAAGAGTGCAATTAACGAGCGGAAAAATTAATTGTTTGAAAAATTCAATCACGTTGCCAAGGTTCCCGATTTTGATTATAAGTAAGATTCATGTTGAAGCACACGGTTACTATTCCGTTGAATGTTCGTACCTAAGTAACGTACTGTAGAGAGAAAACTTGGAAAAGTAAAAGGACAATTTTCTCGCGTTCTTATAAGCTTCCTAACTCTGGATTGTAAAACTTCACGAGTTTTCTCATCAAATTTCGATCCATTTTACACGGGTGATGAAAGGACTCGTAGAACAGTCATAACTGCTCATATTAGTACTACAACAACAGCAGGCACACGGATAAAATATTGTAAAAGAGTTTATACATGTTAAGGAAAGCGGTCCTTAGAGACATCAACAAACCTCGGTCGAAAATGGAGAGGCTCTGCGAAACCTGAAATTTGAACCGATTCCACACCCTTACCTTATTTCCCCGATCTTGCGCCTTGCGATTTTTATCTTTTTCCTCAACTCAAGAGACACCTCAAAGGTAATCATTACACCTCGGACGATGAGGTGAAGACAGCTGTCAATTCCTAGATTCGAGAAAAGTCTGAAGAGTTTTCAGTGACGGAATGAAAATACTTGTTAATGGTTGGGAGAAATGTGTTCAGCCTTTTAATGGTGACTATGTTGAACAATAAATATATGATTTTGAAACTTAAGAATTGTACTTGAATGTGCTTTTCGCCCGATCTTGCTATTTGTTTTTGCTCGCGTTCTACATGATTTACTTTTCATCCTACCCCCGTATTTTCAACTTGATACTTCAATAATATTTACTGAAATTTTATAACTTAAAAAAACAATACATATATTACATTTTTAAACGCAAAGGAAAAGAGCAACAATTATTTTTCAAGTATTCATTAGCGGTTATTTAATTCCCGCGCTTGATCGACTGTCCCCCATTGCGACGTTCGCAAAGATACACGCGAGAAAAGATACACGCGAGCAAAGGCCGTGCACAAATGCAGACGATGGGATTGGCGGAAAGAGCGAGTGGTTGTCTGCGATCGATATCCCTGAATGAAGCCTGTGACCTCAAGAAAGAGAAATCCTCGACGACAAATAACACGCATCCCTCTTCAGCTTACGAGCACGGCTTCCTCGCACGGCACAAAACGGAAAAGTTGCCGGAGAGCTCAAGAGAGCGTCCGCCGGAGGCCTCGAGTGACAACACCGCTAATGATCAGAGCCACGTCTCTCCATTCTGTCACATTCCTACATCAAAGGACCCGCGCATATTCTTTTGTAGGAAAGAGCCATTTAGTACAGCGTGATGTGTTCATCAGTTTCACCTGACACTTCTGTGGTTCTGTGTGCATACAGCAATGCTAAAAAAATTTACTTAAGTATAGATGGTCTTACATGGAGAGGTAAGGAGGGCCACTAAATCCCCACGATATATTCACTACTCTAACAAACTTCAGATTAACGTATCTTACTAACTTAACCATTTAATTTAATCTAAGAAGGAAGGGTATTTGCTCGAAGAAAACGACAGCCCTTTAAGACAGTTAGGAGTGAACAGGAAGGAAATATTTAATAAGGAGCCATCTTTTCTCCTAATTTCATTTCGCCAACCCACCTTGTATTTCAATTTACCAAACAACAAACATGCACTCATTCTAGTGGCTACATTGCCCATCGACAAAGAACTTCATATCTACATCAATACCCTGCGAGCCACCAAAAATGTAGGCGGTTCAGCACCAGGAGGAAAGGGAAAGGGATGAGGGGGTTGGGGGTTTTCAAATGGGTGGGGGAAGGTGGGGGGAACCAACAAAAAAAATATCTATTTTGATATAACCACGCGCAGTCCCTACCTTGCAGGGACTTCGCGTGGTTATATACGTACGTCTTCAATAATCTCCACGGACGTTATAATACCTTAACATCCCATAGCTCAAAATTTAATTTCTTAACCATCAAACCAGCTAATGATGGTCGTAGATTCCTTATTCTTGATAAACTCATCTCAAAACTTCAAAATATAATTCAATTCCTTCCGGTTCATTTCGCCAAATATTATTCTATCTCCAATCAGAGTACGTACAAGTATATAATATCAGACGCACTCATCTTACGAGTCTTTCCTATCTATTTGTTCTCTTTACTATATATTTCAGACAACCTTTTACCCATCACATTAAATTCAACAAGCAAGCATCTAAATATAATTATTCATCGCGGATTCCAAACATGCCGTTGGCCAAATACTCTGAATATATCCCTTTATACACCATGCTTTGATCTTAGCTGAGGTGAGACGGGTACGTCAGTCAACGGAGGCAGCGTCATCATATAAGTAAAATGAAGATATTGTCCATCTCACGTACTAAAATAAAATATATAACCGAACAGGTAAAAATAAAAAGGCGATAGAAGTTGAGGTGACATTATAGCACAAAGAAAAAGTTTCCATTTTTCTTTTCAAATTTTGAAATGAAAATGGGTACAACGAGTCTCGCATAGACTCGCATTAGGAACGTAAACTCGTTTTGACGACCGGAAGACCGCGCCGCGATTGCTAGTATACTAACCAAGAAAAATTAAATAAGAAAATCAGTCACAAATTGATTCACGAAAGCGTAGGAACACTTCTTTAACGGTTTTGTTCGGCAGATTTTCTTGATTCCGTGACATTTCCGTGATTTCTACGATCCGGAAAACGATGCGAAATCGTTGAATTACGTACGTCGCTACCAAAACAACAAGGAAGTAAACGGTCGAGGAAGCACGTGGGAAAAGAAGCCAGCCGCTTCGCACCTTGTTACGCATTCCGACGCCACACAAGACCGCACAAGAAACCGACAAAAAGACTAAATAAGAACGGGAGGCAAGCTGGGTAGTGTGGGGGGGGGGAGGAAGACGAAGAACGACCCCCACCCCTTTTCCCCTCCCCCGATTGAGTAATCCGTGGATCCGCCGTCGCATCTCGGGCGGAACTCCCGACACCCCCCCCCCCCGTGGGGAGAGGCCATTCAACAGCCCTCTAGGGGCTCCTCCCTCCAGACCCTTTCGCCTGTAGAGCCCCGACGCGACCATTTCCCACCGTCGAAGTCCGTCAACTTCTTCATGCATACCCATGAACGCCTCCCCGAAAGGTGCATGGCGGGGGGGTTCAACCAGGAATGAAAAGAAAGTTGAGAGAGAGTAATTTTTATTCCGTAACATTGTACTGTATTCTTCCGCGGGAATAACGCGGTTTTTCCAGGAAGAAGTTCATGGAACATCACGCCGTGTTTTTTATGTTCAAACATCACTTTTAGCCAACGAAACATTAGCTTCCAGTGATTTTGGAGAGGACACTCAAGTATAAAATATCTTGTCGATAAATGCGCAACTCATCTTAAATATGAGAAAGAAAACCGTGTTCATCCGTAAACAAAAACGTTTTACCAGTTTACTGAAAAAACTTCATTTTAGTAACACAACCAAGCTCTTATGAGAGCGATTAAAAACAAGATTATTGAACTTTCTATGAAGCAATGCAATAATCGTGACAGGCGTATGTTTCAGTGGTGATCTGGCTACATTGTAAGACGTTTCCTTTTGTAAATAAACTCAATTTTCCGTCAAAATTATGGAGTTGCCGAAATGTATGTCTGTGCACCTTATGAAACGAGAAAAGCACATTTCATCTGAGCAGATAATCAAAATCGAGAGGGAGAATGGTGGGGGGAAGGGGAGGGATCACCTAGGGCAAAGATCTAGGGGATATGAAATCACCAACTGAACAGGAAAAAGCCATTTTCAAAAAACCCCAGGGGTTTAACACGAGGACCGAGGGACCCGTTTCTCATAGCTACATGTCAATTTACTAATGCTTGTCGTAACTCACCATATGATGGAAATGAATGAGTTCCAACCCTCATCACGTCTGGTTTTAAAAAAATTGTGGTTTAGAATGCTTCACATTAAACGTGCGATCGCACTTAGGTGATTTGTAAACAAAACGGAATATTTAAGAAATTGGCGCCGCGTACACGAACGATCACAGAGATCTAAGAATGTCCAGAGGCCACACGTGAGATATGAACCCGGGATTCTAAGTCGAACAGCCGAATGCACTACTCGCTAGCCCATCATTACACCCAAAAACAAATTATACTCACAAAATGTGTCATCATAATCACTAAAGTATTATCATAATACACAAGATAGCGTGAGCATTATGAGAAATATGAAGAAACCCCATTTTCACAACCCGAGATCGAAGTTTGATAACTTACTGAACAGAAACAGTATTAGTAAAGGATTTTATTAGAATATTGAGTAAAATAGAAAATTTTAAAAACAGTAATAAAAATCAGGCTTCACATGAGCTGGAAACTTATGCAAGTAGAAAAACTTCACCAAAAAATATAATGTTTACGTGAATTAACAGGAGAAGGCAAAACAAATTATCAATCAGGTTGTATAAAGTAGCAAAAAGATAGCATGAATTCCACAAAATTAAATTGTAAGCCCCCTGTGGCGCCGGTGTCAATGGTATGCAGCGCCCTTCGGCGCGTGAATTCACACGCGGGTGGTGGCGCGTCTGAAAGATCGCCAGGCATGGTTGGGCTCAAGCTGAGGGACATTAGCCCAGGGACAGTTATCGCCCGGATTTGAATCTGGAGCTGCTCGGCCTTTAACTCCAACCACCCCCGCAACTCAAGCCACCCTTGCGGAAAATAGAAAGGGCATGATTGGAACTGATTGGGAATGGGGGCCTTTAAAAATTCATAATCACGCTTACTGTTCACAGCTAAAATCAATCCATAGCCAATCAGCCGTGGGATAGTTTTTTCGAATATTAACATTCGTACAAATTTCGGCATATTCAATTCGAACAGTGAATAAGTGACGAATTTATCAAGGTAACTTGAGGCAGGCGAGGGATCCTTATTTTTCTAAATTACCAACCGATGCCTGCCTTCAACAAACAAGAACGTTTCGTGTGAAACCAAATCTTTATTTCATTACCCGAAAATCTCATTTAGATGTAAAACTTGACCCTTTCAAGCAGCTGGTGACAAGTACACAAGGGTAATACCATACTTGATGATTTTCTATTTTTTTTCTACTGTCGTAATATAGTATATGAGGCACGGTGTCCTTGAGCATTGGCCAATATAAGGACACGTGCGTGGATATTTTGGTCATACTTTTACCGTTAGGCTGGAGATGTTTAAAGATACAATATTTTTAAGATTTCAGAAATATCGATAACGCACAATGACAACGCTCACAAGTTTTGGACAATATGGTATGTGCATGAAGAATTCCTCTTTGCACGCCCCCACTCGACGTCCAACCCACGGAAAACACCGATTTACCCTCCGGAAGATAGACGGATATCATCCCTGACATCGACACAGTGCTGGGTGGGGAACCATTTCGGCTCGTGAAGGACCTTGTTAAACCTTGGTAATACGTTGTTATCATAAACTGAGTAGCGTATCAAAATTGGTAGAGGAGATAGGCTGGGAATCACTCACGGAGCGAAGGTTAAATTACAGATTAAATCTATTGAATGAATTGGAAGGATGTCACTTTAGCAATGATTTTAAAAATTTATCATTACCCCCATTCTGCGACGGTAGGCGAGATCATGTCAAATTAATTAGAGAAATTTAGTATGAAACAGATTTAAGATAAAATTTTTTCCAACAACGATAAGGGATCCGAATAATATTGTTCGACCGACGTAGGGGTAAAAATATTCAGGTCAAAATTAGTCTGGTGTGTATTCAACCCCTGCCACACACCTTGACGATGACTTGCAGGGTACTAAAACTACTAAATACTAAAATAAATAAATCTCTCACCGCTGTAGCGAAAGTAGTTGAAAAATCTATCCTATAAAAAACGCGAAGTTATTTTGATTCTTTCTTGTGCATTACAATGGAATTCCACAAAGTATCGGTCTCAGCTATCTCTCAAACGCGCATTTCCTCGTGTTGGCAGGGTGCATACTTGATGCATAGATGCACGCTTATTTACATACGAATCGGCAGGAAACCTTTCGAAAAACAAAATGAAAGAAAGTTGTTGGCAATAATACGGTTAGCTCGAATGCACTGGAATGAAAAGTTTGCATGCTCTCTATATTCTTCAAATTTAGAGGATCTTCATAATTTAAGGGATAATAGTTTCCAGGTCAATTAAATAAATACGTAAATGAATGTAAGTATCTACATTTAATTTCATAGCAAGAGAAATTTTATTTATTCAGAGGAGGATGAAAGTGCTGTAGCTAAATTATTACCTACAAGGAGCATAAAATGCAACACATAAACCTGCACTATAGCACTCGTAGATAAGTTCCGCTCTAATTATACAACCTGTGATTGAGTGAATCACGTACATAAAAAGCAAATAAGACCAAAATCAGTTTCGCATTAGTTTTGGCCCTAATTGGAAATCAAAATTAATATTTCTGGAAATAATATGAATATTCATGCTTTATGGTTACTCACTGCAAGAGAAAAATCTCACCACTGCGAAGGGGAAACTCACCTGAAAAAGCAAATAAATATTGATTAACGAGTGCAATTCACAAGTGTACATCGATCGATTATTAGAACTACAGAATATCAATAGAAATATTATTTAATTAACGTTATTAACCACCCAAAAAACTTCCATAATTGTATAATTCAACATTAACTTGTGCAAAACACGAATATCCCATGCAGAAAATCACCTTTGACATAGTAAAATTATTAATTTTAATTTCTGGCCTTAAATTAAATTTAATTCCAAGCAGTCGAAGTTACCAGTAAGTTGGATAAAAAAATCATACATCGTGTTTAATGACTCATAACTTACGCTACTGAATAACTACTATAATCATTTCAGTTTAATCGCAGTTTTTTTTACAATAAATGTCAAGAAATTCAACACATTTTCTTTTAATAAGGGTGATAAAAAGGAAAATAATTCATGGAGAGGAAATTATCCAGAAGTATATTCATTCAGGAGAGCATGACCGTAGAGGACAAATAATTTTTTTCACCCCTTTTGACTGTCCCCTCCATAATTTTATAAATTATGACACTCACGCAAAAATATCCCAGCAATTCAGACATTACTATTCAAAAGTCGTTCGTGCATCGGAGGAAGAATGTGGAAAAACATGCAGCCGAAGAATGCAAACATGAACCCAAGACGAGAGAGCGGTATTGGATTTCGCGATAATTGCTCTGGACTTACGCTCCCCAGAATCCGCAAGAAGATCGCGTCAAGTGATTTGCCAACGGAAGGAATCTACTCAAGTCAGCCTTCCGCACAGAATTTCCATTAATGAGAAAATTTGCGCGTGACTGCGAACGCATGCCCTTCTTTTTTTCTTCCTTTCTTTGTTTGTTTCTTCGCCCGAGCGGTTTTTCACCGGACACGAGTGCCACTCCCCCCCGCGAGCGCACCTCCGCCTTTCGCAACGCGAAAATTGACACACGACGCTTTTTAAGTGCCAAGGTCGACCAACCACATTCCCGCACTATCGCCATCGTCGGGAGGGAACGGGATCCGGGGAGGGAAACTCAGCACCACGACTTCCGAGGCCGGTCTCCTGGCTCTCGCAGCAACTGCAGTAAACCCCCCCACTCGGCAGATTTATCTACATCTGACAATGCACCCTTCAACGAAAGGCGTGTGGCAAAGGGTGTTATGTCATCAGCTATCGGAGTAACTGTGCTGCTAATATATGGGATCCTCATGAAATTGGATTGGTTTGCCGAATAGGATCGCGTGCAGCGTAGATGAGCTAGTTTTGTGAAACGTTGTCACGGCAAACTGAGTAGCGTATCTGAATTACTATAGAATCTAGGCTGGGAATCACTCAATGAGCGAAGATTAAATTACAGATTAAAACTCTTACATGAATTGGATGTCTCTTTAGCGATGATGTTGAAATTGTATTATTTCCCCCATCGTGCGACGGTAGGAGATATCAAGTTAATAAAACTCGATAGATTAAGTGAAGAACATAGATTTAAGATGCCATTTCTCCCATGAACGACAAGTGATCTGATTAAAATAACGTTTGTATGACCGCGCTAGGAGGGAAAGGTGTTTTGGGTCAAGCGTAGTCTGGTCTGGTGTAATCACCCCCTGCCACACACCCTAGTGGTGGCTCGCCTAGTACTAAAGAAATAAAGAACCTTTGGAAAAGTCAAACTGTCACAAAATATACTTACTACTGTTGAGGTCTCGAATATTTGTGAGGAGGGGAAAATTATTTTTTAAATAGATCGTCGATTAGAACGCCAATTTCCCTTAACCTCAATTTTCTTGCAAATACATGTAATGCGACGCTAGGAATATTCCTTCTGGGTCAGCGTGAAACTCGAATTGTTTGCATTCGATAAAAGTGAGACTCATGCATGTGATATTCTTCATGGTTCCAGAGTCGCCCAACCCAGCGTAGTCAAAAATGATGCGAAGCTTCCTGTCCGTATATGACGAATCCTCACGAAATGAAAGATTTTGCCCTATCCGCGTTAATTGGAAAATTATATGTAAATAGTGCGAAGGATCTGAATGAAACACTAGACACAATTACCCGGACCATAGCACAATGATTAACGATATCAAAATGAATTAATCGTGTGAAGGTGTAAATTTCTTATCCTCCGCCAAAGTTGACTGCGTTATATAATATTGCACAATAATGATTTTGTTAATTTCATGCTTAAATGGGTGAACTCCGAGCAACGCATTTTTTTCTATCCCATGATAAACCCTTATCCAAATTATGCTCAGAGATTCGTGAGAAAATTCTTTGAATTAAGCTCTACAGAAGATTCGGATACACGATGAAATTGTGACTCCACTCGATACGAACGAAATCAATTTCCACCTGCGAAGCAAGCTTTGCCTCCTTGCAAGCTTCCATCTTTATTTTCCAGCTTAAAAGAATCCCATTCGAAACCTATTAAGGAATCAAAAGTGGATAAATATGGCGGAGGAAGGAGAATCGGGAGGCCGGATTGTCCAATCCCGCCGGTGCTCTTTAATATGCAAGGATGGGGTGGAGGCCGGAATGAAATCAGGGGAGAGTAGTTGGGCTACTTAAATTTGATTTAAGGGCAAGAAACGAGGGTGAATTAAAGTGAAATCCTAGAGAGTGCACTAAAATCTCAAAATGGGGTCCCACTGTCCTGTTAATTGGCAATAGTGATAGCCACGGTTGGGTGAATGCATAAGAGTGCATGATACCAGAATGCAACAATATGGTGCGACAATATTGTAAACATGGCAGCTGCATTTGCAAAAATCTCTAATTTGTTTGCTGAGAGGAGAAACATTGAGATTAATCAATGAATGAAAGTTAATTATTCATTTTTATAACTCCCGACAAGTTCATAGGTGAACTAGTCAGTTCCTGCACAGCATGTCGTCTTTAAGAGACTCCCCTTGACCAGGTCAGAAACACGAAGTACTTGCATCACTGGACTTAGTACGAGTCGTACTAATTCATGCCATAGTATTTCTCAAGTTATCGTGAATTTTTTTAAGTGCTGGAATATATCTATGGCACACCATTGAGAGTATATATGAAAATTATACAACGGAGAATCTTTCGTAGTCAAGATATTACGAGGTTACAAATATATAAGATTCTAGGTTTTAATTTCATTCTCCTTGGCATGTTACGAACCAAGAACTTTTAAGTATAATATTAGACACCAAGCTCAGTCATTAATGATCGTATACCATGATAAATGAATTGCATTAATGGAATGGATACGTATCATAAGCTAACGGAATGCGAACATCATGCAATAAAATCAGTAATAAATAAAAAGGATTAGCATATCAAGAACTAGAACAGTCCAAAATTTAAAAAAACCTACATTCGGAATAAGAGTATCCGAAAATATTTCAAAAATACCCACTAATCTTGACCGTAAATTGATTGAGTTAACGAAAACTATTGGGGGTTAAAAGTTAATTTTGATCACTAAGGAAAGGTTTTTGACGGAATATTATAATCTTCTCCAGGGCTTAGGAGATCATTTGAGTTTCTATCTCGGGAAGCACTTCTTCTGTTGGAGAGACTGACCTTTGCCCTCCCCCGCATTCTTGTTCACTCATTTCACAGGCTGATTCCTGGAGAGCGCATACTCCACTTTCTCCTAGGAGCGGAAGATCTTTGTGCCCTTCAACCGTAAGCATCACTCCACTTCCTTTTGCAACCACCGATCCGCAGCAACGCTTTCATTAATCGTCTCTATCGTTCGCGTCCGATTTGCTCCAGGTCCACAATTAATGATCCTCCAAACATCTCTCCTACCAGCTCTTTCCACAACATCAAAGTAATTAAAGTCTTTCGACCGTGAATCTGAGAACACAGAAGATGACCATTACGGCCACGCTTCTCTTATATGTACATATACTACGAGCGCATGACTGAAAATAATCCCCCCAATACGGACGACAAGCGTGGACCATCGAAGGTTGACTTTTCCGAGAGAAAATGACGCCGACATGATCATCCAACAAAGTGGAAGGATCGAATCTAATGACGCTGCTGATAATTCAAATAATCGGAGTGACCTTCGAGTAATGCACACACCCGAGCAAAATCTTTCTCAGAAAATTTGCTCACCTGCCCGAACGAATGAAAGCTCCAAGAAATAGCAATTTCACAGACAATGAATGAAATTAGCCAAAAAAGAGAAGTAACGAGGGATATGGCGATTATCAAAGATAATTTAATTAAGATTACTTAATAATTCAACTTAGAAAATTAATTTGTAAAAAAATTTTGATAATTTAATTTAGACTTTGCTGCCAGCATATCTGATCCTCATGAAGTTGGATTAAATGCCGAATTGGATCGCATGAAGCGTAGATCTGTTGAACTTTGTTGTGATAAACGGAGGAGCGAATCAAAATTATTAGAGAAGCTAGGCTGAGAATTACTCGCTGAGCGAAGCTTATAAGTTATGGATGAAATCTCTGGCATACGTTGGGAGGATGCCTCTTTAGCAATGATTTTGAAAATGTATCATTAGCCCCATCGTATTACGGTGGGTGAGATCCTGTAATTAAAATTCGAGAGATTAAATGGAGAACAGATAGACTTAAGATGTCATTTTCCCCACAAACGATAAGGGATCAGAATAACGTTGTCCGACTACGGTATGGGGGAAAATTACTTTGGGTCAAAAGTAGTCTGGTGTGTAATCATCCCTGCCACACACCCTATCGGTGGCTAACTAGGTAATATGTAATAAAACGAGAGAGTTTCCGCAAATCAGTTTGCCAATTGAATGAATTGGCAAAAGAGTATAAATACTGACTCGTTACTCATGAAACAAGTAAGACGGCAAATAAAAGTGCAAGCTGCAGGGTACTAAGTAATGTAAGGAAAGGATTCTAAAAATAGGTGAAATGACAAATAATACGTAGGTCTTCGTAATCTGCTCCAGACGTCAAATTTGACAAAATATATACCACCTGCAACTTTCTCAAATCCAAAGCATACATTTGTTCTTATGCTAACTACAATTCTCAGGCAAAGAAGAAAATAACAATTTCGAGTTATGTAAGATAATAATAAATTATTAGATGAGGTTAGTACATGGAACGATCGAAAACCTAGTGATAAGATCAACTTCGTTACTTAATAACAAAATAGATCAAAACGACAGAAATACATGGCTCCTTTTGAAGAATAAAAAAAGTGAAACTCAACTGTATTAAACAAACACAAAAACGCCCACAAACGAAAAAATTATTCAAAAAGTATGAGGAGAGCGACGATATTGTTTTTCCGCGAAGCGCACATTCAGGGTCTCATAAAAACTCAAAAATGATGTCGATATGGATAAGATTGTCAATTTATCACACCATTACGGAACAACACTTGTGATTCAAACGAAATAATATTAACATTTCAAAACGATCAATATGTGTACTGCCATTAAAACATACAGATGTGAAAAGATAATTTACTCCAAGGTTAATATTAAAGAAAGAAATGTATTCGAATTCCTAAGAAGAGCAAATTGGCTTCGAAATAGTGAAGAAATTATTACACGAAACTTACGTTCGACCGTTGTTATTTTCCGTCAGATACAGAAACGAGGAAATGTTATTCATAAGAATAAAATTATTGTTTCTGTGTATTTCGTCCGATTCTAAAGAAGAAACGACATTTTTAATTCCATTGGAAAAAACGCAAAAAAAGGTAATCAATCAAGTTAAGTGTCTTTAAACGGAACACAATTTCCGAGAGAAGAATTCGATTCTAACTGAAGGACTCTTGCACGAGTTTTTCATGCGGTCGGCGCCCTCTCCGCTTGAACCCTCTCAAACATGAAAATTAAATTAGCTAGAGCGCAGTAAGTTTACTCATTGTTTAGGAGTGTCCACTACTTTCACCTATTACCAGCACTCACGGAGACGGGAACAAAGAGCTTCTGACTTTATTTAATCGCTTTTGGCACAAGAAGCTAAGAAGAACATTTAGCGAATCAACCATTCGCCAAAAGGGGAGGAGGGATCCGAACGCTAAGACGGTTTTAAAAATGACATAATTTAGAACATAGGTGGGAATGACAAATTTATCAGTTACGGCTAGACTAAAGTAGCATTTTACGTCGAGATAATCGTTAAAGAGGCATGGTAATAACTGGAGATGGAAATGAAAGTCGGTGGGGAATTCGTAAAATCAGTAAGGTTTGCTGATGATAAAGCTTTAGCTTGTCAGTCAGCCAATGCGTTGCAAGCATTGCTGAATGAATTGGAAATTCAGTGCGATAGATTTGGGATAAGAATAAATGTAAATAAAACAAAGGTTATGCGGTTTTGAATAATTGAAAAATGAAAAACTAAAATAGCCGTAAACAGTTTACCTTTCAAAACAAAGAGCAAATGAGATTAGTTGGCTAACGTCACAAGTCAAAAGATGGGGTAAATGGCAAAAATAAGGAAAGGGATAAGAAAAGTGAATACGAATACGCGGATTTCGGGTGAATCGTCACGACAACACAAGTTGAAGTGAGGATTTGGCGTTCGCCAACTAATCTCATTTGTACTTTTTTTGAAAGGTTAATTGTTTACAGCTGTTGGAGTTTTTCATTTTTCATTTATTCAATACTGCCAGCCGTAAGAGCTCAATTCTATCAATATTATGCGGTTTTCCATAAAGAGAAAAGCTAAGTTACAACGTTAAAATAGGAGGGGAAAAACTAGAGCAGGTAGAACAGTTAACGTATCTCGGAAGTGTTTTGGAGAAAAATGGACAAAATAGTAGGAGTGACACCAAGAGAAGAATAGCATTACGTAAAGAAGCTTTCACAAGGAGAAGGGAGTTGATGACAGGGACATTGGGTAAGGATATCAAAAAAAGACTCGTTTAAACCTTGATATGGAGCCCAGTTTTGCACGGCGCGAAAACGTGGTAATCGAAGCAGAAAGATAGACGTAGATTGGAGGCTTTCAAAATGTAGGTGTGGTGAAGAATGGAGAAGGTGAAATAGACGGAAAGGAAAACAAATGAATTGCAAGGTGTGGTAGGCGAGGAGTAGGGTTTGTTGGTAGAAATCCTATGGAGGTAGGAAAAATGGATGAAGGGCGTATTTATCGGTAGTGGGATGTTGAAGACTGCAATAGAGAGGAGAAATGTTAGGCAAACGAGGAAAGGGCAGGAGCAGGATAGGGATGTTGGACAGGATTAAGGGAGGAAGGAAGTACACAGAGATGAAGAGGAAATTGCAGTAGTTCAGGATGTTTTGTTGTGTTTTGTAAGGAGAGCAAGGGAATTGTCGCGGCACCGCTTAGAGTAGCTTTGTGAAAAACTGCCTTAACCGGTAGATTACCAATAACAACAATTATAATAACCCGAGTACAACACTGTGATTTTAAAACCATTTTAAACATTCACACTCAGACCGGGCAAAATCTGGGTCGAAATAAAGGCAGACAATCACAAAGGTACGTGTATCGTTGTATTTCAGCAGGGAACGTTTCGTTAGCGTCGAGCCCGAATCGTTTCATTGTCTCCGGACATCATCCCGCACTCTTTTGTTCGCTGCGTCGAGGGAGGGAGGGTGCGAGGGAGAGAGGGAGGAAGAGAGAGAGGGGGAGAGCGGGCGACGGAAAGAGAGTTGAAGCCATAATTTCGAGTGATTCTTTCATTTCGTGAATTGCTCGCCGGGGCGTCAGCGAGGGCGCGCCTACCATTCTCCACAACCCAGTGCCTGCGATGCTAAAGGGTTTCCTATTAGGATGCGGGTGGATGTGGGGCGGAATCGGGAAAGGGAGGGCGGTAGTTACATTGCGAGGGGAGAAGGGAGGCGGGTGGGGGGACCACTGGGTTGTACCCCCGGCGCGGGGAAGAACGGAGGGGAGCGACATCGGAAATTGGACAGGGAGGGGGGCAGGGGCGAGAGAAAAGGGGCGCAGGATATATATGTGGCGAGGAAGTGGGGGGGAGTTGGGTCGGGTCGTACAAAGGAGAGGCGGGGGATTAAGACATATGTGCGTCTGTGGGCACACAAATGCCCCCGCGCGTCGCCCTCCCCCTCCTCACAATCCCGGACGGAGGGCGAAGGGGGTGCCAACCGGGACATAATCCGGGCGAGCTGCACCCGGGTGCACTACGGCGGAGGGAGGCACCACGGGCCGCACGCCGAAGCCTCCGCACCGGGAGCTTTACGAATGCGCTTCTGTAACTCATTGGCCAGACGATTACGGTCAAATCTTCGCGGACATACGCTGATACGATAAAAAGAACAGCACTTGTTGAATAAAAATTCAAATGGAACATAGCCTGTCGCTGGAATGGCTTTAATTTTAACGCGGAGTGTAGGTTTGTATGGTTCGGAAACTTGGCCGATCCGGCAAGAGGAGCGTAGGATGGCTTATGAGATGTGGGTGGGGAGAAGGATAGAAAAAGGGCAATGCGGCGAAAGAAAAACAAAAGAAGAAGTTGAGGAGAGAGCAGGATGCTGGGATATATTCAAGAAAATCAGGAAGGAGGGGGGGAGGAGAGAAGAATGGGAAAGATAAATGGAATGATATCAAATCAAACGAGGAAGTGCTTCGTATAAAAATGGTCAAAATATTATAGACATTCTGCCTTCAGGGCACACTGAGTAGAAATGGAATGTCGAAGACTACGATAGAAGGGAGAACGAGATATAAGTAGGAAAACAATAAGCTTTGAAAGGAATGGAGAAAGGAAGTGCTTGAAGTTGGAAAAGGATTTATTCTTATCCAGGTTTTAGTTGAAGTATTTACTTAGTGTCCAGTTAGGTGGGACTTGTGAGATGAGTCAGTGTACTTGGTTAATTGATCCAATAAAAACCTCCCTTGGTTGATACAGTACTCTGGACTGTAAATAGGGTGTCTTCAGTGGGTGGTTGCCTATGGGGCATGATGAGGCCCACCGTTCTCTCGCGTTTCTGCGAAATGGGGAAATGATGGTTAGTGTTCATTCCGCCGTATTTTTATCGTCTTTCTGCGAGCATCCACAAAGCGAAATGATCGAAAGTGCTACGCAAGAAGACATTCATGGCCATAATTATTTCACTCCTGAGACTGCACGATGTGACGCGAGAGAAAAGCTGGCCCACTCAATGCTCGCTCCATAAGTAGTCACATCCTAAACAGCGTTACAGTCATCAAATCGCAGGGAAAACCTTTGAAATAACCTCATAAAAACTTCCAATCTACTTTTACACCGGTGTTTTCAATACATCATTTACAAGTATGTCATACAAAGGGTACATCCAAAATTTAGGGCCCCGATCCTAATCGTTAATTTTTCCTTCAATACTGGCTTCCGTGATTCTTTTCCCTGAACTCTCCAGAAATGTGTCCTGAATATTTTAAACATTTGCCCTCCCCCGTTCGAATTTCAGGTCAAAGAAATCTAAATTACTAGTCCAATTATTTGTTCAACTAAAAATAGATGCTCGTGTTTAATAAACGTATGGTTAAGTCAACATACGTATTATGCAATTCTTATTTAAACAATGGAAAAACTATGAAGTTTCCGTTACTGAACTCATGCAACTTCTTTTCGATTCCTTTTGCCTTATCACGTGACTACTTCAATGCTCACAGAATGCCCAGTGAATATTCAGCAAAAAACGTCCACGTTATAACTGACAGTTTCTTTTTAAAATGGGTTACTCATTTCTCAGATTGAGTATAAATTGAAAAGTATATTCCATGCTGCAATACATTAATGATTCGATCTTCTCTTGCCATTAAAATGGTCAAGATACGACTTTCGGTCTTTCTCGTACAACCTATTCTGGGTGAAATATACGCATTCCGGGAATAGGTGGGAAAGCTAATAAGAAATAACGATTCATACGAAGAGTATTGGGGAAATGTGACGAAAAGTACAAAGAGGAATGTTATCTTTCACTAGTTAGGCTTCATTTAGAATATGCTGCTAGTATGAGCTGGTTTTAACTGAGATCCTCAGTAAGTTGGATTGATCGCAGATTTTGATCACGTCCAGCGCAGAGGAACTAGATTTATAGAGCATTGATATGACAAACTGAGTACCGTACCAAAATTATCATGGGATCTAGTTTGGGAATCAATCACGGAACGAAGGTTAAATTACAGATTAAATCTCTTGCATAATTTGGAAGGACGTCTCTGTAGCAATGATGTTGAAACTTTATTATTGACCCCACCGTACTACGGTAGGAGATATCATGTCAATAAAATTCGAAAGATGAATTGTAGAACAAATAGGTGTATGATGTCATTTTTCACACGAACGATAAGGGATCAGAATAACGTAAGTAAACACACCCTGTCACACCCTCTTGCGGTGACTTGCAGATACTATGCAATAATAATAAAACAGAATACAGGAGAGTTCACGGAAATCAGATTGGCAATCGTACGAATTGACAAAAAGAGTATAAATACGGACTCGTTACTCATGAAATGTCAACATATTTCAAGAGTAACGAGGGGCAATAAAAGTGCGCGCTACAAACCTAGGAACAAGGGACGGAATGGCCGCACAGTGAATTAAAGTGACGAATGGGCATTAAGGCGGAGGACTCGTTAAAGGTCCTCGTAAGTCACTTGCACAGACGGGCTTTCGAGGTCTCCAAAAGGTCTGGATGGAAAGACGAACGACATCTAAGGGCAGCCTGCTCGCTTTTGGTGAACCCATATCTGACGGCAATGCGGGACAAATCGGTTTCCTTCCAAAGTTCATAGACGAAAAACACATTTATTTACTGCCAACGGAGTCCAATGAGCTCGCCTCGATGCGAGCGGTTCGGAAAAAAAGCCCACAAACTACTTAATTTATACAAATGGGCCAGCATTTAATGACAAAAAAATTAATGCGAAGCCGTGTTCCCCTAGAGATGGTCCTAGGAAGGTAATCTGACGGCACAAACAAGCATTCGTTATCGTTTACTGCAATTTGGGGCAGATAAGTAACTGTCAGCGCGGATAGATCTGGCCACGCCCCAACCCAGATAGTCCAGACCACCCACGCGCTGCACGAAAGATAAGCGCGGAGCCAAAGGCGGCGGCGGGTGTAACAGAATCCGTCCACACAATGCAACCAATACAACCGCACAAAAGGCTTTAATGGGTAGGGAAAAAATTATTAAAGCGCAACAAAAAATAAGGTGCCAGAGAGAGAGAACGGAAAACCTTCAGGTCTTTAGGGCGAGCTGAGGTAAAAAGTAAACAAATATAAAAAATAATACCTTCAGGGATCAGTTCAGGTATCGATATGGGAATAATTTTTAAGGCGCCTCAAGGGATACGGTCAATTGGATAAAACATAGGGTTAGCAGCAACATGGTACCTTTGGTCATTGCTGAAAATTATTGGTGAAACCCGTATTCCTTTGCCAAAAAACTCATTACCCTACTTTAAATGACTTTAAGATCCGTACGTCCACTGAAATTCCCGAGAGCAAAGCTTCTCAACCACCTGCATCTTCGGAAACATAATAGAGTGCGCTCTGTTCGATGAGAGCGACGCAACACCATATTTTTTTACTTCGGTATTAAAGATTTTCTCTGTCCCTCTCAATACAGAGTCAAAATATAAAAACTCTTAACAAGTCTAACTCGGAAGAGTTTGGCATTTAGACTATTTCCTCATTACAAATGATTACGGTCATAAAACTACGATTTATATCGCATTTTTATGACCGCAATCGTAATAATCGTATATTTATATGCATTTGCCTCTCTTTGAGACAATATAATTATTCAACTATGCCCGCAATGCCCACTTCTATCCACCTCAAAATGCAACCGCTCTGAAAACCGACTCCCTACCGCGGTGAAGTACTCCTTCACCTCGGAATAAAATGAAATTTTTACAGTCGGTCGAGGGAGGCATTACAACGGCGTTTTAACCAATCGTACAGCACGATTCTTCAGAATCAGGCTATCTCGAGCATTTAAAAAAATCCTTTCGTTGTTTACAGACAGTGTAAAGGATCGTGCATAAGTATTACATTTACAGTGATCAAGGGAACATGAGCAGTTGGCCAAAACTTTGCGGAAGGGTTCGACTTACATAAGCGAGGGTGGGAGGTGGAAGGAAGGATGGGGGTTGCCGACTGCAATGTCAAAGCCAGAAGTTTCAGGGGCACGGCGTCGTGAGGGTGCGGGGGATAAATTGACGGTGGAGAGAGGGGTGCGCTGCGGTGGAGTGTGAAAAGGGCGTGGGCCGAAGGGGGAGTGAGGGAAGGCGCAGGGGGGCGGGTGACGTGTTCGAGGTCATCTCTCTCTTTCTCTCTCTCCCCCCGCCCCCAGCCTTAAGCTCACCAATCGATGAGGAAGGAGGGAGGGAAGGATGCAGGGAGATGGGAGCAAGGGGTGGAAATTGAGGGTGAAAGAATCGGGGAAAGTTAGTCGGAATACGGGTCGCTAATGAGATGTAAGAGGATTATCTCTGTGGGAAGATTTTTTTAACCTAATTCAGCCCAAGATAAAAAAATAACACAATGAACATGATCGCTTCAAAGAAAATCTATTTATGAACATAGGTTATAGCCAGTCCCTGGCAACTATCGCGTACTAACCACGTGCCGCGTGACTTTGGTCATCTTCGTCTCACATAAATTCCTTCTTCAGCTTCTTCTTGTATTTGCCTCCTGGCCATCCAAACAAAGCACTTTCTCTTCCAACCTCTTACCCGCATGCACCGTCTTTTAAGAACTCCCTGCCTCCCTAAATCTCATCTGCGTCTACATAAATCGTCCGCGAGCCACCAAAAAGGTGTTTGGCAGAGGGTGCAAGCCCTAGGTGGGATTGGTGAGGGACGAGGGATAGGACAAGGGAAATTTTTAAAGGGTTAGGGAAAAAACATTCACTAAAAATTCCCGAAAAGACGTGCAAATCTAAATATATGCAGCTATATTTTGAGCCCAGATCTCTTTCATTTAGCTGGCGTGTCCGAGTTCTGGAGATAACAATGTTGGCGTTATAAAAATTCAATTACCGTTCATGAAAAGTTTTGATTCGTACGTATGCTACTCTGATGCTTTTCAGTCACAATTCTCCATCTTGAGTGCAGGAAAAAACGATTAATTACATGGTTTATTTCTATGAAAAGTTAACCCTCCAACGTCCTTTTCAGCGTCCTTTTCGGTAATGAATTCAAATCGAAATGAGGAGATGGTTTAAGTTTCATGGTTTCCAAGATATCTTTTCCCCAGATTCCTCACAACCTTTTTTAATGTACCCAATATTTAAGAGAAATTTCTCTCTGGCAACAACCCTATCATACAAGGCATACATATGATTATTATTCCGGATACTGGAATTCACAAAAAATGTGGATAGCAGTCATGAAACAAGGCCATGGATTCTACACAAGCTAAAGAGTGAAGCTTAAATCACGGAATAAGGGAAGCATTACTCTGTGGTATTCGTGGAGATGAGATTTCCGGTTTAGGAGATATAGACTCTTACATATTGACTTTGGGATCCTCGAAAAGAGTGGGCCGTTGTAATGAGAGGAAGACCCAGAAATCTCCTCTACACACTTCTTCAGACTTATTCGGATTTCATCCAGCACTTCCTCTCTTTGCCCACCACAATTGATAACTGCGAGATAAATTCGAAAAAATATATAGTATAACAAAATTTTTAAAAAATAACGCTCTCGGTGGGAATTCTGAAATTTGGGAAATTGTAATAATCAGAAGCGTTCTCCAGGTAAACGAACACGTTTACTTCTGCACTTTCAGAGATACTTTACGGACTTCCACAAGCTTTCCAGGCATAAATCCCACTGCTTTTAAATTATGGTACTCAGTCTCTATTGAGATACTTTCAAATATTAAACGAATCTCATAAATACGGTCTATTCGGGTGATTGTCTACAAGCGATCGCTGAAAATAATTGATTTGAGTTTAGAATTCATTCATCAAAAGGCATTTTATTGACCACCCGGAATAGGTGCCTATTAAGATTGATAAAGGCTCAAAATTTAAACAACTAAACCTATCAGCAAAACATATAATCTGCTATTATTCATCAATACAAATGTATAGTTACTTATCAGTTCTTACGGTAGATAAGGCTCCCAAGGTAGATTGAGTTTAATAAAAAATGAATTAGAGATTATTACATGTAAAACACATACATTCAAAATAATAATATGGAGTACAGTAAATTATAAAGTCCACAAGTATGATTTACAAGAATATATATTCTCATGGAGGTCGTAAGAGTGTTGCAGGTCGCGTTTGGCGATACGTGGAAGCAGAGATTCGTTCGCCTGTCTGCGGTTTCACCGAATAATGCATTGTCCCGTGTCGGCGAATGAGCGCGATGGGGCGCGGTGGTAGTGAATACGCGCCTTCCCACTATACCATGCCAGACTAATGTAATTAACCCAACTGTTAAAAGATTAGGTAGACGGGCTCCATTAGCTGAGGAGAAAGACCAGTGGTTGATTATGATAACTTGAGGGTATTGATAAAATCTGAATTAGGCCCTTAAGGATACACCGCGCACACACTCACACTTGGAACGGTGGTGGATCCTTTCCATGTTACAACATTTCACATTCCACATGGTTGAGGTATCCAGAGAATCGCAACATTTTCACCATTAGGAGTGTTCGAGCTAAAGATATCACCCGGGATATGGACCCGGACACACTGGTCTGTAGCCAAGCGCTCTATCCACTTAACTACCACAATACCCTTCGTAAAATAACCGAAAATAAATTGCATGGTGAGAAGTAAAAAAGTTTCCGCGTCGTTGTGTTGGAGGGTTGAGGCGATCTCATGTCTTTAAGCGGTCAAGGGGCCGTGTGCCAATTGCCGGTCGGCCCTCCCGACACTCGAGAGTCGCTCCTGGTGGAGGGCGGCGCGAAGGGGCGCGCGGCGAGAGGATCGATGGGAGGCGGGGGCGCTGGGGGAGGTGGGCGGGTGGCGTGAGGGGCAGAGTGGAATTCAGATTGCACGCGGTGGGTGAGCCCTCCCAGCGCTCGCTTCCTTTCCTTCGGGGGAAAATTCCCAAAATTCTCAGGTTTAACAAAAACGTACCGAACAGAAGGTAGAGAGACTTCATTCAGCTCTACGTCATAAGGAAAGAACGGGCTTTTATATATATATATATATATATATATATATATATATATATATATATATATATATATATATATATATACATATATATATATATATACATATATACATATATATATATATATACTATATATGTATATTATATATATGTGTGTGTATAATGAATTAATCAATTAATATTTCGGAGACTTTCCACCCTTTGTTGTTTTATTTCAGGATAGACCTCAGTTACCAATTATCCAAATGATCGACCTATATTTGGGACTATCAGTAAATATAAAAGTGTTCATTTTATAAAAGGAGAAAGTTTTCGGCGGAAAGGGGTGAAGTATG
This sequence comes from Hetaerina americana, assembly GCF_022747635.1. Lineage (NCBI taxonomy): Eukaryota > Metazoa > Arthropoda > Insecta > Odonata > Calopterygidae > Hetaerina > Hetaerina americana. The sequence continues at coordinate 8,524,659 of NW_027287095.1, forward strand.
AAGACTCCTGGGGAAACTTAGCAAAGACGAAGAGGAATAACATTAAACGAGTCCTGACGCACAATAGTGTACTGAACACCACAAATGAAAGAAACATAAGGGATGAAGATGCACAGATGAAGACCTTGGATGAAACCAAATGGAGTAAGTACTCGTACTGTCTATCTAACTGAAACAACACGGGGTGTTTCCAGTATCTACTGTCCATCATCCTCCACATTTATTTAAATACCCCTTTGTGATAGAGTATTCGGTTCTGAATGCAAATATCACCATTGTTAAAATAATAAAAAAACTCCAGGCCCTTCTCAAATTGAGGCAGATGAACCTTGGTACATAAAATTAGTTTATGAGACCATAGCAGCTTGCCTATACACGTAATTGTTGTATTAATTACGCAGTATATGACTACGCACCATGAAATATACGAGTAATTCCACCCTAAGTACAACTGTTCCACCTGCTTCTTCAGAATTCGATTGCAGGCACATCGACAAAATAATAAGGGGTATTCAGTTTGAGGAAACGATGCAGAGGTCTAATTTAATGCCTGGTTTTATCTCCGCTGGGTAGATGTCATCCATTTATGATGAGATCGAAGGGGATGATGCCATAGCAATGGTTGCCATCACAGGCAACAGCTGCTTACTACTCATCGTGCTGATCACTCAAAATGAAACTTTCTTCTTCTAACACTTGGGCACCACTGTGTTAACGCAGAAGTGCACCACTTTTGGGCGCACATGCATTTCCTCACGACTTCGGAATCGATGAAATGTACTTTGACTGGCAAAGTGAAAGGGGAATTGGAATAACCCGTGGTTGTGAACGATTTTTAATGGGGCCAGGCCTCTGGCTGATTATTAAGATTCATAAGAGTGTATGCAACGGATTCATTAAAAACACTCGGCTCCGGTGCGCCCCCCGGTAAACCATATTTTTCATATCACTGTCGACTTGGTTCCAGTTCGCAGGTTGAAGTTTGCACAAAGACCAGTGAGTGGGAGGTGGCAGGAGGCAAGGGGGCCGGGGGACAGTGTAAACACGGGAAGGGGATGAAAGGGGGTGGCGCGGGAAAAGTGAAAGGGAGCGGGGGAAGGTGGCGCTTGAGAGAAGGCAGGGGGTGGGGGGGAGCGGGTGGACAGTGGGTGGAGGGAGGGGGGCGCAGTTATTAATTTGTCCATCAGAAGCAGCACACGAAGGGGGGCGGGGAGGAGGAGAGCGCTCTGGGGACGGGGGCGGAGGGTAGAGAGCGAAAGGAGAGAGAGGCTAGTCGGAGAAAGGGGAGTTTGGCGCATGTGCGGGCTATGTATCCCCCCTCCTCTTTTTCCTTCCTCCCAAAAAGAGCAGGGGAATAAATACCACGACCAAATGTGTGTTCGACCAGGAGCAGATCTTATAGTCACTTATAGTCACTTATAAAATAAGACGGGATACTTGATGTCCCAGCACTTGACAAACAAGTGCACTCGGGCACACTCTTGGGAAAGGGAACGATTAGGCGGACTCGGATGGGAATCATACACGTCTTATCAACCATCCTGAAGTCATGAATGCGTTGTAATTTCAATTCGTCCGGGGATAGGCGTGCTTAGGGATTGGGAGCTTCCCAATCAGGGAAAAATTCTTGCATGAGGCCCGGTGGTTATTGATTCTAATATTTAGGGGTGTGATACACTGTCCAATATAAAAGGCAGGGCATAGTTGGCACTTCAGAGGGTAAACTACATTGCTGGATGTGCATGCGGATAAGGGATTGGTGAGAGAGAATTAAAAAGCGAGTGAGAGAGGGATGGGATTCGGGTTTTGAGAATGGGATTGCAGGGCATTGGAGTAGTTTTGGGACGGGGCGGGGATTGAACGAATGGATTGGTTGATTTGAAGATATCTGATAAGTTGGCGGGACGTTTTAAAGTAACGGCGGGGAATTTGGGAAAAATGTTGGTGGTATGGTTTTTGAGAATAGTGTATAAAGGTTTTTTAGTATTGATCTCAGAGACTCTAGGCCATGGAAGTATGGGGTGCAAATTGAAAAGGGTGGGTTCCGGCGGTGGAGGAAGGTTTGGGAGTGTTGTCATGTCTTCGGATTCTTTAATTTAGGATGGATGCAGGATAAACTCGTTGGAGGAGGGAATGGTGTAGATTTGAGAGAAATTGATCATGGAAGTCGGGGTCATTGTAGATTCTGTGTCCTCTTATGGAAAGGGAATAAAGAATGGAGCATTTGGTGTGATATGGGTGGCAACTGTTATAATGTAAGTATTGTTGTTTGTTGGTGGGTTTTATATGTACAGAAAAGTGGGGTGTTTCGTCTATTAATGATATGTTTACATCTAGTAAGGTGATTTGGGATGAGGAAAAAGGAGGTAGAATTGAAGGAGACAGAGGACGAAGCATTGAGGTCGGAAATGAAAGTTTTCAGGGAATCAGTACCATATGGCCAGAGAAGTAAAATATCATCAATATATCTGAGCCACAATAGAAGTTTCAGGCGTTGTTTTTTCAGCAATTTTTTCTCTGCGAGACCAAGAAAGAGGTTTGCATAGGAAGGGCTGAACCTGCAACCCATGACACAACCCTTGATCTGCAAGTAGAATTTATTGTTAAAGGAGAAGAAATTACGGGTCAAGATGAAGTCGGAAAGGCTAAGGAGAAATTCAGTGCTGGATATGTGGGGCTTAGGGCGTTGGGGGAGGAAGTATTGGAGATCGGAAAGACCTTCTGAGTGGGGAGTGGATGTATAAAGGGGTGTGGCATCAATGATGGCCATGGTAATCTCGGTATTTAGAGGGAGGGAAGTTGATTATAGCCTTTCCAGGAAATGGTAGGGATCTTTAGTGAATTACGGTAGGAAGTGGACAATCGGCTGCAGGTAGTGGTCTACAAATGCAGAGATTCTTTCCGTTGGGGAGGTGCGGGAGAATTAAATCGGACGACCGGGATTGCTAGGCTTATGGATCTTCGGAAGGATATAGAAATGAGGGGTGCGTGGATTGGGAGGGGAGGAGTTCCTCCTGAAGTGCGGGATTTGAGTCTTTGGGTATTTGCCAGTAGGAAGAGGTATCAGACAACTCGTGTGTTAACCTCCCTTATGTAAATTGTTCTATTTAAAACCACAACCGTTGAACCTTTGTCCACGGAAGTAATAATAATATTTGGATTATTAATTAATCTTCTTCATTCCGAGGATTCGGTGGGAGACAGGTTGGGTTGAGGATTTAGGGACTTGATGAAAGACTGGTTGGAAATTCTGGACAGGAGAAGGTTTTTAAAATTTACACTGATGATTTGAGGGGAGGAGATTGGACTCTTGGACAGAAACAGGCTTGAATTTACGTAGGGTGTTGTGAATGGGGCTGTATATTCCCTAGGGTAACGGTTGCGAATTCCAAAATACCTTCCCCCGGAGATTCCGGCAAAAAAGCAATACGTCCGCGAGGATCGTCATGTTGTTTGCTCTGGGGTAGAGGGTGAATGAGAGGCCCTTGTTGATGATGGTTTCTGCGTTTCAGAAGTGGTGACTCCGATGTTGCAGACAAGGAACACGGAAAACTATCAAAAAGAAGCGAAAAAATTGCTCGATGAAAATAATTCTCGGAAAAAGGAAAAGATTCTTCCTGGCGTCATAATCAAAAATTTCCCGAAAGATGGGGAAAATGTTTAACCAGCAATGGAGCATACTTTGAGTATAGCTCTTTTCTTCATTCTTCCGGATTTTTATATATTTTTGTAAAAAAATCCGCATTTTGTACTTGGACATCTGGTATAAAGCTAAGCTTCCTTACAAGTTGGCGATCTACGTCGGCGGATATTGCTCCATTCCGCAACCCCTCCCAAAATTCTCAATTATAATTATATTATTAGGGTTCGAATGATATATCATTCCTGTGACCACAATAATATAGTAATACGGCAATAATGAATGTATTAAACCATATATGAGTGGATACATAACGATTTCCACCAGAGGAGAGGCTTGATAAGGGAAGAGAGACGAGGGGTTGAAAGGGGAAGAGGTCGACGTTTGATATGCGAAATTCAGACAACGGTAGTTCCACACTCCCCCCCCTTTCTCGACTAGTAGCTCAAAATACAAGAGAGCAAAGGTGACGTTTTTAATCAAGGCGAATATGAAATTATACCTTTATGACATAATCACGCCGTAAAAAAACCAGTCTGACGGAAAGTTAAAACGGTAAGTCGCACCGAATCGGAGATTTTTCCCACCAGAGGAAAGCAATTTCCCTCAGCTTCCCTGTTTTTGTGAACGCCATCGTGAGAGGCGAGTAAGTTGATTCGTTCGCGTGACATGAATTGCGGAGTTTGTCTGAATAAGAACGCAAGGAAATTAGGGAGTAGGAGTGGAAGGGTGGGGGGGAGATATTAGTAGTGGGAGAAGGGAGTGGATGGAGGGTTGGGGGAGGAAAGGATGTAGAGAAAGAAGGGAGTTAGAGAGAGGGCGAACCGTGGTGAGGAGATAACGACAGATTAACGTCGTATATAACTCAGTGGGGGGGGGGGGGGTGCGCATGCCTTCAAGTTTACACGCACAGGATAAATCCGCTCGATTACAACTATTGTTCCGTCAAAATTTTGCCTCATTTAAATGCACGTACATTTTCATACGCGCACCATTTTTACCAACTGTCAACCCGCCTGTGAGGAAAAAATCACTCCAGAAAAAAATGTTTCATGTTCATATGATGTCTTTTTTTATCATGGGTTGAGGTTAACTTACGAATGAATTCAATATGAACTGGATCATAATGTGAACGGTGATTACTTGGTAATACAAGAATCCCATCCGAAAAGAGTATATCTAAAACGGCCAAATCACATCTCCACTCTATTCGTAATGTCGCAGGATTAAAAATACTTATATCCTAATGGCCTTGATACTCGCTTGGAAAGGAATACTTTTACTGCTGGGTCATGTGAATTTTTCCTGTGCTTATGTCCTCAAAAGTTTACCACATTCTTCGAATTACGCCGACCATTATTAAGGGGCTATTACGAACAAAGCTGAAAAGGAGTGGCAAGAACTGGCGGCATTTACAAAAAGAACAAGAAATTTCGATCACACCGTCTCAGTCACATTAAGATGGTTACTGTAATCATCATTCAGTCATTTGGAGAACTCTCCGCACTGATTACGTAAAATTTGGCAGGAGGTTACAAATAACTCCAAGTATGGATGAAGAGTAAAATTAGAGCCTCTGAATACCTGACCGTCATTATAGATCATGTAATGAACAGGAAGCGACTCAGTGCTAAAATTACGTTTTCTTCGATAGCGGCCAATTTTTCCTGATTTCTTAAGTTTTGTTGAAGCTATCTATAGCTTCATTTTAACTTTCAATAAATTATATATGTTCAAGCAATTTGAGTCAGATTTTTCAGACATTCCAGGGCTTCAATTTATTCAACTAATTACCTTTGGAACTCTAACCTTAATTTGAGCTACATTTTCACAGCATTCCCTCGACAAGCAATACACTTCATTAACTCATGAATCAATAAAATAGAATTGAAATAAAACAGTTTCTGGCGTCACTTGGTGGAAAATCTTGAAATTGAAATTAAACCACTTTGCTCTTCCACACAGAAAAAAAAATTTCTACGACGAAAAGCCAAGTGGTTTAATTTGAACTTCAAAAAATAATTACTTCTCTGCTAAAAATTATAGTTGAACGAATTTTAAAATACAGATAAATACTAGAATATAGAAGTAATAATAAAAAAATTAAATACGAAAATTAAAATATGAAATTATTTTTCTATCAGCAAATAAAAAATAGAAATCATTATAACCGTAAAAACTGATTAAAAACAAGCTAAACTAAAGCATACATTCACCGCGAAGCTTATTAATTGTTGTGGAAAAAATAGGACAGTACAATAATTCAAGGCGAACGATTTTTACTATAAGAAATTGTTGAAAATAAACATGTTTTTTTTCAGTTTTATACCTCAGTGAATGACGACTTTTCGCGCGTTTCGCGTCATGACAACGAGCCATGATTAAAGAACATAGAATGGTGCAGTCACTCAGGATGCGGTTAGGATTAAAACCGCAAAATTTTGCAGTTCTAACGCCATTGTACCTTCGGCAAACAAGAGTTCCATAATAACCATCAGATAAAAGCTAATTACGTCAATGACATTTGAGTAAGTTTAACAAACTCGGACTCCGTTTTCCACCAACAATCAACTACCTGAGGCCTCCAAACCTGCCTGCCTCTTCTCTAATTCAATTGCACCCTTCTTCATTTTCAACCCACCTTCATAATTTCATTTTCTAGCCAATTTCTCCCGCGGGTGGAAATCTCCGAAATTAAACAAAAATCTCCAACTGCAATCAAAAAAAGACGCGCACATCAAGTAAAAGAAATCTTAATGCGAAAATGACGAGGAGACGCGCCGGCCCCGCCCTAAGCACGCACCCCGTGAACAACCTCACCCTGGAAGTGTCTTGGCAAAACTTCTTGACGGCCCGTTACGTGGACATAACGGTCCGTGATATCCGTTCTTTTTAGGAAACGAGGGAGGCCTCTGAAATTAATACGGACTCCGGGAACATTCATTCTTTGTGTGCGGGACGCTCTCGGAGATATCTCAGAAAGTCGCAGAAAGGCCGGAGATGAATGCCCCCGGCCGAACGCATGTTCCCACGCCCCAACCGCGCCCGCCCGTCTTCCCGCCCACACTGCGGACCTCACCCATCCACTCCCCCGCACTAATTGGACAAGCAATATTTCCTGGGAATTTATACCATTTCTGTATTTTCGGAGGGTGAACATGAATAATGAAAGAACACCGCGGAATTAGTCCAAGTGTTAGTTTCTACATCTACATCTTCATAATACCCCGCAAGCCGCCGCAAGGGCATGTGGCGGGGGGTGTTAGGTCACCAACCGTAAAAACGAACAATACCACATGCAAAAAAACAAAACGGAAAATTACACCCACAGCAGCGCACTCATGCAACAATCCCTTCATCCAACACTCATGCAAACACATATACCGCAAACCAACAAAAACCTGCACCCACTAATGCAGCACGAAAGCCATCCTACAACACGCAAGCCAGGACACAACAAGCAAGAATGTGAAACATCACCATCACATGAACATGCACCACAAAACACTCTACCCCCCAAAGAGACTGTAAAAGGCAGGGAATGCGACCCAACGTTGCAGGTAGCAGGAATTTCCCCCCGCGGAGAAGGACGAGGGATTGAAAGGGAAACTTAAAAACAGATGAACACATTGCTCTCGTGAGTGCTTCTACATCGCTATGTATATCTTATATCATCACCATTGGTCATTCAATCCTAAGATTAGCTGACTGCAGTCTTCCATCCTAACCTATCTGATGCTAATTGGCTTACTTGCTGGTATTTTTTGCAGTGTAATTCCTTCTTTATTTGTCCCATGTATTTATCCCTTTGCCTTCCTCTTGGGACTATTCCTTCTATTTTTCATTATATAAATTATCGTTATGTACAAATTTTTGCGCTTGTGATTTGCTCGATTCCACCTTCCCCATCTCTCCTTTGTTCGTCCTTTATAAGTCTTCTTATCCCTTTTCCCTATATCTATTTCCATGCGAATGAATATTTGTTCGCCATATCGCAGGATTTCGTGTTTGAATGTGTATTAGGCCAATGTGGCTCGTCTCTTTCTTCTGGCTATGCGTGCCACGATACGCACTGTTCCTATCCTTCATGATGTTTTATGATTGCTTACCTACTATCCTTCCTCTTGTCTCTCGTGTTTTTCTCCTTTGGTGGGCGAAACTGTCCCCTGACGCCATCCATCTATTGCCCATTGAATCGGGGCACTTGGTTAAATTATAAGACATTGAATGTAATGAAATAATTGACTTTGTAATTCCACACACTTAAAGTTACGCCTGAGACAACAAATTTTTTAAAATATAAGACCTACAAATCTCAGTGAATATTAAGTTTCCTCGATAGTTCAAGTGGTTGGAGCACCCGCCCGACAAGTGGAAAGATCCGTGGTTCAAGTCCCGGTCAAGGAAATATTTTGGCGCTGGTGATTTGCTCGATTCCGCCATCCCCACCTCACTTGAGTTCGTCCTTTATATGTGTTCCTATCCCTTTTCCTTACATCTATCTCCATGTTAATTACTATATATTTTGTGTGTGTGTGTAAACGTATGTATTTCTTCGGTTCTTCGCACTTCCTCCCTGCCTACATCACATCCAAAAGGTTTATTCACTTCCTTCCTTTTCATATCCTACCCTTCATTCTCCCTTGGATCGCGGTCCAGCTCTCGATAATTTCTCCATTCATATTTTTCAGCCTTCTTCGGATTTTGCGGGGTAACTTCCTCTCTTCTTCCAAAATATTTAAAACTCCGTTGCTTTGTCTTTCTTTCCGTCCAAATCACTTTCTCCACTCTTCGCTACGCCCGCATCTCAAAAGCCTTCCATTTAACCTCATCCTTTCTAGCCTCGAACACCAGGTTTCGAAGATATTGGGTTTTTTTTCCATTTGCATTTCTCCGCCCAGCTCCTATTGGATGGCTGATAACGTAATTCCTATAGCAATAGTTTTCTCTGGGTTATGGCCTCGTCCCCATAAATCATTGAGTAAATATTTCGATTAATTTCATAAGTCCCTAAAACGCAAAACTTTACCCGATTAGCATGGAACGAGTAACATTAGCGACGGCGTAGATTATCATCAGACGTTAATCTCGCGAATAGAATATCGAAAAGTTTGAATAAGACACTTTTTATCCTGTTCGTAGAAGATACATTAAAACCAAGGAATTCAGCATCTTTTAGTTCCCACAGATACCAATGTTTCGTAAAATTAAGACTAGGTAGATTTAAACATGTATATGCGCTATTACACCAAAGAAAAAATAGCATGTTTGAATAAATCAAATTATTTATAGCACAAGGTGACCCTTGACTAACCTATATTTAAACTTAAGTATGACATTGAAGAATTTACTCAATTACGGAGCGGTCCTGACGAATACTGCTCATAATTCGTCCAGTGATACCGACTTACTTATAGTGTAGGTTCAAGTGGATTGCACGTTTTTAATAAGTGGAAAGAAACGAATGGAGTAATTATTCATAAAGTCTACTTGAATATTTGGGCTACTTATAAAATATTAAATTGTAATGTATGTACTGATGTAATGTACTGATGTACTGCATTGATGTAATGTGTGAACGAAAAGTACGATACACTGATATGTCATCAACGATAAATTCTAAGAAACAGCGGGAGATGCCGCAACACAATTCCGAAATTTTAACGGAGTCATCCGCTTATACGCATGAAAAGGTAGAAATTTCAAACTACGAAGGAAGCTCGGTAGCCTAACTCGCTAAAGCACTCGGCCGAATTCGAGGGATGCGGATTCGAAACTCGGTCCAGGCAAGTTATTCGAAATTCTTTAAAATTTCTCTCTTTGAAAGTGTGCCATGTGATGAGGGAATACATTTCTATTGAACTAGTCTAGTCTTCCTTTCTTGATTTATTTTATATAATTTAGTTTTTTCGAGAACTCATAAATAATCCTTGGGAGTTTATTGGAGTTGTATGAATATACGATCGTATCGATAGAGGCTTATTATAAATCGATGAGAGGATATCGATCAACTTCATTTATCTTTATATAGTTTCTAACGATGTAAATATATATTGATAGAAACATTTTTTTTTTAGCTTTACGATAAGATTCACCAAGAGAACCTCTTTGATCTTATAAGATATTCTTTGGCAAAAACGTTGCAGTATTAGGATAAGAGTTTTTGTAGTTTCACAGAAATATTTATTTCTGCAAATACAATGTGATTTTACAATGATTTTTCTTCAAACCCTTTATTGGGAAAATACAGAATAAAAGTTGAAAATTGTAGTGCCGATGATTTTTATTGTATTTTTACGACAAAATCTTTATTGAGGCTGCAAGGTGCGGTGATTATGGGAAGGGAGGGTGGGAAATAAGCTCATATTTTCCACTTAAATGTCCTTGGTGTTCACCCCTTTATTCCTCATCCTTTGAGTATAAAAAATTGCCGCCATAACATTTAATAAAGTTCGAAACATGGGTCGAGAGGAATGAACCTTTATTGGTGGAACCTACCTGTTTTTTGGGTATCTTTTAACATTAGAGTAGTTCCTCAAATGAAAGCCTGTAATCGCGAATTTCCGGTTCATTTTAAATTAAAATTTGTTTTCTATAGAACTGCAGCCAAGCAACAAAATGTTTACTTCATTCAAGAGTACCAACGTAAAACTGTTAACTACACACGACGATCGACCGGGCAAATATTACTTCAGCAACGCTTCATTGATCACAAAGCCTCGACCCCCGATCCGTGATCAAATGTTGCTTTACAACCAACACATCACACGAGACCGTGCCTAATGAAAACAGAGCGTCTCTAGTACTGGCGAGTGACAAACGATCAATACGTCAGTAGGAATGAGCCAATAATGTGGGAACTAGAGCGGAGGCAGCCAAGGGCTGGGAGCACTGTCCCCATCTATTCAATGACTGAAGGTCTTCATAACAAAGGTTACACAAAATTTCTTTACTGCATGATAACATTAATGTACCTACATAGAGGAACCAATTACCCAGGAGTGTAAAAATCATTCGCCAGTCAAGGCGAATGATTTTTACACTCTGAAATTGTTGCATTGAAATGCACATTAGCGGATGACTCCGTTAAAAGGTACTGTTGCGGTATCTCCGGCAGTTTCTTTGGAACTCCTACAGATGATTATTTTATAGCCTGCAATCATTTCCAGTGACATAATTACAATTTTTAACGCAGTGGATACATATCCCATTTCAAATTGAAATGCCTACGAATTAGTATTGGAAATGCAGCGTTTCCCAGCATTCAGCAATAAGGAAAACTAATTTCTAAACTATATGCATCTCCAATTAAAATAAGAGCAAGTTCATGAAAATTTAAAAACTAGATAGCTTATTTTTAATATTTTACATTTAATTAATTGACATTTCCTAACCATTGTTAGCTTTTCGATGCCAAATTTGAATATACCTGTATGACTAGCAAACGAAGAAAATTCTCCCAGGGAGGGATTCATTTGATCAATTCAATTTCAATGCAACTAACTGTATTCAATTTCCCAACTCCTATTTCAATTTCTTGTTTCGGTGATTGTAATTGCCTTTAATGTAATCTACACGGGTTAGGTGGAAGAAGGGATTATGGAGTCCTAATGTCGTCCCAATAAAGTCGTTAAGTAAATAAATAAATGTTAACATTTCGACGTCATCTACAGGAGTTTTGGGTGTTTGAAACGCTGAAATCCGGGTTGTGAAAATAAAACGCATCAGAGAAAACGTATCGTAAAAATTTATTTTTAGCCAGTGTTCCGTATTTCTAAAATTAACGGTCGAGTCTTTTATTTTTTTTTAAATGTCCTAATGATATCAGACACACATGGTCACCTACCATCAATGACTGAGAAAAACTAATGAAGCGGTTAGATGATCAATAATAAACGATTTCCGCTACACCTGAGAATGAATGTAACACAAATATATACGCCGCAGATTTATAAATAATTAAACTCACAAATTACAATGTAAATGTAGTACATTTGAACCATTTCCGTCCGTTTGTAAATGCATTCGATGGCACACCCATTATTTTTATGGCTAAACGGATGGATGAGGAGGGACATGCGAGAAGGATTAGTCGATCCTCGAGTAGTAGATTTGAGGGGAGGCGACCGACAGCTGAGGTCATCTGGCCATTAGGCGATGGACAGGAAAGAATGAAGGATGGAGAGAAACCCGGCGTCGGCATTAGCCTACTCTGCGAAAGGCGCCAAGGGGTTCGCAGCTCAATGTCCCATCCTACGGATGGCGCACTCACTCAAAGTCCCCTCCACAAAGCACCTCAAGTAGGGATCGAGATACCTCTGAAAAATATTCAACACCGATTTGAACCCGGGCCCTCTGTGTGGGAAGCCAGCACGTTAGCCCCCGCACCATCTCGATCCCCCTCCACCCTCCATTAGCAGCCAAAGCACCCAGAATGAATCTTTTCCCACCTATTTCCCGCCGCGATAACTCGCGGATCGGCGTCACAACCCCATGTTCCACAGGGGCGAAACGGTCTAAGGAGAACCCGCCCACGCACGTCCATCAACCACTTGAGTCACGCGCGAGAAGCAGGCGCCTACTCGAATGAAGCAGTCGACTAAAACTGCGTTTTCGGTCGCAGGCATAAATCGTAACCTACAAGCGACACAACAAGTTAACACTCCTCTAAAACGTACGGAAAATAAAACTATATTCATCCTTATATAAACAAAATAAGCTTGGCTCCATCATAGTTCCCTTTTTCCAAAATGACCCACCCTTAAGGAAGAGACTTTCTAAGTTTATACTCCTTTCCCATAGTGTCAGTGTTTCCACCGCGGGGAGGGCAAGTAAATTCTTAACACTGACTACGGGTTTTATGACTGTCACCCGGCTACAAATTTACGATGTTGCCTGTGCGTGGGGTCATTCTCCAGACGATAAACATTTTTATAATATGTTTACAACCTTCCACGGGTTAATGTACCCATTTATTCTAATTTCAGCGTCCAGCTACCATTTATTTCGGAGTACAAAATGATAGCAGCGTATTCCAAGGGGGACATCAAATATTTCAGCACAGAAATCATCATCAAATTTAAACCATGCCACATTAATCCGAATGAAGAATAAGGGCGTCAAGAATACGTATGCTGGAAAGACCATATAATTCCCGGTTAACGCAAACCAATTGAATCGCAGAGAAGTGGATTTTAAGGGTAGAGAACTCTTCCCACGCTATCACCTGACACAAAACATTATGTGTGGAATGTGATCGCGAAATTGGAAGGAGAGAACGTCGGTCGTTTAAGAGGGACGAAAATCGATTCTCAGATGAGATCAAGAAGAACCTTAATTTCGGCGGAACTCTATTTCCCTCCTTTCCCAAGCAAATACTTCTACCTGAGGAGATCGATATGGAGGTAGTCATTAAGTATAGCCGCGGCAGGTTCCTTCCAGCTCTCCCACGTAACAGGTGTTCTAAGGGGGATCGACGACGGGAAAGGGCGGAGTGTGCCGCCAAAGTCGGCGTTCGCATCCACTCAAGACCCTTCCCAAGCAAAACCTCCGATGACTTTGCGCGGTGGAGGGCGGGACATGCGAGGGGGAACGGTGTGGGTCGTCTGTGGAAGAGCTAACTGATAATTAATGAGATGATAGAGAGAGAGAGAGAGAGAGAGAGAGATAAAGAATTCCATCCATCCATTTAATTAAAGACACGACACCCGAACGAGATTCCTAACAAACGGAAAAAGAGTGGTGATGAAATGGAACGCCTCGCCGTGCGCACGGATTTCGCAGCGACCACGGGCCGACTCCGACAAAAAAGAGGGATGAAGAGAAAGGAGGGGGAGAAAGAGGAAAGGGGAATACAGGAGGGGGAAAAGGAGGAGAGTGCGCTAAAGGTTGGGGAGAAAGATGATAGGGGGATAAGAGGAGAGGGGGATAAGAGAGGAGGGGGATAAGAGGGGAGGGGGACAAGGAGGAGAGGGGGACAAGGAGGAGAGGGGGACAAAGAGGAGAGGGAGACAAGGAGGAGAGGGAGACAAGGAGGAGAGGGAGACAAGGAGGAGAGGGAGACAAGGAGGAGAGGGGGAGAAAGAGAAGAGGGGGGAGAAAGAGAAGGAGGGGAGAAAGAGAAGAGTGGGAGAAAGAGAAGAGGGGGAGAAAGAGAAGAGGGGGAGAAAGAGAAGAGGGGGAGAAAGAGGATAGTGGGAGAAAGAGGAGAGGGGGAGAAAGAGAAGAGGGGGAGAAAGAGAAGAGGGGGAGAAAGAGAGAGTGGGAGAAAGAGAGATTGGGAGAAATAGGAGCAGGGGGAAGAAAGAGGAGAGGGGGAAGGAGAAAGAAAGAGGGGGGAAGGAGGAAGGGAGAGAGAAATTCCGGATATAAAAAAAAGAAACGCGTGCGGTCACATAAAAAGCCAGGGAGATCTACGACTAACTCCTCTTCAGCAGAGGAGGAGATCCTTAAAAATACCCTTAAAACCCTCCCGAGAGGGATCCCGCCGAGCGATCTTCTTCATCCGGCTTCCTAATGCATATTCGATAGCAATTCGAGCATACAAGCCGGCAACATTGCGTGGGAGGACACATCAGATAAAAGAGTGCCGGAGGATGGGCAAGTCATGAAGGGGGATTTGCGATAAAGAGAGAGGGAGGGAGAGAGATGATTAGTCAGTGGAAGGAGGAGGAAGAGAGAAATGGAAAGGAAGCGATAATGAGGAAGGGAGGGGAGAGAATGGGGGTTCGTGGATGAAGGGGGGCCAAGGGCGGTGGCGCGGAAGAAATTCAATATCCCCGGGGAAGAGAACCAAGGGGTACCAGAGTCCTCCCATGGACGACTTCGGCGGAAACCCGGGATACCGAAATGAAGCCATATCGGATTTGGAGATGCCCTCGGGGCTAAGCAGAGGCAGGATTCCCTCTACCGAAGAATAGGTATGCGAAGGGTCGAAAATAAGCAGAAGACTTACCGCTCGAAGATACCACCTTCGATTGGCTGAGATGCCACGACTACCGGATATCTTTGCTCACTTAACTACATTCCTTAGACCTGAGCTTGTCAACCGATGCTCCGCAAACTCTAGGCTCTCCGCAAGAGCCCTAGAAACCACTGCAAACTCTTCGTTTATTGGTTTTAAATGCCAAATTGTTAAAAATACAAGTTTAAAATTTGCTACGCGTCAACAGATATAGGAAACCAAAAGAGCAAACATAGAATCAGTAAAGCATTTGAGTGTTACGATAACTAAGGACATGTCCTGGGGAGAAAACATTCGCGAATACATGGCAAATAAAAAGTTAATATTTGTAAAAAGGATACTTGGGAACTGTAATGAAAGGGTCACGGAGCTTTGTTATTTCACGTTATTTAGGCCCCACCTTGAGTATGCTGCAAGTGCATGGGATCCTCACGAGGTAGGCTTGCTTTTGGAACTAGAACGAGTCTAACATAGATCAGATAGGTTTGCGAAAAGTAGTTATAAACCGTAGCAGTGCCAGGACACCATTGGAATGATTAAGATGGGAGCCACTAGTTGACCGTAGGCTGAAATACGTACAGGTTACTTATCTGAGGATGTTAAATAAAGACTTATTACAGGTCCCAACTTAATATGATAGATACGGTACGTAAAATGCCGGCCGGCCGGCTGCCGGTGGCGGAGGGGTAACGCCCTCGCCTGCCAATCCAGAGGTCGCGGGTTCAAGTCGACTAGGTGAGTTTCCCTCCACCTAAAGCTTGGCAGTTTGCAATCGTATTCATTGTAATGTGTAAGGGTTCGGTGGAAGAAGGGACTATGACGTCTCAACCTCGCCTCAATTAAGTCCTAGATAAATAAATAAAATCAGGAGCATAGACAGTAAAACGGATAGATTTAAAATGTTATTTCATTGTGCCATTAGAAATCAAAATAAATATAACCGCAGGCGGGAAGAGGGTAACTAGCATTGGCAGTGTATACATTGTGTAGATACCTAGCATGGATTTTAAATATAATGCATCTTTATAGCATTGGTCCCGCATGTTTTGAATACATTCTGCAATTGAATATTCTTGCATGTTGGTACTTTCTTTCGTGGGATTAACTTTGTACGAGTGCATGATCGAACCAATATCTGTGAAGAAAAGTGATTGTGCATGCTTGCCGGGTGGCCTAACACCCCCAGCCAAACGACCTTGCGGCGACTTGCGGAGTATAAGGTAGACGTAGATACTGGATAACCTTTTCGTACGGTCCTTATCAGCAATAAAAGGTGCTCGGAATATGACCCAAAAGAAACATCCGGCAGGGGGTGTGAACTGAGGCTTTTATAAGAATTGACGCAGTAATAATTCTAAAACGTTACTTTTTCACAAATGATATTATTCCTGCACAAAATGAGACCTAAAAATATTTGCATTTGCCTCGATATTCATTTAAAGCGAGAGAGAGGGGGGTAGGCACGTTAAACGATTAGTAAAGGACTAATCTCGAAGGCGCTCAGTACATGAAAGGATTCCACAGAATAATATCACAAATATAGTCATTCCAAATAATTACATAATCAGGGGCATAAGGCCATTACTTCACGCAGTCATTGGCCATCATTTCCGCATGCTTCAGCGGATGGATGGTTTTACGAACAAAAGGAGGCGATCCTCCCATAAGATGGAATGAAGACACTACTTAACGAACAACGATGACGACAATTGATCGGACGGTTTAATGGGCCCTTAGGGAAGCCGCTCTTTGCTCTTTTAAGAGGTCTCCGCAGAATATGCACTGCGGTGGAGAAGAGAAAATATTCGAAGCGCTAATACGTCATTCCTGGGAATTGAGCCAATGAGCGATTCATTCCACGTTAACGCACTGTGACATGACACACTATTAAAACCGTTCCGGCAGCCTTTATGGTAGAAACATTCCTGTAAGTGCGGTACTTAAAGGTCAAGATGAGGGTGAAACGAGAAACAAGCAGGAAGAAGGAACGCACGCATCGCTGGAAATTCGAAAACGGGAAGGTAGCCCGTAATATTGAGAGAAAGAAGGGAGTGGTATGACTGGATAAGACAAATGGAACTTGGCAAGCATTCCGATATAAATCATTCAGCTCACATACTTGTATATATTTATATTGCCATTATATTATTCCATCGCATGAACGGCCGGGAATTCCAGTTGATGCAACATAGGCAGACAACGTGCACTCAAAGAGAGGTGAAAAAGCGCAAATTTCTCGCAAACCTAACTTATTGCTGCGACATGAACATGATAAAAATTATAACACAGTGAAATGAACGCTATGATGTAAAAACTAGCGAATTCCGCATCTAAAAAAATATTAAAAGAAACCAATCAATTGCGAATGAATCCATGGGAACTAGCCATTTAAAAGGCGAGATCGCAAATATGGATTGGCATGGATCATTGAGAAACTGTTTCGCAAGTGAGCCGACTTCAAATATTCTCAATAAAATGTGCTGCCCAATCCTGACAACGTGTTTTTTCCTTAAGTTCGCCTGTTTGTCTTTATCTTTTTCACCAATTTAGTGGGAAGGCTGTCGGTAGTATATAGAGTTGAGATATTAATGAAATATACTTTGCACAAGGCAGCAAAAATTTCAGGCCGTAAAAGTGCAGCCCTCCCATACAAACAGAAGTGAAAGATGGGTAAGAAAAGGTGAGAACCTACATGAAATAAATACGGTGTGGATACGGTGCACTCGAGGAGAATTTGCGTTAAAAAACTAGGAATGGGGATGAATGGGTCAGGAGAGAACGTGGTTTGTGTAGACCAGGATCAGACAAGTATTAAAGATAGGTGCTACGCTGGTTTCGTTATACTACCTTGATCAAAAATTTCCCGGAATTTATTCAGAAAATTAAAAATACAAGTTTATTCATCTAAATCTATATTGTCCCCTTCAAAGTAATCCCCATCGACTGCAACACACTTATGCCAGCGCTTGATCCAATCCTCGAAACATTTTTTATATTCGGTTTTCGGTATGTCCATCAGTGCTTCCTGCGATTTTTCCATTACTTCCTCTCGGCTGCTAAAACGCGTTCCCCGTAATGGTTTTTTAACTCGATTGAACAGAAAGAAGTCACAGGGAGCCAAATCAGGTGAATTCGGTGGCTTTTGGATGGTATTTGTTGCATTTTTCGTCAAAAAATTACGAATAATGATAGCACTGTGCGACGGTGCGTTATCATGGTGCAAAATCCACGAGTTTTCTGCCCACATTTCTGGTCTCTTTCGGCGAATTGCTTCACGCAAACGTCTCATAACGCCCAAATAATACTCTTTGTTTACTGTCTGGCCTTCTGGCAAAAATTCATGATGCACTACACCGTTGTAATCCATGAAAACCGTCAGCATTGCCTTCTTTTTTGACTGAAAACGACGTGGTTTTTTTTGGTCTCGGCTCATTTGGTGAACGCCATTCACTTGCCTGATGTCTGGATTGCGTGTCGTACTCATAAACCCACGTCTCGTCTCCAGTAATGATCCTTTTGATGAATGTGGGATCGGATTCAGCCTCGCAAATCATGTCTTTTGCGACGTCAACACGGTCTCTTTTTTGCATGAAATTGAGGTCTTTTGGCACAACTTTGCTGCTACACGACGGAAACCCAAATCATTAACCACAATGTCTTGGGCGGATCCATAGGCAATGTTCAAGTCCTCCGCTATTTCTCTGATGGTTAATTTGCGGTTATTGACCAACATTTCTTTTACTTTATCATTTTTTTCACCGACTTTCGATGTCGATGGTCTGCCACTGCGTTCATCATCTTCGATTGACTCACGACCACTTCTGAACCGCTCGTGCCACTGGTAAACGACCGTTTTTTTAGAGAATCGTTGCCGAAACACTTTTCCAACATTTCCAACGTCCGTGCGCCACTAAATCCGTTTTTTACGCAAAATTTAATACAAGTTCGTTGTTGCAAATTTAAATCCATTTCTGCAATTGTAAAAAATCGCCAACACACACAGAGATAGATGCACTCTTGGCTACGTAACTTTTGCAAATGTCAAGTTATGACACTAAGATTTAAAGGGAATATCAACAACAGATGTACCAATTTAACAAAAAAAACAGAACTCAAATCGGAACGATGGGAGCGCCACACGGTGGTTATTCCGGGAACGTTTTGATCAAGGTAGTATTAAGGACATCGATGAGAGCCCAATCACGACATAGAGTTGCGTGGGATGAGTACATGATTTAAGATAGTAAGGCGTGGATCGAGAAAGCAATGGGTGTATTCGGCCTAATATACCCTCAATACAAGAAATATTAGAAGGTTCGGTAACTGAAGAGCATGCATGAAACATCGTAAGGATATGACAGAGGACAAATACGCATGCAAGGATAGGACAGACTGGACAATATTAGCAATATTGGATTGCGTTTCATGTAATAGCGTTAGCTCGGGTATTTTTTTACATAGCTGAAACCGAACGGGAACAGTGTGAAGGGAACACTTATCTGATTTATGTGATTTTCACATCTCTGTTTCATTATTTGCCATTCTTAAGGAAATAAAAACCGAAAGAAGACGCAGCAGGACAGATGTGATGGAAAGAAAAGGAGTACAGGTTTTGAGCGGATGATGCTTAAAACCCGGCAACGGATTTCTTTCCACTCTTGCCAGACTCAACCATTCAAAGATACTACGTATTCATATTTTCAAAATGATGCGATGACCTCAGCACGCGCTAGCATAGTTACAACAAATAAGGAATTGCAAGGAAATTACAGGGAATCGGAGATAATTTTTATGATATTATCATGGGTTTCAATTTCATTCTTACAGAATTAGCTCGCAATTGGAGAGCGTGTATTTCATAATTTTCATCATATTTCGAAAAAACAAGGTTACCTGCATGTTAATAATATCGTCGCACTGATTAAATGTGAAACCTTTAATCATATTATTTTATAAATATCTAGCTATTTGGGCACATGAGAGTTATTACGGAAACGTTACGATATTGCAGGCAAATATTCGAGGACGAAATCAGAAACAGAAACAGTTTGAACAAAAATTGAGGTTGATGGAATACTTGCACATCATGAGTGAGAAATATCTTCAACCGATGAAAGTAGGTTATTTCGATGCGAAGGTCCCTTTCAATCCATTCATAGCAATCAAACCAAGAGCTGGTTTCAATAGGTCAGGAGAGCTAAACCTTTAGTAGTAGCATCAACTTCTTAAATACCGAATTTCCAATTTTAAGACTACTTATAAGTCATGATGATACCGATTAAAAAACATATTCTATGCACATGCTAGATGGTGAATTAAGGCAGTTAAGATGAAGAAAATGCTGACGTCTAAAGAGGCGAGCATAACACGGATCATCCTCATTGAAGTTACTTCACAAATTGCAATGGGGGTTTATATATTAATTTCATCACACCGATAATACGTTACGCACTCAAGATTCTTTCGAAATTAAACTCAGTATGGACTGTTACTGCCCCAATCGCCGGGTGCTTGGATATCTACGAGGATGATAAAGACCTATTCTTTGCATTTTCTTCCTTCAATGAAAATTTTACCAACGTTTATGACACGATAGTTTAACAAGACGATGCTATTTTGGAATCCGAACGCCATGACTCAACTTGGCATCCAAATTGATAAGCATACGAAACATTGAAGCCCACAAAGCTTAGGCAGGATGAAAGTTGTCAAATGGCATGACGTGGATATAATCAAATATGGTAATAATTCTCTCTACATCCGCGAATATTGCTTTTAAAATATACAAAAATTAAAAATTACGAAAAACGTTTTTGAGTTTGGGTGTAGTAGGCGATTGGGATGAAGGAAATAAATGAGTAATTAGAGTTTGAACCAGACAAAATTTGCACCATCTCATTGCGAACGACCACGACGATACTTGTATTTCGAATGTGAGTCATTGACTTTATTCGACCTAAATTTTGAAGCTCACTCTCACTGAGAGAAGGTCATCTGCAGACGCCGGCGACTGCCAGAGCCACTGAGCGGCGTTTGCAAGGTAACCACTCCCGCTGTGACTCACGAAACTAAATGCATGCCGCATTTCAAAGGAAATGAATCAACATATTACCTAAATGGGAAATAAAAAAAATCCTTAAATTCTCCAAAGGAGAGATAACATGCTTTCTGATAACTCTCCAGCGTCATCACAAAATGCTGGAAATGACATATTATACACCGGATTTTAAAGGATTGCTAATGCAGCGGGAGAACTTGACATTACACCGAATTGATTTTTGAGAAAGGACGAGGAAGGAAGTGAAAATTAAGGAGAAGGGGTTTGAAGAGGGAGGATGGAGTGGATTCGGATGGAGGGGTGGGCAAAACGTACCCTCAAAGAGATATCGCAGTATTATGAGAATAGACTCCACGGCTGCCAACTTAAGAAGTCCAAAATAATGAAAATATCATTTCAAGAATATTAACAGACATTTTACAACTAAATTTACGAATTTACCATTTCCCGTCATTGTCGTGGGTTCCAATTACTTATATGTACTTATATTTTACAGATATTCATTCTCCAAAGGGGTTTTCTTAGATATCCTCTTCTTATATATTCCAAAACTTTTTCGATGCATCACACGATTTAAGTAGAGGACATTACTTCACTTAGTGGAGGAAATTAATCACTTAGGCAATTTCTCTCTTTACTAGACTCTTACTTGAACTGCATAAACTTTCACTCACAGTCAAAAACACAGCATTCATTTAAGGCTTACGAAATGAAGAGGTAAAAAGGAACAAATGAAAAAACTACAGTGCCAATTGAAAAAACGCCAACTTATTACCAAACGCCAAGGAATACCTCACATAGGTCCTCCATATAACAAAACAAAATGAGCAGATAAATGATTTGTTACGCATAAATTTAGCGACGACAGAATACTGTGCCAGCGCATGACGATTTTGAGCGAAGAAAAATTTCGCCCTATAACTGAAGGCGCGGAAATAAGCACACGGTCCATATCTCATCGTGAAAATAGACCTAATATATACTTGCAGAAATCATATTTATATAATATTATTGGCACCACAGGACAAAGAAGAGAGTGGAAGTATGACAATGGATGAGACGAGACCGCAATGTTATTCAATATCAGTCAAAATCAGGTAAATAAATTAAGGTATAGAAAGAATGAAAATAAATGACGACTCTTATTTAATTAAGCATTCCTGATGGAACATTTCTTTCAAAAATTATTTCTGATTGGATTTATTTGGCCTTCAATATCTTTTATTTTTGCAATTATCTATGCATAACAAGTCACCAAATAATCAATGCAGTTATCACTTTTATTATCAAAATGAAAAAAATATATATATATCAATGGTCATTTTCTCGGGACGTGGTATCCCCGGGGTAGAGCGTTGGGGCTACTGCCGAGAGGGCCCGGGCATGCCTCTGTGGGCAACCTCAGTTTCACCCGAGCTGTGTGATTTTCGGGTACTTCCTGGGAAACCATGGCACAGAGCCCTGGGCAGCACAGGGAAATAACCTGTCCCTCCCTCTAGCCTGATGTGTACATGTCACACGCCATTAGGCTTAGTACTGGGTCAATTCTATTATCACCTACCAAACCGACCTTTCGGCTGAATACTGTGTTTATTGTTTTCTGCCATTTCCTGACGATAAAACAGCTAGTTTTCCTGCAATTTCCATAATTATTATTCAGATATTATTCACCTGTCGAAGCAAGAAAAACAAGTATGCTGACAAAAACGTGCTAGCAATATCCTCTACCATTAAATCTTTAAAAATCATACCGGAGTAATGTCACAAATGCGATGGGGTGCATTAATCGAGTGACTCGGAATTAAGCAAGAGATCAGATAGGAAAATGAAAATGTTTGGAGAGGAGGCGATATCAGGGAAGGGCTTAGGGAATAGAGATTAATAAACGACTGGGAAATGAGGGAGCGAGAGAGGAGGAGGCGAGATCGGAGTCCCGCGGGGGGGGGGGGGGGGGAAGAGGGGGAGGGGGATTATGTGGGAAAGATGGGCTGGGTGAATGGGGGGGGGGAAGAGTGGTGGAGGGGTGCAGGCATTCCGGCAAGCAAATGCGATTTCGGGGAGGGACCGATTCGTGGAGGGTGCGATGTCAGGCGGGGGAGGCGGAGAGGGGTTTTCGTTCGACCCCGACCGAAATTAGGCTGCGCAAACATGGGCCAATGCGATCGGGTTAATCCGAGGGGGCGGCACACTCACCCAGCAGCCAGCATCCACGATGACTCTCGGCCGGGGCGACGACAGATGGGGAGGACACGAGCCTCCGGGGGTGGGGTCGCCAGGCAGGCGAGGATTTGAGAAACACTATCTACACGCACGGCCCCAAGGAATATTGAAGAATGTAAATGTACTTATGGTAATAATATTAATTATTAATAATATTACTAACGGCAATATCCTCCAACTAGTGCTTTCCAGTGAGTGGCATATGGTGCCATAGGGTGGAAATTAGGATAACTTTGGAGGCATATAGAAAATGATATCGCCTTCGTCAGTAGTTAGAAAGGAAAACAAACGAGGGAGTGCTAGGTATGCTTGGGGAGGAGAGGGGATTGTTGGGAGAATACCAAAGGAGCCAAGAAAGATGGATGCAGAGCATTTCTTTCGGCGATGGAATGTTGAAGACTGTGATGTACGTAGAGGGAAGAACGTAAGACAGGTGAGGAAGGGGCAGGAATAGAATGAGGATGTTCGACGGAATGAATGAAGGGAGGAAGGAAGTATGAGGACTTGAAGAAGGCATGAATTACCTATCTCGAGGGTGTTCTGGGCCAAATTGGTCAAAGTAAGTCGGAACATTAGATAAAGAATTTCACTAAGCGAAAGAAGTTTTCAGAATTAGGAGGGAATTGAAGACTGGGACGTCGAGTGAGGATGTTAAGAAAAGGCTCGCTAAAACTTTGATATGAATTTTGTATTTAGAGGAAGCATAGTCGTAGAAGCAGGATAATAGACGTAGACGGGAGGCTTTTGAAATGTAGGAATGGAGAAGGTAAAGTGAACTGAAAAGAAAACAAATGCGGAAGGGTATGGCGGGCAAGGATGGGGATCGTTGGGAGAAAACCAAAGGAGGCAGGGAAAATGGATGCAGAGCATTTCGATTGGGAATGGGATGTTGGAGACTGAGGCATGGGGGGAATTTTAGGCAAACGAGAAGGGGTAGGAATAGCATAGGGATGTTGAATGCAATGAAATGAGGCAGGAAGTATACGGATTTGAAGAGGAACTTATTGTTTCTACTACCAAATACAATTACTCGTTCCTCATGGGTGATAAAACGCGTACCTCCTCGAAATTCATTAATTAATCCGGTTTTGAAGTTTCAGCTGACGTCTGTCGCCCTTCGATGAAAACACCAACCAGCTGATTACATGAGGAAGGGTGCGAAAAATCCATGAAAAAGGCTGAAAATCACAGAGTTGTGCTTTAGAGCAATAATTATAGTAATGCTATCTAATTCCGAATGATTTTAATGCAGTGGAGGCGCTGGACCATGGAGGGGATGTGGGAGAGGGGGGCGGTGCACAGAGTCGAAAATTCAGGGCGACACAGAGAAGAATATGTTCACCGTCTAAGCTTCACATCACTTTAGTATTAAACTCAGAACTATCGTTGCCATGTATTTCCCGTTATTGAATCCCCTGAATGGGAAGATGATTCAGAATTCACAAATCCACGGCCGCAACAATTTGCATACGAGGTATGAACAAAGAACAAAACACTTAGGGATTAAAGAAGATATCCACAATCACAGTGACTCTTTGGAATCGCGCCCGCCGTCCACCTCACGAGTCTCCTTTAGGGAATTACTAGAGCAGGGAGCTTGGGAGGGAAAAGGAGTGCGCGGTGGAAGTTCCTAGCGTTCAATATAATCGAATATTCTTCCCTGCCCTTTTTCATTTGAAAAAATATCGTGTCTGCTTGGAAGACTTTGGTTATCAAAGTGCATGCAGGAGACTAACATAAAGGCGAATCACGTCCTTTGGGCTCCTTTATCCAGTCATGCGTAAACTAAAGAGCGAATATTCTGGGACGAAAAGAGCCCTTAGTCCAGCCACCCTTCCCCCCCCCAGCAGCTTCAAATGCCGTCGTATTTGCGAGGAGTCACAAATGAAAGAAAAAGGTTGAGAGCGAGGAGGAAGAAACATGAGCGAAAAGGAAACTTCGGATATGATGCTGTGAAACTCAAAACTTGTATTTATAAACACAATTTCCTTGTCACGTTTATCAGAAGAATTACTAATCTAAGGAATACGGAATGAGCAATGGAAAACATTTATTTCACTATTCTTCATTACAAGACCGAGCTTTTCCCTTCGCCATTTATCCTGCCAATCCTTATGATTACGATATCGTTTTTATTACTGCTTCGTATTTAAATTAATTCTGCTTGAAGTCCAAAAGCTTCAACCACTAATCAAGTGACAAATTGAGGGGCTCGTGAGGCGGTGAACTACCGAGTGTCATGCGCAGGGATTGTAGCAGATGCAAGGAACTGCTTCATAAGCTGTTGAAATGACATCGGAATGGACCATAAGAATAAAATCATTATGGTACGCCAACAGACATGGCTCATTAAGGCAAGCAACTAATATCGTGTAAATTATTGTCATTGTTATCCACGATAATTTACCATAATATTAGACACAGTGCACAAAACTGCACTCTGATTTCGATGCAAGGTGTTCATGCTGCATAGGTTTATAATTCACCACGTGAATTATGAACCTCCAATACCGTAAAGAGGGAAATAAAAGGAGGGAAGGAAGGAGGGATTAAAGGAAGGTGGCAAGGGAGGAGAAATATTAGGTGACTGTCTAAGGGACAAGCGCAGGGATAAAAAGTGATGAGTGGAAAATTCAGGGTCAAGAAGTCTTTTTGGCATCTCCGGCTGCTCTAAAGTGTTGAGCTCTCGTCGGCTATTACCGCAATATAACATAAACACTACAATCAATCGTTATTTCCTTTGTCCGTCGTTTTAGCTAATCCCGAGCCTATTCCGGAAAGCTCATAACTTAGACACACACTGCGGACACACCGACGCGATGGACTAGGAACTGATGGGAGAGAGCAAATCGAGAAGTCCCCACCTCGTGGTGCCCCGACGAGTCCTCTCCCCGCTCACTTCCCCTCGGGAGACTAGGGCGTCCCGATCCGAAGGGCCCCTTGATCCCACTCTAGGCCCCTCTCAACGCAGGCTCACCCCAATGAAAACCAACATGAATCACACCCGATCGTGAGAATCGAGGAATCGGCATCGGACTCCCAGAATTGCTAAGGAGCGCGCATCCGAAATGGATGAAAGGGGAGGCGAGGGAGAGGCCGGCTGGGGGAGAAGGCGGCTGGCCAATCGGCGGAAATTAGCGAGGGGCGGAAATAAACAGGGGCGGCCAGCACCCAGGGGTCATCCCGGGGGAGGGACTTGACGCGGAAGAAGGAAAGGGGGAGTGGGGGGGGGGAAGGTAATTAGGCGAGGAGGACTGGTTCCGTTGGGGGGGGGTGGATGGCTTCGGAAATTTCACTTTCGACTTCCCACAATTAGCTCGCTTATCCACCTCCCTCTCCCACCCACCCTCTCTCCCCCCAACGCTGGAATATCTAATTCCGAAGATCTTTCCTAAATGGAGCAATTCCCTGAAATTTGCTACCGGATAATTTGAAAGGTTTCTCGGGCATTAAGGGGTTTTTCCGTAAACCACGTGAAGCGATTTTAAGGCTGACCATCGGCACCCCTCATCCTCAATCTCAAAACATCAAGTGGGTCATGAACGATGAATTCAGTATCTTTAAAATTTAAATGGCATCAGTAATAAATTAATATTGTGAGTACTCTAATGCTATTGATAAACCGTTGTCTAAACGTTAAAATTGTTTGATTATTTCTTTATTTTTGGGTTCAATTTTAATATTATTTCCATAAATACCATTCACATGAAATCAGTACCTGAAGCATATCAACATCAATGGTAGATCACCCTTAACGGATAAATATTGGATTGTTCCTAATAGTTATTACATTTCTTGTTCTGCCCTCAAGACCTGCCTTTTGCTCAACAACCAGCATTTTATTCTTCAGGCATTCGTACTCTAGAACAACAAACCCAAAGCCTAAAAAAGCCTAACTATTCCCAACCCATCGCTACTCCGCTCACCCAACATTCTCCACATCACAATATCCAATATCCCACAACATCTCTCCCACCTACATTCTCTGCCTTCTTCGAGTTGTACCGTACAACTTTCCTCTCGAACTCCTCTTATCTACGCTCATTCTCTTTGCAACCAAGACCAGGTGTTGGTTCCATACAACACTGCGCTGCACATTCTCCTTATTCTGGACGACATTAGGAATAATTTCTCTAAAATTAAAATCACATGACATTCTCCATATCAATCGATCGATTAAATCATACACGTACTCACTTTTCTTTCGTAGACGTATTTGGGAATAGCGGTATTATTAATATCCCAAGGAGCTGCGGGAGATGCCGCAACAATAACTTTCAACGGAGTCATCCGCTAATGTGCATTTCAATGCAACAATTTCAGAGTGTAAAAATAATTCACCTTGATTGGAATCTCGGTCAAAGCGGTTTTATAATATGTCGCCTCTGCAAGTAATGTGGATGTCGTTTCCTGAGCAAACTTTTTCCCCTCTAGCTTTATAGCGAATACCATTTATTACATTTTATAGCGAATACCTAGCTTTATAGCGAATATAATTATGAATTTCCTATCTTTCTCCCACATTTTTTTTAAGAATGATCTTTTTTGAAGCACTTAATAAAAGTTTTAGAAAAGGTATAGAAGATCATGGTGAGGCCAGGACACCCGAGTTGCAGATTAAATTAAAAAGGATTTAGGCAACACCGCTAAACTTTCATTATTAAACGAAGACGCCTTAAAAGAGGACACATTTTACGAGTGAAATGATCGATAACTAGTAGTAATCTAATTTTTATGATAGTTAATCTCAGCAAATTAAAAAATATTTAATATTTATGATAAATACCACACGCAAATGTTTGTAATGATATTTCTTCCATATTTAGGCATAAGTATGTATATTCTACATAGAGGGTCCATATCTTTCCATTAACTTATTTGAAAAGCTGCGTTAAACTTCCTCCCCTTATATTAGTTGCTTTCATGCATGAAAAATATATACATTCCACTCCCTACCTTTATCGACCCATTCCGCGAAATGAAAATAGGTTTTCGAAGAATTTCCTCCATATAGTAGAAATCCATAAAATCAATGAAATGTATGTTGACCGCGACAGCTAACTATAAACGGTTTGCAGCTACCTGCATGCAAAAGAGACTTTTGCTATTGCAAAACAATGAGTGAGGTGCTTTCCTCGGTGTGAAGTACATGTTGCCTTTAATGCGACACCTGACCGCTGACGAATGGCAAACTTGAAAAAAAAGCGATAAATTCCATAGTTCGAAAACGTCCCACGCCCGTTCGTGTAATCAAGTGTTGCCGATCTGTAACATTGCCATGTATCAAGAATGGAGAAAATCGCAGTGAAAGGAGGAAAAAGAAGAGAATTTATATCGGGAAACGTTTGCGAGGATCGATAAGAGTGATAATCCGAGGAGAAAGGATGAGAAGGAGGCGAAGGGGTGCGGGGGTGGACGGAATTTAACCCCGGGTGTTTGGGAGTGAGGGAAGAGGGAGGGAAAAGGAATCAGGGGGGAGGGGAGGGTGCGTGCCACGAATGCATTGGTGAAGGGACAAGAGGGGGTCCGAGGCGATATAAGGTTTCCCCCCCCCACCTCGGACATCCCGAATCCTCCCGCGCCCTCCTCCCCCATTCGAGCCAACAGAAGCCCAGGAAAGTGACGAGGGTGGGCGCGGGGGGTGGAAGTGGACACGGCACAGCACAGACGGAACATCAACCTTCCAGAGAAGTCTTTCACAATGAACCGGTGGCGGTCGCCAATTACTAATTCACACTCCGACGCGGTTTTTGGTTAACATTCGATTAATCCGGGGGACAAGTCACAGGAGTAACATCAGCAGAGTCACCTGATGATATTCGGCTGGTGGCCAAACATCCCCCGCCACACGCCCTTGCGGCGGTTTGCGGGGTATTGTGTGCATGTGCTCACACAAATGCGAGAGCGAAGTTTCTTTAAACCGATACATGCGATGCATTGAATCGAGCATTTGGATGAAGCATATATTTCCAAAATCGACCACCATCTCGTATGAAAACGAAGGAAGACAGCTTCACAAACTGCATCGGAACGTGCAGTACTATCGTGCAATTACAGCTAAAAAATAGTTCGCGGAGAACGATTGTTATTTTTTTGGCAGGAGAGAAGTGTAAAGAAGAAGCGAAACGTTTGCATCTAATTAGATACATCGACTAAGGATTTATTACGTGACAACGAGGCAAATGCCAACACTGAGCCAACAGCAGAAATTGTCGTACTTAATAGGTTTTCAAATAAAATGAAAAGACGCAAAGGTGAAATAGTCATTTCGAGTGGGATGTGAATTCGAAGGAAAGGGCGCGGTAGAGGTGTCCTGAGTACACGGTGAATGAACAGTTAGCCGCGGAAGACATAGATAGCGTTCCGATATTTCACGAAAATGAGGGATGCCCCCTTTACCACTCATAGGAAACTAAACCACTGACCTGTTTTTGGGCTCAAACCATTCTGACTCTTAATGAAAATCTTCAACGAAGTAATCTGATCTCAGAAAATATGCCCACCAAAATACATAAAATTTATAAAAAACAGTACTGTTACAACAACAGGAGAAACCACAGAATGTAAGAATAACAAAAAAATAGCAAGAGCACTTGCAAGTTTAAGGTGCCTTGCTTAATAGGGGCGTTAACCTACGAGTTAGGGGAGAGAATAGGGGAGTTAACCTCGTACATCCTCCTCTAAACCGTTAAAATGCATTGGCTATAGGCTGAAGAAAAGGCGTATGTCTCGAAGTCGATTTGCAATAGCGTGAATGTTGGATACACAAACTTCGGAAACATATTATAAACTCGTGTACATCGTTCGATGGCAAGTTTTATCAAGGGATAATATCATCTCCACGGCCACGGTCCCGGAATGACGTGATCGCCTCCACGCAAATTCAAAGCTCTATGCGAAAAAGCTCTACTCGAGACGGTAAATATTATACCGCTACGTACTCTGCACGACTCCCTCTAATGAAGGATGAACACATTTTTTTATGTCTACCATTACAATAAATAACTAGGGGAACATAATGGTTTCCGAATTACGAATTCAAAAATAAAAGTTTAAGCATTTAATGAAAGCTTTTTTTCCACGGCTTCCGAAATATGCAGTTCACGATGAATTCACGTTTTTTTACTGCTTTCATCACGAGTACGTGCGAAGTGCACATATAATTTCTTTGAATTAAAGTTTGGGTGCATATTAAATATCAATGGAAACCGAACCTCTCAAGCATATTCGTCCATAAACATAAGTCAGGAAGAGTTTATATCGATCCTGCTTCTATACAACTAAAACCTCGTACAAATTAAAAAATACTATACAACCTTGTATAACTCATAAACTATCGATTTCCCCTTCAGAATCCAACGTTTGCTTTGCCTCGGCGAGAAAACGAAACCATTTATTAAGTCAAGTCCTTGATTCACGCACACAAACACTGAGTTCTAGACTGAAATGAATTATATTGTGGTCGGTCATGAGTGCCAAGGGATAAGAATCGTGCAGGGTTCTTGCCTTAGGTTGGTGTGTGAACTTGGAAAAAAGGCAGTAGGACGTTAATATCATTCTAAATGTATCGTGCATGCATATTGTATTGACAGAGTGGTTTGGATGGAGTGCGTAAGGAAAGAAGATTGAGAGTATTCGGAGGAAATAAAAACTGCTGGCGCAGAAGGGAGGGGAGGGATGAGTGGGTGGGCGGGAAGGGATTCTATCAAACCGCTCAATTAGTCACTTGAGAGAGCAGCTTGGCGAGCATGAAAAAAACGATGTCTGGAGCCACAACCGATCCTAACAAGCAGATGGGGAAAGTGAAAATAATTTTCCAAGCATCTTGCGTTTTTGGTGATACCTTAACAGCAATGCCATCTTTTTATGACGCGTGAAAATAAAGACGTAACGGAATCTAAAAACGAAAGCTTTCCATATGCAGCCGAAGGCGATATCTTAGAGTGTAAATGGGTTTCAACAATTCATTCCCAGGTTTACTCAATGGCCACCACCCTCTATTAGGCGATACAGCAAAAAATAGCAGCACGTTCTCCGATCTGAACAAGAGAGTTCATCGAAATATTCTTCCGATTCTGAAAAGGTCGTGGAATCGAAAGTGAGGAAACCGTCCGAAGACTGCATTCAGAGAAGATCAACTGCGTTTTATCTATTTATGTACACTGCAAGTCACCGCTAGGGTGTGTGGCAAGGGGTGAATACACACCAGAATTATTTTGAACCGAATACTTTTAACCCTAGCGCGGTCGGAAAACGTTATTCTGATCCCTTATCGTTCGTGGGAAAATGACTTCTTACATCTATCAGTTCTACACTTAATTTCTCTAATTTTATTTCCATGATCTCTCCTCCTGCAGCACGATGGGCTAATAATACATTTCAAAAATCATCGCTAAGGAGATATCCTTCCAATTCATGCAAGAGATTTAATCTGTAATTTAACCTCCGCCCCGAGTGCGATTCCCAACCAGGCTCCTCTAGTAATGTGATAATATAGGGACGACATTTCATAAGGTTAACAACGAAATATGAGGAAAGGTAAACACTAATAATATATTTATAAAATGGGAGATAAACGAAGCATCTTAGGGCCTGCTGAGGATAAAACAAATAAAGCAAACTGATAAAACACATTGTGAAAGAATAATTCTCAAACCAAGAAGAGAGTAAATGACTACTTCAAACAAATGAAATCCGACAAGAAGTCTGTTCATGAACCAAAGTGTGCCCGGGTATCAAACCCGCGTCCACCGTTCAGTAGTGCAACGCTCTCTATCTTTGGGACTACCACTTTAAAAAAGCACAGGAACTTTCCGTAGCCGAAAAATTAATTTCAGTGGATCTATTGAGAACGTAGTGGCGGATATTGATTGTGAGTGCTTCAAGGACAAACTTGCCCTAGTAGCACCAAGGCGCTAGATACAGGTCACCAATGTCGGAATCTAATGAATGAAAAGTAACATCATCCAAAATCTCCCAATTCCTTGAACATCTATGTGGAAAATATAGTGCTGTACTTCGATTTCCCCTATCACCGTCGCGACACTACTTTATAGTTTCTTCAAGATTTGTTATTTATCATTTCTTCACAATTGGAGCGAGAAATATCAAATAAAAATAATAAAATCCTACGCATTATTTAAAAGTGAATTGAAAAGAATTCAACTGTTCCGTCGAAAACTAACTGAAATGATTGGCTACATTCCTGAAAAACTTATCTCTCGAATTATTTGAAATGATATAACTAGAAGGATAACAAAAAGAACCAATACAGCTAATCTTGACTTTACATGTCTATCTAGGGCTTGTACATAAAACAAATTGTCATAAGTTTATATAAGTCATATATCTACACACATATACGTGTATGTTTATGTATATATATACACACACATACATATACATACATAACCATGTATGTGTGTGTGTATATATATATATATATTTATTTATTTAGACGGCCCAATAGAACAAAAATAAAATAGATAACACTTAAAAGGACAACCACACTGTAGATTGTTTGAGCTTTCGGCCTTCTCCCAGGCCTTCTTCAAGTAAGACTAAAAATTTTTCGGAGAGAAGTTAGGGGTCTGGGGAGGCGAGGAAAAGGGAAGGTACAGGGAATGCTGAGAGGGGAATTAAAGATGGCGGAAGGCCGAAAGCTCAAACAATCTACATTTTGAGTGTCCTTTTAAGAGTTATCAATTTTATTTGTGTTCTATTGTGCCGTCTAAATATTATACTTCTCGTGTGTTTCTATATCATCAATATAAATATATATATTAAAATATATATATATATATATATATATATATATATATATATATATATATATATATAGTCTCACTTGAAGAAGGCCTCTGAGAGGGCCGAAAGCTCGAACAATTTACCGTGTGAGTGTCCTTTTAAATGTTGCTATTCTATTTGTGTTCTATTGTGCCGTCCCATGATTGTGCCGCTCGTGTGAGTTTTTCCGTACAATCGTTATATATATATATATATATATATATATATATATATATATATATATATATATATATATATATTATATATATATATTATATATATATATATATATAAGGTAATCTACCGGTTAAGGTAGGTTTTTGGATGGACACAGCTCCTAAATAAATATTTTGTGACTCCTAGCAAAACATACCATCACAAAAATAAAATAAAATAACATCTACATCAGGTCCCTCTTCATCTCTGAGTACCTTCTTCCTCCCTTCATCCCGTCCAACATCCCTATCCTGTTCCTTCCCTTTCCTCTTTTGCCCAACATTCTCCCCTCTATCACAGTCTTCAACATCCCACTGCCGGTCAATACCGCCTTCATCCACTTTTCCTGCCTCCATAGGATTTCTCCCAACAAACCTCTGTCCTCGCCCACCATACCAAGTACTTCCTCATTTGTTTTCTTCTCTGTCCATTTCACCTTCTCCATTCTTCTCCACACCCACATTTCAAAAGCCTCCATTCTACGCCTATCCTCCTGCATCAATGACCACGTTTCCCCACCGTACATAGCTACGCTCCATATCAAAGTTGTTACGAGTCTTTTCTTAATATCCTTACTCAACGTCCCTGTCATCAACTCCCTCCTCCTCATGAATGCCTGTTTGCCTGGCGCGATTCTTCTCCTTACGTCCCTACTACTTGGACCGTGTTGGTCCAAAACACTTTAGAGATACGTAAACGGTTCTACCTGCTCTAGTTTTTGCCCTCCTATTTTAATGATTAACTTAGCCTTTTTCTTTCTAGAAAATCGCATAACCTTTGTTTTATTAATATTGATTCTCATTCCATACCTGTCGCACTGAATTTCCAATTCACTCAGCAATGCTTGCAACCCCTGGGCTGATTGACAAACTAAAGCTTGGTCATCAGCGAACCTAACTGATTTTACGAATTCCCCGCCCACTTTCATTCCTACCTCCAGCTCTTCCCATGCCTCCTTAATCATTTCCTCTTCATACAGGGTGAACAGCAACGGCGATAATGGGCAACCCTACCTTACACCTCTTCCTAACACTGCCCAACCGGACTCCCCAGCCATATATATATGTACATACATATATTATATATGTATAGTTATTCTTCGTCTGAGAAAAATTACGCATCTGACGTAAAATTTTAAACAGCACAAGGGCTGTTATCATTTTATTTAAAAGACCACGAAGGATTGCAAATTATTTTCCAAGATATTCACGTTTCCCGTTCTTGATGATCAATGTCGTTAAAGGACAGCTTTCTAGCTAAGAACATTTATGACCATTTGATGCTGGGAAACACTGGCAGATGATGAATGTATTACATTAAGTAAGCACGGTATTAATAAACCCGGCAATTACTCCTTTCTCATTTAATTTAAAAAGAGATGAAAAGTAGTCGTTAGTCATACCGAAATGAAGGCAAGCAAGTCATAAAAACGATCAGTACCTATGCGCTTAAAAGCAAATTACTTCGTAGCGAAAGAGGGAAGAGCGTGATAGACGAGAAGCGTGTTTTACGCAGATGCTACAGGGAAGGTTGCCCAATGAGTGTTTATTGGGAGGCGGTGGAAGGAACACGCGGTAACGACGGCGCCCGAGGGGGGGATCGACTCTCGAGAGAGGGGTGAGGGGTAGTAGGAGTCCGCCTGCCTCCCCCGAGAACTCCCACCACCCCCCATCGCACCCCCTTGAGCAGCGACGGGGCCACCGAGCGGGCATATGGACGGATTCCTCCTCAGGAGCCTGCGGAATGGCATTCGAGGGCGACCCGGGACTTCTCCATAAAAGGCCATCTCCTCCTCCCTTGCCGGATATCAACCTCCACATCTCATCCTCTCCCTCCACTCGATTCTTCCCTCTTCCCACGACGAAGGAAATCCTCGCAGCAAACAGCTGAATTTGCAAACCCTGAAATGATCATTCAGGATTGATGTTCGCGTCGGAATGTGAGCCTACAATTATTGAATTGGACCCTAAAGGCACAAATAAAATTCCACTGTTATAAGATGGGTTGCGAGCGTCAAGGCGGGTAGTAAAGCTACAACTCTTTTTTAAAGTATTTTCTTTAATGTAAAGGACTCTTTACTTCTGAGTCTCACCTCTCGCACTATCACAATAACGATCGAAATTATTTACGCTAAATTCCGAATGCATCGCGAGCTCTCGTCGCATTCTTCCTGATTCGCCCGCCCCTCCTTCTTTAGCCAAGAGACGCACCCCCTCCAGGGCGAAAGGATGCCCACCCTGCCCTTCACGGCCCGCTCCGTCGCCGACGGGGGAAGATTGTTTGCTCGTTGAGTTCGACCCATCGGCGGAGGATGGGATGCGCCGGCAGACGAGGGAACAAAAAGGTGCCATTATCATCACGATCGTCCTCGGGAGTTCCCCGAGACCATTTGCAAGAGAATGCCTCCACTGTATTTTCACCGACTCCGTAGTCAGCGGTTGCCAGCCAAACTCACGGGTCGCCGCTAATTGCCGACGATGTATCTCCACATTCCCTTGAAAAAAACACTTGGCGGTGAAGCTACCCACCCTCTTGAGTACCTCTTCAAGAGTCCCGAGTAACATGATGATGGACCAAAATCCAATTTCGTCAAGCCGATTCACGTTAGTCCCGCGCTTGAACGTAAACTATAGACCATTCACTGAAGAGGAAAAATCCTACAATTTCACATCAAATGTTTAAATTTGATTTTTCAATAGTTTAACGTGAAATAATTTTTAACTTTTAAACGTATCCCCAACAATCTAATATTTTCCATATTTGGAATACGTAAGTGATTCACACGAATTGATGCCTTAAGTGGTAGGCTTCGTTGTTGGATGAATGAATTTTGCAAAGGCTAATAATGAGAGAGAGAGGAGTATTGTGGGTCATTATGTTCAGTGTGATTATGTGTAACTGTTTTATACTGAATCGACGACAGCAATTTGGTAAACATGCGTATATTGCCGCGGAAAATACCCAAGTACGTCGGATGACATTCCAAAAGAAATAATGCAATTCCTTGCGATTCCCAAGCGGTAATCAGGAGAACTTTAAACTTCTGAAATAATATCACATGTCTCCATTACGACACTAACGGTCATTTCCTCGGAATTGATCTAACAATTCACCCACTCAAGACTACTCACATTATCTTTCTCCAATAAACGGTGATTAAGATGTGGAACAATTAGCGGAGATCTTTACCACTTTAAATATGCCTGGATATGTGATAAATACTTAAATGACCCATAACTGAGATAAACGATAACTTGATTTGAGACAGTTAATATCACCATTTTAAAAATTATACAATGCCGATTGTGATCAGAGATAATAGGCAAGTTACATATTCCTAGTTTATTACTCTACGTCAATAGATTAACAAATAAAAACTATCCATAAATATTTTGGCACTGTTGCAAATACAGCGTATCTCTCGAAATTGAGTAACCATGTCAATTGTTCTCTGGTCATCAATTAAACCATTATCAACAATCAACATGAGACTAAACAAACAACACATAAAATATAATTGCTATGGATGGCGACAGACACTTTCACGCCCAAAATATTTGGCCACTGACTCACAAACGGTACAGAGCCGGAAGTTACATACGGAGGCAACGTTATTTCCACTCTTTAACGATTTGCGCAGGACGAAACAGATGAGGGGAGAAAGCGACTCAGATCCACCGTTGGATTATCCTGACTGCGGCCCTCATCCCCCACACAAGCCATCAATCGACGGCTTGCATAAAAGGTCTCCAACCGCATGAATGAGTTCTTACTTTGACTTTGATCAGAATGGAGCACTTCATCGGTTGATCATTAGCTTCTTTGTCTCTCTTTAGGCACTAACTAGATTATCTGTCACCACTATTATAGTCTCGACCTCGATCCGAAGAAGGGTTAAGATTTCTATATTTTTTAACCGTTGTCTGCTCTAAAATAAATTAAAATTATTTGCTCATATACTCTTTGGTTAAGACAAATAGGAATTTAATATTTCGCGTGAAATTGCGTGAACCATGAAAAGGACTACGTCTTCACCTACGGGTCATCACGAAGGTTGACGAAGGAAGGTCACCACTGAGACAGCATCCAGTACTGCTACCAACAGATGCTGAATGTGCCCAGATTTAAATAAAAATATTTTAAAAACCATAAACAGTAACCAACCCTAAGGTCAGTTTGGTAGGTAATGGTAGAGTCCACCCAGCGCTAACCCCGACCGCCTGTGAAATTCACACATCAGGGTAGGGGGGGCCATTTCCTTTCCCTGTACGGGTTATGGATTCCCAGGAAGATCTGATACCCGAAAAATCACATAGCTTGGGTGGAGCTGCAGGTACCCAGAATGCCTTGTCCGGGAACTGAACCCGGGCCCTCCAGTCAGTAGTCCACCGCTCTACCCTTCGACTACCGCGACCCACAAATAAATATATCAAAATATATCCATGGAAAAATGAAAATCCTTCAACATTTGGATCTTTTTTTCACAATGCTTCCCTTTTCAGTATAGGATTTAGGATTAAGGGGAGAAAAATACAGCCGGTAACTTAGAAATACCATACCAGCGTATTACAATACCAGCGTACCACAATACCATGTCAGCGTATTGAATTTGAATTGGTAAAATGGACACGAGATTCTTAGATTTCGGAGGAAGAAGGGGCGTCGACTCGTAAAGAACACGCACCAAACAAATCGGAGTCAATAGATTTCGAAAGATGACGAGATTTTTGGCGGCTTGGATGGGGGCAGCAGCCCAAAGGACCAAGGGGTGACCCTCGAATCCATTCGCGGGGCACCGGATGCCGCTCCGGGTCCACCAGAGGGGGAAGGGGAGGGGGACGAGATCAAAGTGCCCTATTCGGTTTCAATAAATCGATGGTGGCAAATTATGGGACGGAAGGGGACGTGAGTGGTGAGTCGGGGGTTCACGGGGCCAAAGAGAGGCAGGCATCTTCGGCCGACTGGAAAGGGGAGAGAGCCGGAGTCAACCGAGGACCAATGGTGAACAGCACGTGGCTCACCACTGCTTCCTATGCGACCTGTGACCGCTGATGCTGATTTCTTTTTTACATTTAAATGATATTCAACAACTATATTATAATTACATTATTTTTTCATTAAATTTTTTAATATTGATGAAGCATTCAGTTTTAAATGAATTTATTAGTCAAATGATGTCGCTAATAATGTGAAAAATGATTCATATCAACGGAGTAATTTTCCATAGAGTACAGGTAAACTACAATTTTCCAAATGCGTCCCTGCAAGTTAGGAAAACATCCGTCGTGCGACCCATTGATTGACTAAGGCTGTACATCATTTGTTTAGGAAAAACGTGTGGCCACTGCAGGCGAGATTTTGTATTGGTCCCTTCACTTGTAGGCGAAACTTGAGTGCAATGCGTTTCATGGAGGATTACGAAATACTATTAAAATTTTTGAAAATTGGAGCATCCTTGAACTAACACCGATTGCAGAAAAACAAACAGATAACCATTTTTTATGGACCCTAGCGTTGAATGGTTTCGAAACTTGGTCGTTAGAGAGAGACGAAGTAAGTGGAAGTGGGGGGAGTGAAGACGTTTTGGGGGAAATACGAAGAGGAAGGCAAAAGGGAATGAAGGAGAGACGCCCTGAGGCTTAGAGTTCAGGGTTCTTGAAAAATATAATAAAGGAGAGAATGTTGGCCGGAAAGAAGTAGAGGGAGAATAATAATCGGTATTTTGGATTGTAGGAAATGAGGCAGAAAGTACATAAATTACAAGAATGAATATGCTTAGCGGCAATTTTTTTATGGTTCACGGCGGTTCTCAGTCCCGTAGAAGACTACCTATGTCATTGTGCAATAATATTTCGCATATAGTTAAAACCTGATGATTGAAGATGAACATAAAACAGAAAAAGCTATCAATGGGTGAGGGAATTAACACAAGAGAGAGAAAAATAGAGGGCTGCGGTAAACCAATATTATGACTGAAATACGTATGGCGATGACGTCGCTCAGTTCCTCATGAGATCACTTACACCAGTTTAATTCTTGGATTTTGTATTTTTAAGTACCCTGCAAGTCACCGCTAGGGTGTGTGGCAGGGGGTGAACACACACCAGACTAATTTTGACCGGGATATTTTTACCCCTACCGCAGTCGGACAACGGTATTCTCATCCCTTATCGTACGTGGACCTTAAGTCTATCTGTTCTACACTTAATGTCTCCAATTTGATTGACATGATCTCTCCTACCATAGTACGATGGGAGTAATAATACATTTTCAACATAACTGATCATTCATTCATGATTCATTTCATGATCTCTCCCCGCCCAATTTCCATCGCCTAGATTCAAAGATTTATTCGTGAGCCAAAGAGTTCATTCTTCAGAGAGAGGCACCAATCAGTCTAGCAAGAGGACACCCCCTATCTCCACGACCCACTTGAACCGAGCGATGACCCAAGTTCCGATGACGTTTGATTTCCCGGGGAACACAGCTGATGATAAACTTCAAGGTCGCCGCCGCGGATGCCTGACATTGACATTAGGGATCAAGAGGGCATGGAGTGGGGGAGGGCGTCCGTTGCCCAGCCATTGCCACGCCCACCTTATCGCGGGAAGGGACGCCCGCCGATCGAACGTGGCGACCCCGTCGCGGCCGGCATTACGCGAGCTTGCTAACTGCGCGGTGAGGGACACTGGGTGCGACGGGTGTCACGAAGGCACAAGTTGCCCTAAAATCACCTAAGGCTTTCCCGGGACCGAAGGAGGGAGGGTTATGGGGTATGCCATTGCAATATGTTTCCTTACGAGCGTGAAGGAAACAGGTTCAGGAGTAATTTTATATAAGGTTTATCATTGCATTATTTCGGTCATTGTTTATGAAGAAAGATTATCATTGACCACCAAGAGGGCACCATTGTGTAAACACTCACTACAGAATCTGTCGCTTCCAAACTATTTAGCATCCATCGACCATACATAAAACATTTTAAATCTTTGTTCCGCTGTATTTCATGTATTCTAATACCAATTTAAAAAAACACCAGTTCTAATTCTAGGCAGCATACCTTTTCCGCAGAAAAACATTACTAATCTCATCAATAAACGTTGTGTAAAACGCTTTCGCTTTTCACTTTGAATTCTATCGAGCCAAATAATTCCCTTGATTCTTTTTTCGGAATAAAATGTTTAATATTAATGAGAACGACAATAATTACGCGACAGAGCCAGGGTTCATATCTCAAGGATTCTGTGTTAAGGACGTGCAGGGGTAAGTTTGGCTAAAAATACCTAATATTACAAAGGTCCATAGCCGAAATTAAAAACCGGACAGCTGACTTTCCCGCAGTTAATATTCCAAATCGGGATGCGATGGTAGCTCTGGGTTTAGTCATTATAAATAAACAACATCCTGATGACACTAAGCAGGTTCGGGTATAATCATTTATTCGGCAATTAAAACACTTTTCATTTAATTTTTCATTTCCATGCCATGTGAGAGCGAACGGAACATAAACACGTAGTAACCAAAATGATACGCGTAATAATTCTAAAGTAAAAGGTTAGCGGAAAATTTGAAATGGAATCAAAAAGCATTTTGGTCACACGTCAGAGAAGTTCAGGGAAATTAGTCAACTGTTAATTCACTCAACAATGATTAAGGCGAAAGGGTAACCACCAGTTTGTAAAAGGCTAACTTATTAAATTCCTTCTTTCAAAGCGTCTTCACCAATGTCTCACCGAATGCCTCCGATGGCTTACCAAATCCTGCCGGTAAACCGATGCCCGAAATTGAAATCTCATATAAGGGAACAGAACCTTTGCTGAAAAATAATAGGCCTAATAAATGCTCCAGACCCGATGAAATGCTCACTAGTATATTTAAGGATCTAGCTTCGGAAATTGCGCCGTACATAGAAACAATATTTAAGAATTCACTAGTAGATCACAAGGTTCCCAGAGATTGGAAAACGGCTAACGTAACTCCAATATTTAAAAAGGAGACACGGAGGATGCGAGCCATTAGAGACCTATTTCCCTGACATGCATTTCGTGCAAGGTTATGGAACATATAGTTGTTAGTTCGATCGTGAGACACCTTGATAACCAGGAGATATTGATGAAAACTCAGCAGTTTCCGAAAGGGTATATCCTGCGAGACACGACTTGCGCTTTTTGTCATGATTAGGTGCAATACAGTAGAAGTTACTTCACGTGTTCCCCAGGGAAGTGTTATCGGATCTCATTTGTTCCTACATTACGTTAACGACAATGACTCCGTAGTCACTCGTATGATACGTTTATTTGCCGATGATGCAGTGATTTACCGTGATATCCGTGATCCTGAGGACAGAGCAGCTTTGTCAGATGACTTTAATGCTATACAACGCAGGTACGACACTTGGCAATTAGGATTAAACTTAAAAAAGTGCGTAGTGATAAATGTTTGGAAAAAGAGCAATTCCCTCCCGAACGTCTACTGCATTGGGAACACCGAAATGTAATGTGTAAACTCGATTAAATACCTAAGCGTTACCCTCACTCACTACCTCTCCTGGGTGAAACATACGGGGAATATGTGGACAAGATAACAAATAATTAGGATTAATTAGAAGAGTATTAGTAGAGGAGCTATATTTGTAAAACCTTGTTATGATAAACTGATTAGCGCATCCAAAATATTAGAGCAGCTAGGATGGGAATCAGTCACGGCGCGAAGGTTGAATTACAGATTGAAGCTCTTGCATAAATTGTAAGAGCG
Source organism: Hetaerina americana (assembly GCF_022747635.1). Lineage (NCBI taxonomy): Eukaryota > Metazoa > Arthropoda > Insecta > Odonata > Calopterygidae > Hetaerina > Hetaerina americana. The sequence continues at coordinate 8,566,296 of NW_027287095.1, forward strand.
TCTCTTTGGCAGTGATGTTGAAAATGTATTATTATCCCCTTCGTACTATAGTAGAAAAGATCATGTCAATAATATTAGAGAGATTAAGTGTAGAACAGTTAGATTTAAGATGTCATTTTTTCCAAGAACGACTGGGGATCATAATAACATTGTCCGACCGCGATAGGGTCATGTTCGAGTAAAACTTAGTCTGGTGTGTATGCAACCACTGCCACATACCCTAGCGGTGGCTTGCAGGGTATATAAATAAATAAAAATAATAGTATGAGGCAAAAAAATGCTTGAAAATTGCGTTGCGAAATGCTAGTTAGTTACTTGTGTCTCTCGAGTCTCGCGAAGTGTACAACGTGTAGAAAGATCGACGGGAAAAAGATATAATGTCATAGCATTTAATATGATATTTCTAAACATATACAACCTACGTGTATCCAATGAGAGCGCCTGCATTTTCTGAAGCGATTCTAAAGGTCTCACTGGACACCACGATAAAAGTTGTTCTATTGCAGATATCATGGATAGAAACCACAATGGCATAGAGGGAGTGAAATGTCTTTGTAATTTAATAGAACACACATCTTCAAATACCAACTCCGATAAAAATTAAACACACGTACGCATAGAATACATACAGTAATCACTCCGAGAATGACACATGCGCAGGGAATTAAACGAGAGCCGACATCGTCGATCGCCAATGGAGTGAATGGTCCATTGATTCGATTTTTTCCTTTGATGTCGTATAAATATTAAGTGCATGACTCACGCCGGGAGCATATCGATAATGACACCAAAGAAAGACATTTATCGAGTGCCATGACATGGATTGCACAGCTGTTCCCTTGTGACCTTGTGACCTCATTCGATGCATTAAGACGACCTGCGTGTGGTGCAGCTTCACAATTAATGGTTCGGATAGAATAATTCAAATTTCAAACGCGATATAAATCCAGTAGTAAAAGAAAAAAGAAACAAGACACCACGAACTTCAATCACATGTCTATAATACATGGGAAAACAATCGCGATCTTCAGTTCGTCTATGCATACCTAGAATATCTCGAACATATTTTACAATCCGCTACTAGGGCGTTTGGCAGATGGTGTCGGGGCAAGACTAATTAAAAAGATAACGAAAAAGCGAAACCCCTTAAATGGGGGATTTTAAAATAAGAGCATTCTAATGTTTCCTTCTATTTGTGCTCAGGTCAAGAATGGAGAGGGGGGATAAACTACCCCTTGAACCGTGAGATTCACCAATCGTCAATAAAATGCTGTAATGTTGCATATTGGAGGTTAAAGAGGGTGGAAGCGAACAGGGATTTTTGAAAGCATTAAGGGTAATGGAAACTAAGAAGAACGGTTGAAGAGATGGGTATATGGGTATACGACAAAAGAGTGAACCTATGAGGAGTATATTGTTAAAGAGGGTGTGTAAAATTTGAAAGGATGGGAAATAATTTTTGGCTCTCTGGAATCCAAGTCCTAAACTGGATATGCACGTCTGAAGTTGTGCCTTTAAAGCTAAGGCCTCGCAATTATAATCGCAAGACTACACATCGTACTCGGTAAATGTAATGAAAAGGTCAAAGAGAAATGCTATCTTTCGCTGGTTAGGTCTCATTTAGAATATGCTGCAAGTATATGGGATCCTCATGAAGTTGGATTGATTGCCGAATCGGTTCACGCGCAGCGTATAGGAGCTAGATTTGTAAAACGATGTTATGATAAACTTAGTAGTATATCCAAGATCAAGATATTAGAGGAGCTAGGCTGGGAATCACTCACGGAGCGAAGGTTAAATTACAGATTAAATCTCATGCATGAATTGGAAGGATTTTTCTTAAGCGATGATGCTGAAAATATGTTGTTAGTAATATCTTAATACGGTAGGAAATATCATCTATATAAAATTAGAGAGATTAAGTGTAGAACAGATGGATTTAAGAGTCGCCCTTTCCACGAAAAGGGATTACAATAGCATTGTCCGACCGTAGCAGGGGTGATATTCGGGTCAAAATTAGTCTGGTGTGTGTTCACCCCCTGCCGCAAACCCTAGCGGTGCTTGCAGGGTACTACAATATGTAAAATTTTGTAAAAAAAATTATAATTTAATCAAGTGCCGAAGTTTTACGTTTCCCAGGGCTCCTCCCACAGATTTTTTTTAAAATAGTGATTCTTTCGATCTCCGGTCATAATCGTTAAGAAATGTGCGCGAATTCTTGCCCAAACCACAAGCGAATAGATATTCAAAATTTCATCGCATGTTACAAATTCCTTAATTTTTATAATGCATCTATTTTTTACAGCAAGGTTAATGATTCAGTCACAGCTGAAACCGACCTCTTATCCATCCACATAAACTGATAAAAATCTAGCTTTAGAGTGAAACGATTTCCTCGGACAAAAATACTTAAGAGTGGACAGCAATAATCACAACATATGAAACTTCGTCAAAAAGATCTTTGTTCGTAAGTCACATTTGCGACCCCTGCGAGATTCTCCGATCCGGGGGAAGTGAACATCACGAGAAAATCAGAAAGGCTAAGGGAGCGCAGTCGAATGACGGAAATGTACTTCGCCCAGGGGTGAAAAAACATGCACTCGGGTGTGTTTGCGTTCTCGATGGCGGTATATAATCTCGCCGCTGCTGACTTGTGTCCGGACGATAAATCCGCGGAAAATTACCCATAGGAAAAAATTTAAAAATTCACGAGAGAGAGAGAGAGAGAGATCTCTCGACTCCCGGCTTGTAATCGAGGCCCATTTGCATACATTTCGCCAAGCAGTCCCGCGTAAAGGGGAGTTGATATACCTATAGGTCGCAATGGGAGTGAGGGATCGCCGAGATGGAGGAGAGAGATAAAAAGGGGCGACTGGTCGGCTGCACACACCCACTGAAGTGGGGTGAAACGGGAGTGGGGGGCATTGCGGAAGCCGGACACACTGACGGGGAAGGGTGGATGCGGGAGGAATTGGCAGGGGAGGGAGAGAGTGGGAGAATAACGATAATTTTATCATTAAACGAGATAGGCTTCGGAATATTGTGCGCAAAACAATTTAATACTCGGAAGAAAGAAAAACTGAGATTTTTCTTCACTTTTGAACAAAAAAAGGCTTCACAAGAGCGTAGGGGCAAACCAAAGGAGGAAAATACTGATGGCACTCGATAAAGTTCCCGCCAATTAATATTGGCGATTCATTTATTAGTAATACTTGTGGTCGGAGCTCATATCGATCATTCCCTTTGATTCAAAACATTTCAATATCTCAATCCTCACGCAGTTTCTTCATATGTTTCTGGATAGTTTCGTATAGTTTTTTAGCGCCCTGCAAGCGACCGCTAGGGTGTGTGGCGGGGGGTGTTTACACACCAGACTAATTTTGATCCGAGAAATTCATGAAGCTTCAGGTTAGCGTGTTGCGTGGTGGTCAGCACGACTGATTCAGTGACTTGGGAGCGTTTGAAGAAGAGTAACAAGGAATGACAGCTTGGTTCGAAAAATTCCAGAAATCGCGTGACTGCGGTAATTTATGGACGATCTCTATGACCAATTTAATCAGTTCCCGTACATCTTCCACAATGCATGACTGAAGGATAGGCATCTGCAGCAAGGAAATCTTTGTCATCTTGTCTAGAAACCAGAAGAATTTCCTAGGACGACATATTCGTACAACGTATAAGCCTGTTTTTTTTAACCTTAGGAACTTCATATTAAACTAATAACTTTTCCTTCCTTTTTTCCGATAACCCACTTCTAATGATTCTTTTATCTTTTCCAAAAAATACATGTAAATAGAAGAAATACTTTTATTTAGTTGTCACTGCATTAGTCCCAATTCTTCGACCATCGCACTGCGTATATCTCAAAAAGCAATTACGGGGCATTGTTACAGGAAATGAGTCTTATTATGATTAGTTCGTTGAGAAGTATTTTTTCAATTCTTCTTAGTCTCCAAAGGAACGAGTACCGATAGGCCAGAAAGCTGTGATGTGTTCAACACTTTAGTCGTGCAAAGGAATGATTCGGTTGAGATATGTCTGAATCTTTTTTTTAAAGAAATTATAATATTCATTCCTTTGGTTCTTAAATATCACGAAAATTCCGGAGAATCATCACGCCTGCCATTTTATCGATGTGTCATTAATTGTAAAGAAATGGTTACAAAACATATAAGCGCATATAATATATACATCGATATAACGAATAGACATACACGACGGGAAAACGGCTGAACACGACTACCTGTATCGAAACGGGTATCTAATCAGAAAGATTCATATTCAGGCATTCTAAAAGATCATGAATTTCACCGAACTGATCACAAGGTCTGTCCCAAAAGTAGAAGACCTTATTTTTCCCACATTGACGGACGGGTGGCGGTTTTTCTAGGATGGGTCGAGGGAGGGGAGTCTCAGGAAAGGCTGGAGGCCGGTGGCGGTTGGCTACCCAGGCTTTGCAGAGAGCGAATCGTTCGTTTGCGAAACCTCTGTAATTTGACCTCGTTACGCCTCGTCATGAATCGGTTCTTGGAACAGCGCTGCGCCATCAAATTGTATGATCACTGGATGAAAAATATGGCAAGTGATTTGGATTTTCAACTGAAATTGAAATTACTGCCATCGTATCCTTCTTAACAGTGATTTCCATTCTTCTTGTCTAGCCGTGGTTGTAAGAAGTATACCATTTATTCTTGTCCTCGACTTCATTGGTATTCGTAATTGTAGATAGGGAGGTATTTAGAACTCGGCAATAAAAAGCAGTCATACGAAAGTTTTTTGCACCTCTATCACATTATCATGCAATGCGACAGCTGTCACGTTCCCTCGCAATAACGGCTTCTAAATACAATAAACGGTGCTTTACGTGACGTTACCTTTTATGTCTTTGCAAAAACATACCATCGGCTCACTTGAGCGGTGGGCATGGCAATGTGGTGATCGAGTTTCAATTTCCATCAGACATTAGATCCATATTCCGGAATAGATAACACTCACACATCCATCGAAACCATACTGTTGGCAAATCTTTCTAACTTTAAGAATTCGAAAGCATTTTTCTAAATCACAAGCCACATCTCCCGAATGGTTGAAGAATGAGGAGGGACAAAGTGGAGGGATTATATAGTATACAGCTTGACAGCCGAATGGCGAACGATGAAACGGATTACTTTTCTCCGGATAACATAGGAAGACACGCCACATCCACAATTTCAGTTACTCGCATTTTCCTCTTGATCTAACTAACTACGTAATAGTAATATTAAGTGCGTTGGATAAGATGTGATTAAGTGTTTCTGGTCAAGAAGGTGGGAAAAGAGGTAGGAGTGACCGTTGCGAGGCGTTAGAGGAGATAGAGAAAAGAGAAGAAAACCAAGGTCGTCCACCTCGGAGGAGGGGTTTAGTGGAAAAGATTATTACCATCACTCAAATACAAGGTACGTGAAGTGCTCTCTCCACGGCGACAAAGCAGTGAGGCAGAATAACAGCGAATACTACGTGTAAATTCGTTTGGGAATCACTCTCTCAACTCCCCAGTGTGCCAACTCTTTCTCAAACCCTTAGTGGAATTCCATACTACGACTGATTTAATAAATTTTACTACACAGGAATCCGAGAATGGAATTAAGAGCCAACCTACCGAACAATCACACCCTTTCTGATTTCTCTTACTCATTTAAACCTTCCATTTGCCCTCAATTTCAGCTCCCTGCCTCTCCTGCACGCCTCCGGACGGAAAGACCCTGTTAGTTAACAGCCAACTATTAGCGAAACAAAGAACTTAATGTAACTCACAGCAATAAACAGACATAAAAATATTACATAGATTTTGATAGACTAATGGTTATAAGGACCGAAAGACAAATATAAAATCGTGCTCCATGAGTTCTCCTGAATCTGTGAAGGATTTCCAACACTCCTAACGTTCGATCACTTGTCCATTCAAACAAAAAAAAACGCTATCAAGATTATTATAAAATATTCATTCTTTATCTATTATGATATATCTTGAAGAAAACTAAACTTCATTAACTTTAAAATTGAAAATAATGCTGTTTATATAGAACAGACATATAGTATTGCAAGCACGCCTGCTACCAATTCTTCGCTTGGAAAAAAGCTGTCTTTGAAGCGCGGGTCATATATTATTGTTTTATTATTTAAGTGTGCTATAAGTTTAGCTATAAAACTAAATCATATAATTTTCAACCGCTTAATCGTCCATGTGATAGTGGAATTTCCCCTTCTCAGCTTTCATTTTTAATTTGCACGTTATTGGATAAATTTTTACTACATTCTGAGGTACATGAGTATATATGATGTAAAGCTGATAGCTTTATGTATTTGCATGAGTGAAAGTTAAAAAGGTTTTTGCATGAATGTATACGCTGCTGTGGGGGTGGATGTTCATGAATATGTTGGTTTTTCATTTGGTTTTATTCTTTCTAACGGGTGATGACCTGACCTCACCCCCTGCCATGCGGCTTGCGGGCTATTACGTAGATGTAGATTTAGATTCAGATGTATTATACAGCATAAACTTAGGCTGCTGCACCTGAAGCACCTTATACTTATATTGGTCAGAACTTCAGAGCTCGCGCAATTAAAATGGAATGGAATACAATGATTTCTATGTTTATCGAATTCCACAAAAACAAATCATCCGGCTTTGTCCGTCTCCTGGCTGAAAGTATACCTTTCCAATATCCTTAAGCCTATTGCTATCATGAATAGTGCAATCATGCGTGACGTCGTATGACCAGACATGGCTCTGCATTATTTAGCAAATGAGCGGATGGATAAGAGTGACGTGGGAAAGGGCGATGTCACACGCGAAGGCATTCGGATTAAGAAGTACAAAACAGTGGAGACCAAAAAATAAGTCTGCACGTTATGGAATGCCAAAACTAAGACTAACGACTGAAAATGGTAGTTTTGAACTTTGCACCATGCTTAAATTAACGTCTGTCTAAGAAATTAATTATTGTCTAACTAAATATAGAGCGTTAAAAATTTTACAGTAAAGTTAAACACATTGATAACCGAGAAGGTAAATGAAAAAGGAGCGACGTAATGCGTGGGCAGCAGCCCCTAAGGTCACGAACATAATTCATAAAATAAATAATACACCACACGGGCAGACATTAGATTAGAATCCCTGTCAATAGGGGCCGGCGATTTGAAAAGATTCCAGACAAAGGAGTTGGCATATTGATTCAGTCAGTGATCGAATTTTTTGAGTCCGCCACCGCATGAAACATTTACGTCAGCAAGAACGAATGGAACAAACCCCGTCTCCGGATGTAGGCGGCGGGGGCGGGTGGCGGCGGGGTGGAGGGGTGTTTCCGTCCCCCCTCCCCTAACCCTGACCGTCGCCGCCCACACCACCCCACCCCACCCCGGACGTGTGTGTGTCACGGCCGCAATATTTATAAACAGTCACGCGGTCCTTTGGATCGGACCCGAGGCGGGTGCGGCTCTCCCCCCCCCCCCCCCCCTCGGCCCCCCCTCCCCAAGCAGACGCCGTCTCGAGCCAGAAGGGAAGATACGAGGCTCTCTCGGCGGGAGGAATGGCAAAAAAAAGAGAACTAGAGATATATATGAGAGGGGAAAGAAAGGCTTTCCTGCTCCCGCCTCCTCCCCCCCCTTCCTTTCCTCCACACCCGCCTCTCCGCAACCCTTCCCGTTTATTTTGGCGCGCGAATTTTTTTCGTCCCTTCCACCCTCACCATTCCCTTCACCCCCTCCCCTCGCCAATCCCCTGCCAGCCTATTCAACACCGTCGTCCCTTCGCACACCATTCCCAACCTTGGCTCCTTCATATTTCGCATTTTGTTTCCAACATGGATACAGGAACGTCCCAGACTAGCTGCTCTTTTAGATTGCTAACACAAACAGGGTTGCGAAGTCGGAGTCGCGCCGTCGGCAGTTTTTCTTTTTTTTTTTTTGCAGAGCCACAGTCGGGTTTACAAGCCTACCAACTCCCAGTCCACGTGGCGTCGATGAAAATTATAAGTGTATCCGATGCGGCGAACTTGTGAAAACGCAAATTAATAAATAAAACCTGAGGTTTACATTACCCTTCAGACTACACTCAACCATGCGAAGGATCGTCGGATTAAGATTAACACTAAGCCTGCGTTGTTGTAACCTTGTCCTTGTAAACTCTTGATGATAATGCATTAGAATCGAAACGGGTCATGTTATTTATTGTTAAGTGCGGGATGTTAAAAATACCCTTTATACATATATTGTACATGCATTGCTAGTCTCGGAAAACGGCGTGCTAAAAGGTAGGGAGCTACTCGTGGCTGGCGGCATTATCTGCAGCGGTCTACGACAATCGGTGGCTTTTGCGTCTGCATTGATACTTTAAATTCACACGATCCAGTTCAAATTCCAAAGAAGATTTTGCTACATCCATAAGTATCACATATCTTAATCAGATGTTTCGTCATCAAACGCAATCAAAGCAAAATCTCCAGCATTATTTTGCGATTTCAACAGATTTGCACTGGAGACAGTTTCTGGAGTTATTATCGTCCGGAATATCGAACTGGCGACGGAAAGAAAGAGAGAGATCTAATGGAACACGTTCGAAGGTGCAGAATATTCAGAGAAGGGCGATAGAAATTACGTCGAGCATGTTCGTCAGTCCGGCTAGGTCCTCTCTGATAACTACATCCTGAAATCGCGGAGCCAAAGGAATCATCCATGGACAAAGCCGTACTCTCGACGGAATTTTAACTCGTGACATTACTAACACTTTCTAGGCAATCGGAGGTAAAACATAAGGTCAATATACAGTATGTGCTTATTATTTTCTACTTCAATTTAGTTGCATTTATGGTAGGAACGCACTGATGTTTTTCGATACTTCGGGAGCAATTTATAATTACTGGCAAAATAAAGTAAAACTGAAAATACATGTATATTTACAGGCTTCTTTTCAGTCATTCATTAAATCACAGCACATTTACAATATCCAGAATATGACATAAAAATATTTACCTAATAAGCATATTCTATTATTCACTCGATGCAAATTCGCAGATTAAACCCATTTAATGGATATCAGTAATAACGATTCTAAGATTCACGAAATCCTACTGAACATTCCGTGCTTGACCTACGACCTATTAATACGAATCAATTATTCAGCACCTATCTTTGCGATTTTTTACACTCAAAGCGACGTAAAATTTGTTCGCGATATATATAAGGGCTATAAAAATTTACGGTAGCTATTTCACATAACATTTCATATAAATTTCAAAAACCACCACCTGAATTAATAAACCGCTGATTCAAGATTTTGCATTTTATGCCACTACGATTGCCTGAACGGGAATAAGAAGAATTTATGCTCAAAATACCACAATTCGTGTTTGCCACGCGAATCTCGGTAAATTTCCGACTGCATCTGTGCATATTTAAGGAACTCCCCCTGCTACCGCAAGCTGAAATAATGCCCTCGCTTCGTAATTTAAGGAACGCCGGGGGCGCCTCGCAGCGGTGGCGCCTGGCTGGCCGGATGGCACAGCGCCACCACCCTTCCCCCTCCGCCGCACCGTAAAATTCAAATTCAGAGTTAAAATTAGCCAATAAACATGGAGACCCAAAACTAAATTTCCTGCCAACTGGTTAACTAAAATTCAACGATCATATCACATTTAAAAGTTTCTCTCTCCACCAAACAAAAAGGAGTGCGATTCACCGCGAGGTGTTAGTTTTGAAGAATTCACGTTTGAATAATATTGGTTGAAAATACTTACGCTCATCAAATATCTTGTTGAAATTATTCTACGCCGCGTTTAAAATTTAGCTTTAAAAGGTTTTCATTTTTGATTAAAAAATCCTCCAAGTCCCTGGTGCGCTCATTGCCGTGATGACTTTTGAGCTTAGATATAAGAGACTGTTTTAGCCGTTACTCTGTGGAATTTTTCCATCGTATAGAAAGAAAGAAAACACAGCAATTCCACATTTACGTGAATGTGGAATTGCTGTGTTTTCTTTCTTTCTATACGATTTGAGCTTACACTTAAATGCTTTGATAAGGTTGCAAAAATTATATTCAGGTAAAAAGAAATTGATGCTGATATTTCGATATCTTCTTTAGGGGGTTCAAAACAATAAGGTGGTGGAATTACAGGAGCAACTATTTCGCTTCCAACTCTCACAAATCGAGAGAAAAGTTTAAGTGAAGCTTTTTACTTTATTCTTAAGACCTTTTTCCGACACACTATTTTATACATTCGTCCTCAAGTAAGAGGAAAATTAATTTACGAGACTGATTTTAATATCTTTATGCTCAGAACACCGATAGATTATTTATCACAGAAGGCGACTTTTTTAATTTTCTTGTCTCCAATTGTGAAGTCCTATTCTATCTCCCTCATCCTGTACACTCGTATTTCAAATGATTATGGTAACCTACGAGGGTAGGCTGAAAACTAATGCACACATGCTTGTAGACCACAAACAAAATCACCTTCAGAAGCACTATTTTTTGGCAAGTGGAAGTAACATTTCTCCTCAACACGCCTGCGCAGCTTTGAGGTCGTCACATTCATCCAGTGTATTTTGAGAAGCGGAAGTATGGATACGTATTCTAGTGCTATGTAAACGCGAGTTAAACAGTGTGCTGTCATCGAATTTTTAACCGCTGATAGAGTGACTCCTACTAAGATTCATCTTACATATGGAGCACAGTTTTCCACGGATTTAAGGCGAAGACTACGAGTAAAGAAAAGATGATGGGATGCGGTGGAATGTGGTGCTGTCCAAGAATGATGAAAATACAATGAATTGACAAGAGTATCACAAATGATGAAGCCATTTCGAAGAGAGAGACGGATGGAGATGAATAGGGAAACTAATTGGACACATCCTGAGGCACTATAGCTTAATGAAGACCATAAATCAACAAAGATAGAAGAGAATGATTACAAAGGAAGGCCAATGATTATCTAAGGGAAAGAGATAATGGAAGATGTCAGGGCGAGGAGCCAAGGGATAATGAAGAGTTTGGCAAAGAAAAGGATAGTTTGGAGAGCTGTTACAAACCAATTCTCCAACGAATAACCATTTATGATGATGAAGACGATTCAATTAAACAATTTCTCACTCAAAGGTGAGAAATACCGGCGACGCCACGTCATCCCTTGCATCGAAAACATACGACTTGAAGATGCTTAGCTGCAAGTCTCGCATGCCATGGCTGTTAAAAAATTCATACGCCGGTAGGGACTCATAAAACGTCTTCCTAACTGCCAACTTCGTCGCGAAATGATCCCTTCCGGCAGTTCGTCCGCACGCCATGATCATCGCATGCCAACAAAGAACGAAATGGGTCACCATTTCTCTCTGCAACCGACGCACAACAGCGCCCTTCCCGACTTAAAACAGGATCTTTCCCCCATTTCCGGGTGGGTACATTTCAGCCATCTCCAGAAGATCCGGAGAAAGAAAAAAAAATTCCAGACAAATGGCTTACACTCGAACATATGCTCCCCGCAACGCGAGATTATTCCTGTACACGGACCAAACACGGAAGAATTGAAGACGGACGAAAGGACGATGATGTGGGAGGCAGAAGACTAACACGAAGAGCTATCTTCATCCAGTAAGATAGAAGTTGTCAACACCGATAACCAATTGTTATCTGCACCACGTAATTGGGAAACTGTGCGCATTAATTCTGCGGTCCCTAAATATTTAGTTTGTACACAAAAATGTGTTCACGATCCAACAGCTAAAAGTTTTTGATTAACAATATATACATTCGGTCTAAAAATTTAAATTTTTGCATTAATGAAACGCACAATGCGGAAGCTAAGAATATCAGGGAACCCAAATTTTGCACAGTCTAGAACATTCTCCTATGTTATACAAAACAACTTTGATTAGAGAAACAGACTGACAGACGGAGAGATTTTAAATATCATGACACCCTTCAATAATCAACTTTTCATCAAAAACAAAATATTCATTGCTGGTTCTTTCAAAACACATCCTTCGTTTTTACTTTTCCACCTGTGAAAATTACTTTTAAAATATCACACTTGGATATTTACAGCTTCTGTTCCTAACAACTCCTACTTGCTCCAACAACTCTCAATACGATATAACGAGTTCTTTGAATTGTCAATCGATAATGTTACGCTGAATAGCCAATATGAAAAGACCCTTTCCATTTCCCTGGTAGAGAATCATTAGATATATTTCAAAGTTAAACTGAAATTTTACGTAAAATGTTTTCCGTCAGCCAGCCAGTGATTTCAAGTGAAAAAAACTAATATGCAGGAACTGGATTGCTACAATCCATAATTACTTCCAGACATTTGCACGCTTCAATAAACCACTTACAAAATGAAATCGTCGTTAAAACAAGCGAATTGGCGCGAGCGATATGCAGGCAATAAAGAATAGGAAACGCATATGGATGAGCGGAGAGCATGACATGAGAACGAAAGAGAGGCTCGTTGCCCCTCCATCGGATCTGGTTGCGGCCTGCTCCATTCATAACGAAAAACTCGCGCAAAAAATACGCCAGGCAGCGTGTTTATTTTCGGCGCGCCTTCGTCATGAGTCCCTTCCTTGGCTGATCATCCAGGAACCTCCCGAGCACACACCGGATCTACGGCCTCTTCATTGAATCTCAAGGAGGGAAGAGACCGAAGGGAAGGGAGGCTTCTTCGAGGGACGAAGAAATCCACCCCTTGTGAGCCGCGAAGCACACAAGGGGTGGATCTCTTCGTCCCTCAAAGTATATCCCTTTCTTAATAATCCCCATCAAAGTAAATAGCACAACAGTTAACGCTCAGAAGAAGTATAAGTATCTACTCCTCATTAAACACTTGAAATCCAAATATCGGCGGAAGAGATATTGTATATTCGGCGACATTTAACTCCACGGAGTAAATGATAAAGCGAGGGCACCAAATGAAAGAGAACGGTCATCTATACACTTCATGTATTTCACTTTTTTGCATTCTCAAATAATTTTCTTCGGAAACCAACTGATTTATGTTTCTGGAACACGAAGAAACAAAATCAATGCCCATGATGGCGGAAAACATTAAAATGGCATATACTTCAATAAAAACACATGGCTTAGTTTACGGAGGGGGGTGATGGAATCAATTCATGATTATAAATGATCGTCAATTACCTACCGTAAAGGTATTACTACTAATCGAATCACCCAAATATAAATTTGACAGTTTCAACCATAATATGCTCCTAATTCAGAAGTATTCATCAACAGCAAGTGTATTTTCTCATTCTGGAGACTTTCATTCGATCAATTATAATCAGACTAAAATTTCACCAATGTTCATTTCAATGAGCAATTAAATAGCTCGACCACTTGAGGCACATGAAGAAATAGGTCACACTCGGATGAAAAATAAACTTTTCAATTTCTTCGCTTCCGGAGAATTTTAAAAAATCGGTTATTTATATGAGTTTGCAATGAAAATACATTACCCAGGGCTCATGCAATAGCACATATCAATGGGACCCATAAAGTACCTCGAAGTGAGCACCTTGGGAACTGCAAAAAATACCCGAGGGTCGATCCAGCGCATGTAGTAGGAGGCAGTCGGTTGCTCGGGATGGGGAACATGTCGCCAGATAGATGTACCTTCAAGATCAAATGCATCATTAAAACCACTGTCGTGACCATCATGATACGTGACCGACGTGGGGGTTAAACGAACCGGGTTAAACAATTGAAAGTCGCAATCCGATTTCGAAACGATCGCCTACGCTTTATAAATAAGAGCAGTCGGACGAACAAGAGAAGGGGGGCGCGAGAGTAAATCACTCGAGGACAATTATTACACCGACCACTAAACTTGAGATACGCATATCTCCAAAGTTAACCAGTGCATACGCAAGAAACAAAGAGAATATTGGGTTACATTCGAAGTACAATAGCTCGATCCATAAATGCCAGAGTAATGCAAAGGAAGAATATATATCACAAATGAGAAAATGTAAAAATACATGATAACCTGGGAATGTGTCATTTCGCTCTACACAAAAAATCGGAAATCAAGCCGTAATACCATGGGAGATAGAAGAGTATTATAAATGTAAATTGGATAAAATAGAGTGTCCAGAATTTACGCTGGCTATTCTATGACTACCGTGAACGATATTTTGATACGAAAGGAAATGCATGACGAAAACTCATTTGTACTGTTTCGTTGGTCCTCAAAGAGATTTCATTCAAATACAAGCTATTTCTCATTCAAGTTTCATCAGAATAAAATTCATTTCGGAGTGTGCCAACAAGTATCATATTTAAAAAAGATGATATCATCTGACCATGAATGCTGTATTTATTCAGTAAGCATCTCTCGACGCGTACTTACATCTTCTACGCTACACTCGACAAAATAATTTATTTCCCGTAAGTAGAGAAAGAATAATTACAAAGTTTAAGCATTTTTTTCTCTCAACTTTTCCCTTGCTTGTTTTACTCAAAGCCACTTAAAAAAAGCGCGAAAACTAAATATATCCCCCAAAATTAATTATTCCTTAGTTACAAGAGTTGATGATAAAACAAAAAGCAATTCCAAAACAAATATGGCACGAATGGTTTCTGGGGCGACACGGACGCAATTGAAATGTACGATCGTAACCGAAAGAACGGGCAAGGATGCACTCAAGCAGGGAAGTAGGCCATTCGAAGTCACGGCAGGCGAAGGAATGCGAGGAATGGCGAAGATCAATCACCAGAAAACAGGAAGGGAGAGCGTAAATAAAAGGGAGAGAATACAAGCACCGAGCAAGCCACGGCGGAGAGTGGAAACGCGAGATGGCGACGAGGTGAGGAGGAGGAAAGGCGGAGAGAGGGGGTCGTGCATGCATGACGGGGGTGAGGGTCGAAGGGAAAAGGAAGGAGCGAGCGGTAGTAGGCGGGGGGGGGGGGGTTGATAAAGAGGCATTCAAGACGGAAGCAGCCTTACCCGTTCCCACGGCAATACTTAAACGGAGGAAGATTCAGTGGGAGACGATGGCCGAGGGGCGGGGCGGCCGCTTCCTTAAAGCACCCGCTGCCGTACACGGAATCCCGCTAGACACCTCCGTTCACTCTCCTTCGGTCCTCTTTGACGCTTGATTTTCGGGAAAACTACGACACGGTCAAAGGAGCCAGTTCAACATAGAGCCACAACCATTAAAAAAAATTTAAATTGTTAATAAAAACGTCAAATAGTTAAGAATGTTTCAATGTGATAGGGGCGGAAGAAGTATTCAAGAACAGGGAAGTGTATAAAAATTAGAATTATGGAGTCACCAGGAATAACTTAAAAATAAAGCTTTTTTTTAACTTTTCCTAATCAGCCCATTACTCGAAGGGAACGACGTGAATGCTATGTGTACTTGGTAAACAAAGTTTCGTTCATTTAAGCACATCAAAGGCAGAGTTAATTATCTGGTGATGTCACGTTCTTCCCCACGTTGAAAATTATAAATTCGACATACTTTTGGTAGCATACTTGTATTAAATAACATAGTTAATATTTTAATATTGATTAATATAATGAAATGTGTAAAACAAATCGTATTAAAAAGAGAAAATTAAAAGTATTAAAAAACGCAACGCAGATCTAGAAGGTCTTTGTACTGTGATTACGGATTCGGTTTGGGTTTAGAAGGAATAAGAATTATCCTGAGCAAGAGACCAAATACGATCTAGTTCAAGAATTTTCGACCTCGTAAACACAATGCCATTATATGGTTTCCTTCGATTTAATCAGAAATTCCGCGCGTTTTGCCATGCTATAAGATTATAACCCAAATCGAGATTCACAGAAAGGAACCCGTCTACATTTGTTTGAAACTATGAACCAGTTGTGATGCATTGTTATTGCCAACCTATAATATGCCCACACGTGCTTAAAATTACTTTTTAAGCATACCAAAAAAGAAACGATTTTGCGACGTATTTTCCGTGCGCATGATCTCAAAGTCTAATTTCAGGTCTTTGATTGCAAAGACAGAAATAGCGCGAGGATACGAAATGCTGCGGCAAATTGCAACGTAACTACATAACCAGACACACGCCATTTTTAACATCCGATAACCTTGTAATCTTCTTATAACCCTACATTGAGCTTAATTATGTAAACAGGGAGAAAACTCCAAAATTAAGCCTAGGATCTATAGCTCTTACAAAATGAATCATTAAGTTACCATATTACAGGTTGTTGCATCATAATTTGCTGATTTGAAGGGAATTTCTAATTCAAATCCGCACATTTATGTTGCCTAGCACTAAAACTTTTGGAGTTGACATACGCACATTTCTACAGAACGGAAACAGTCAGCCAAATCCCCTGGATGTGGCTGACTGAATAAAACATACTGCATATCGTACATTCAGTCACGTACTCTAATGAAAATCTGGAACTCGACAACTCGGTGTTTGATTCCATATTGCATAACCGTGTCCAGTTATGATTGACAAAAACTATCCTGCTACTTTCCGAACTGGAATATGGGAATTCGTACATCATTTAGGTATGAACTTGGGAAATACACGGAATATTGGGTAAAATAATGAGCAATACGAGAACTTCCCTGAAGTTTGTATTGAATAATAATGGCTTACATAAATATTCGTTCGCAGGGTGTTGACCACGAAAATATTATCACTTCTTCAGGACTCATCTCTCAATCCATCAATAGTCACGCTCGACGCGTTAGGGACCTAAATTCAAAAGTACTAAAACTCCATCGATTCGCTGTAGGCTTCATTGTAGTTACTTGCATCGAATATCCACTCTTCGAGAGCTAAATGTTTTTTCTAAAGAGTGATGCGCACAACGGTTTCTCACGCCGGGAGAAACTTTACTCCTATGCGCAGAATATCTTGAGCCGGTGCGACCGTTGTGCTGATTCTACGTGGTAACTGCCCCATGGAAACCCTGAAAACGACGAATGGGTGGTTGGGATAAGGGAGGGAACGGCCGGCCGGGAAATCGAAAGGGGGAGTGGAGGAAGGCGAAGGGAGCAAGCAAAGGAGGAGGAAAAAAATGAAGGGAGCGAGGCGATGGCACTCGCGTGTCTCTCTCTTTCTCCCCGCCCACCTCTTCAAGAGGACCCGGGGAGGGAGGGCGGGAGGGGCGGAGCGGGGGAGAGAGGGGGGGGAGGGGAAGAGGCTTCGCGAAGAGGGCAGGGTGGTACTCACGCCCCCGACTCCGCACTCATTAATGAAAGAGTGGAGAAAATAACACGTGCCCACCGCAAAAGGGCGAAAATAAAGAAAAATGAAAAACGAGACGCGGAAGGATGCGAAAAGTGTTCCCGGGTAAAATAAAACAGGGACGCGGCGAGCGCAGAGACGCGGAAAGGAGGAGGGCGCGAGACGCTTTAATAACGGACATCTGCCGCTGCAAAACATGACGCGATCGAACTCGGAGGGAGAGGCTCGTCGTGGGCAATGTTTCCATCCGCGCTTACTTAGCCTTAAATTACGGGGAAACAAATTATTCAGGGATCAATCCGTGTGTTTAATTCACAAAACGAGTTCCAAGAGCGAGTTTGATCTGATCATTTCTGATCTGGTGGTGGGATCTCGACCGATATTCCCTTTTTTGTCGAGACTATAGTGCCAGGTAACTGCTGTGGGTAGGGTAGTATCAAATACTCCCCTAAGGGCATTCGCAGGGAAGGAGAATACATTTAAATGGTCGTTCGAGAATTTTAAAGCGATAATGAAACATCAGAGAGCAGTGAGACGGTTAAGAAACAAACTTTGATGAAGAGTTGGAAAAAAAATCAAGCGCTCATGGTTATGGGATGAGAATCAATGTAAATAAAACAAGTATTATGAGATTTTCGAAAAGGAGGAAGGATATTTTAAACGTTAAAAGAGTGAGGGAAAGAAGCTAACATAAGAAGGAAGGAGTTGATAATAGGGACGTTGGATATACGAGCATTTAGAGAATGACTGGAGAAAACTTTGGAATTGAACGTGGTTTTGCACGGTGTGAAAAAATGACCTTTGAATCAAGTAGATAAGCGTTGATTGGAGACTTTTAAAACCTGGGTGTGGGGATAGATGGAAAATTTGAAATGGATAGGAATGAAAACCGACGAAGAAGTGCTAGGCATTGTGCGGGAGGAAAGGGATTGTTCAGAGAGGTCCAAAGAAGGCAGGGAAGATGGATGCAGAGTATTTTGAATGGCGATACAATAATGAAGTCTGCGATATAGGAGAAGACATTAGGCAAGAGGTAGGGGTAGGAAAAGGATAAAAGCATGTCGGAAAGAATGAAAGGAGGTAGGCTGAGAAAGTGCTCGGAATTGAAGAACAGTTTGATGAAGTGTAGACTTCAAGGTTGTCTCTCTTAGGACGGAGCTGGGATGTGTTGAGATGGTCAGTCATCTAAACCCAACTTTGAACGGTAGATTACCGATAAATAATAATTTGTCGAATGTATATTTCTAAGGGGGAAGTTCACCTCAACTCAATATACGAATGTAAGCAACAATAAATGAGGAGGTCACTTAGACTAAATCATATCTAGAATATCACATACCAAAATAACAGAACACAGGTCCCAAACTGCCAGGACTCTTGCGTCATTACGTGATGAAGTTTAGAATGAAGTTTTCTCCGAAGGAAATTTCGTTTCCGAGTCGGACGGTAGTATAAATGCTTTGAGAAAGCCAAAATCAGGGACGAATGAGATGAGAGAAATGAGTATTAGTTTCTTGAGTTTCTTTTCATGCATCGGAAATAAATTTTACTGTTTGCGAAACTAATAAGCACAATTTTGCTCTCGCTATCTCAGATCACGCTTAATTTCCGGAAAATTTCTAATCACTGCCTTCTCAAATCCTTCTAGGAATGCACTTCCGGCGCTGTCATGATCACAATTCGACATTTTGAGGAACGCAAATGAGTATTCCAAAGTTATTTTTCTGTGAGAAAATGCCGTAGACGCATTCGCTTGAGATATTGCTATACGAAGAGAAGACATTAGGCCGCTTTAAGTCAGGAGAGTGAGCAGGCGAAGTGTCCGCGAGAGCGAAGGGAGCAGAGAGAGGTGTTGCAACGCTCAGCGTCGCACTCCTAGGCCTGACTGAATCATACATTCAAAATACCCCTCGAAGAAAAAAGGGATGCCGATACTACACACACTAAAATTAGAAGATAGCTCAAACAGGCCAGACCAAAACTTCCCAACAAACTTTCCAAAATATACAATCATGAAATACAATATACAACAAAATAGTAATTTAATTTAGTTCTTAATTAATTATATTCTATTGTTTCAGGCTTCACTTCATGGAAGTGTTTAATATCCATACTAAAAGGAAAGACATGTATGTACTTTTCCACAGATTTTATTATTCGGAACAACGCGTTGTACCGCATAATAAAATTTGTGGAAAAGTACAAGTCTTTCCTTTTAGTATGGATACTTAATTAATTGAGTGGGCGTGGTAGTCCAAAGATAGAGTCGACCCGAGGACCTGCGTTTGATTCCCGGACACGCCACTCAAAGCAGGCTCAGCTTCACCCGAGCTGTGTTATTTTTTTCTAGTGCCAGATCTCCCTGAGAAACCATACGCGGCACAAGGAGAGGAACTGGCCCCCCTGCTATGATGTGTGAATTTCACATGCCCTTGGGGTTATCATTGAGTGAACTCTACCATCACCTATCAAATCGACTTTCGGGTTGATTACTGTGTTTATGGTTTTCTAGTCATAAATTTAATAATATAGCCCAAGTACACTAACCACGATGAATGATTATACTATACGCACGAGGTAGAAACGGAAAATCTGATTCTAACTCAAAAATAATATTTAACATTGCTTAAAACCAAAAACGTTCACTAATAAATAAACTATGGTTGATTAAAGGCAATTTTAATGGAGGTCAAAAGTACGAGATAATGTCTTAACGAAATTAACTTGGCTTTATGCTTTGCTGTTCTCTTGCCTTAAATGCGACTCCGAACAGCTGATAGCGTAAGACAGGCAACCCTCGCAACTCGCCGGAGGACGCCCCAACCCCTAAGACGCTTGACAGCGAACGTGAAAGCGGGCGTTAAAAGAGTTTTCGTGAGCATTTTCGGCTCCTTCCGGTCGGGTAATTAAAATTTTGCTCTAAATAATATCTATACTACATTGACAAAGTATTAGAATGCTAACAGATATATGAAATAAACCTTTCCAAATATACTAGGAAGATAATAGCTGAAATAATGCAATATCACACCGTCGGAAAGGAAGATCTCTCCAGAACAGCCCAAGAGCAAAATGGCCCACCCCTTACTCAACCAAAGCAAACCTATGAGAAGCAGCCCCTCAAGCAGTCGCCGCCCATCAGAGGAGGAGCGGCCGGGTATTCGGGCAGGAGGAGGCCTCGTGACTCGTGATTGTGCATTTAAAATTTACCGGTAGGGAAATGAGTCAATTATTATACGGAAACACGGTTTATCCGTGAAATCCAAGGTCTGCCTTGGGTGGAGGAATAGAAATGGCCACAAAAATCGTCTGCTGGGAAATTTGAATAGATCTAACCTTTAAAGGGAACGTTTCAAAGTAATGTCACGATAATAAAATTAGAATTTCTTTCAAAATGTTAAAGGTGAGCTAAAGGATAGGGAAAAACATATTAACAGGACCTTTTCCGCCGCAAAAGGATTAGTGACTCACCGCAGGAGGAACACATTGGCTGAGGACATCATCCGTTATTTTGGATTTGCACGTAAGAATAGTTCAAATAAAACTATATACAAGCGTATATATATATATAAATGTATATATTAATACATATATGTATTTAATAACAGTGGGTTGCGGTAGTACAGCGGGTAGAGCGTTGGACTGTTGACCTGAGGGTCCCGGGTTCGATTCCCGGGCAAGACACTCTGGGCACCTGCAGCTCCACCCAAGCTATGTGATTTTACGGGTACCAGATCTTCCTGGGAAACCATAACCGGCACAGGGAAAGGAACTGGCCCCTCTACCCTGACGTGTAAATTTCACACGCCGTCGGGCTTAGTACTGAGTGAACTCTACCATCACCTACTAAACCGACCTTCTGGTTGTTACTCTGTCTTTATATATAAACACTGGTATAGATTTTTAAAACACAGAAACACAAAGAAAGGACACATATGTTGTTTCGACGGCACGGCCGTCTACATCAGAATCCTGAAGATGAGCGGTCGTGCAGTCGAAACGTCAGAACTACGTATGTAAGTGTCCTTTCTTTCTGTTTCTGTGTTTGAAAATCTATATCAGTGTTTTCATGTATCTGTGCGAGCTTCTTATGCTTCCAATTATATATAAATATATATATATATATATATATATATATATATATATATATATATATACATTCAAACACGAAATCCCGCCAAACGGCGAATAAATACTCATATATACAGAAACAGATATTATATTCGCCGAATAATTAATTATAAACAGATATTATTTATTCGCCGTTTGGCGGGATTTCGTGTTTGAATGTGCATTTGGCCAATGTGGCTCATCTCTTTCTTCTGGCTATGCGTGCCACGAAACGCACTGTTCCTTTCCTGTATGATGTTGTATGAATTCTAACCCACTGTCCTTTCCTTTCCTTGTGTATTGTCTATTTCTCCTTTGGTGGGTGAAACTGCCCCCTGACGCCATCTCTTGGCTGAAAGAATCGGGGCGCTTGGCGACATATTAGACCCACGGATCTCAGGGTAAATTGACTATCCTCGATAGCTCAAGTGGTTAAGAGCATCCGCCCGGCAAGTGGAAAGATCCGGTGTTCGAGTCCCGGTTGAGGAAATATTTTTACTCTTGTGATCCGTTCGATTCCGCCTTCCCCACCTCTATTGTGTTCGTCCTTTATATGTGTTCCTATCCCTTTTCCTTATATCTGTTTCTGTATATATGAGTATATATATATATATATATATATATATATATATATATATATATATATATATATATATATATATATATATATATCATTAGAAGGGTCGATCAATCGCTGTTATTCAATCGGAAGATTGATTACAGAATGTTCCACTCATGACTTGGCTACAATATTGGCAATGAAAAATAGAACCTTTGTGATTCCGCAAAAAATGTTTTACAATACGACCCGGGTTTCGACGTTCAACGTCATCCTCAGAGGCTGTTGAACGTCGAAACACGGGTCGTATCGTAATAAATTTTCCGTAGAATCACGAAGTTACTATTTTTTCATTTCCAATGTGAATCGATTCCATAAAGTTACGCCGGAAACCACCAATTGGCTCCAATAAATAACGCCTCTCCTTTCAGAATTTCGTAATTTTAAAACGCACAACTCAATAAATGTACAGGTTACTTTAATCATAAACAACGTTCATATAACATTATAATAATAAACGTAAGTAAAAACAACAAACATCGCCACTTTACCTTACTCTACTTAGACCGTGCATAAGCATATTTTCAATTCGCACTTAAATGAAATAGATTTCGGAAAACCAAACATGGAAAGTTTTTTCGCGGTGATCAATTAACGGTATTAAATCTAGGTATTAATAATCGATTCTTCAGGATAACTCAAGATGCAATGATCCCGTTTTGTTCTCAATTTCTTCTTAGAATACACGAGAACTGACTGATTAATGAAGTATTCATGGCATGACAAGGAAATCAAATAATATTTTCACGAAATAAAAATACAGCAAGGTATGAAGTGGAAGCATTAGCAAATCACCCCATGCGAATGATTCACGAAGCAACGGATCGGGCCTGTCGCGAAAAAAATAACCTGAAAGTCTTCGCCAACACATCAATCTGAGAAATGGCGAATCCTGGCGCGGGGCCGTCGCCACCGCCCGTTCCTACGACTGGCTGAGGGCCCGCGCCCGTTCTTCCCCTCGGGCCTCCGCTCCGCCGCGAACTTGCCATTCTCCCCTGCCCACAAAAGTCAGCGGCGATCGATGAGACGGACACGGACTGGCGTGCTCGGGAAGAAAGGGAGGCGGCAGGTCAGGGGGGAGGAAGGGGCAGGATCGTCCCGTGGATGAGGTCACTTCGGCCCCGAATAGGGGTTATGACTCACGG
Source organism: Hetaerina americana (assembly GCF_022747635.1). Lineage (NCBI taxonomy): Eukaryota > Metazoa > Arthropoda > Insecta > Odonata > Calopterygidae > Hetaerina > Hetaerina americana. Next base: position 8,589,388 of record NW_027287095.1, read on the forward strand.
TGGGTAGGTAATACGGCCGCTTCTATGTTTTCGAGGTCCACGAAAGAAAGGAATCCGATTAGCAACTTCCATCAACGGGAGAATCAAAAAAATCTCCATCCAAAATTATCGAGAGCGAAAACCAACTATCACGAACGAAAACAAAATCTTAAAGTGACGATTGTGAACGAAATGTACTGATCATTGGGTTAGGTAATTAACATTAATGAGATTTTCCTGCACACACTTAAGTACGTAAATTACCCACATCGATCATTTCCACATTTTCCGAATACATCACTGTAGGAGACTATTTTAAGGGACGACGTCAGAAAGATACTTCCATTACTCAAACGCTTCAAGTGCCGCTACACCAAAACCCATACGTTTAGTCTTTAGAATTATCCGCGGGAAGAACCCGACTAAAATAGATTAGGTACAATTTTCGCTACTGGTAACAACACGGTACGCCATTTAGAAAAATAAAAATAAATCACGCTGATGATTAGTTAAAGCTGATATTGTAAATATCATAGTGATTGCGATAGAACGATAAATTTTGTCATGCAACACATTTAGTACAAGCGATAGTTCTAACCCATCACTAAATTGATATTTCGTCCGTGGGTTGCTCGTGATTTTGCCGCAGCACTTCAGTTTATATCGATTACAATCGCTTGCCTCGCATTTGAAGAATAAATTAGAGCTGATACAAAATAAATTAAGTAATCATGCAGAGAACAAGCATCAGCTTTACTCTCTGAATAACAAAATACACGAAAGCTAAAATGCCATTTCGAGCTAGGGCCAGGTCATTATAGTTTACCACCGGAAGCTATTTTATCGGATTCAATACGGACAAAATTAATATTGTCTGCGTATATCGTTCACTCATTACCATTCCTGATGAAGGAGTGTTCAAAGAATTTCAGCATGAAAAATCGACAAAAATGAGTCTCGTCGTTCTATAAAATGTGAATGTTGAGTTCACTCGCTCTCTTGATTAAGGTTGGAAACGGAAACTGAGAAGAAGATGGTGGAAGAGTCGAACAGGGACGGAATACAAATGAAAAATCCATTCGCCAGGAAATGAACCCGGGGTCGGATGCAAGGAGCGCGGACACCACACCGGTATGTTGCGGTGCGGCAGGTGTGAGGATGCAAAGGCGGTACTGACCATTGCCGAGGCCTTGAGTCGGTGGTGTCCGCCTCCGCTTCGCCTCAGCGTCCCTCCCCGGATGTGGTCCTCGTCCAGTTCCACCTCCGACCCGTCTGCTGCCCAACGTCGGGTCAGCTCCGACAACTCCGACACTGCTTGCACCTGCACGGGAAAATTGTGTATCAATTGCATGATCATCTCCTCAAAAGAGAGTAGGTTCGAAGGAAACTAGAATTGTACTCCTGAACTCGCTCATTCAATATTTTGCACGATTTAATAATAATTGAAACCTAATTACGAAAGTGTTAATGGTCGTATCTGAGGAGAATAAAGGCCCTGGAATTGCAAATATAAAAGTAAAAACAAATTGTAAAAGATTAGCCATTATACGGTGGACCTATTTTAAGTTTCATCGTGATAGGTAAACTGTGCTGTACTTGCAAAGCAAAATATAAGTTATTCAAGCCACTTTGAGTAGTAGTAGTTTTGAGGGGAGGCGACCGACAGCTAAAGTCATTTGCGCCATAGGGTATGGACAGGAAAGGATGAAGGGTAGAGAGAAAGCCGGCGTCGGCATTGGCCTACTCTTTACGAAAGCCGCAGTTTAACGTCCTATCCGACAGACGGCGTACTCCCTCAAAGTGCCCTCCACAAAGCACCCCAAGTAGGGATCGAGATAACTCTGAAAAATATTCAACACCGCCGGGATTTGAACCCGCGCCCTCAGGGTGGGAAGCCAGTACGTTAGCCCCAGCACCATCTTGATCCCCTTTGTGAAAGTGCTATCGGCGATATTATCTCAATTATGACTTCTCATTATTTCAAGAATAAACCTGACGGTGACAATGTAAGTCGAAACCTAAGTCGTGCATAGTAAAATGTGTGTGGAAGAACAAAATAATTTTTTTCTATATGAATCGCGTCCACAAAGTGACGCCTCGAATCATGCTATTCAGAAAGAATAAATTTAACCTGGTACTAAACCGGTTTTTTAATGAACTGAATTCGCAAAATAATGATTTTTTTCTTCACAAAATATCTGGCCCAATACCTAAAATATAGCCAATTACAGCAAATGATTTATTTTTGAGAATTTTACAGCTGAAATCTAACAATACCTAGGTTCAATAATTTCCAAGGCTTTCTAGGTTCTATCTACATGGTTTAAGACGAATTTGCCTGATATTATGAGATATTTAATACATGGCAACCTAGTGATGAATCGGCGCAATGAAACTGAGTCGTATTTTTTAATACTCTGCAAGCGACCGCTAGGGTGTGTGGCAGGGAGTGAATACACACCACTCCAATTTTGGCCCGAATATTGTTACCCTTACCGCGGTCGGACAACGTTATCCTAATCCCTTATCGTTGCTAAATAAAATACCATCTTAAATCTATCTGTTCTACACTTAATCTCTCTAATTTTATTGACAAGATCTCTCCTACCCTGGTACGATGGGAGTAATAATACATTGTAAACATCATTGCTAAAGATACATCCTTCCAATTCATCCAAGAGATTTACTTGTAATCTGTAACTGAATAAATAAGATTATTATCACGTGAAAAGACGAATGCTGACTTTTCCTTAATGACAACCACAATCAGTACATCGACCTATAGTCATCTTGTACTCAGGCTTCCCACTACGAGCAAACTCTAAGCATAATTGAATCATGAAATCGCAACGAAGTGTTTGTAGAGAACACGTACAACAGACAGTCTTCATAGGCGCGATCCAGGAATACCCACCTTCACCGTAACAGTGTCCCCCGAAGACTTGATGAGGTCTATGATTTCGTCCCTGCCCTTGTCGTCCACAGCAATCCCGTTCACCTCCAGGAGCCGGTCCCCGGGCAGGAGACCCGTCTCGTTCCCGCCCCTGTTCATAGACCCCGGCTCCGCGAAAAGCACCGCCCTCCTCCTCAACCAACCGCTCCCCCCCGCGCCGCCTCCTTCTGCATCCCCCGCACCCTTCTCCGCACCGGCACTGCCGCACCTCTCCACCACCACGGCGCGGCGCAGGGAAAACCCGAAGTCGCCCCGGGGCTGCTGCCGCCTCACCGTCAGCACCCTCGGCCGGGGAAGCGGGGCGGACGCCACCGCCGGCAGGGGCAGGTTTGCCCCGGGCAGAGGCCCTTCCTCGCCCCACCGGCCCCCGAACCAACCGCCGGCCTCCCCGGCCGGACTGAGGCTGAAGGGGGGCGTGGCGAAGGGCGAACTAGCGCCCCCCAGACTCCGACCGCCCCTCCTGAGGGCGTCCTCGTCCTCCGTCAGGCTCTCCTCCCCGCTCGGACTAGTGACCATCTTGGGCGGCGTGAGGTAGTCGCCGCTGCCGGCCGAAGGGAAGTCGTCGCTCGCGCGGCTCGTCGAGTCCGCCGGACTAAGGTGGTTCTCGCTCGGCCTCACTCTCCCGCCCAGCAGAATCTGCCCGGGGACGTTCTGGTAGGCTATCACCTCGTTCTGCAAGGTGTTTCTCACCAAGAGGTCCTCCTCCTCGTCGTCACCCGGAGACTTGGACCTCCGTGACACCTGGTGGTTGTTCGCCGTCGGCTGCACGATCGGCTGCTGACCGCTCTTAATTGAGTTGTTCGAGTGACTGAGCGGAAGTATCTCCTCGGCCTCGAGGGCACCGATGCTTCCGCGGACCTGCTTCAGGATGCCCCTCTTCGGGGGCCTGGGGGGCAGCGGGGGCCTTGATCCGGGGGGGAGGAGGGCGGGTGGGGCGTGGTGGGGAGTGTTGTGGGGGTGCTGGTGGGGTGGGGAGGTCAAGCTAGCCTCGCTGCTGTCGCTCTGGGTCAGCGTCTCCCGGAACCAGGAGGCCGAGGAGGAGGAGGGCGAGGGGCTGGAGGGGTCCAACGAGGACTGGTGCGCGGCGGGGCCCCCCGAGTTGGTGCCCAGGAGGGTGGGCGAGCCGGGCGCTCGGTCGAGGTCCGCGAAAAAGGTAGCGCTGTAGTCGGCGGTGATGCCGGAGGGCAACTTCTCCTTGTCCCGCCTTCGCCTTCGCCCCACGACCACGCCGGGGCGGATCTTGAGAGAGCGCCTGACCTCGTCCAGCCGGAGGAGTTCCTCCGCGGTCATGCGCCCCTCCGACCGCGACTCGCGCTTCTTGTTCTCCTTCCTCTCCTTCTTCTCTCTCTTCTTCCTCTCTTTCTCTTCGCGGTCCTTCTCCTTCTCCAAGCCTCCTTCCCCGCGGTCCTTCTTCATAAAATTGAACATGGCCTATGGGGGCCCCCGAGGCCTAGACCACGCCGCTATCCTCCTTCCTTGGCTGCGAAAAAACGAAATACATAAGGTCAATAAGAGACTCTCCGGCGTAGGAGAACACTTTGGCGGTCTCTAAAAAAGGAAAAAAAACATTGCTGCATAACTGAAGGGATGCGCTGTAAGTCTAATCGAGCAGTTGTTCCGCGAAAAGTATTCTCCCTGGCGTTCATTTTGAATGATTTGATCGAGAACATTCAATGGAACGAATAGCCTGAGGATAACCTACATGAACAAAAAAAAAGAATGCGAAGCAAAAGGGATCGCGAGATCAATTGATAGCCGCCGGATTGTCTTAGGAAATTAGAATAGCATGAGAACTGCGTTTCATTCACTACAATCTCTGCCAAAAACTAGGGAGAATAAAAATGTAACCAAAATAATTTCCATATTCATTACCAATTTACAGATTTTGTTCATAAAATTGGATGGAATGACTTTCACTGATAACAAGCGGAGTTTGGATTGAGCTAGGAAGGCGTTTGCCATAAAGAAGCTACTGCTCAAAGCAAAGAAACGCGCATATAAATAAGGCAGCAATACATGAAAGCCTCTATGAGGAGCGCGACCTCCAAAGGTCGTAGGTCGTGGGACCTATGGAAGCCTGGAGCTTAATGCGAATGCTGAATAACTAATGGGCACACAAAGTCAAACTGGAGGGAATACACAGAAACGGTTTGGAGGGATATGAAATAAGGCGCTGTCTAAGGAGAAGAAGAACCGGATGCATTGAGCTCACCTTGAGACATGAAGGAGTATGACATATAATAGAACGAAATGTCAAAGTTCAAATATATATAGGCCAAGTTGGAATGATGATAAAATAAAGGCATAATGGAGTACAACGGAGTAGGCATAACGAAGAATCTAGAGCTCCAGTCAACCGATATTAAGGTTGAAATATGCGAAGAGTCTTTTATTTATTTATTCTTCTATCTCGTAACGCGATATTTTGGCATGGCATAGAAATGCATTATCTTGATCATAGTTTTACTGCCGGTCTTGACAGGGGAGACAAGGTGATAACATAGATGGTTGGTTATCTTTATGATATTACATTTAATGCTATATAATAATACAGATTATTAAATTAAAAGTAATGGCTTCAAAATGTTCGTTTATGACATATACTGTATGGGATGACGAAAAGGACGGTTGATTTCAAGTCTCGCATTCTCCCTAGTTCCTTCCCTCTGAATAATAATAAATGGCATTAATTTAATGAAATAAGATTTTAAGAGTCAAGGGTGAGGAATTAGGAACTCTGTTTATTTTATGCCTGGCCCTCTCCATTGCTCTTTCCCTGGACATATTTTCTTCTCCGAGGAAGGTGATATTCATTATGATGCTTACGGTTTAGTGAATTTGATTTCTCGGAAGTACGTAGGAATTCTACACCAAAAAAAACCCAAACATTTTATTAACCAGATTTTAGCCTCATATTGGGAAATTTGTTGAGAAAACAACCATTAGAAAAAGGTGAAACAAGACAGAAAATAATTAAATTGTGTGAACTGGTTAATATAAATCATGGGGGAGGAACAAATCGACGTGCGGCCATTAATATCTTCATCTAAGATTTACAATCTTTTATTTGCAGAACGCAAGTTGTAAGGAAATGATGTCCGAAGAACGGCCGTAAATAAAAATGCGATGTCACGGAACTTTCTCTGGGGGCCTCCATCGCCAATGAACCCACAAGATCCCGCACGAAGCAATTTGTGGACTCGAACGCCAATGCAAAGGATCCCAACTTTATCTATTGTCCTATACTTGCAAATATTAGCTTTTTCATTCTTTTAGTCTAATTATAGGTACACGCTCATGACCACACACTAATGTCATTTTACATTGGCATAATATAATACGGCAAATTTTAAAATTAAAAAAAAATGATCACCCGAAAAGTCTCATGTTTCATGCGAAAAGGTCTATCTTGCCATCCAACAAAAATTCAGATAATACTCTGAGAACTTTGCAATAAATTACAACAAAGCCTCCAGGTAAGTAGCATCCTTGGTGATTGCTTTCGCAGTGTGCTCAAAGGAAATTCTAAACGAAATGTGAAAACTATATTCAAATCACTCAAGTTTTAACATCAACATTCCGTTTCGGAAATATTTTTTCATTATATTCTATTCATAATTCAACTAGCCCTTAACATCGAACGAAAGGTAAATCATAATAATGGAGATGTGTATTAACGAAATCTAATTTTTCACGTTCCCAAATGATAATTGAAAATTCATCATTTCCCTGATATTACTTTAAAGGCCGACCAAACTAAGTAGGCCAAAGTCTTACGTATTCTAATTTCTTTTGGGAAAATTCACCAAAGCCAAAAAAATTGCAAAAGGTCTTTCTTAATTTTCGCCTTCGAGGTTCATTTAACTTCACCAATGCACGACAAACGTACCTCGAAAGTCTCTCAGGAATCGATTAGGGAGCAATTTTTGCACCCAGTAAGCTTTACCCCATTGCTTTTGATAATTAAGTGCTAAACTCGCGTTATACTCACTCACGACCTCTCCTGGGTGGAACACATACGGGGAATATGCGGACAAGCTAACAAAAAATTAAGATTTATTAAAAGAGTACTGGGTAAAGGTGATATAAAGGTCAAAGATAAATGTTATCTTTCGCTGGTTGGGCCTCATTTAGAATATTCTGCTAGTATATTGCATCCTCACGAAGTGGGATTGATTGCCGAATTGGATCGCGGGCAGCTTTAGAGGAGCTAGATTTGTAAAACGTTATTATGATAAACTGAGTAGCGTATCCAAAATATTAGAGGAGCTAGGTTGGGAATCACTCGCGGAGCCAAGGTTAAATATCAGATTGAAGCTATTGCATTAATTGGAAGGCTGCCTCTCTAGCAGTGATGCTGAAAATGTATTATTACCCCCATCGTATTACGTTAGGAGAGATCATGTCAATACAATTAGAGAGATTAAGTGTAGAACAAATAGATTTAAGACGTGATTTTTCCCACGAACGATAAGGGATCAGAGTAACAATGTCTGACTGCGATAGGGTGATATTCGGGTCCACATTAGTCTGGTGTCTATTCCACACCTGCCACACACCCTAGCGGTGGCTTGCAGGGTAATAAAATAACTCGCCCCTCCTCACGCTGCTTTGAGAACAAGTGATGTGGCGAACCCCCTCTGTATCTGCGAGCGATATGACGCCCGCAGATACCCCCCTTCCCCCTTGTGCTGTGGAGACATTTCTCCTCTGGGCGCGGGTTTATTTCCTCCCTCGTCTCTCCATCGATGTCTCCCCTCCGCCCACATTGTCTGCCCATGGATATCCCTTAACAGCGTTCACTGACGCGAGTGCGTAGCGGAGATCGAAAACAATGGCGCTGATGATCGCCACCCTCCCATGACTCGACCCGCTTCGCTTGCGCTGGCCGCAAACTTTAATTGAGCTCCCGTGCTTCGTTTTCCTTTGTTTTTTAATTTTTGCGAAGCTTTTTGAAGTTTCGGAGCTAGCGAAGCGACCCTCCCCTTCGTTTCACGGTCGCTGGCTGTTGTCTTTCTGAATGTGCGCCCCGGTCTCAGACCAGTTCCAAGCCGGTGAACTGATGAAAAGAACACGGACGGCGCTCGTCTACAATGAATTGGGGAAAACTACGCGAATATTGACTTATTCCCTTCATTAGAAAGGTACACTTTCGTGTCGCGGATCAATTAGCGATATTTTTCCTTCTAGTCTCATTTAACTACGCAGGTATTTGATATTTTAGTACCTTGCAAGCCACCATTAGGGTGTGTAGCAGTGGGTTCTCGGGGGAGCAGGGGAGTTTCTTTGCATAATGAAATTCTTCTCCTTATGTTCCCATGCGCGAATATCTACGAGGGTAGGCTGAAAACTAATGCACACATTCTTCTAGACCACAAATAAATACAAATAGGAAGATCGGGCGAAAAGTACAATTCTTAAGTTTCAAAATGATTTTTTTTATTGTTCAGCATAGTTACCGTTAAGGCTAACATTTCTCCCAACTAGCAACAAGTTTTTTCATTCCGTCACTGAGAAACTTTTTCGACTTTTCTCGAATCCAGGATTTGACAGGTGTCTTCACCTCATCGTCCGAGGTGTAATGAGGGAGAACACCCTTGAGGTGTCTTTTGAGTTGAGGAAAAAAATAAAAATCGCAAAGCGCAAGATCGGGGGAATAAGGAGGGTGTGGAATCGGTTCAAATTTCAGGTTTCGCAGAGCCTCTCCTGTTGCGCGCGAGGTGTGTGGACGAGCGTTGTCATGTTGCAAGATTATTGGCGCCAGGCTGCCTTTAACACGAAAAACTTGACCAAATGGTATGCCATACGCTCTTGAGTGATTCGCCGGGCATTTTGAATCAAATCTTCGACGAGTTTGCGATATTTATCGTCTGTGGCAGTGATCGGACGTCCGCTGCGTGTTTCATCAACAATTATGGCTTTTCTAGGCTCGCAACCACGAAATTTTACTAACCATCGATTTACAGTAGACCTATCAACAGCATCGTCACCATAAACAGCCTTTAAACGACGATGGATATCAGCAGGAGTCACTTTTTCGGCAGTTAAAAATTCAATAACTGTTTATCTCGCGTTGACATAGCACTAAAACACGTATCCATACTTCCGCTTCTCAAAATACACTGGATGAATGTAACGACCTCAAACCTGCGCATGGCAGGTCGAGGGAGAATGTTACTTCCACATGCCATTTGGTGGTCTATAAGCCTGTGTGCATTAGTTTTCAGCCAAGCCTCGTATCATCCATGCCATCTTCCTCTCTTCATTTCATCCATCATGTATTTCCTGTTCCTACCCCTTCTTCGCTTGTCACACACAATCCCTCCTACCACAATCTTCAACACTCAAGTCTCCAACAAAATCCTCTGCACCCATCTTTCCTGCCTCCTTTGGATTTCTAAAATAATTTAATCTCATAATTAACACTCTTAAAAAGGCAAGAAAGGAATCCCGCAAATGCTATATCCTGAAATGCATTCAATGTTTGGGACAGATGTTTCAGTTTCTCTATATTTCATTGAGTCTGTTTCACTTTTATTCCTGTAGAAAAGTTAATTTGGGTTAAATTAAAAGTGAATTTGATTGTCCCCGGAATTTTTTAATTAAATGAGACGATAAACTAAATTTGGACAGGGTCACAATTTAACCTTTGTTTCTATTTGTTGGTCAAATTAGCCATCATAATTAATTCTGTCACACAATTTTGTTTGCAAGCTTCAGGAAAAAAATGTCGGACTTCAGTTTTCATCTTAGTGTCACTTATTAAACTGCATTTATTAATCTTTAATGCACATCATCATCATCTTCTATTGTGCCACGTCGTCGTTTTGCAAAACTCCCTTCCAGTTCCTCGAAGAACATATGAAATCTCTAAATTGGCTCCCACGGAACACATTCAACCAATTCTGCAAGCTTATCTCTGATGTTAATTGGATTGGCCGGAACCTAGTCGAATGCTATCGATCGAGGAAAGCCAAGGTAAACACTTTTTAAGACACTAAGGAGGTTTCTTTCTCCTTTTGTGAAGCCCAAACCTTTTCCATCAGGGATTCGAAGCTCAAGGCTTTTCTTCAAATCCCTCAAACTTCAAGGAAGTGAATAGACATGCCCAGTAATAGGCTCATGAGCCGACCCACCGACGAGGATGTTGAAAGATTCAAATCTTTCCAAATCCCTTTTTTTCTCTTGTCGAAACATCCTATTCATCCCTATTTCCTCCCGCACTACAAATGTTTAGTTTTCCTAAGACTGACTTCCATGTCATATATCTGAATTATTTCGTCTATAGCGTTTAGTAATGCTTGCAGATTCCCTGGATTAATTACTATGATGCCGCGGTTTCATTCATAAACGCAGCTTACTGATTTCTTTCTCGTTCATCTTAATTCCTCAGATACAAATCCGAACCTCTTCGAATTGAGTCTTCCCAGGAACTCATGATGAAAGGAACTCAGTGCAGGAAAGAAGTTCCCTCCATGCTTAACTATAATATTTATTTCCGCTTCTTTTTCTCCTCTTTCTCTCGATCGTATTCCTGAGACTTTTTGGTTCTGGCACTGATGGCACCAAGCAACCCATACGTAAATACTGTCAAATCAAGTCAAGACCAATTATTTGAAAAGCACGCATGGAAAGCATTCGCATCCCTATCAATCTCCAGCAGGCAATGAAAAATGATGCGAAGCTTAAAAAACGTCACCATGACTTCTGAGATATTGACAAAAATTTCCCATTCAGGTCCCAAGGCTCGATTCTATGCCCACGCTCTTACTAATAATGCATACAGCTATTCTAGTGCGAAAACGATCCTAACCGACAGCGACATTCAAGCAAAGTTTGTCAGGCTTTTAAGCGGAAGCCTAGGCTAAAAGCCCTGCCAGGTTTTGAGGCTAAGAAATCGAATTCCACATTTCCATCCAACGGGAGAACTTCCAGGATCTTAAAAATGAATTATCCACCCCGAGATTGCATACAAGGCGTTGCGCTGCCCTCGACCACCAGGTTTCCTTAATTAAGATTGTGGAGGAAACTTAGAGGAATGATATAAAATAGTTCCGGACGATCCACATTTAAATACTGATCCGTGGTTTGGGCAATAAAGTATTTGAACTTCGAGACTCCCGAAGGAGTTGGTCAAACATTTTTCAAATGAATGTTGACGAAGCTTTCGAATGAAAAGATTAGAAGAGGTAATATGTCTATACTAGTTAAACAACAAATTGAGGGCGAATACAGCATTGTTGTTACCCCGCGCTAGAGTATGTAACTTAAGAATGAATGCATTTACCAGTTTACTGCGGGGAAACACTTTATCCCCTTTATAAACCGAATTAGACTAACTTGATAAATGGAAAAGCTGGAATGGGGTCGACTGCAAGACCGAAAATTAATTATCGACCAAACCCACCGGATGCAAGCAAATCGTGACATGTTATCGCTAACCGATTGGGGATACTCATATCCCAGAATTTCATTGGTGAACGAAGCAGCACCATACAGAAAAAAACTGTAGCTTTGAGTTTATGGAGAACTAACGGCCACACAGACTGATATAAGGAATGCACTTCCCGGCATAAAATTAATTACCACAGAGAAAACAACACATATTGTCATATCCATTCGGCCTATACTAAATAAAATATACTAATTCCCCTGCGCGATAAAATCACACGTAACCCTAATGGCTTGTGCCAAACACCCACTTCGACTTACCCCTGCGCGGTAGCATGTAGATTATGAGTAAATAAGTACAAGTTATTTTCTTTTCTTCAATTCAATATTTCACTAAGTATCTACGCCCTCACTCAGTTTAAATGCCCGCGTTTGCTGAGAGGGAAGAATGGGGCCGACGGAAGGGATCGATTGTAGCGAGGGCCTCAACGGCGATGCCCCGGTGATGCTCTTGGAGGCATCGGGATCGGGAGTGCCCCAATTCGCGCGAGCACCACCCGCTGGCCTCGCCTTCCGCGTCCCCCGCCACCTCCCTCCTTCCCCCGCCAAAGCGATCCAGTTGCCCCAATTACCATGCCCTCTAGCGTGTCAACTCATCCCTTACGGTTTATTTATTTATTATTATTACCTAATTCTATTCTAGTAAGACACCGCCAGGGTGTGTGCCAGGGGGCAATTACAAATAGGCTACTTTTGACCCAAAATACTCCCCCCCCCCCATCGCGGTCGGACAACGTTATTCTGATACCTTACCGTTCTTGGGAAAAAGTCCTTCTTAAATCTGTTCTAAACTTAAAATCTCTAATTTTATGGAGATGATGTCCCCTACCGTGGTAAGATGGTGATAATGAATACTATGTCAACATCGTCGCTTAAAGACACATCCTTCCAAATTGTGCAGTGGATTTAATTAAAACCATCGCTCCTTGAGTGATTCCAGCCTAGCTGCTCCAATGTTTTGGATACACTACTAAGTTTATCATAACATCGTTTTACAAGTCTAGCTCCTCGACGCTGCACGCGATCCCATTCGGCAATTAATCCAACTTCGTGAGGATCCCATATACTTGCAGCATATTTTAAATGAGGCCTAACCAGCGAAAGATAACATTTATCTTTAACCTTATCATCACATTTACCCACCACTCTTCTAATAAATCCTTATTCTTTGTCAGCTTGTCCACATATTCCCCGTATTTTTCACCCATAAGAAGTCGTGAGTAGCAGTAACGCCTGAGTATTTAATCGAGTCTACACATTCCATTTCGGTGTTCCCGATGCGGTACTTGGCATTCGGGAGGGAATTGGTCTTTTTCCAAAAATTCATCACAACGCATTTTTAAAGTTTAACTATAACCGCCAAATGTTTTTAGAAAGGCTTTATTAACATTGTCAAATTTGAAATTTGTAATTATAAAGAAGATATGCGTATAGTTAACATTTTAAAGGAAATAAACAAACAAATAAATTGAAATAATTTCTTTAAAGAGTAGAAATATTTAACAGTAATCTCCGAACAACATGAAAGGGGTTCAGACATAATCTCGAGTAATTTATGGTAAAACCCACTCACAACTAGAATCAATTGCACTATGATAAAAACAGTATATTATTATTATTGATACTCTACCGTCCAGGGTAGGTTTTGGATGAATAAAGGCTATATTATAGATATTTTAGAGCCATGCAAGCCACCGCTAGGGTGTGTGGCAAGGGGTGAATACACACCAGACTAATTTTGACCCGAATATGACCATAACGCGGTCGGACAATGTTATTCTGATCCCTTATCTTACGCTGTAAAAATTATATCTTAAATCTATCTGTTCTAGACTAGATCTCTCTAAGTTTACTGAAATGATCTCTCCAACCGTAGTGCGATAGGGGTAATAATATATTTTCAGCATCACTGATTGAGAGATATTCTTTCAATTGTATGATGGTAGAGCTATTCATTTCTTTGAATCTCCCAACAAAACACAACCTAACCATTCAACAACACAATAAACCTTTCTTTAATTCCACATGCTAACTTCCTCCCTTCATTCTGACCAACATGACCATCCCATTCCGACCCCTTCCCTCCTTGCTTCCACCGCTAGCATCACGTCCCGCCAAACGCTCCCGACTCACGAAACAAATATAAGATTCTCTTTCCGAAGTGTCGAAGGAAACAGGGTGATTCCACAGATTCACTTCACATGTCACCCCCCACTGCCATACGCTCGAGGCAGCATCCAGCCCCCATCTCCACTCACTCCCTGCGCTCTCCGACAAACCGCGGGTGCAGACTGAGAAGCAAGCAGTGCGGTCCACTCACTGACCGGCCAAGATGACGCCTCGTTCCGTGTGGCGGTGCTCGTACAACAACAATTGGAAAACGGGTTGGACACAAGTCCGGAGAAGATTCCACGTTAATTCTACTCAGGTTCGAAAAATTACCAGAAACGTCTAAGATGAATTGGCGTCTCAAAGGATACGCAGCGCACTGCACTCCTTTTAGACGCCAATTCATCTTCGACGTTTCAGGAAAAAAGTAAAAACGGATATTTCCAACATTCAGTACGTTTACTTATCCATATTATGCACCGTTTTAATCACGAATGTTAAGAATAAATTTAGGATACATAGATTTGGAAAGTCTATATATTTGGAGAATTTAAATCTCTGCAGATGACGAGTTTATGCGAAAAATTTAAAGTATTTTTGAAACAAAAAAGATGAAACAACAGAATGCATACACGTGCCTTTCCCTGAATAATTAATTTAAAAACGCCGCGTAGAGAATTTCAATATCCTCACGTCGACTTAACGCCTAATATAATTCCTATAAACTCCCTTCCCGCCCCTGCATGATATCTGCACCCCACCCGGTCACACAGCTCATAACGTATATTTTATATGTTCGATGCGTAAAACGGAATTATCACAGTAGGATCAGGCACGAAATGACATCATAATCCCATTATCACCATGGGAACCATATCGCCCTGCGGAGGAGAGTACATACCCGTCTATGTAACTACACTGTCCATCGATCCACGCTTTGTGCAAATAAAGATATCTGCAGAGGTCACAATGGATTGCTTAATCTCAGGCGTTATGTGACGCAACTGGAACATATTAATGGCAAAATAATAGTATTTTGCAACACTTTATGCATTACCTGGTATTAATAGTTTTCAGATGCACGTGAATGAAGGGTAATCATGTATACCGCAGCTGATGGACAGTGGTAAGTGTACAAGCAAGTCCCACTTCCTCTCTTCCTCTTTCACAACGCTCGGTGAGCTAAAACAATACTATAATACTGTTTTTACAAATACCAGATATTACACTGAGATAAAGTAACGGAAAGAAGAAAAGTACAACTAATTTGGAACCTTTGATCAAATTCAAAGTGAAGAATTTAAGTCGCCTTCAATTATATTCATCCATATAAGGAACCACAAATCAAGAAAAAAAGAAAATACCAACCTTATATATTATAAAATCTGCCAAACTGGTCTTCCATTTTCGTTCAATTTTTCACACATTTTAAGAGGCAAACTGGATTTTTCGTACTTTTACAAAGTGTCGATATCACAATAAACAATTTGGCCCCTATACACAAAAAACGTTTTTGCTAATACCAATTGCCCTAAGGCAAAGGTACCACTTTCCTTCGGCTAGCTCACCGCTGATGTTTCATAGGCACTCTTCGTATAGAGAGAGCCTCAACACGTTCTAACGAAATCCACACATTTAACTAAATCCGCCTGCGAGAGATACGAGGGTGACATTGTGGCAGTTTTCACCATCATTGTACACAGCACATACCAAGAGCGAGTGAAATAATGTTTCGGCAAGCCCACCCCCGGGGCATGTGTGTTCCACTGATGGAGGATATCGCACTTTTTTATTATTTATTTTATATATACCCTGCAAGCCACCCCCAGGGTGCACTTGAACTGATGAGAATAAAGGAGGCGTCCCTTTGCATTCTATTCCATCCCCCTTAACCTAAATAAAACACTCTGCCTGCCAGAGGACCGTAGGCGACTCTCTTTGCTCTTGAAACGCGAGACGTTGCCGCCGATATAAGCGATTTCCTTGCAGCAGTGACCCGACCTTTGGACCTCGCGACCTTTCCCAGCCGGAGCCAGGAAGAATGGGATCCAAAAATGGCCTCCATCGATCACTCCGCCATGTAATCAAGCGACCGCTAATTAATTCTTCTCGGCGTCGTTGCAAAAAAACCTCCCAAGTTGTGAAAAGACAAATTTCGACTCCGCAGAATCACGAACCGTGAGAGTTAATTACCCATTTCGCATAACGCATTTCCCCTTTGACATGTGAGAGGAAATATATTTGCCACCGATCCACCTCCGATTTTCAAAAGATTGAAGAATGAAAATGGCAAGTGATGAAACTGTAATTAATATCCCGGTCAAGGCGAATGATTTTTACACTCGGAAATTGTTGCATTGAAATGCATATTAGCGGATGACTCCGTTAAAAGATACTGTTGCGGCATCTTCCGCAGTTTCTTTAGAATCTAAGCTGCAGCCAAGGCAACTGGAAAGACGACATTAAAAAGAGGTTTATTTTTATATATTTATTTATTTTTATTTTATATACCCTACAAGCCAACGCCAGGGTGTGTCGCAGGGGGTGAATACACGCCAGACTAATTTTACCCGAACATGACCCTACCGCGGTCAAACAATGTTATTATGATCCCCTTTCGTTCGTGGAAAAAATGACATGTTAAATCTATCTGTTCTAAACTTAGTCTCTCTAATTTTATTAGCATGATCTCACCTACCGTAGTAAGATGGGGGTGGTAATACATTTTCAACATCACTGCAAAAGAGACCTCCTTCCAATTTATGCAAGAGCTTCAGTCTGTAATTTAACCATCGCTCCGTGATTGATTCCTAGCCTAGTTGCTCTAATAATTTGGATACGCTACTAGGTTTACCATAACAATCTTTATTGAAGTATTAAATTGAGAAAAACTGAATTGGAAAGCAAATGGTTGTCGAAGAAAGTCAACACAAACGGCAAACATCAAATGAGAACTAATTTTGAGAAGAGAAGGAGCTAAAGTTCAAACGCTCCAATGAGCACGAACCTTTCCGTGACCTCAACGGCAGTCCTCATTGCCTCAACTGATTGAGACTTTGATACGGCTCAATGAATTTCTGATGAGCATAACATTATTTTAGATATTTCAGTACCCTGTAAGCCAACGCTAAGGTCTGTGGCAGGGGGTGAGTACACACCAGACTAAATTCGGACCCGAAACGACCCTACTGCCGTCGGACTATGTTATTTTGATCCCTTATCGTTCGTGGGGAAAAAATCGCATCTTAAATCTATCTGTTCTACACTTAATCTATTAATAACACTAATATTGTTGACATGATCTCTCCTACCGTAGCACGAGGGGGTAATGATACATTTGCAACACCACTACTAAAGAGACGTCCTTCCAATTTATACAATATGTAATTTAACCTTCGTTCCTTGAGCCATTCCCAGACTAACTGCTCTACTATTTTGGTTACGCTACGCTAAGTTTATCATAATAACGTTCTACAAATCTAGCTCCTCTACGCTGCACGCAATCAAATGCGGCGATAAATCCTACCTCGTGAGAATCCCTTATACTTAGAGCATATTCTCAATGAGGACATTTCCCTTTGAACAAATTGAGCCGTTTCAGGCGTGATGTGGCGGAATTCGAACATAATAAAGAAAAGATAGTAACAATTTTCCACTAGATAAGCATCTAGTGAAAAATGTTGACCATATTTTATATACTTAAGACCTTTTCATAATTATTTTTAGCCACACTTCTAATTAATCCAATTTGTTGTTAGCTTGTGCATATATTCCCCGTATGTGTTTCACCCGGGAGAGATCGTAAGTGAGGGTAACGCCTATTATGAATGAACTGTGACGAAATTTCCTTCAATTCTGGGGACGAAAAAAATGGTGGTTAACAAGGCGACGCGTTTAAAAAAAAAGCTTGGGTTACCATTAATCGTTTGTGAATACATCAAATCTGGGTGAACGGATTTTTACCGCAGGAAACTCCTCTACCTATCCATCACAAGTTCCTCTCCACACCATTTCCTGTCTCGGGAGACCTATTCTCTCGGTAGACCTCTCTCCTGCGATCGTATCCATCACCGCGACTAATTGGACATTTTATTACCACCATTCAATGTGGAACAGAAACTCACTTTTAAAAATTCAACACTTAATGTGCTCATGTCGAGAGGACTTCATATAATAATTTTTTCTCCTAGCAATTAAATTTTCTGTCTACAAATTTTAGCCTTATAATTTACTCATTATTTCGGACGTAATGTTAACAAACATCCTGGCATGCATAGAACACGTAATGAAAAAATCCAATTAAATTAATGTATGAGACATAGTTTGAAAAGAACTTCACACAAAAGCCAATCCTCGGGTAGGATAAATTTTTCAGTCCGACCAACTGAAAACCAAAACCCATTCGGATTACAAATATACGAGGGTTGGCTGAAAACTAATGCACACATGTTTGTAGACCACAAGCAAAATGGCCTTCAGAAGCACTCATGGTGGCATGTGGAAGTAACATTCCCCTTCAACACGCATGCGCAGGTTTGAGGTCGTTACATTCATCCAGTGTATTTTGAGAAGCGGAAGTTTGGAGACGTGTTTTAGTGCTATGTCATCGCGAGTTAAACAGCGTGACTTAAAAAGTGACTCCTACTGAGATTCATCGTCGTTTAAAGGCTGTTTATGGTGACGATACTGCTGACAGATCTACTGTAAATCTATGGGTAGTAAAAGTAGTTACGCGATTGCGAGCCAGAAAAAACCATAATTGTCGATGAAACACGCAGCGGACGTTCGACAGCTGTCACAGACGTTAACATCGCAAACTCGTCGAAGATTTAATTCAAAATGACCGGTGAATCACTCAAAAGCGTATCGCAAACCATATTGGTCGAGTTTGTAAGGTAAAAGGTAGCCTGGCGCCAATAATCTTGCAACATGACAACGCCCGTCCACACACCTCGCGTGGTGCAACTGGAGAGGCTCTGCAAAACCTGAAATGTGAACCGATTCCACACCCTCCTTATTCCCCCGATCTTGCGCCTTGCGATTTTTATATTTTTCCTCAACTCAAGAGACACCTCAAGAGTGATTATCACACCTCGGACGATGAGGTGAAGGCAGCTGTCAAGTCCTGGATTCTAGAAATGTCGGAAGAGTTATATATAAATATATGATTTTGAAACTTAAGAATTGTACTTTCGTGTACTTTTTGCCCGATCTTGCTATTTGTTTTTGTTAGTCGTCTACAAGTATGGGTGCATTACTTTATAGCCTAACCTCGTACAAACATCACAAGGCAAGGCATAGTGGTAGAGGTCCGACTTTGACATCTGATTTCAGAATATGCTGGAGAAAATTGCTGTAAGTCCGGACCCGCACAGCTGGGTTTCTGGGACTAATTGTACATTGCCTTGTCTTGACGCACAGCGCAGGGAGCCATAAAACACTCGGCGACGCAGCACCAGAAATGCTCGATTTTTATCTCGAAAACAAAACTGGGAACCAAGGCAGTAAATTATTTGTGTGTATTGATGTGTTCTGCTACTGCTCGGAAACCAATTTGTAAAAGGAAAAAGATTGCCGCTTCCTATTCTGGAGACAATCGATCACGAAAAAACACGGACAATAAGTGAACAATTATTAGAATGTCAAATGATAATTCCATTGAATTGAAATTAAATTATCTAGAGAGGCGGAGTTAGGTCCTTTACTCATAAACCAAAAGACCCCTTTCGTTACAGCTTTTGCGTGTGTTTTATTTCGACTCCATTTTTCATAAATATTACAGTATTTCAAATCATTGCCGACGGGGAATATTATAAGAATAGTTCACATACAGGAAGTATTCGGTAAATGGTAAATATTTTGGGAACATTTATGTATTTTAAATACTTTCCAGTGATATTACTACGGTCATATTGTGCCTTAAGAAGAAATAATGATTCACCTATTTCATCCCTCGGTTTAATTTCATTAATCATACAATCCCAAACACACTAGTCCTCGTATAGACACACATTTCAGGGCCCTTGTATGAGACAACTCATATGAGTTTTACAACTCATAATTTTCCAATCGACGGCAAATTTGGTTAAGTCTTGAAGCACATAAAACCATTTCCATTCAAGATGTAATACCTGTACATAAACGAATTCGTTACAAACTTATATATGTGGTACACCAATGGTCTTACTAAAGGGGCGATTTCGCGATCCTCCATTACTAATTAAGATTCCTTGACCAAAAATATCCACGTAATGGCTATATATTTGCATCGGCATATTGCTTGGATTTACGTATCAAGTAATATCAAAGATGATTGCATTTTAGATCAAATTGCTAGTCGTCGATTACGTTTTTAATTGACACAATATGAGCTGATGAGAATTTGAGATCGCGATCCATACTCTCTTTTGCATACATTTCAAGTTAAATCTCGTCCATCAAATTAACAATAGGGTTTGCTTCGGTTGGTTGGAATCGCACACAGGGCCCCAAAAATCCTCCAAATTAACAGCGTACCTATTACCCACGCATCAGCATGATGCCAACATATGTACACCCTACTCATCATGAATTCCAATTTCCGATCTTTTTCCGATTTTCCTAAAGAATATACATTCTAGATTTTTCTCCCGTATGTCTGCGATCCGATTGGATTATTTTCTAATCATCCCTGTTCGTTTTGCGAGCCACTGGCCCAAATAAAACAGATCGCTGTCTATACTTCACGTTTCATGGAGTTTATGCACGCGCGATGGCATAAGGCAATCAGAAACTGATCCCACTGCTAAAAGCAATGTCGTTCTCATAAGTGATTCACGATTACTATTTCAATATCCCGATTTTCACATAAAATCACGGACGTTTTAAGAAATATTCGACCCGTTTCCTCATTTTCTCCAAAACATTTTAAGAAAACTTTTTTCCAATTTTTTCGATTTCCTCAACTGAGTGGCCACCCTGACATCCTCACATCGTAGAGTCCTAGTTTGTTTGGAGGAACGCCAGCTTAATGGGGAGGGCCTTCGGAAAGCCGCGCGACTTCCCTTGAGAAATTCCTCGGACGAAACCGGACGAAGGAAGGACAGCTTTTCACCACGACGCGTCGATACTGATGCACGCGGGCCGCGAGCCCACCGCTGAGTGCGGGTCGACTTAAAGAAGAGAGAGCGCGATCGCTGAGGTCGGAGGTGGACTGTGTTCGCGCGCCACGGTCCCCCCGGGGGGATGGGGGCACGAGGGTGGGGGGGCGAAGTAAGGAAGTGCTGGGCTGAGAGGCGAGTGAGAGGGAGGGAGAAAGGGGGTGAGATGAAGAGTGAGAGGTGGGCGCAAAGAAAGGGGTCGTGGGAACCGACCTATGGAGGATGATGACGGGGGGAGGGGGAAAAAGGGGGGGGAGGGGGGTAAATGGGGGAGGGAGGGGCGGAAGAGGAAGTGGCGAGAGAAATGAGTAGCGGAGATGGATAACCGCCTTCATTTTCACTCGAAACTTTTTAAGTGTTACCTTAACCCCTCCACACAACAGATACAGATTAGAGGACGTGTACATAAGAAACGTGATAGAGTATCATAGAAGGAAGTAGCAATTTATAAATGTGACACGGACGAAGAAACATTAAAAAAAGGACCACAGGAGTAAGAAAAAAATCTTCCCACAAGTTTATATACATGGCTGACAAATCTAGGAAACGTGAGTTCTAAGGCCTCGCAAAATGATAAATTTAAAGAAAATATCCCATGACCGTAATAAATTTGCACCACTGGTCCAAAAGCGAAATTATTAATTGCAAAGCGAAGGATCTCATTTTGGGTTGAGTGTATGTGTGTGTGGGTGTGCGTCTGTAGTTGGTCACTGGCGAGGAATTAGCATTCCCGCAAACCATTACAGCAATTTTTAGTCTTTTGAACTAGAGGTTCTAACTTATTACGGCCATAGGAGATTTTCTTTAAATTTATAACATGGGTGACATTGTTAAATTTAGCAGCATTCATTTCGTAGTCATTTCATGACAAACTGCTCAAATTTACATGACGGCAAAACGTAAAGAGTATATTAGCGTTGTCCGTGCTCATAGCAAAATTTTAAGAGGTGGTAAAAGATTGAATTTAAAATGAGAAAGAAGGAAGGGGATACAGGAAGAAAAACACAAAAGTCGCCTCAGACTCCTTTATTCGCAAACCTCTTCAGTTTTCTCTCACACACCCACTTTCCCTTTCCCCAATCGCTTCTTACACATTCACTTTCTCGCCCCTCGTCCCTCCTTGTCCCTCCTCGTCCACCATTTCAACTCCACCCAATTACCCGAAAATCGTTCCTTCCATACCTGTCCAAGAAATTACACTCTCCTTAACGTGTAGCCTCTTCATCAAACAAAATCATGAGTCATTACCATTCAGGAACCAGAGTGCTTTTCCTGGGTATTCTCCCAGCGTCATTTTCAAGAAGGTCAATTCCATCCAGAAACTGCTGCGCTTCTCTGCGGTCTTCATTCGGCATTTTCATGAAGTGGCGCCCTGCGAGTGCTACCTTTTTCTTCCCTTCTTCCTACGTCCGCCCCATCCCCTAATTACCTTCTTCCTTCTCCTTTTTGCTCCATATTTTCCCCCTCTCTTAATTATGAAAGGGACAACAACATACTACAATTTCATAATTACTCAATGGCCATGCCACTTAAGTCTGACAACAATTAAGAGCATAAAATATTGCGAATCCTAGAGAGAGAGGTATGTCTTAACACTACCCATCTTGCTGCTTAAGCACGCGCTAGATTGTCTTCCACGCTGAAAAACAATAATTTACGTATCAATAACTAATTCATCTACCGATTTCATTTCCAGGCATTCGCAGACTTTAACGTTTCTCTCCATTTAATTCGCCTAGTCTAGTACTAATTCTTTACAGGACTTCTGAGTCTAGATCCCAAAAGTTTTCTGTAGTTTCTGTTTCAATGTAAAATTCATTTTAATTTTCGGTAGCTAGTCAAAGTATCGTTTACTTCAAACGAAACACTCGCACAGCATCACAGTAAATGGTAAACTACTTATTATAGGCAGGTACCTAACAACCACCATGTATACCGTATCGCCTGAACTTCCTGCTTGCCCGACAGTCTTTCCTCCTTCAGTACTCCGTACATTCTACCTGTTTTCATGGCGTCTCTTCCTCCCTTTATCACTCTTGCCTAATATTCTCTCTTCCAGTAATGCTTTTTTATCGTTACTGCATATTTCGCTTAGGTTCGAAATTGATAGATTCTGAGCGTTCTTGATCACAGTGTTCCTCTGTGAAATTTTCCGGTAATGCTTAACCGAAATACGGGTTCTACTTTCAGTATTGAGAGTATGTTTTTAGGATATTTCGTATTTGCAAACCGTTCGAGTTATAATACGCAACTTAACTAATTAATGAAAGGACTGCTACATATGATCTATTTTGTGGATTCAAGCGTGATGTCGTGGAAGGTGGACATGATCGATTCATAGAAAATGATAATGTACTATTCCACTAGTAAAACGATATATTTCGACCTAGGTTTCGACTTAACTTCGTAATCTTCAGGTACATAATGACAAAGACTTATGTACATGTACAAAGCCTAATGTACCTGAAGATGACAAAGTAACGTCGAAACCTAGGTCGAAATACATTGTTTTACCAGTGGAATAGTACATTTTTATTTGCTAAGAATCGACTACGTATGGTATTCAACGATGGATTTAAAACCGCAAGCAAATGGCCGACATGCTCTCGATCCTTGTGGTTTACAATGTCGGTTTGGTCCTTATACTTCCGGAAAATTTAAACTCGATAATTAGGCTAGATTCTTACAGGAGTTTTTTCAATACTCACAAATGAAAACATATGGCAAAAAATAAAGAAATTTTGGGAATATTCGAGCCCGGGAGTCCAAGGGGCAAGATTATATTTTCAGAGGTTCTCTCACAGGCTTTTATTACCTTGGTTTTTTATTCTTTTATCTGTTCGATAGTTTTAACTGGTCGTTTGTATTTTTATCCTCGTGCACCTAAGCATATTAATATTTACCTAACTTCTCCCCATTGGATGATATTTTAAAAGGTTAAATATAATATCAAAACACATTTATTTTGCATTTCATATCCTTCGCATTGTACAATCTTGAAGCAAGAGCTTTTCGACGGACTGGGAGATAAACAGAGAGGAATAAGAGGACATTCACACCGCCGTGGCAGGTCAAGTGTCACGCTCGCGTGACATGACAACCTGATATATATAAGTTAACTTCCCACAACGGTAAAGAGAATTAGAAGACATAACTGCCTTTAAAGAGCGAAAAATTAAAGATCTGAATCTGCAATTTTTGTACTTAAAATCTACCGCAGAAAACCACTAGCAATAAACGCGAAGCGTGAAAATGCTGAGAATCCGACTGATACCTAGATGGGATGAAGACTGGTAGAAAGAAAAATGGAAGAGCGGCAGAGCATTAAGCCAAAGCGAAAAGTACATAATTCTTTTCAAAATAACCGTAATTAGCAGACTTGTAATTACCACTTAGGCGAAGTTGGGACTTGGGATCGAATTGAGATTTCGATCATTTTTTTGAAAAATTCGATCGCTTCTGCAACTGCAGCTTTCAATGACGAGTTGATAATAAAAAAATAGAGCGTTCACTAAATGGAGAGGAAACTCACAAGGACATTTTTTTCCGATACAGACATTGGGTTAAGGTGAAATTTCTTCTCACAAATATGAGTATGTATTCGCTAAATTAATATTTATTGGTGGTCTACCGTTCAAGATAGGTTTTAGATAACTGATCATCACTACACTTCACGGCTCCGTCCTATAAGACGCAACCTTACGGCCCAGACCAACTGAATACCAAACTAAATCAAACTGCTCTTCAATTCCGAAAACTTTCTCAGGCTACCTCCCTTCATTCTTTCCGACATGCTTCTTTACTTTTCGAACTCCTCACTAGCTTGCCTAACGTTTTTCCCTACACCGCAGTCATCAGCATTCCATCGTCAATCAAAATGCTCTACATGCATATTTCCTGCCACATTTGGATTTCTCCCAAATCTCCTCTTCTCCCTCACCACTCATACCAATTCGTTTATTCCCCTTTCTGACCATTTCACCTTTCCCGTTCCTCTCCAAACCAACATTTTAAAAGCCTCCAATCTACGCTTATCATCTAGCTTCAACGACCATGTTTCCGCAACGCACAAAACCACGCTCAACGTCAAAGTTCCCGTCCCCGCTAAACGTCACAAGCCGTTTCTTAACTTCCGCAACAAAATTTCCGTCATCAATTACCTCCTCAAAGCAGCCAATAGCTAGTAAGGTAATCATGATAAAGAGATCTCCTCTCTTCTCAAAATAATTGATTCCCAATGCAATGGAAGCTACGCCAAAACCTTTCTTTCTCATTACATTACCCATACCCTACATAAATAGGGTTAAATAGCAATGGGACACTTCATTAGACAAGATATTGTTAACCAGTCGAACATAAGTGAACATTTAGGGTGCAATACGCCAGAAACTTCTCCAAATTGGAAGAATTGTTGGGAAAAATAACTATTCATAGGAAATAAGAGAAAAATTAAGTGCTGGTGCCCAACTTCGCGCTCGTGTAATAACAAGTATAAACCATTGAAGCACGATTCGGAGTGTGTTTTTAACGTGCTTCCGAACTACTTGGATACGAGAAGACCGCATAGGAAAAGAGTTTAGTCCCTCTACCAGGGCGAAATAATGATTTTATGCACCTTAGAGAAGAAGAAAGAGGCAAGAGCTTATAGTGGGGGCAACGCATATAAGGATGGCAAAATGATGACCCGGGATCAACGCCCTGAGGAGGATGGCGGAGTTAGCCGTCGGAGCGTCGGTAGTTGAACCCTTGACCATCCGGTGGAAAACCCGTGAGGACTTCCTCGAAATTTTGCGCTGAGAACACACCAAATCTTACAAATGGGCAGCATATAACTGATGTCCCATATACTGTTGTCTGTACGCTAAAATTTTGGCATTTCGCAGTTCACCCGAAACGGAACCCACGCGATTGGCAAAGAGCTTTGAATCACGGACATTTACGCACGATGACTTAGAGTTGGGAAACTAAATTCATAGATGTAAACATACGTTAGCGGGCATATGAAAGTAAAAAGAATCTTTTAGGAAACTAACACATGGAATCGGAAAGTAAAAAATGCTCCGCAAAAACATTTATTTGAAGTACGAGGGTCATCCGGAAAGTAGTACCCGTTCGTGCCGCATGAAGTGCTGACGACGCGAGTAGCCGCTGGACGAGGTCAGATAGCTTCAGTGGCTTGTCTGCCTTCTCTGAGCCAAGTTGCGTGACGCTAGCATTGCCTGTGTTGTTTCTGTGATTGTTTACAATGTTTAAAAAAATTGAGAACGCCGCCAGTTGTGAAGTGAGGGCAGTGATTAAATTCCTCAATGCAAGAAACGTTCGCCCATGTGATATTCATCGCCAATTAAAGGAGGTGTATGGAGACAATGTAATGGACGAGTCGTCTGTTCGGCGGTGGTGTCGCAACTTCAACATGGGGAGGGGGAACACACACGACGATGAGCGTTCGGGGAGACCGTCTGTCATTACAGACCAACTGGTGAGCTCAGTTGACGAATTCGTGAGGAACGATCGGCGCGTCACAATTGATGACATCTGTGAGCATTTTCCCAATGTTTCTCGAACAATTGTTCATGAAATTGTTAAACACCATCTGCATTATGCAAAAATTTGTGCAAGATGGGTCCCTCGCGTATCTCAATGAGCTGGCGGCGAAGGACTATGCAGCAGGAATACAGAAACTTGTCACACGTTATGACAAATGCCTTAATTTGCTTGGAGATTATGTTGAGAAGTAGTTTAAAGTATCCTCTTTCAAATAAAATTTTTTATGTTTGTTAATATTTACTTTTGTGTCTTTATTTCACGAACGGGTACTACTTTCCGGATGACCCTCGTACATTATGACATGGATGTGAAGCATGGAAAGGCGGGCCTTTTCATGCTTGGAAGCAATGGATACGTGGATTTGGAGAAGGATAGCAAAAACAAGATGGACGGAGAAGAAAAGCAACATAGAAGTATTGATAGAAATAAACGAGGAAAGGAATTTAATGAAAGAGATGGAGAAAAGGAAAATTAAATTTTTTTGGACATGTTCTCATACATAACAACTTCCTGGATTAATATGATAATGGAGGCAAAAATAATAGGAAAAAAGGAAGAGGAAGGCCAAGAAAGAACTTTATTGATGATATGAAAAGTACTATGAGAGTAACAACCTACATTGAACTGAAAAAAATGGCAATGGAGAAGGATCAATGGCTGCAACGACAAGGCTCCGCCTTCAAACGATGATAATGAATAAACGTAATGATTCATTTTGGTTGATGAAAGCAGGCTAAAATAAATCCAAGGATGGTGCGTTGATAAGATAGCCACAAAATTGATCGAAAATATAAAATATGTAAACTGAAGGATAAAATTGTTTAAAAAATAGATTAATTTCACGACATGGAAAACACCAAGGCCTCGTATGTGGCGACGCCGTCAAACACGTCTCCCGTTAATACATTCAGGATATAAGTATCTCATATAGTATGCCGCAAGACGTGATTAGGCTCTAAACGCAGCAAACACGTCATACATTTTTATTACTTACTTCATCTACCTTACCTAATTTATATTGCATTCCTTCAGCATTATAAACTGCTCACTTTAATTACAATGTGGCAGCCTATGCGTGTTATTTTCCTCAAACGAAAAAAAAATATTCAAACGCGAATTCTATCCTTTCATGCTCAACTTCGTGATGATTCATGATGAAGGATGGAAAGAGTCTTTGAAAATATAAAATAATTGATTAAATGCAGGTCCGACCGGTTTCCCCGTCATATAGATTATCACTTTGCATATCTGATGCCGTCGACTATGCAATGAAACCGGTCGCACCTGGAATAAATCATTTAAGAGATATTTATTTAGTCTTTTTCCGTTCTTCAATAATCCAAAAGAAGTAGTCGTTTGGAATCCTAATGGAAACATTATAAGATTTGGATTTTCATTTTAAACCTGGTGTTTATTGACAGGGCACAGTACCTACGGTAAATATTACGAGGGTTTAGGTTTGGACATAAAAACTTGGAGTGGTATGAACATTGAACAGAGTTTAAGGACTTGGGATGTGCCGCAGAAACCACAACGTCTCGCCTATAAAGGTCCGTGCCGTCTACAGAGGCATAGATAAATAAATATAACACTCACCTTATCAGTTTGCTCTGGAGCAGCTTTGGTTGCTACCCACACTCTAGAATTCATGAACATCAAACGTGTTCAATTAGTAACGGTGGAGTTCGGTACAAGGGAAGGTGCGCTTGTTTAAGGGAAAACCCTTGGAAATGACCCTGACCCCTTCCCTTTTCTAGAGTAAACCTAGTTAATATTCACTTCTGGAGCGGTTACCTGAAATATGTGCTCCTAAGTCTACCAGAGCCTCCTGAGTAAGTCTTGGATATTGCTATAATAATTACGACGTTAATATACCATAAGGATAATTGTTTATCACGCATGAAACAGTTTCATAAACTATTTACTATTAATTATGAAATATTGAATACATTTAATTCAAGAGTCGGAACAAAATTAAACATTGCAAAGCTATCACGTATATTTGTAGGTGCAATTGTATATTAGTTGGTATATTTGCGTTTGCATGTGTGTGGGTTCTCAGGGTTTTTGCATGAATGTATGTCATATTTGTTCGTAGACTGCATAAATTTGTGGATTTTGCATGCGGTTTTTTTCTCAATTACGGGTTTTGCCCTTACAGCCCCCGCCACACGCCCTTACGACGGCTTGCGGGGCATTAAGTAGATGTACCCGTAGAAACGTCTTATTCATAAAAATGTCCTCTTTTTTTAAATAATACCATGATGCAAATATACTTAAAGAGGTCCATACAAAAACCAGTCCTCATATTTTTTCGAAACAAATACATTTAAGTAAATTGGTAGTAATGAGTATCGTCCATCGATATCGGGAGAAAAAAATCAGCCAAGCGACTACGTCCGTTTAATATTTATTAAGGTTTTTTCAAAAAATTAAAATTCCTTAACTCTTACGATTTCTATATCCATATTTGCTTCCCAACCATTTTTCAGCTTTCCCGCTACCGTTTTCTCCTTTTGCACCTCCAATTATTTCTTTATTTTAAAGAGATAGCTGCCTTTAAAATAAAGAAGCTACCTCTAATCTATATTGAATTACAACACTGCAACCTTTGGCAATTAACAGCTAACCCTGATCTCTTTGATGCAGTTGAATTTATTACTGAAGCTTTCTACGAGCTCGTATCACCGGTTGATGGGGAGAACGATGCTTCCTGCAATTGCAATCTGGGTGAAATTCATAAAAGTCTCAGTTGTTTTCATCGTGCCATCATATGGATGGAGCACGACTACCAAGGAAAAACAACCTCACCAATGAACCACAATACGCCACCAAAAGGAGAAACACTACGTTCCAACGGGGGTGCAGATTTTCCACACCAATCCAATCTCCACAGATAAAATATCCCATTCCTAATTTTCTTTTTCATTTTTCCCGGAAAAAGGGAATGGTTGGGAATAAATTAGGAATGCAGACACTCCAGTAACCATTTCTGAATGGAGCAAGGCCTGCCCATGGAATTGACCAAGTTACGGGCAAAAAGACCTGGGAGTTTTCCATAAATAAATCACGTGAAAACGTTTTTGAAAAATCTTTTCTGACCTTCTGCTTCTCTCAATGGCGAACTTTGGCAGTTTCAATCATCCTCCCCTAACAGTACGTAACAACAGCACATATATCCACGTAAAACGCATTGAATTTTGTATAAAAATGTATGGAGGTGAACTTTGGTACGGAGTCATGAACTAGGGTATGCCACACAAAGTACATAAATGCCGACTTGTTTTTGCGGAGAAAAAAGGAAAGATTGGTATGAGGAATGAATAGGTACTGAAAGTATGTGGATTGGATACAGGGCTATAGCAAAGCATAAAATAAGTATGCCATTTCGAGAGAATCAAACGAAACACCATATCGCTAAACATGTACGAGAGGGAATAAAATGGTAGGAGAGAAAAGGGCACACAGAGCAGAAGCCACGGACAAGTTGAGTGCAGTTGAAGAAGTTATTAAAACAAGGGATATTAGAAAGTCTCGGGAACGGAAGAGCAATTTAAACAACGTAGGACTATTGACAGCGTTGAGAGAAGCATGTGTGGGGACGACAGTACGGAGGAAATGAAAAAAAGAAGTCCCAGAGGTAATTTCAAATCCGACTTGTTTGATTTCGCCTAACCCGAAGGGGAGCGGCATGACAGTATGCATGTATGTTAAATTTTGCATTCTTGCTATTCATTGTAAGATAACTCATATTATATGTATTACTATGGAGATCGAAAATCATTTATTTTATTTTAATATCCAGTTAGTCATACAAAATTCAAGTTACCGAAAGACGTCAAACTTCAAGTAAATTCCAAGTCATACCTTCCGCACTCTCTTCATTGTTTCATGTAACAGGCGTCAAGTGGCCACCTCGGGCGTGTGTTTTGTGTCAATTCTGAGGGTTCGGCACCTGAGAAACCTGGTGACAAGCTAAGAGTGGCTCACCTCGGTCACAGGGACACCAGAGGTTTCCTGAGAGCAAAAAAATCAAGAGAACGCCAACTACGCATCCCTGTTTTCTGCCACAAGACGAAATTCTAACGTAAAAACAGCTTACTTTAAAATCATTCACAGTTTAGAATACATTTTTCAAGACGATCTAGAGATTTTTGGAACTAATAAAAAGGACCATTTAATTCAGCACATACCTGTAATTAACCCTCGAGTTATGACTAAATAGGTTCCAGCAGGGATTTATGTAATTCCTAACAGACGCACCCGATTCTCCTAATCCCAGACTTTCCAATTCGTTAAGAATTTCAATGATAAAAAGGAATAGTTTCACCATAATTCTAACAGACAGAATTTAATCTAATCATAAAGCATTTTTATCCAATGTCACTGGGCATAATGAAAGTACTTGAAATGTCAATGACAAGGAAGAAAAAATGCTGGAGAATCAGCTCTCAATACTGATTCAAAGGAAGCCGTACTATCCAACAGCTAGGAGGAATTTCGCTGAATTAAAGGGTGCCGAAAGAAACGAAACTCCATTCTTCTTTGGCTTTGGAGCCGCCTTCGACCGCGCCCGGTGCTCTCTGTCCATCGAAGGGATACTCGGAAAGCCATTCGTATTGACCGGGACGAGTTCGAACTTGCGTAATTAATGTACTTTGAGGGCTAGGTAAAAATATCAAGCTACTGAAACCAGAAAGAGAAATTAAATCCTTTTCGTCTAATAATACCCACAGTGGGACAGTTGAATCGGGAAATTTGCGATGAACGGGCCACCGAGAGATGATTTACGGAATGCATACATTGATTTTACAATTCTAACTATTAATATACAAACACATAAATAATTACTGGAGTTAAAAAAAGTGAATGAAAAAACTGGAACCGTTAAATTTCGATGAATCGATGATCGAACAAAAAACAGACACGACTAAAATAAACCGTTGCGCGTTGAAATTGAGTTTGGTTCCTTAAAGATGCAATTTTGGAATCTTTAAAGAAGAAGAAGATTATCGTGAGTTTGAAAATTGCTGAAAATATGCTATGTGGGTGGTTTCATTCCACAAGTTAAATCAATCATCCTTTCGTAAGAATATTTTCCTATCCGACCACGAATATGGAATTCCAAAGATGGGTGGAAGAGATGATTGAGCTGTAAGGGCTTATTCTCCCGAACCCAGCCAAAAAGCAGCATCCACTTCAAAAGCCCGATATCTCTCCTATTCCAATCGCTCGAAAACCTTTCACTCACGCCAATCCACTTCCATTGGTTGGAAGAATCCACTCACAAACACCGCTCGGAATACATTAAGATGCAGATTAGATACTAAATTCGATTTCGTCAGAAGATTGAGTTGAGGGTATTGCTAAGAGGGGGTTTTGAAACTAGACGCCGGGCACGGGGAGCCCCTTAAAATAGGGAGACCTTCTTCACACTCGAGGGGAGAGACTGGTGACGGACACAAAGGCGGACGGGCAAGAGGGGATGAGAAATGATAAGGGGTTTGGGAGGGAGGCGTGCTTGGGGGGGGGGAGAGAGAGTGTGCACTTTTTCAGGGAAACAAGGGCACGAGGTTCTCGACGCCGCGAGATAGCGATTGCGGGGGGAGATAATGTGCGTCCCCAAGGGGGTCGCGGAGGGGACTTCATTTGCGATGCACTCGTCGCCTGTTCGAGTCGTCCGCCGCGAAGGAGGGAAAAGGGCGGGGGGAGGGAAACGAGAGATCATGCATGCATGGCGACATGCCTACATGCAAAGGGGCGGGGCAAGGGTGGCCAAGTGGGGACATTCTGGACGAGTGCTCTCTCCCCTGCAACCACGCCGGCCAACACTCCGCCTTTTATACGCAGTCTCTGGTTACTTATCTCCCACAAAGAGTGCACATAATACTAGACCACAGAGTAAAAAACTGTCGAAAAAAATAATTGGCTTACGGATATTGTCAGTAAACGTTTTTACATAATTTGACATTATCTTTGATTTGAAGTTTTACGCAGTGACTGCTTACTTGATGTAATCTTTCAATGATATCCCGCTTACTAGTGAACATTTTTACGAAGGCTATCCCTAAAGTAACTCACGTTTCGGCCTAGCGTGGTGGTGAGTAGGGCTAGAGTGGTGTCTAAACGTCCCCACACTGAGTACGCATCCTTCTGTTGTGGTAGTTGAAAGAGTGTGTTTCTTCTACTTTGCTCACCGCGACCTGTTCAAATGTGCGCTGCAAGAGAAAATCCCGCGAGTTGTAAGTGCGACCTGTGATTAGGTTTTTACTGGCAAAATACCACAAGCCAATTGAAACTCACAGACAACTCTGTGAAGTGTACGGAGACGGAATAATAAGTGAAGGCGGAGTGAGGCAGCGGTGCATTCGGTTTAAAAATGGCCACAGTACCAATGTTCACGAAGAGGACCGCAGTCCTACATTCTAGCCTTGTGACAGATTAACTGACGGTTGAAATAAACGAAAAAAATCGTGAAAATCTCTGATTTGCCTCTTTCCAGCGATGAAGATGTGGCTTGCTCTCTTTGATAGAGTGACGCAGAATTGCATGCTGGTGTAAACAAGTGGTTAAAATGAAAATTGTCAGATTTCTTCAGACGCGGAATGGAAGAGCTTGTATATTTTTATGATAAATGCTTCAATCTGAATGGTGACTATGTATAAAAATAGTTTAAGAGTGTGCCTTTTAAAAGTATATAGTAAAACTTTGTCTTGACACTAGTTCATAATTTATTTCAAAAGGTAAGTTACTTTCTGGATAGGGCTCAATGTTTCCTTTTTTCTACCGAGAACTTCGTCCGGAGTGAGTGAAGAGTACGTTTCATTCGGCGCCCTTATAAATGTGATTCCCTGATACGTCCGATAACATTGCTGACCATTTTTTAAATATCTATGGACCTTTATTACTCTTCGGTGATTAGGTGTCCTTTCCATACAGCTCTGAGTCGATAACCATCTTTCCTGTTTAAATTAGACGGCCGTTTTTCTGCATCGATTGCTTCTTTTATCAGACGAGAATGTTGTAGCCCATTTTTCGCCATATCTTAGGCCTCAACGAAGGGTATCTTGCGTTAGGTTCCGACGTTCCCAATGCTCTCCGACGGCTGAAGTCATCCACCGCCTTGCCAGGCCTCAAGCGCCCTTTTACTATATGCTCCCTCAGCAATTGGCCATTTCGTCTTCCCTGCATAGCTCGAGCCACAGGTACTCTCGGAGTCTCACATACGGACACCATCCGTTTGGACGGGAGGCAGATTCATGCATGCTGACGGGAGGCAGATCTTTTGCAGATGAGGGCTGCCTAATTTTTTTCGGAAAGGAGAAGGAAGCGTTGAGATATATACAATATAATAATTCTCAATAAGAAGCAGGATATCTCGGAAAGACTACGTACACCGTGGCTGAAGAAAGTTTTTCGAAAATCTAATCCCGATTCAATAGCCAACAACAAATAATCCACAATATTATCATATAATTCCCTTAAGAAATGCTATCCATCCATCTTCATTTACAGGTTTTCAGCCAACCTGTACAAATCGATTACGGGTCTTCCGCGAGAAACAATACTCGTGACAATTCCAATAAGGTCGACGTTGACAGGCGTCAAAACTATGAATGTTTCACGTTTTATGTAGAGATTCTATAAACGAAAACGGATAAGATTTATTCAGAAGAAAAAATGCTAAGGCAAATTTTTTTGTATATTCAGATGGCAATGTTTACAGTGTACGCTGAAGTGAATCACTAAAGAAATACTGAACTTTAGAGATGACATGAGCTAAATTAAAAAAAATAATCTGATACGGATGACAAGGAATGCGTCCCGTATATACATAATTACGAGAGATTTCCCATTGCTTACAGCGACCGAGTAGGCAACGCAATAATGAAAACAATACAGGTTCAAAATACGCATGCAATTTAAAAATAATGCATGAATTTCTAAAATTTAATTATGAATTTACCATTGGATGAATGATATTACACCCCATGGATGTAATTTTAAACGATATTTCGGTGGACAGTGCTCCGACTCAAAACGATTATAAATTCTCAACTGTACGCAAAAGATTCTCCTTCCTTAATTAGCCCCATGTCGTGATTGAGAACTCGCATCGCTTTTATTTCATGCGTTATTGGAAAAGGTAGTTTACTTTACGAAAATAAAAAAAAAAATTAAACCCACCAACGGAAAAACTTAATCTCAGAATTCAGTATCTTTCGTTATGTTCATTTTTGTCGTAAAAACGGATAATCGGGGGAAAAAAACCTGGTTGGTTACATACAAATAATCACCGCCATACTTTTGAAATGGTATTACAGCATATAAATATTACACCAAGCAAATTTATGGAGGGTATAATGAAATCTTCTAGACCTCGCCGTAGGCTGCCGAAATATTTCGGTAAAACATAAATACTTCGGATTACATCTTGCCTCTTTTCAGCTTCTCAATATTTTAATTTTTACGGCAAATACAATTAATTCATCATAAACTAATATCGAATTCGAAAACGATTTTACATCGTAAAATCAATGATATACTTACCACAAGAATACCCAACCAACCAATAATACAATCATCCAAACCATAAGCAGATTGAGGCATTGACACGGGGGAAGGACAAGGGAAATAGATGATTGAACAAAAACTAAAAAGAGAAGGGCAAAATTGCAGCAAGCTAGGGGGAGACATTTTCATACAAGGAACAAACATTCGAATAAAAGAGCCCGGAGTAGCCGAACATGCCAAAGGAAACCGCAATGCCTGGTAACTCCTCGATTGAGAAAGTAGAAGGCTGGAAAGAAGTAAGATCGTCGGGTGCCGCGGGGGCGGTCGGGGTCGTGAGGGTGTGGGGTCTGCGCGATTCCAAAACGAGTGAGGGTGTACAGGGGTGAGGAATGAGCGAGTGACGACCGCCGTCTCCCCTTCTGCATAGGCCAACACCGCGTAGCCCTCCCCTCCCCTGATGCCCTCGAGAAGCACGCTCCTTTGTCCCGTCGGCAGTCACGCGATTGGCGGCGAACACTCCGGGGTGCTTTGGTGCTCGAAGCACGGAAGGCGAGCAGCTCGCGTCGATTCCTGGTTCGAGCGGCGGATGCGTGCTGCGTGAAGTGCCGGCCGCTGCGCTATGTAACAGCCGCTATTGCAGGGCAACAAAGATCGATCGATACTGGAGGGTAAAAAAAAACAAAAACGCAACAGCGAGCGCCAATTTCAGCCTGCAGCCGCTGCAAACACGCTTTTTCAAAACCAAAATTTGTAATTTAACATGGAATCCACATCTGCATGTCAACTCGACAGCCGTCAGGAGAGCGAGTGACAGGGGATGCTGTGTCACCGTGCATTAAGAGTATTAATTAGTGATTTTATCAACCACGAACATCGATCGGGCCACACTTTAATTCCGACGAATTGGGGAGTTTGTTCCAATTGTTCTCTCCTGCTGCGATCAGAAATGTGTGAGGGGAAAAAGTGATTCCTTGTGTCGGAAAGGCAACCAACCCATTTCTTCGTAGTTCTTCCTTCGGTTTAGTCCCACCCACCAAGTTGATGCGGGGCTAAAATGACTCCCACAGCGTCACCATTGAACTAATGCGATAAGGTCGCACGTAAGTTCTGGGTGGCGCTTTTCCTTCGCGCCAGACGATCCTTGAGGCTTGGCTTTCCTCCATGTCTTGCTCAATTCACAAATAAGATCCTTATGATAAGGTTCCAAAACCATCGAACTTTATCAGAAGTGAAGGCTGATTACTGCGAAATTATTTTTGTTCATTATTTTAGAATTACGTTGCAATTAGTCGAGTTTCCTGGTGGCAACGGTCAAGTTTGGTCAAATATAACTCTTACAACGAAAATCACATACATACACGCACTAGAAAAACAGATAAGAGACAAAATATTCTTACATACAATGACACTTCCACATCACATACAAAATGCCGTCCATATCACATACAAACAATATTTCAATAACTAAAATGAAGTTTACTACCCAGTGGCCGCTTTACATTTGCACTTAAAACTTCTAAAATTGGATGGAAAGGGCTCAAACAAACCTCCAGGCAGCTGGTTCCAATCAATTAAAGTTCTATTTAAAAAAGAGTATTTTTTCTTATTTGTTTTTTGCGTCCTTATCTTTATTTTGAAACTATGGTCGTTTTTTCCCTTAAAGTTAGGCTTTTCTATCTCTTTCCATAAATCTTCCCACGCTTCGTCCTTATTATCAATTCTATACATCGCGCCTAACCTACCCCTTTTTCTTCTATTTTTCAAACTCTCCCATTTCAGTATATCTAACATTTCTCTGACACTATCTGTTCTTTTGTACCTTCCGAATACATATCTCGCTGCCTTTCTTTGAACTTTTTCCATCTTTTTAATACGTCCCACCTCATGCGGATCCCATACTATGGAGGAGTATTCTAGGATAGGGATAACCAGTACCTTATATGCTTTTTCTTTTGTGGCTACGCTACTTTCTTTTAAAATTCTCATCACCAAATGCAATACTTTAAATACCTTCCGTGCCAAATTATCTACTTGGACTCCCCAGCCAAGATCCCTAGTTAGGTAAATGCCTAAATATTTGCATTGACTGCTACATGGGATTCTTTCTCCAAAGAGGGTGTAAATTTCCTTTTCTGAATTATTTTTATTTGAAAAATGTGTATGCTTACTCTTACTTATATTAATGCCCATATTATTATTTTTAACCCAGTCACCAAGGCGATCGATGTCATTTTGTAATATTACGCGGTCATTTACATGCTCTTTCCGCCTGTATATAATGCAGTCATCAGCAAAGAGTCTTATTTGGGAATGTAAATTGCTTGGTAGATCGTTTGCGTAAATTAGGAAGAGTAATGGCCCTAGAACACTGCCTTGTGGAACTCCTGCTAAAACGCTCGCCTCATTTGAAAATGTACCCCCTAATTTTACTTTTTGAGTTCTGCCTCTAAGAAAATTTTTTATCCATTGTTTTACCCTCAAATCCAATGGTAACGAATCTAACTTTAACAATAATTTATCGTGAGGCACTCGGTCGAAAGCTGCCGAAAAATCAACGATTATTTCATCCACATCCTTTCTTTCATCTATTGCATCGCCGATAAATTGGCTAAATCCCAAAAGATGCGTTTCACACGAGTATCCCGTTCTAAACCAATGTTGCTGTTTGAATAGCCATGTATCTCTTGTCCACCATTCTCGAATGTAGTCAGCGATTCTTTTTTCCATTATTTTGCAAACAACTGACGTTATGCTTACCGGTCTATAATTGTTGGCAATTGTTTTATCCCCTTTCTTGAAATTGGTGTAACATTTGCTTTGGGGCAAGGCATCATTTTTTAAAGCTGCTTTGAATAGATGACTCAACAACGACAAATGACATCGTCATTAGCTATTCCTTTCCAGATTTGCTCAGTATTCGTCCAAAAAGCCCAGTTTTTCGGATGCAGTTTCCGTTTTTTTACAATTTATACCCTTCCGAGTCTGTAGGGGAAGCATTAAAATGTAATCAAGATTAAAAGATTAAATATAAGGCAATTTAACTGTGGCGAAACGTTCAAAGACGTTTGCAAGTTCCGCATTATAGTAAAAAAACAATGAAAGTAACATATTTATCAATAAATAAAAATAATCACTAAGAAGTTAAATACTTTACGCAGCATGAGACTTCAAAAATGTATGTTACATCCAAGGCAGATTTCAGGGAACTAGTAAATCAACATCTAGCATTGAGAGATGGGCCCCAGGATGAAAAACACGCCAGTTGTGAATCCTTCACAGGGTTAACAGAGGCGTATAAACTACGAGAAAAGTCGCTTTGACATAGCACTAGAACGCGTCTCCATACTTGCGCTTCTCAAAATGCACTGGATGAATGTAAAGCCCTCAAACCTGCGCATGCGTGTTGAGGGGGGATGTTACTTCCACATGCCACCAGAAGTGCTTCTGAAGATCATTTTGTCCGTTGTCTCCAAGCATCTGTGCACTAGTTTTCAGCCTACCCTCGTGTCTCCTCGTATTTTCTCGCGGATCTCTAATTATCGATAGAAATAACGGATTTGTCGCCGCCAGAGACGCACGCGTTTTCATGTTACAACAAAAGACGGCGTTAGTGCAAACAAAATAAAGAAAGCGGTCAAAGAATTCGGTGAAGTGTCACGGGAGAAAGAGCTCGCTGAAGGGAGGGAGGGCGAAGAAGGGAAGGGGGCGAGGAGAAGGCGTCAGGAGGGGGTGGGAAAAAGGGCAGGGGAAGGAAGGGGATGATTGAGGGAGAAGGGAAAGGGCATTCGATGTATTTCACACCCGGGAACGATAAATAATTTCCGAGAAAGCTCTTTACGGTTATTCACAGACCGATGGCCCATTAGCGCGGATGGTAGTGCAAACTGCACGCCAAGTGTCGAATATCACGATTTTAGAATTTTAACGCAGGTCTATGTCTCACGAATAATACCATGGAATTACCTTCATTATGAGACCTCGGAAGAGTCGGCGCAATCTAAACTTTCACAAGCCAGCGCACCATTCGCAACGGGATATAACTGGGAAAACTTACCATCTCAAATTTCCATCAGCTATCCTGTTTTTTATCGTCGATATTAAGAGGTGTATTCAAATCGTAAAATATTCATATGAACATTGAATGCCGCAGATTCAATTCCCTACCGCATTCGGCACCCAGCAAGTCAGCAGATAGTACTTTGTGAAATAAGGTAGCAAAAATGTCAATGTAGAAGACCTTCAGCACATTTTTAAAAATCCCAAATTACTATGGAAGACATAATCACTCATTCGAGATTAGAAAGATAGACTCTGCAGAACGGGTAGGTTTAAGATGCCGTTTTTCCCCAAAGCAATTAGGGACAGTTACCGCTGCTACTCACATCAACTAGGGATTAAATAGTATCAACATACCAAAAATACTTGTGTGTATGTGAAAATATGTATTGTTGTATTATGTTACTATAAATGATGGTGGTGTCAAGTGCACTCCTCTTGAGTCCGATAAGTGGTGACTGGTACATTCGCATGCCGGTATTATTTTCTGCAGTACTGTCAAATGCATGGCGCGTGACTTTGTCTGTTCGTGTGCTGTGCATTCCTGGTATGGATACACCCCCTGCCACACTCCTTCCCGGTGACTTGCAGGGTATTATATAGCTGTAGATGAATGCCTCGGCATAACTTTTCCTAGGAGTCTCGGCCGCAAAAACAAGAGCAGAAATCCACAAACCTTCGGCGGCCTCACTATGGAATAAAATAATTTCCCTTATCTTGCTATGAAATACAGGACTAACCCCTCAAGGGATTGAAGCAGCATTCGATGAACAAAGCACCTTTCATTCCCAAATCCACCCAAGATTTTCCCGAAAAATAAAAGAAAACTGAGAGACCGTTGGAAAAGAAATCGCCCACGTCTTTCGTTGGGTTTACGAGTCACGAGAGGAGAGCTGTCGACGGATCCCGGAGGTGTTGTCAGAGCCTCGGAGTTAAAACAGGAAGGGATTCGTCGGGAAATGCAAGCAATGCGTGGGGAGGTCGATAGAGGGGATGGCCGGAGAGAGGCGAGGGGAAGAAAGCACAGCCCCAAAGGAGACCGAGGGGCCATAAAAACAGAACGGAGCGGAAGATGTGTTCATGACAATATAAAACGCGGTGAGATGAACACCAAAAGCGGAATGGAAGTGACAATTGCTTAGACGTGGACAGCGAGATATCCTTGAGGTGTTGCTTAGCGACCGGCATTTGGTAGATAGTACAAAAGTTAATTTGGAAACGTAGTCATCAGAAGGATTCCTTGGACATAAAGACGACATTCTCTTCACTACTATGAATGAGAACAGTAAGATATCGAATAAGATAACCATAAGATGATAAGAAGATGCCCATTTCCTCTGCTCTTTCTTCTACCTATTTCTATACGTGCATCTGTTGTAAGCTAATAAACGTGATCAGGGAAGCAAGAGCAGAAAGTTACTACGAGGGTTGGCTGAAAACTAAAGCACACATGCTTGTAGACCACAAACAAAATT
Source organism: Hetaerina americana (assembly GCF_022747635.1). NCBI lineage: Eukaryota > Metazoa > Arthropoda > Insecta > Odonata > Calopterygidae > Hetaerina > Hetaerina americana. The sequence continues at coordinate 8,629,611 of NW_027287095.1, forward strand.
ACCTTCAGAAGCACTACTCGTGGCATGTGGAAGTAACATTTCCCCTCAATACGCATGCGCAGGTTTGAGGCCGTTACATTCATCCAACACATTTTGATAATCGGAAGTATGGATACGTGCTCTAGTACTACGTCAACGCGAGTTAAACAGCATGCTGTTACCGAATTTTTGCCTTCACCTCATCGTCCGAGGTGTAATGATTACCCTTGAGGTGTCTCTTGAGTTGAGGAAAAAAAATAAAAATCGTAACGCTCAAGATCGGGGGAATAAAAGGGTTTTGTTTGTTCTCGTCAGTGAGACGGCGTTGTATCCATCGTGCACAGATTTTACGGTATCCCAATTGTTCAATAATGAAGCTGACACGCTCCTTTGATATTCCAAAATGGTTTGCGATACGCTTTTGAGGATTCGCCGGTCATTCTGAATCAAATCTTCGACGAGTTTGCGATGTTTATCGTCTGTGGCAGAGATCGGACGTTCGCTGCGTGTTTCATCAACACTTAAGGCTTTTCCAGGTCACGAAACCATGTAATTTTACTACCCAACGATTTGCAGTTGACCTATCATCAGCATCGTCACCATAAATAGCCTTTGAACTATGATAAATCTCAGTAGAAGTCACTTTTTCAGCAGTTAAAAACACTACACTACACTACTCTCGTGTATACTATACTCGTATATTATCCGAATATATATAATGGGCAAAGTATAAGGCTGGAACTCGCCAAAAACTTTAATTTTTCTCTTCAAACCGAATACTGGATCGTTTTTATTTGTCGAAAATGCCAAAAACTTACTTGAACGAGGCGATCATTTTCAGATTTGAAAAATAATCTTTAATTATAATTACATCTTCTATGAAGGACATCATTATATTAAAGGATTGTAGAAAAAGAAAATCATCACCCTATACCTAAAAAAGTAATTCATAAATATTCACCGGCTAACGTGAAGTGATGAGGAACGGATTGTACTTTGGCAAATTTAAACTCGATGGGAAATAAGACACCTCAATCATGGCACCCTACGCACGAAAACCATCCCTCCATTCTGCCCCCGAATTTTCAACGAGAACACGTCAAGGAAAATTGGAGGGGAATTACGGCAACGGATGTCGACCGTGAATAAATACAAGATTTGTAAAAAAAGTATCGGTAGCAATTTTTTTCCTGACGTGTGCGTACAGGGTTGAATTAAGACCGTCGGTTAAGTGTGTGCATGATCGCAGATCGTATACTGGCATTGATTAGATGGCAGTGCACATTATTCTCATTGAAAACTTAGCAATGCGAAAGATATACGCTTAACTCGACACGAAGGTCTCGGACGACCATCAGTCGAGTGCCAGTCTGCTTTCGAAGACCTTCCGCAACGGCAGCGCGACGATTCCCCAACCCTCTTTCAGGCCCTACTGGGTACCAGCAGACTATTTCCTATTCCCAGTGAAAGTGTAAGTGAAATCCTCCCTCAAAAGACCCTAAGTACCTCAATGGGACCGTAAGTACCGTCAAAGGAGCTTGCACGGGTACCCTTAAGGACCTTCCGGAATCCGCCTACCAGGGGGCCTTCGAGTCCTGGAAAATCCACTGGCAAAAGTGCGTCGACGCTCAAGGGATGTGCTTCGAAGACTGTTTTAGGCATTGTAGCAATATCTGAAATAAATCTATTTTAACGAAACTTTTACCGACACTTTTTATACAAAGCATGTATTATGGCGCACAAAATTAATAAAAACATGATTTCAAAGAGAAGGTGAAACCAAACCGCGCTCGCACGCCCTTGACAAAGAAGAAACAACAACAGGATATATTCTTTAATGGCCGAAATAAAATTTGACATCAAACGTGGGACCATTGCAGGGTGATAATTAAGGACGTTCAAACGCTTGGAAACAAAGAAAGCAACCATACGTATACAGTCACACCCCCTACGATTATTCACGAGAAAGATAATTTCACGCCAGAAATAACCCCAAGATGCGTGCACGCGCCAAACACATAATGAAAGGGTACTTGCCCGCGGTCTCTAGGGGACAACGCAATAAAAAGGCGCTTTTATGTCCCTATGATGAACGACACCAGTGTGGCCCTATGGACAAGAACCCCCAAATGATAGGGGGGGACGCAGGGGCGATTCGGGAGCCGCGTCGGCCCGCCAATTGCCCGCTAGTGGGCCGCCGGTGATTGCGACGCGTCACATCGTCGACGGACTCCGAGGTACCTATGCCGGCAGATGTCTCCTCCGAAGTAACACACCCCCGAGCATCTCGACCACTTGGGTGATTGTTCGCCAGAGAGAGAGTGAGAGTTGGCAGGAGGGGCAAGGCAAGGGACAAGAGAGAGGCGATGCGCGCTGTCTGAGAATGACCGAAAGAGCCAGCGACTGGGAGGAGATTACTGATCTTTCATACTTACATCCAAAGTCGGCGCGAATGTTTCCCAACAGGACCTAATTCTAATTGATATTTTTTTGCATGATATCTTTGTATCATTCAATTTACTGTCGTTAAATGTTAAATTTAACCAATTTTATTTGTAATTTCAAACGACGAAGATGTAGTGTAAGAATAGGATAGGCATGTTGGTCGGAATGATGGGAGGAAGTAAGTATTTGGAATTGAAGAGGGGCGGAAAGCTAAGTGAGGAAGAATTATTCTTGCATTGGATGTCAGGTTGTGATTTTTGGGAGAGGCAAGGAAATTATAGCTGTACAAGTGTGTACTTTAGTGAAGTACCTTAGTATAGTCCGTGTCTACTCCAAAACTAGCTTAACTGATATATTAACAATAGTAATAATTCAATCATATGTCAACAAAAGTTTATCAGTTTTTTAATTAAATGAGCACCAGTAGAGGGGTGAAATTTTGAAAATTTACGAAACGAGCATATTTGTAAGGAGTACTCAGTAATAGTTGAGGAAGAACTTCAAGTGATTGAATGAATACGACATACTCGTACATACTATATCCATATCTATAACGAAAAAATTAAAGTTTTAATTAAGACGATAGTGATAGCTAAAATTGAGGTGGCATGAGGCTATATAAAAATAAATACCACCAAAGGTGTGTGTGTGTATGTATGCATATACATACCACCAAAGGTGTGTGTGTACATGTATACATTATACTTTTGGTGGTTGAAACTGCCCCCGAACGCCATCTCCTGGCCAAAGAATGGGGCACTTACTTGCATAAACCCCCACAGATTTCAGGATATATATATATATATATATATATATATATATATATATATATATATATATATATATATATATATAGAGTCTTACTTAAAGAAGGCCTCGCAGAAGGCCGAAAGCTCAAACAATTTCCCGCGTGAGTGTCCTTTTAAATGTTACTATTTTATTTGTGTTATATTGTGCCGTCCCAATATTATATGTATATATATATATATATATATATATATATATATATATATATATATATATATATATTATATAAAAATGTCAATTGATTTAAAGTACACATAATGCATTGGAAAACTCCTCAAAGAAAACCACTGAATTACTAGCCTACGATACCAATGATACTTGCCAGAAGACTTATGGAAAAGAATTTTTGGTTTAAACCAATCACCGTCGACGAGAAAATGCGCAGAAAAGGAGAGGAAAATACTATCAGACAAGAGTGCTTGCGTGGCAGGCATGCAAGAGACGTGCCCGAGGGAGGACAAGCATCCATTCTCGTTAGCGCATCCGTATACATCCACTGAATTTTCGATCCGATTGGGAATTGCGAAATTGCATCCACCCATTCTGCGAAGGGAAAGCTCCTTTAGGAGGAAGAAACGGAACTCACCCACGCTAACATTATTCTCCCAAGTAACGATTTAGGCCTCCCATTATCAGCAGTGCCATGTCATGATCGGGAAGGAAAATATGAAGCTAATGGACCCGAGCAAACGTCAAAGGCACCACGCGAACCGGGTTCGAAAGCCGTCGGAATTGGAAAATTCGGCTCCGTGAGAAATTCTCGGAAGCGAAGGGAGAGATGAAAGGGATGAGGACGGGGTTGAGGATGAGGGGTTGGAGGAGGTGGTGGTGGATGAGGAGGGGATGGATGAGGAGGGGGAGGAGGAGGAGGGGAGGGAGAGTGGCGAAGGAACGCTCGGCGAGCACATACATAAAAGGAATCCATGCGAGAAAGGTGCGATCACTCGCGTCGAGAAAGTGCAACCAAACCGGCTGAATGTCATTAATGACGTGAAGCATTTCCAGCAGACGTGCCCGGGCGCCCCGCCGAAGCACGCCTGCGCAACAATGGGGTAACAATCTGTGAGCTTGACAACCTTTGATTATGAATATTTACTGAAACTGAAAGCGGAAAACAAAGATTTTTATAAGAGGCGGGAAAATAACTGGGAATGCAACTTCTAATTCTATTTACATCCGAAACGAAACACCTGTGCTTCTCTGATTGCGAAATCACTGCGATGGTTAAAGGAAAAATAATGACCAACAGATACCGACTTAAACTTTACCCTTTTTGGTCACGGATTCTTGTAGTTATGAGGCAACATCATATTTGCCTGCTTCTATTGACCCCTCGGACGAATGCATACGAAATAAACACGGAAAAGGTCACCTCGTGATGAAGAAGATGAATTGTCCGAGTAAGTCTTCCTGCAGAGGCGACCGTGCGATGTGTATACGACACATCTTAACGTCGTATCGATTTTCTCCAGCCATTCTTAAGTTTCTTTCACGTGAAAGTGAGTTCAGACGCAAAGAAAACAAACTCGGCTATCAAGTGAATTCTTCAAAAAAAAGAAATCCCGTTCCTACCCTAACGGTCCAGGAAATTTAAACCCCAGAGGTCTTCATTTAAAAAACATCATACTGCACACTCGTAAACAGTGGCCACATTTTCTTGCCACCGCAGGTGAGCCAAAGGACGACCCATGGCGCGCAACTCAGGGCCCTCTTGAAAATAAGAAATGAAGACAAAGGGAGTAGGGGCCACTCAGGGGGCGCGACTGGCGAACGAGCACTCGTGCGCCGGAAAGAGAGAGGGAGGATGGAAAAACATTCTCCACGGTCGAAACGGTCCCCTCTCTCTCTCTCTTGAGAAAACGTGCGGGGAAGACGGAAGAAAAGAGGCGCGGAAGGGAAAACGTCTCCGAGTGGAGCCCTTCCTCTCTCTCGCGCAAAAAGACGACGAGGTGAAAATATTTCTGCATTTCCACTCCGAGACTCGAAAACGGGAAGTACTTGCGCCCCTCATTCCCACCGTCTCGTCGAGAGACTGCACTCCGTAGCAACGACATGTCCCCACGCCCCTTGGTTACTGATCCTCTCTCTACACCTACTACATGATAGCCTACAATGCACCCGCAAGGTGTGTGGCAGGCGATGCATCCAAACTTAACTAGCAAGCGAAGGGTTGTGGTCTTGTACATCACATGAAAGAATGGTCCACACAAAATCATTATGTATGTAATATGTGTTATATATGCAACAGCTTAGTTTTGATTTTTTTCTTGTTGATTGGGAAACCGATGTTAATGAGATGGGGATTTTCTTTTGTGTGTGTTAGAGATTGGTGTTTGGAAGTTTCCTTTAAGTGTTTATTTTTGACTGATTTTATTTACTACCTTTTGTGACATTGATTGGATTTGAGATGTCATGTTATTCTTCCAAGGCAAGTTTGATTGTAATACTTGGGACTTGGGTGCCACCTGACATTGACTACCTGCAAATGCGATTTTTAATAATATTGATAATTATTTTTATTATTATCATTATTTATTACAGTCTAACGCTTAAGGTAGCTTTTGGTTGGGCACGGATTCTACACGGTTTGTATAAAAGGTATCGGGAAATATTTCGGAAAAAGAGATTTATTTCAGATGTTGCTACAATGCCTACAAAATTCTTCAAAGAGCATCCCTTGAGCGTCGGCATACCTTTGTCAGCGGGTTTTCACGACTCGAAGGCTCTCTGGTTGGCGAATTTCGGGAGGTCCTTAAGGGTGGTGTGCAAGCTCCTTTGATGGTACTTTGGGTCCCATGATGGCCTCCTCTGAGGGAGGATTTCACTTTTTGGAATAGGAAATAGTTTACTGGTGCCAAGTCGGAACTGTAAGGGGGTTGGGGAGTCGTCTTGATGCCGTCGCATAAGGTCTTCGCAAGCAAATACTCGATTCTGCCCTCGGTCGTCCGTCAAGACCTTCAGGACGAGTTTAGGGCTGATCTTTCGCAACGCCAAATTTTCAGCGATAATGGTGTGCACTGTCATCTTATCAATGCCAATAAGATCTGCGATAATGCGCACACTTAAGAGACGTTCTGAATTAAGCACTTCGGACACACGTCAAGAAAAAAGTTTTACCGATACTTTTATAAAAACCTTGTACATCTAAATTCACCTTTCCTCCCTCCGATGAATAGCTCTCAACAACTCTCTATTCTCTCCCACCACGCCTTCTACTTATTCTACATATGTGCGTAATTATGTATGTATTTATGTATGTGTGTGCATGCATGTATGTATGTTTATGTGTGTATGTATGTGTGTGTGGATATGTATGTATATGTGTAGGTATGTGTATGCATATATGTATGTATTTGTGTGCATGCGTGTGTATGTGTGTGTGTGTGTGTATATATACTTTTTTCTTTTCGATGTGCAAATCTGTGCTAAATGAATTTATGTCTGTCTATATGTATTATGTGTACATATGAATGTAACTATAAGTTTAATGCCTAATATAATATGTATACGACGATGGGTTAAATGGAAGAAGGGACCATTTGGTCTCAATTTCGCCCAAATAAAGACCTCAATCTATCTATCTATCTTCCTTTGTTCTTCTCCCTTCCGCCCAGCTTTCTTTTATCATCATTCTCCAAACCCACATCTCATACGCCTCCTCTCTACACTTAGTTTCAGAAACCAAGTTTACTCAGCGCAAGGTTTCCGCCTCAATTCTTCTCTTTCTTACCCTTCAAATTCTTAATTGGCGTACCTACAATCAGTTCCCTCCTCATTAAAACCTCTTTACCTAACGCATTTCCTCTTTTACACATGGGCGTACTTCTTTTATCACACTTCCAGATAGGTGAACTGTCATGCCTTTTAAGTTTAAGTTTTTGCCCTCCAATTTTGACGTTAAGTTAATCCTTTCTGTTTCTTGAGAACCTCACCACTTATAGTTTAAAAAAATTCTATCACCAAGGAAAATTACACGAGTGTTCACGAGGAAATGACGATGAACATTTGTAGAGAAATCAGACAAACAAAGAAACAAACTAGCTATCTCGAGAAAAATTTGCCATTCAATTGCCTTTGAATTTGGTGTTTTCTTTTCCATTGGCATTTGGTGTTGTGATCCATTCCAGGAAAATGTATTATTATCCCCATCGCACTACGGTAGGAGAGACCATGTCAGTAAAATTTAGAGAGATCAAGTGTAGAACAAATAGATTTAAGATTTCATTCTTTCCACGAACGACATGGGAGCAGAATATCATCGTCCGACCGCGGTTGGGGGAAAAATATTTGATTCAAAATTATTAAGGTGTGTATTCACCCCCTACAACACACCCTGTAGGGCAATGTACAGGGTAGTGTAAAATAAAAACATAAGGAGAAGAAGAATGCGAAGGAAACTAGTTTGGTTACATTCAGAGGGCTACACTTAACTCTTGGCACTGGTGAAATGAACCAGAGTTGTTGAGAAAAGCAAGAGAAACGTCACGGATGAATAAAAAAGACGGAGCGAACGGCGGAAAACGTCGGTGCAAGGGACGACTGCTAAATGAACGGAGTGGCACACGGCTGGACTGTTACTAAGGCTACCACAATGCGACGAACTTTAAGATAGATTTACCCGCGACGGTGACGTCAATGCTTCGAAACTTTTGACAAATGCGATGAATAGCAACATCTATTCCCTGACCATCTCCCTCAACGCCCAAAGACATGAGAGCCTAATCTCCCTTACTCCTTTCCATCTCTCTCTGTCTCCCTCCCTCCTTAGCGGTTCCCACGGAGATGACAGGGTGCACCGCAGGGGGAGGGGAGCGTAGGGTGGGAGGGGGTGGGAGGGAGGGAGGGAGGAAGCGCCGCCCCACAAACGCGACGACGGACCACGGATCTGGGACGCCCGCGGGCCACCACACTCGCACACCGAGGCAAAAGGTTACCGAAACAAGATTCCCAGTCACAACCCTGCTTCGGGTGACGCAAGACAGCAGAAGAGGTCACGTGGGGCTCATCGGAGCGACTGGATTCCAATCGGCTCAGTGGTGCGTCAGAGGTCGGATTTCTTTTTCTTCCCATACGGGTGGAGTTTGCTTTTCTCCCCCTGAAAGCGGACCGCATTTTAGAAAAAAAACAAGGGTCCAGTAGCCCTTTGAAATTTTTTTTACTCCGCTCATATTTTCCCATACGAATTTATCACTATCCACTAGGATGAAAATGGATTTTCTATTGGGTCGAAATTTATTGATGAAAAAAGTATTATCATCACCATTTCAGATTGAAAATGATTGAAGGTATTTGGGTCAAAATTAGTCTGGTGCGCATTCACCCCCTGCCACACACCCTAACGGTGGCTTGCAGGGCACTAAAGTAGCTAACTAATGCGAAAATATTGGCTTGACTCACTTCCTATTTGTCAAAGAGGTGCACAAATGAAGAAAACAAATCAGTTTAGGGCACGGTCTATTAGTGTAATTATTCAGTTCACACAAGTGAAATTCCCTTCTCTAAACTCGGGATACGCTTTGGAAAAAGTTTTCAGAAGTCCGTTCCGTTTTCTAATATTCATCTTTCACAATCAACACTGAAGGGTCTACATTTATCAAGATTACCATCCAGATGATGAAAACGGAATGGCTACGGCATCGCGAGAAATTATTCATAAAAAAGGAGTAAAACAGAATAGCTACGGAAAAATAAGTGTCCTCCAATATTCAATCTCATTGAATTTTTCACAGAAAATTCATACCGAGTCTGTCAGATTCATCGTGCATAAAGTCGACACTATTATTTGCAGGACTGAAAAATAAACCGAATAAACTCGAGTCGGCGATGTACATCCACCTATAGTAATTACGGTACGGCAGGCGTTGGGAAGAGAAGGGGAGAGACACCGGGCGCAAAAGCAGACCACACAAACAGTTGAATCACAGATCTCAGCTCAACGCTAATGCCCAACGGAGGATGTGCTCGTACGTGATGTGCTCCCCACACCAATATCGATGGGATACCCAAGATAGAAGCCACCATCGGGTTTCGGACTCGGGTATTTGGCTTCGTGAATCCACTCCACACAGGCATTACGCGTGAATTGAGTAATCGGATTAAATAACGTATCTGCCACAAAGACGCGTCAACGCCCGACGACTAAAATAACTAACCATGATCTCCAAATCCTCGGCAGACAACGGCCGGAGCATTCGGGCATTCGCCGGGCACTCCTACGAGTATAACTAAGAAAGGCATTTAGTGGATTGGAGGAGGGTAGGGACATTCTATCGCGCTTCCTTGAGAGGGCTTGGGAGGGGAGGATTTAGGAGGAATCTTACGTATGGTTTATCAATGGTTATTATTAGAACCAAAACTTTTTTAGATTCAAAATTAATGTTTCATTGGTCTTCTAATAATATCACCAAGTGAAAAAATCTCTTTAAAATTGGTGTTTACCTTTCCAGCACAAACTCGAAATTGAACTCATTTTCAATCATGAGGGTACTTTTTTTCCTTTTCTTAGAAAAAAGTGCCTATCTGAAATCAACGATAGCACCGATTATTACTTAAGAAGGGAGGGACTGGCGGTTCACATCTTATGAACTAACTATGGCTCCACACTTCCAGTATCCACTGTCCCTACAAGTCATGAAAGCCTTGACATAATGATATAAACAGCAAGAAACGAATCTCCAGTAAGTACAGGGTTCATCCGGAAAATAAGTGTCCTGACTCCTGAGCTGGGCGCGCCGATCCAGGCGCGCCCAGCACCGCTCTGACGGGCTGCGATTGGAGGGGGGTATGTTGGCAAGCGACGCTGAAAAAGGCAGTCGGCTCTGAGCTGTGGTGTAGTGAGGAGCTCTGTTAACGCGAACCTCCACGCTTCAACCCACGTCACGGAACGCGATGCCGAAGTTTTTGGAGCAGCGTTATTCCATCAAATTTGCGGTAAAGCTTGGGAAATCGTCTACCGAAACTGTCGGTATGATTAACCAGGCTTACGGGGAGTCAGCCATGTCCAGAAACATGATCTTTCGGTGGCACAAGATGTTCGTGGAGGGCAGAGAAGAGGTCGACGACGAGTCTTCGAGAGGTTCCCGATGATGCCTTCGCGGGAGCGTTCCAGGAATGGGAACGCCGCTGGAACAAGTGTATCGACTCACAAGGGTCCTATTTTGAGGAATATTAGCTTAAGATATGTAAAAGTGTAATAAATTTTTTTTCCTGAGCTCAGTACACTTACTTTCCGGACGAACCCTGTAGATAAGATATGAAAGATTATGCACAACTTCCAGAACATGGAGCATACTTAAAGAGTAAGCTGCAGAGAATACGGGGATGGTGCTAGGCGCTCTAGCCACGGAAATAGGACGGCAAGTAAGACGAGAGAGAACACAATCTATTTCTCAAGCGGCGCACAATGGCTTTCCCGCTGATGCATTAGGTTGGCAAGAATAGGTGATTGTACTCCCCACCCATAATTCCCCGATGAACGTCGCCTTAAAGATGGCCGTTGATACAAAAGCTCTATTCAGCTCCCCTAGCCACCTATTTTGATAACCGCGTTTCGATCGAAATCATCTGATTTCATGAATTGCGAGGATGATTTTGAGGGAGTGACACTTGCATGGTGACTTCAGCGTAAGCAAGTCCCGTTCACAAAGATTTATAGCAATGGCCACATATAAACATATTTGATATTTTAATACACAGCAAGCCACCGCTAGGGTGTGTGGCACGGGGTGAGTACATACTAGACTAATTTTGACCCGAATATGACCCTACAGGGGTCGGACAAAGTTATTCTGATCCCTCATCGTTCGTGGAAAAAATGACATACACACATGTAAAACTAGAGATCGCAATAGATGAGCCGGCAAGTTGATTATGCAATATAATTGATTCCTTTCATAATTGAGGAACTCGGCATCTAAATCATTTAAAAATGGGTCAAAAATTTATTATAAACAAGATTAAAATAAATAATAACCCTGCAAGTCACCGCTAGGGGGTGGAATGGGGTGATTACACATCTGGCTACTTTTGACCCAAAATACTTTCCCCCCTAGCGCGGTCAGATCAAGTTAGTCCGATCCCTTATTGTTTGTGGGAAAAATGACATCTCAAATCTATTATTTCCACACTTAATCCCTCTAATTTTATTTTCATGATCTCTCCTGCAGTAGCACGGTGGGGCTAAAAATACATCTTCATAGTCGTCGGTAAAGAGATATCCTTCCAATTTATGCCAGAGATTTAATCAGTATTTTAACATTCGCCCCTTGAGCGATTCCCAGCCTAGCTCCTCCAATAATTTAATGATACGGGGACGTAATTTCATAAGGTCCACAACTAAATATGAGGAAAGGGCAACACTAAAAATATATGTATAAAACGGAAGATAAACAAACCACCCTAGGGCCTGCTGAGGATAAAACAAATAAGGCAAACTGATAAAACACATTGTGAAAGAATAAATCTTAAAACAATAGGAAAGTAAATGACCATTTTAAATTAATAAAAACTGACAAGAAGTTTGTTCATGAACAGGGATAGACCTTGACACCATGTTCTTGGATTAACATAATCCTTTTATCCAACATCGTAACAATTCATTTCGTTGAGACGTAAGTATTTTTCCCAGTCCTTCAAAAAGCTACTTGGTTATTATTTGATTCAGCGTCTAAAGGCATGAATATTCGTAAACTGAAATCCACCAATTAAATTACAACTGTTTTAATACACTCCCGAAGTGGATTAAAAAGTAGTTTTTACCCATGGTGATAACTGTAGTGTCCCATCAGTCAGGAAGAAGATGAGAGCATTATAACAGATTAAACAAGCAGATTAAAAAGGAATCCGAAGGAACACGTGAAATCGACGCTGAGAAGAGCAAAAGGGCACGATGCATAATATTAATGAGAGGGCTTTTCCCTGCAACATATGCTAACGGCGCAAGTGAACGCAAGCAGCATTTAAGGAAGAAACGAGCAAGCGAAGCAGGAAACTCGTAATAAGTCCTTCCTGCAAACACATATTCCTTAATTTCCCCTGAGAGATAATATCTCTAAGCCATACTTTCCGATCGACCATCTCAAACAAAACGTTTCCTTTGATTTAAAAGACATAGAATTTCCGTAAATGGAATGAAGGAAATTTCAAAATTTAATAATCTGGCTAAATATTGAAGAACGAGTACGCAAATCCTGAAACTGGAAATAGGAGCGCCACATTAAGTAAATCAAAGTTGGGAATCACTAAATGGAGCGAAGGTTTAATTACAGATTAAATCTCTTGCCTCAATTGGAATGGCGTCTCTTTAGCAGTGATGATGAAAATGTATTATTGCCCCCATCGTACTACGGTAGGAGAGGTCATGCTCATAAGATTAGAGAGATTAAGTGAAGAACGGATATATTTAGGAAGTCATTTTTTCCACGAATGATAAGGGAATCAGAATAACATCGTCCGACCGCGGTAGGGACATGTTCTGATCAAAATTAGCCTGGAGTATATTCACCCCCTGCCACACGCCCTAGCAGTGGCTTCCAGGGTTCTTAAAAAAAGTTACTGAAAATAAGTGGAGCTTGCCGATGAATAAATTAAGCCAAATTACATTCGGGTAAAAGCGAAAGATTTTGCGCTCCAAAATGGCTGATTACTATGTAAGAGTCCCATTTAACCGTTTTCCTCAAACCACAGTCTCACTCACTCGAAAAGCTTGCTATGTTATGATCGATCTCTCTCCCGCGTGGAACTGTCTGCGGGTAGGTTTCGACTGGATGTCAACCGTCGCACTCTGTGCTGAGCATTTCCTTTGATTAGCCTGTAAATTCAGCCAATTCTTATCCCATCAAATATTTTAATCCTTCTTCTTCCCCTCCCTCTCTTCCCTTTAATTTTCCCCAAGTGGCTTTCCTTAGCAAGCAACTTAGGCGTAATATTTACCCCAACCAAGATTTCTCTCTCTTTTTGATTTATAATATCTATTTATCATTTATTATGTGGCGCGTAAATTTACACGATATGTTCACGACACAATACTATACATTCAAGATATGAATTTGTCTTTTATGTGCATTCTACTAACTGTTCTAAGGACACGGAATTATGAAGCTTTAACTTCAAGTTCTATGAATGAAGTTATTTCCAAACAAAGCTTGGCGTTTGACTTTCAGGCCCAACACACGGTTTCCCGGCAACCCTGAATGGGCTTCGAGCTTCCGGACCTGAGTTCGAAGTTTCATGAAGTCCCAAACGAAGGGTGTTTCTGGAGATGAGAACTGAACCAGTCAGCGAAGGGCTAACCAGTGCGCTGACTTCCCAACCAAGCTGGCCCAGCCGACTTGCAGTTTCAATTTAGCCAATTGAGCATTTCAATGTAAACGAAAAAGATTAAGAGATAGGGAGGCTGCAAAGTTTAAAAGGTGGAGCTATACTACATTAGTTACTGTCAACTGTCTAATTTCTTATTGCCTTGAAGAGACAACATCACACATTCAATCTTTAAAGTAAGATATCCTAATAATCTGATCCAACCTTATCTTTAAAAGATCGTAAATAATAGTGCTCAGAGAGAATCTGTCATAATTTATTAAAAATAATGGGGTCCTATAACTTTAAACATTACAGTCACACACGTAAGGGTCATTTCCCAAAGTTATCAATTGACCTCTCGAAGCCTCAAACCAGGCTTTTCTCGGCGTGGCCTACTCCCACGAGAATAGGGTGAAGTGTACGAATGTTAGGGATGCGTTCCCGCATGTGAGGACGCAACAATTTCCGTTAGTATTCTGCCAAACGATTATTGGATAGAGGAAAATATTTGCCAATATGAAATTGGGAAATCGAGTTACGGAGAGGAAATGGTGAATAGGCATTTAGATAGAAATGAGGGAGGCAGAATCAGTTAATCGGCGCGGAGTTACTAATCAGCTATTTTTATGTATCACATAAGGTTCAAGGATATTCTGTAACATTTTGGTCACGGAAATATAGAGATTACAACAAAGCGTGTCAATGATAAGTATGTTGCATAATTTTACATGATCGCAAAAGAAATAATAATATACGTCTCTGCCTTTTGATTTTTCAAAATCGCCGGTAGTTTTCTTAGAAATATCCTTTGGGGTTTAAGCATTTTGCCGTATTGTAATTTTCAACAGAAAAATAATAAATACATTTAGAGAAACGAAAAGATATTCCAAGAGACCAAATTATGCCCAGAAAATTTCAAGATGATACACAATTTTGAAAGAGCAAAAATTATAACGAAGACATGGTAGTCCAATGAATTCCGAGATTCCCAGATTCCTTCTCTGAAGAGGACTGCTTTGCAGACGAAACACTGTGTGTCAGCTTCCGGGCACTTCCCTTACCTTTCCACAAAGTGTGAGTCACAGTACTAACGTCGGAAGAGATTCCACAGTAGACCTGTGAGTGAGTTTTGCAAGGGTTAAGGCGTTTTCGCATACCCAAGCAAGTGAGTGATTGGCGGGCCACTGGTGCAGAGGAAAATCTCTCGAAAGCCCTGGTTGTGTGAGTGCCTGCGACTAGCAAGGATTAATGCTATTTAGTACTTCCAAGCTAGAGAGTGTGTGATTAATTTGCTTTTAGTATTATTATATTACGTGTGACTGAAGGGCCACTGTCACAGAGGGAAACCTCTCGTAAGCTCTGATTGAGTGTGAGTGCTTGAGACTAGCACAGATCAATGCTGTATAGTATATCCAAGCTAGAGAGTGCGTGATTTATTTGCATTTATTTCATTTCATTACGTGTGAACGGCGGGCAGCTGACGCAAAGATAATTCTCTCGTTATTCCCTGACTGCTGAGTGTTTGACAAGGGCGAGGGTCAATGCTATCTAGTAAACCTTAGCCAGACATATTTTGGTTCTAACCGTTTGCGTCATCTAGTTTTGAAATTCCTTTTAGTATTTTTATTATATTTATTTTATTTTCAGTTATTTTTTATATTTTTTACTGATTTACTGCATATATCTTCTCTAATTTCCATCACCCATCCTTTGCCCATTTATAAGAGTACGGCTGGGGTTGACTCTTTCCATAATATTCATACGGCCGTAGTTACCGTTCGCTAAATACAAGTACAGCTTTGCCTACAGTAATGCATGATAATACTATTTACTGGTTTGATTGCGAGGAAAACTTTGTTTTCATACCCGTAGCAATACAGTACTCTAGGTCCTGCGGTCAGAGGTGTCCCAAAAACCAATACGTCCCGCGGTAATTTATAAGCGGCAGAAAAGAGGGCCTTCCTCACCCGAGGAGTACTTACGCGTTTTTCCGCGAGGGAAGCTTAGTCGTGGAACCGCGGTTGTCTCGAGCGTTTAAAGAACGAGAGCCGTTCTAAATATGTTTCACGCTCCGGGAGGCCGAGTCGCAGGGCGGTTGACACACATACTACACCCTCCAAGGACGTCGGTGGCGTGTATCCATATAAAAAAAAGAACTCCCCGCTGCATACTTAGGTATTTCATCGCATTGGTGCTTAGGCGACGGCTTGTTTGAGGCACACAAATCCACAATTTCTTCTGGAGTGACCAACTAATCCTGTTAGTCTAAGGCTCGAGCGTATTAATTGAGGTCTCCAGCGTCACTGCAAGCAACATTCCCCTTTCCCCGCGCACGACCACTGAGCGGACCGGACAACGCCCCAGACCCGATTCTCACGCTGCAAACAACCTCCGAATGAGATGACTTTTGGTGATTTCAATACGCGTACGATACTGGATTAATATGAGCAACGAGTAACGGTTAAGCCGATCAACAGATTTAGAAGCCCTTGCCAACGTATCGATACCATTTACTCGATATCATCTGACCTGGTATTTACGTGATCCAGTCAACTAGATAAAAGCAAATTCCAAGAAACTGCGGGAGATGCCGCAACAGTAACTTCAACGGAGTCACCCGCTAATATGAATTTCAATGCAACAATTGCAGAGCGTAAAAATCATTCGCCTTGACCGGGATCCCCGTCAATGGGAATGATTTTTTACATTTTGAAATTGTTGCATTAGGTAAAACCACCAAACCTTTAAAATTACAACGGACTTCGAAACCTATCAAACTTTTTTTTAATTTATCTAACACAATACGTTCGAGTCTCGTCATTTCTTTTTAAAATGAATGCATGATTGATTCACAAACCTTTTGGGATATGTTAACGCAACAAACCTATTAATGGCCACGACAATTTGAGTGCCATTTTAGAATTTACTGCTGCTATGACACGCCAAAATATCAATGGAATAATCGGAGCACGAAAAATAACTAAGAGATGAAGTAATTGGCCAATGTCCATGTATGACAAAAATAATGGAGATTTGTTGAGGTTGTGACGCCATAATCCCGCTATTGTCAGGGTTATATGATTTCGCTTTCTCCCCGCACTACACCCCAGAGTTGCCAAGGCATTACCAAACAATGAGGTTCCACACTGGATACATCCAGCATGAGGCTTCATTGTTTTCTCCTTACGGAGAGGGACTAAACGGAGGCAATGAAACCTACACAGAAATGGACGTTCGGTTAAATGCTGAAATTGCACTCGCGACGACAAAACAAAAGAATGCGGGAGGGCGTGGATGGCGGTCATTTGCCCAGGTATGAGCCTCGGGACTGAAACCGAAGTACTCCCCCAGCCCAATTTACACCACGACCGAAATCCTAATGATATCAGAGAAATTAATTGAAACCTTATGCTAGTTACCCACTCAGCCTCTGCCATGCATACATTGATGTTGAAAATGTATTATTGCCCATCATAGAACGGTAGAAGAGATCATGTCAATAAAATTAGAGAGAATTAGTGCATAACAGATAGATTTAAAATGTCATTTTTTCAACGAACGATAAGGGATCAGAATAACATTTTCCGACCGCGGTAGGGATCATATTCCGGTCAAAATTAGTCAGGTGTTTATTCACCCCCTGCCACACACCCTAGTGGTGGCTTGCAGATTACTCGCAGAGTACTAATTGTCAAAATGAGGGAAAATTTGTTCAAACATCTTATAAATGACCAAAAATGGAATCTAAACCGATTTAACACTCCAGAACGGCTCCATTTCCTCACTGAAAAAGAAACGGCCAAATGTAAACCAACAAACAACACTGAGACGACTAACAGTCAAGGCTCAAAGGAAGTAAAGCAATATATAAATTGAAGACAAATTAGTATACACTCAACTGAAATCGTGACGAACCTAAAGACTACAATCATCAGCATTGTGCTATTTCCCGCAACGCTGGAAAAAATCAAGTCGATATTAAAGGGTGTGATATTTCTCGGGAGAAACATTTATTTGAGAAATGCGATCACGCTTGAATTTTCGCAAGGTCGTGTAAGCAGTGTTTAAATCTGTTTAACATATTTTCACGCTTAAAAAAACCATTTCTTTAATACAACTAATTTTATATATATTGTCAAGCATGACACAAAAAAGTGCATCCCTTCCCATAAAGCATGATAGTAGCTAAGAAAGCAACCTCTTGTTGATGGCTATGATATCATTAGGGATAACTTGACCAATTCTGATCTGGGATCATCTTTCATACCGCTGTGGCAGGCTCACAAAGTGTGCCTTCAAATGCACTCCATTATTCAGGGGCATCTTTACACAGGGCCTGACACCACTAGGGACGGCCGGCGAAATGGCACAATAGCACAGCCATCAATGCCGCGGCCAATTGGGTTTACATTTCAGCAAGGAAAGTGGGAAACCAGCACAAGAGGGACCAGGGGGGGGGGTCGAACTGAAATCCACAATAATGGCAGCGACACGGCTTGTCACGGGCCCCCCAGGGACAGCCGGGCTCCCAAGGGGGGCAGGAACACCTGGTGTCAAGCCGTACACCACACTCGCGAAATCGCCAACAGATACACAACCCATTCGCAAACCATCCATATGCAAACCGTACCCTGGGACTGTGACAGCCAATGAATCACGCCGGATGTCACGTGGACGCCCTCCCCCACCCTCTGCCATAGGAAGGGCGGCCGAACCCTCGCGCGGCACGACGGGCAGGGGTGGCCGGCTGAGTAGGGGCTCCGGCCACTCCTCCAGGACCGAAGAGTTACGACGGACGACGTATGTTTATATCGACATTTTCATTATTTAAACTAAGGACCCTCGCCAATCGCCTGATGATAATCGATTAATACGCCTCAATATTTGAAATAAGAAACAATCCTTTCAGCGTTTTTCAAATAATCACACACACGCTTGCATACCCCACAATGCCTTTCCAGCTGGGCATTAATCTGCAGGTAGACCTAAAATGACGTGGCAGAAATGAAAGAAAAACAAATAAAACGTTCAAACTGCAATCAAAAACTAAAGAAGACATTAACAGGGGAAAGACGAATGCCGAAGTTTTAAGTAGGTTGTGATAAGTGGGGATGTTGTTTTGGGTAATCAGAAGAAGCCAGAGAAAGTGGATGGAGGAAATATTGAAAGGTTAGATGTTGAAGGCCTTTATGTAAGGGAGAAACTCGGGTTGGGATAAAAGGAGGAAAGGAATAGGCCCTTTTAGACAGCCTAAAGGCAAGCAGAAATTACGAAGAAATGCATAAGGATATACTGTTGGGCACACAAGAGTAAGTTCTCGAGATAAGTAAAGGATAACAATCGATGAGGACCTTCCAAAACCGACCTTTATTGGATAGAATACCTTGAATGATTATATCATCATCTGAAGAGCTTCCCTTACACATCGATACATCTGCACCGATAATTCGGATTCAGTCGCCCATCCCAAACGAGCGGTGACTACCGGAGTCGCTCTGCGATAGAGGGAGCCCAAACAGTTCGTTTCCCCCTGCTCTCTCCCAACCCTCCCTCTATCCAGTATTTCTGGGGGGCGGGGGAGGAAGTTAAGGAGGGAGGGAGAGGGGCGGCATATAAAACGCCGCACTTCCCACCCTTTCCGGTGGTCCCCCTCCCCCGCCCCGAGAAGTGAAAGCGCGGGAGGGGCGGAGGGAAAGGGGGGGGGTCCAAATGGAAGGGAAAGGTGAACACACGCGCGCGGGGACGGCTGGGAAAACAAGGAGCGCGCGGGAGGAGGCTGGGGTTCCGCCCGCCGCTCCCGTGATCTCCTCCATCTCGCTCACCCCGGTCCGGCCGGCGAAAGGGAGGGAAGACACTGGCCGTCTCTGACTGGGTGGGTGGGTTGGTGCTCCGTGCGAGGGCCTGCTCGCCCTGGGAGAAACTCCACGAAGGAGTGCACGGACGTGGCTGATCACAGGTGATGGAAGCCCGAGACGGTCCACGAGGAAGGAGCTGTGGAACAAGCGGTGCCGAGAGGGACACGGCGAGGGGGGGGGGGGGAGCTGGAAGGAGGAAAGTGGAAGGGAAGGTCCGAGAAACGGATTCGCCCGAACGAGTGAAGGATACAGTCGAGGGCGCACGGGAGGGTGTAGGAGCCCAGAACCCTCGGCGCTTGCGCCAGAGGGTCGCGGGTCCAAATCCCGGGTGACGTCCTTTGCCCAAATTGCATGCAGGAATGCAAGGAAGGGCGCCAGAACTTTGTGGGGAATCGACAAGAGACGTGGAGCGGAGATTACGACTTTTCACCGTGAAGGCATCAAGTTCACACGACTTGGGAGTTTTTTTGGTCGGTGTTAGATCCACCCTCAACTGTCACAATCAATATTCTATTACTACTGCTGAGGGAGAGTACAGTTGGTAAAAATTTGAAGACAGATGACGTGTATGCAAGAGAAGTACGGGAAGTGAAAAACTGTAATTGAGCGGGGAACGACTGAGAGGATAGGCGAGGTATAGAGAGGGAATGAACAGGGATTTTGGACCCCATGAATGTAGACAAACAGTATTTTGAGTTGAATAGTTATACTGTGATTCACGGGGTTAAGGTATCTACTTAAATTGTTGATAACCAAGTCTTGGAAGCTTAACTGTGTTCAGTTATTTTAAAAAAATCACTGCATTGTGTAGTACTTTCCTGCGTTTATCGAATGGGCTACTAGGCCTGTAGTCAAAAGATTAATGATAAATAAACATGAAACGCTCAACTATCAATGATTTCCGAATAGAATTATTACCTGTACCTAGTTCAGCTGAAGAGAAGAAAATAAATTAGGACGTTTCAACGCGCCTTTCCCGCAAATCGTCCGCTGTAATCAAGTATCAATCGCTGGAACTACTGATATGTGAAAGGATGACGCACTTTTCGAAGAACACACATAACCCCTCTAATATACTACTTAGTAACACAACTCGGTACCGCGAAAATAACGTGATGCACAAGCCAAAACCGGTTGGTCGTAACCGTGGGCAATGCTAAGGAAAACTCCAGTCGGGGAAGTAAACTGTGTCACGTGAACGTGATTAACGGAAGCATTGCAGGGAGAGACGGAATGGAGCAACATTTCCGAGTTGCGAACGTTCGGATTGGTACGCGTAATTCGACCAATCAACGAAGAATGTAAGCCCATATTGATTATTAACAACAAGGCGAAGGAATACTGCGTATCTATGCGAGACTGATGACACGTCATGTCATTGTGCCTGTCATTGCCATGCCTTGCCACTGTCATTGCCTGTCATTATTATGTCATTCCAAAGGCTTAATATAAAGCAGTAATTTCCCCATCTTCCCCATACAATAACGACAGGTTCCTCTTTCGAACGCGCCAACATTCTCTTATCTAAACATTCCAGAATTAAGGGACGTAATTCAATCAGAGTACAAAAGGTCAACCCACTTCCGAACAAAGCACTTCCCGGCGATTCATCGTCGCTCGGGAGGTACTTGGCATAAAACAGACGCGTAATGGAAGATAAGAGAGGGCACGAGACTGCGAGGACACGAAATTGCTGACAGGGAAGAAATGGAGAGAAGAAATCCAATCTACGGCTTTATCAACGGCAGCTGACGCTCTCTGCGTTGGAATGGGTTTACACAGAATTCTCGGGACAGCTAATGACATTTCGTTCATTGACCTCATTTTGCATGAAATAATTGTACACATAGCTATTAATTTGGACGTAGAGATTTCCATATTTGAAAGCCAGGAAGTTGTTACTGAAAATGGCCGCTGGAGTCAACGCCGCCGGTAAAAATCATTGTACATGAATGATTCCAAACCAAAATCGTAAAAGGTTTCCAGGAATGTCACCATTTTCCAGCTTTTAACCATATTGTCGATAGTTTTCATATTCGTCATTCAAATCGGTACGGCAACAGTCCTAACTCCTCATGCATGCCAATTAAAGGTGGTAATTAAACTCATGAGGTCATCGATCACAAAATAACTTTGAAATCCACATTTCCGCCTGGAGTAAGGAAAAAATATCGTCGTCTTAATGCAAAAATGACGACTCGAAGATAAGAGACTGAAAAAAAATAAAAATACGTCTACACTTGGTATTTATGATTACCTGAATTATACAAATGACAAAATTACAATCTGAGGCTTTCCCATTTATATATTGTAAAACAGTACAGGTATACTGGTACTGTAATAGTACTGCGTAAAGGTGATGAAAAAGTCAAAGAAAAATGTTATCTTTCGCTGGTTAGGCCTCATTTAGAATATGCTGCAAGTATATGGGACACTCACGAAGTTGGATTAATTGCCGAATTGGATCGCGTGCAATGTAGAGGAGTTTGATTTGTAACAAGTTGTTATTATAAACTTAGTAGCGTATTCAAAATATTACAGCAGCTAGGCTGGGAATCACTCACGGAGCGAAGGTTAAATGACTGCTTAAATCTCTTCCATAAATTGGAAGGATATATATTTAGCAGTGATGTGGAAAATGAATTATTAACCCCAGCGTACTACGGTAGGAGAGATCAAGTTAGTAAAATTAGAGAGATTACGTGTAGAACAGATAGATTTGAGATGTGATTTTTTTCCACGAACGATAAGAGATCAGAGTAAAATTGTCCGAACGCGATAGGGTCATATTCGGGTCAAAATTAGTCTGTTGTGTATTTACCCCCTGCCACACACCCTAGCGGTGGCTTGCAGGGTACTAATCTAATCTAAAATAGGCTTAGGGTAAACTGGACCCTGTGGAGTATTGAAATGCAAGAAGCAACCTTGTAATTCCACACACACTTCGTTCGTAGTTCCACACACAAAGTTATTCTTTCATTTCAATGCATTGTGCAGCAGATCTCATAAAGTTACGCCTGAAACAACAAATGTCCCGTGGAGTACAAACAACACTTTATTAGTGAAAGAGTGATCCAACCACATACCTGTAGATACACGTAAATACTTGCACACTTTTTTCCAGAGATACCACAATTCCATAAGCACCAAGCTCCACGATGACAAGCATATATTGTTCCAGATTTCTGAAACCACGGCAGCCCTTTTAAAGGGTTTTCTAGAACCAATGATATTGTTATCTGCACCATATTCTTCCTCTCCACGGAAGGAATTAATAACAATTTCACTTTCCACATGCTATAACTCAAAAATACAATTGTATGTATTGTAATGCAAATGTAATTAATATCTGGCTATAGTTGCTTTGACGAGGACCAGAATAAAGGCTGGCTCAGCACTTCATTCATGTACGGCAGACGACGGTACCCGAGGAGGGAGCAGATAGTACAATGCACTCCCCCCATCTCTTGCTCTATATCAGTTCAACGCTCCTTGGCGAATGCAAGCGGATAGTGAGGTTTCCGACGCGAGAGAAGGAGAGAGAGAGGAGCTAATTTTATTACAAAAAAGCCCGCAAATTCCCCTCCGAAGCCTTATCAGCGCTCTTCCTCCCATAATCAAACCTATTTCTCCTGTCTCTATATAACCCTTGGTCCCGTGATGGTTTCGCCACACCTTTCAACTCTCCAAAGGAAACGGTGCCCATTCAGCTACAAATGCGATAGACGCCACCAATGCTGCGCGGTCTTTTGGGTTCTTATGAGTGCACACACAGGGTGATCTTAGTTTGACCTCCGTGGCCCTCGCCGGACATGTTTATTTCCCGCTACAGCTACTGGTCCGATAATAGTGGCTTAAATCAGGAAACAAGTAGACATAAGGACATACATTATCGGATGGACAGCAGTGAAAGGGTTAACTTTCCCGCGAACCCTTAGCATGAATGAATGGATGGGGCTTTAATTGTCACGTTACGAAATGTATAGATGAATGATGCCTTTCAGGTTAGCATAACAATCGCAAATACATGAAAATAGCTCTCGATAAAAAAAATATGCAAAAAGGGTTGTCTCTTGAACAAACACAAAAATCGTCACGATAATTTTAAAATTATTTCATTCCATGATCGGAAATTACTATAAGCAGGGGAACAAAAAACTGCATAGCTGATATTCTTCCACGACTTAACTGAAATAATATTTTTATAATTATAACTGAAATAATACCTGATGGAGGAAGAAAATACAGATTCTTATAACCATTTCCATGGCTACATTAGACGATGATGTCATAAAAGCACGTCTACTCAAATGAAAACTTATAATATATGGCAGTATTAAGAATGAATAAATGCCTACTGGACCTAAATAAGCTATTTTGGACTTTTCTCGGTTAATTAAAGAATTACACTCGATATATCAGAGAATGTGCTTGTATAATTATGGCATTGGTGTATTTGAAACACAGAAATGAATCAAGTGACACGAATAAGGGCAGCGGAGAGAGAAACGAGTCCGAAAGTGGGCGCGTGAGAGCAAATCAATACCGTCCGATGTTTATTAATTCACTGTCAGAGGAAATGGTGAGAGAGAGAGAGGGGGGGGGAAGGGAAGCGGGGCTGGAAGCAGGAATGCAATTCGGTTGGGAGGTGATAATTTCAGAATTGTGGTCGATGCGGTCCTTCACCAATCGGACCAATACTGATTGCTGCGAAACATTCAGGACTATGGAATAATTACGTACATTGCGAAATAAAATAAACTTCGTGTTATTCCAAATACTAAAACCTAATTTAGTTTATGGGGCATCAATAAATTATTTTTATTTCGTAAGGAGTTTTTAGAACAGGTATAAGGCACTCACTGGGCAATGGACCAGTGCCTGTATGCTCTATTGGTGTTTTAAGTGATGCGGACGGAGTGAGAAGTTGGACCGGGAGTGTGGGTGAAGTTGGACAGTGGACATGGCGAAATTTCGGGCCATGTCTGGTATCACTTTTTATTTTCTTTGATTGCCCTTGTTGCGACTTAGTTTTGACTGTTTCAATGATTGTTCGAATGATTGATTGATTTAATTAACGCTTTTGTTATTTTTCTGCGTAGAGTGAATTGAGAATCTTGGGATTGCGTTGCGAATTTGACGACGTCCACATGCAAATGCATTGAAAATTGCGAATCTGACAATATCCACATTGCACATGTATTTTGATAATAATGATTTCACAAACAAATACTGAGTCCACTGCATGACGAAAAAGAGATCAAATGCCTATGCCTAAAAAGGAATGATATTCCCAATAAGTTCGAAGAATAATATGAATTACGAGGGTCATCCGGAAAGTAGTACCCGTTCGTGAAATAAAGACACAAAAGTACGAGGGTCATCCGGAAAGTAGTACCCGTTCGTGCCGCATGAAGTGCTGACGACGCGAGTAGCCGCTGGACGAGGTCAGATAGCTTCAGTGGCTTGTCTGCCTTCTCTGAGCCAAGTTGCGTGACGCTAGCATTGCCTGTGTTGTTTCTGTGATTGTTTACAATGTTTAAAAAAATTGAGAACGCCGCCAGTTGTGAAGTGAGTGCAGTGATTAAATTCCTCAATGCAAGAAACGTTCGCCCATGTGATATTCATCGCCAATTAAAGGAGGTGTATGGAGACAATGTAATGGACGAGTCGTCTGTTCGGCGGTGGTGTCGCAACTTCAACATGGGGAGGGGGAACACACACGACGATGAGCGTTCGGGGAGACCGTCTGTCATTACAGACCAACTGGTGAGCTCAGTTGACGAATTCGTGAGGAACGATCGGCGCGTCACAATTGATGACATCTGTGAGCATTTTCCCAATGTTTCTCGAACAATTGTTCATGAAATTGTTAAACACCATCTGCATTATGCAAAAATTTGTGCAAGATGGGTCCCTCGCGTATCTCAATGAGCTGGCGGCGAAGGACTATGCAGCAGGAATACAGAAACTTGTCACACGTTATGACAAATGCCTTAATTTGCTTGGAGATTATGTTGAGAAGTAGTTTAAAGTATCCTCTTTCAAATAAAATTTTTTATGTTTGTTAATATTTACTTTTGTGTCTTTATTTCACGAACGGGTACTACTTTCCGGATGACCCTCGTATCAACAAAAAGAGTAGTGATAATCTAAGTGGAGATTTCTCAGCACGATCATTCAGAATATGATACTGGATAGGCTTTTGCGACGAGTTTGTGTGAAATGAAAATAAAAATATGAACAGAGAGAAAATAAGAGGACGACACGTTAAGATGGGGTGGAGTGAGATTGTTGGTTGTGAGAGAGAAATTGGGGAAAGACGAAGAGGGTGAACAGAGACGACATTGAAAGACAAGAGGTAAGGGGAGGGTGGAATTGGGAGGGGGGTAGAAAATGCTGTCACAAAACGGAGAACGTTACGTAAGTTGAGGAGAAGAGACTTAAGAGAATGGGGATTCCGGGGCATACTGAGAGAAGTAGAAGTTGTGACAACCTTAAGCACATTTGCGTCTCATCGATTACGTTATGAGAGTGCTAGAGTTTTATATTTACCTCTATATTGTTTTTCGAGTTATTGACAAATTTCAGTTAATATTTTTTTCAGATAATATTCTTTTTCTCTTGGTATCTATGAATAACAATGAAAGTTCGAATGATCTTTGTATTTGCATCGAGCTGACATTGAAATATGTCTCCGTCTCTGAATCCTATTATATAACCCCGAATTTTTATACGATTTTTAAGTCGGAGCGAGAATTAAAACTCAGTCGCAGTTGGGAGCACGAGGCTGGAGGCCTATTTCCGATACAGGTTTAGCTGTTGACTCGAGCTGAAGAGCATCTTCGCAGTTCCATCATGCCCTCCCATCCTGCACATGAATGGAATTTTATGTCAGAGCTGCAATCACTTAACGCGCGCTTGGGATATTCAGAACGGTGGAAAAAAATAGCCTTATAATTTTCTCATAACAATGAAGGGTCGTTTACGGTAAAACACTATAATATTTTTTACATAAAATAATAACGACAGTAATGGATTTTGGGTAGGACATGAACATTACGAACTAATCAATTCAAAAATATTGAATTGAATTTATCAAATTTGAAAAATAAAAACTTACGTAAGTTACACTGAGCTTTAACTTAAAACGGCCGGTTTCGTCGAACAGCCGACATCATCAGTTACCAAATACAGGAGAACATTTTGAGTAAATCTTAAACGTATTTGTATCGGTAAGGTTTAGCTCACTTGCCAAGTGTAATGAACTATTCTATTCACATTTGACCACGCGTTCCGGGTAAACCAAAGACTACACTCTGCCTTGATAGCATTTTTAAGTTTGCGGTGGATTTTTTCACTGAAGCAAGGCATCTTATAATCTAAAAACGTGATCAATGAAGAAATTAGATGAGCCTTATGCAGAGGTCTTTAAGGATTGAGTACGGAGTACGATGGGGAAATATGATAGACGGAAAGTAAACGATGAAGGAATAAGTGCCAAGTATGGCTGGGGAGGAGAGGATTTCGCTGGTGGAAGTTCGAAAAAAAAGTGGATGGAATGGAGTTCTGGATGTTGCGAGTGGTTGAAGGGAGCATGCTGGTTAAAGCGGCGAATGTGAAGGAACAGATAAGGCATTTTCAGGCTAGATGACGAGTTAATGAAGAAACATAGTAAAGCAGAGGGTTTTCATGTTGCGCGGATATGCTTTTGAAGGTCACGACGACGAGTTGAAGCTTGAAAGAGGCTGTCGCAGAGATCTAACTCTAATCGATGGCGAACATACAACAACTATGTTGTTTGGAAACACATTATTTTATGCTATCTGTCGTTGGTTAGGCCTCATTCAGAATATGCTGCAAGTATATGGGATCCTCACAAAATTGGATCGATTGCCGAATGGAATCGCGTGCAGAGTAGGTGAGATACATTTGTAAAAAGTTTTCACGATAAACTTAGTAGCATATTCAAAATATTAGAGCAGCTAGGCTGTGAATGGCTCATGGAGCGAAGGTCAAATTACAGATTGAAGCACTTGCATAAATTGGAAGGTATCCATAGCAGTGATGTTGAACATTTATTATTAAAAATTATTATTATCCATTGCACTAAGGTAGAAGAGAATATTCAAATAAAATTAGAGAGATTGAGTGTGGAAGAGATAGATATTTAAGATATGATTATTTCCACGAACGATAGGGGATCATAATAATATTGTTCGACCGCGGTAGGGTCATGTTCGGGTAAAGTTATTCTGGTGTGTATTCACCCCCTGCCACACATCCTGGCAGTGGCATGCAAGGTATATATTAATAAATAAAATAAATAAAACATAAAGAAAGGAGTAAGGCATGGATACTCATCATCTTCCTAATTGTTAAATATTTACCGACAGAGCAATCAATGAGATAAAAGATAAACATACTGAGGTGGAGTACAACAAATACAGGGAGAAAAAACATGCGCATCCCAAATAGTGAAACTAAGAAAAACTACAAAAGAAACGCTGGAACGAGAGGTAGAATTTTTAAATACAGCCAACATGATCAGCAGTGATGGGAGAAGCGAGAGGAGGATATTCTCAGTACGCAGAATTGGAATGGCGAGGAAGGATTTCTATAAGAAGAAACAACTAATTACCGCAAATAGCAACAGCATATACGCAAGAAAGAGTAGGGTACATAGAGTTGAGATGATGAACTCATATTTCTTAATCCTACTAATTTTCTTGAAACTCCCGAGCATCCTACTGCCACGTACAATGAGTGAACATTTATATAGAACGCACGTTACGTCTCCTTCCACTAGGTCAGTTTAAAATAGCACTCAATTCATTGAATAGATTTCTCCGCGCGAAGTTGGAGACGAACACTGAGCACCAAGCGGGGGGTGGGCGTGCCGGAACATCAATGCCTCCCCGGCCGACCCCACGCGACGCGGCAACCGCCTCTGAACTTTAGACTGCTTTCCCGGGAGTTGAGGCGCTCGGGAATCTGTGTCAGGGCCACGAGGGGCGTGCACCAAAATCCGAGATGCAAAAGCTGGGCACCCGCGGCTGCACCGCAGTTCCGTTTTTCGGGAGAGTGAGATATCGACCAATCACAGCTGCGTTAAGTACTACACTGCGGACATGGCGTCGGAATGAAGTATGTAGATTATGTTAAAATTCATGATAAATCACATTAATTGCACGTATTTATGCGTCATTTCATCGATCGCTGGGAAAAATGCCGAGAATACGCAGGTTTAAGTCAGCAGATTCGCAAACGCACAAATAACTATAAACACGAACGAAAGGGACGAAAGAGGAGAGAGGTGATGATTTTAACATCAACGCACGCAATTCATGACTCGATCATCATTTAATGTCTAAATGTGGTAGAATTATATGTGAAATTATATTCACGCCCATCTCAGCTCTTGCCCCGTGGCGAAGAAATGTTAGAATAACAGCATCACGGCGGTAAATATGTGGGTCGCGATAGTCCAGGGGGTAGAGCGTTGAACTGCTGACCGGAGGGGACCGGGTTCTATTCCCGGGCAAGCCTATCGGGCGCACCCTCAGCTCCACCCAAGCTATGTGATTTTTCGGGTACCAGATCTTCCTGGGAAACCATAACCGGCACAGGGAAAGGAACTGGCCCCCCTACCCCCTAAATTGGTGAATTTCACACGGCGTCGGGCTTAGTACTGGGTGAATTCTATCATCGCCCACCAAACCCACCTCAAGGTTGATTATTGTGTTTGTGTGTGATATATATTCACGCACACACACACTTTTCCTTGAATTTATGCACCTGAATTACGAGTATATTAAGATTATTCATCACTACATTAAAGATTAAACTTAACAGAAGTATGATTCTAAACTTGCAAACTCCGATATCAGTGACACTGCCGAATGATAATTAATGCAAAAGATCATTTCGACAAGAGTATTTTTAAACATGACTGAACGTTGCTCAGGAAATTTTACGTTTTTGGAAAGATAGCAATGTTCGTAACTTGTTAAGATAAGAGAACTATAAAACTAATACTCTGCTGGCATATTTCGGATAGCAGACCTAAAACGTGTACCTTTTAAGTGTCTAATTATACAAAAATTCACAAACGCCCCAAGGTAACAAATACGTACTTGACAGATGATGAAACCAATCAACAAATATCAAACGAATTAAAGCGAAGGCACCATTTACCTTCTCAGGACGTAAGCTGGACCCTTTTATCTCCCAAGAAAATTGGAAGGTCCTCGGGTAATATATTTTAACTCAAACAAAATAACTACATTGATCGGCATAAGACTTAGTTTAAAAAGAAATGCCCCTCATCGGCCATGAGAGTCATTCTCTCTTTGATTAATAGATTGGAGAAGTTATCTACGATCATTAAAATAAACGTAATGCTAGTAAACAATATAAAACAAACTAACAAAAACAAAATATAGAAATTTCATTTGCGATGTATTTCATTGCGATTGAGGGGGGGGGGGGTGTCCCCTACCGCGTGGAGCGTACACTCCCCCTAGACGGTCGAGGAGTGAGTGAGTCCTTGGGACTCTCAAGGCTCCTCCACCTGTGACACCAACGCCAGTCAGAGACTACTTGCATCTCAGCTGTGCCTTATTTTTTCATGCTTCATTTTATATTAAATGTTAGCTATTTTCTTAAAACCTCCCCTGAATGCCCACTCCTTCGCCATTATGTGGAGACGGAGAGTACGCCCTCAGGGGAAACCTTAGTTTTGAATGCCTTCAAGGCGGAAACAAGGAAAGCTAGAGAGGAAAGCACAGAAATGAAAACTTCCAATGGAAAACAATCCCTTAAGAGATACTTCGCTGTAATTCTGAGAATACACATCTGGGTTCATTCGACTTAAAGACTAAACCAACTAAAATTAAAAAAAGAATCGCGATCAAGAGAGAAGATTTTAAAGCAGTATTTTCAGAGCGTTTAATCTTGTTTTATTTTGCTATCGCTTATTCTGACATAGAAGAGCATCGAGAATATCAATTACTGTGGGAGCCTCTTTCTACCTTGGTCTCTGTAAGTGCTCGATATGGTCCCATTCTTGGTGTATAAGAAGCAGACGCGTGCGTGGGGGCAATTTCTCTGAGGTAGGCAGTCTTACAGTTCAGTTT
The DNA here is from genome assembly GCF_022747635.1 of Hetaerina americana. Lineage (NCBI taxonomy): Eukaryota > Metazoa > Arthropoda > Insecta > Odonata > Calopterygidae > Hetaerina > Hetaerina americana. The sequence continues at coordinate 8,660,134 of NW_027287095.1, forward strand.
AATTTTTCGTTTAATTTGTTCCAGTGGATTCCACCTGAGATTCCCTAATAACCAACCATGTGATATTCCCTTTCTACCGAAATTTTTTATTGAACCACACTTTGTCTTCATACTCCATTCAATTGCGGGAGATTCACTGCAATATTTTTTTTTAATTTAATTCGCTGAAGCCCGCACCGCTACAAGCCCGCACCGGGATCTTTACATTTCCGGCCAATGCTACAAGGTATGTATAAAAAAGTATCGGTAACATTTTTTTCCTGACGTGTGCGTAAAGATCTGAACGCAAACAGTCGGTTAAGCGTGCGAATGTTCGCAGATTGAATTGACATTGATAAGATGACAGTGCACACCATTATCACTGAAAATTTGGCGTTGCGAAAGATCAGCCCTAAACTCGTCCTGAAGGTCTTGACGGACGACCAAGGGCAGAGTCGAGTATCTGCTTGCAAAGACCTTATGCGACGGCATCAAGACGACTCCCCAACCCCCTTACAGTTCCGACTTGGCACCAGTTAACTATTTCCTATTCCAAAAAGTGAAATCCTCCCTCAAAGGAGGTCATCATGGGACCCAAAGTGCCGTCAAAGGAGCGTGCACAACACCCTTAACGACCTTCCGAAATTCGCCAACCAGAGAGCCTTCGAGTCGTGAAAAACCCGCTGACAGGGGTGTGTCGACGCTCAAGGGATGCTCTTTGAAGAATTTTGTAGGCACTGTAGCAACATCTGAAATAAATCTCTTTTTCCGAAATATTTCCCGATACTTTTTATACAAACCGTGTAGAATCCGTGCCCATCCAAAAGCTACCTTAAGCGTTAGACTGTAATAAATAATGATAATAATAAAAATAATTATCATTATTATTAAAACTCGCATTTGCAGGTAGTCAATGTCAGGTGGCACCCAAGTCCCAAGTATTACTATCAAACTTGCCTTGGAAAAATAACATGACATCTCAAATCCAATGAATGTCACAAAAGGTAATAAATAAAATCAGTCAAAAATAAACAATTAATGGAAACTTCGAGAAAAAATATTTCGAGGCATTGCAGGAATATCTGAAATAAATCTATTTTTCCGAAACTTTTCCCGATACTCTTAATATAAACCATATATATTGAAATCTTTTCCCATTTTTTCTTCGATTGATCACTTCAATACTGCAGCAATTTCAGTAACATTAATCTATCCAAAACTCCATCTATATATTTTTACTTTAATCCATATTTCTATCTTTTAAATAACCGAGTCGCAGGGAGAGAAATAACGTTCCCTAAAACAATCCAGAACAAAATATCATAAAATTAATTTTCATTATAATCGATACCAATATTCTATGGAATGTTCTTCGCTACAAACGTGAAGTTTAACGCTAAAAGCAGCAGATAAACGAATATTGGATGCGATGGAAGCGTGGTGCTCTCCAAGATAATTTATATATATCTATACATGCATATAAACTTTCTTTACATATATACTACTCAACGTGTGCATCGCTCACCAAGGTCGTCATCTGGATGAAATAATTTCAAAACCTAATGAAAATTAATTGGCATTGGATGTAGTTTTCAGAAATAAAAACCTTTTTTAATTATCTTGGTTGGGATTTTTTTATAATTTACCCGTCTAATCAGGGAGTCCATAGTAGTAGTTTTGAGGGGAGGCGACCGACAGCTGAGGTCATTTGCGCCATAGGGGATGGACAGGAAAGGATGAAGGGTGGAGAGAAACCCGGCGTCGGCATTAGCCTACTCTTTACGAAAGGCGCCAAGGGGTCCGCGGCTTAACGTCCCATCCGACGGACGGCGTACTCACTCAAAGTGCCCTCCACAAAGCACCTCAAGTAGGGATCGAGATACCTCTGAAAAATATTTAACACCGCCGGGATTTGAACCCGGGCCCTCTGGGTGGGAAGCCAGTACGTTAGCCCCCGCACTATCTCGATCCCCAGGGAATCCATTCTGCCCCACCCAGTATATACGCAAAAGGAACAAATGAATAAGTCTCCCGGGAGAGAGGCATATAAATGACACAAGTGGAAGAGGATAATTGATTGGATACCCCCTGGGGCACGAGAGATAATTCGAGGACCAACCAGTGGGGATGGGGTGGTGGAGAACTCTAGCGCCGGAAGGGTAACAATGAATCACGAGTTGATATGCAAAATCAAGGGAACTGTAATGGAACGAAGAGAAGACAATATTGGAACGGGAGGCGGTTTAGGGAGCCTCAACATCGCAATCCTCGGACTAATAACCCGTGACCGATGCCCTAGCAGCCCTTGATTCACCACTCATATGCGAATTTCGAGAACACCACGCAAACGTTAGTTCGCGATCCAACGATCCCGGCTGGGATCCCCGCTGAAAGCACCTTTCGCTTTGCGCATCACGGTCTGGTGCGCGCCTCAGATAACCAACCGGAGTAATGGCAATTTCGCGGATGGCAATTGATTCAAAGGGAGCACTCTCAAGTGACCACGGATTCGCTGGCATGACTATTCGCCGGGGGATCCCCCGCTGAAACACCTCTCTCCCTCTCTCTCTCTCTGCCCCGGGGGCCACACCTCGGGGGACGAAAGCAAAGGGGGAGCGGAGGGGGGGGGGAGAAGACCCCGGCACTCTCCGGCCGCCAATGCCATTTATCGATTCGCCGGGGGATTCCGGAAAGACGGAAGAGCGGAAAAGGGGACGCCGGGGAGGAGGCGGTCGCGCCCCCGGCCTGCGAACCGAGGAGGCGGACTTTAATGATTGAAACCCACTCTTCCTACAACAAGCGACACGGATGAAACAATTCTTCACTCGACCTGGGCTTCAATTCCCATATCATCATCGCTTGGTGCCGTTATAACAGGCAACGACTTCCTTAACCTTTTTTTAATCCCGAATTGTTTGAAATATTATTTTACACGCGGTACTCAATGTGAAAGTTTACTCAAATATTTAAACTGTGATGGAATGCCACAAGGTTTTGAAAGAGCTAGTTTCATTTGAAATAGGAGGGATGGCACGGGCGAGTGGGCATTGTCGCGTCACGCGGTAGCTTTGCACTCACGCCGGGGGGCACACAGGCACGGGGGGGAACGTGCACCTGGGGGGGAGGTCGCGCCGGCGCGGGGAGGTGTCCATCGGCCAGACAGACTCCCACCGAGGGTGCATAGCGCAGCGCGAAAATGAGGACACACGAAACGAAAGGGAAAGCAATGGGATGAAAGCGGAGAGGGAGGGCGACGGGGAGGTAGGTATGCAGCGCCCGCGCGACGAAGAATGGACACACTCGCTCGCCATCATTGGCAATCCCGCGATTAAAGGTAGGTTTAGCGCGGTCCCTGCAGCGGATAGACAGATTGACCCGAAGGTTGGTTTGTTCTGCGGGGGCGGAGCTCACCAGCCACGAAATCAAACCTTGGCCCTCCGGTCGGTATCCTAGCGCTGAACTCACTCGACTACCACGCTCCCTAAAACAATTATTATACAGGTATATTACGTCTCGCTTGGACTTGTCTATTTTAATCTATAATCATTTATCCCTCAGTTCTTCAGAATTCCTACCAGCCCTCATTCAGTCGGTAAAACCTCCTTCTCTATTCGATAATCAGGCCCCGGTGGCGGCGGGGGTTAAAGTCCTTACCTGCCAACCCAGAGGTCACGGGTTCGATTCCCGCCTAGGCAGGTTTTCATCCACCAAGGGCTTTGTATTTATGTAAGTAAGTCAATTGTTATATCATTGTTCAAAGTCCGATGTATTGGCCGAAGTGCTGCAGAGACAAAAACTGTTTCAATTTTGCACTAAATGGAGATCTATTTTTGACTAGCTTCGATGCACACCATCATTTTTTAAGTAACATCATTTTCAAGTCTAGAAAATTGATGTAGTCTTAATGGTGTAGTAAGTCGACACAAGACAAAAAAAATCTTTATCAAGTGGAAAATTGCAAGAGTTTTCGTCACCGTTGCTTCGGAACGGTTCCACCAAAACACACCTGAATCTGTAATTTATATTCTCCCTTCTTTCATGGCTTTTTAAAACCTGTTATCTTTCAACAATATCACCTCCGTCCACTTTCACTGCCTTCTTCAAATTTCACCTAGCTACTTCCTCTCATGACCCGCTATACAAAAAACTTCGATACGTCTTCTCCTTCTCTGTGTCCAACTCATGTTCTTAATTCTTTTCACCCTCACAGCTCAAAACCCCCACATCTCCGATCAACCCCTTGACTCATAGAACTATGTAATTTCGGATTTAAAGAGCGCTGTGCTCCATATTAAAATTTTACCGAATCTTTTCTTGACATTTCCATTCAGCGTGCCTACGATCAATCCATTCCGTCTAGGCTCACTCGAAGGAGTTCAAGTGAGTGTCTCCCATAACGGTTCAACTCAAAATATTTGGTTATAACATCACCGCATCAGGGCTTAAATTGGCTAACACGCATGCTCTGTATATATATACATGTAGGATGCCGGCTGGCTATTTTGTTAACCCCACAGCTCGAAAATACAACCTTGAATGAATGAAAGGGACTTGCCATTTCTCGTTAAATACACTCCGCACTACATAAGATAGCGAGAACTTAAGATAATTTCCGAAAAAAAAAGATTCGAGAATTGAAAGGGTGACCGGTGAACGAATGACTCACACCAAACAGCGGAGAGCGCCAAAGAATTAACACACACCAAGATATTTCTTCCACGTACGTCCAGTATCGGCGGGACAGGGCCCACAACGTCCCAGATATCTCTGGTTTCCTGATCGCCCCTGAGCTTCCCGGATTATCGCCATTAAATGTTAATCTTTCTTCCACTTCCTCATGGCACATACCAGTTATCTTTTTCCTCTGACGTACATACCCACCCATCTCAACCTCACTTCTCCGTAAATAATTAGAGCAGCCATTTGATATTGTATTAACCTTGGTTCTTAGTTGATATTTGCAGCGCGCATCTCTTATCCTATGTTCTTATACATTTCACCATAGATTGTCCACATAATGCTTTACGTTGACATTTTTCCTAAATAAATTAATTACAGCTGGAACTACTCGAATGACAACTATGAAAGTATAGGACTTGAACAGCATCAGACACTCGGATCCCTCACAGGGAATGAATGCATAACTTTGCTAATACTTTGGTGTTTGAACAAATAAAAAGCGCGTATTGATGAATTTTTGGAAAAAGAACAATTCCCTTCCGAACGTCTACTGCATTGGGAACACCGGAATTGAATGTGTAGACTCAATTAAATACCTAGGCGTTACCTTCAATCACGACTTTTCCTGGGTGAAACAAATACGGGGAATATGTGGACAAGCTAACAAACAATTAGGATTACTTAGCTGAGTACTGGGTAAATGTGATGAAAAGGTCAAAGAGAAACGTTATCTTTCTCGGGTTTGCCCTCATTCAGAATATGCTGCTAGTATATGGGATCCTCACGAAGTTGGATTGATTGCCGAATTGGATCGCGTGCAGCGTAGAGGAGCTAGATTCGTAAAACGTTGTAATGATAAACTTATCAGCGTATCCAAACTATCAGAGGAGCCAGGGTGGGAATTACTCACGGAGCGAAGGTTAATTTGCAGATTAAATCTCTTATAAAAAATAGGGAGGATGTATCTTTTGCAGTGATGTTTAAAATGTATTATCACCCCCATCGTACCACGGTAGGAGAGATCATGTCAATGAAATTAGGGAGATTAAGGGTGAAACAAATAGATTTAAGACATCATTTCTTTCCAAGTACGATAAGAGATCATCATAACATTCTCCGACCACGGTAGTAGGGAAATTATTTGAGGTAAAAAGTAGTCTGGTATGTAATCACCCCCTGCCACACACCCTAACGGTGACTTGCAAGGTACTAAGTAATAATATAAAAATAGTTATAAGTACGTATATATGGTATGGCACCACGCAAGACGCCAAGTCCCAACGCTAGATTAGCCCTGCCGCAGAATGATGGTACACATTCAATGCTGATTCAAAATCCGATGTTTATATAATACATCAGTGGGTTTAACAGGAATGACAGAGAAAAATATACAGCCGAGCAAATAGATTCAAGGACTCGTTTTTTCTTCATGATCACAATTATCTCCTCCTTCTTGTAGTCAGACTTAGGATCGGTTAGCACCCATGGCTTTTCTCTCCCAATCCTCACCTTCATCTAATAGGCTTTTCGTTTCTTTTTAAATCTTCTCTCCAACATCCTACAGAATCTGCTCACAAGTGTCCTAGTCTTGGTCCTCCCATGCTTTTCCTTGATTCCATTTTTCCTGCCAATAAGCAAATTGACGATTAAGTCGCCTTTTCCTAAAAATATGTCCAACTCAGTTCTCCCTTCTTAGTTTTGCAGCATCTTATGACGCTATCTTTTCTCTTACTTTATTAAAAACCTTCTCATCACTTAACACTTCGAATACCACATCGAAGTCCTTTATTATTTTTTTACCAACCATCAACGACTCATAATTGTACTTCAAATCAAGCTTTTTCTTTTTAATTTCTACGATCCTATTTTTATAAGTCAATAACTATTTTTTTTTACCGAAAGTAAGTCTGGCTTGAGATAGTACTAAACACTTCCTGTATGCTACACGTCTTCCTTCCTCCGTGATTAATAAGTAAGCAGGTTTGACATGGCTTATTTTAGTTTTTTTATACAATATTTATGGCACTACGCCAAAACTACACGAGTGTTGAACCAACGAATGAAAACTAGACTCCCATTACATATCTTACACCTCTCTCTTTCTTCCCAACGCCAGTGTCCTCCCGAAGATCCCTGCCCGCGTGCTCACAGAGTAATGTTCTGAGATGTAAATGCGTGTGTGAGCACTGGCCCGACGTAAGGGGCAGGGGAGTGGGGGAGGAAAGCGGAGTCGGGGGGGCGGCTGCCGCTTCACGCGCCTCGTGGCGTAAGGTTGTATCGTATTGATCCAGGAGCAAGGGGGGGAGGGGCCGAAGCGGGGGAGGGGGAAAGTGGGATGGGGGCGGGGATCGTAGCCAGGGGTGCTGGGGGACCAGCGAAGGAGGGGTGGCCACCACTCCGGGATTATAATCAGGCGGCCACCTCGATTCCTATGGCCAACCCCTCCCCCTCGCACACCTCTGAATGATTCTCCGTCTAGGCCACGAATAACACGAAGAAGTCAAAAGAAAACGAACAACTGCACGACACGATCCGTAAGACTTCGAAAACATCTTTTTTTTTTAGAGTTGTCAAATGTGCATTTTTTTCAATTTCACCTGCAAAAATCGTAATCTGCGACACCGTTCGAGTTCACTCACGAGGAATGATCACGGTCAGCTGTGCGGTCATTTACGATGAAAGCGAACGAGTAAAAACAATCAGGGGAATTCGAGAAACCTTACGTAGATTTCTGCACGGAGAGTAATGGTTGGATGCACTCATGACGATAGTTTTACGAGGGCACTCGTGACATCCTCTAAAAGTTTTTGAGCAAATAGCCGGAGATATGAAGCATTCATTTCCTTCGTAACGCAAACATTGGGCAATTTAAAAGAAAAATCGCGTGGCTGTACTGTTATTTCCCCGGTAAATATTATTCCGTGGCATTCGCGGTCTGCTGACTCCCGTCTCGGGGAGCAATTTGTTCCGAAACATGAACAAACTATACATTACACTTCACGCTCGTGGGGGGACCGCCATCACGCTGCTCGGTAGAGAGAGGCCCCTTCTCTATTCCGAACACCAATGGATGGCGGGATCTTCCTTCTCGGGAAATTTTCTCTGCAGCACGTGAAAGAAGTAAGAGAAAGCGGGAAGGGACAGAGCGCCCCGAAGGCATCTTACGAGTCAGCGGCTTGGGAAGGGGGCTAAAAATCCGCCCGGCTTCATTTCCCGGGCACGAGGCAAAAACCATCGATCCCACGGAACGATCCAGCCGCGGAGTCGGGGAGTGCCCGAGTGAAAGTGACATGATTTTCGCACGCCCATTGTGTGGGGGAGAGTGAAAATGTTTCTCGGTGCGGCACAAAAGAGAGGCACGCGAAAACACAAAAAAACGGGTCGAAGAACATCCGCATTTCCTATCCGGATATCGGATCGAATTAAATTCTTCCGGGACCTAGGGATCAAAAAAATTTTTTGTCGGGGAAAGAAAAAGGTAGGGTAACGCATAACGGGAATCGTGCAGGGACGGGCGAGAGTTGGCGGCAGGGAAGGGTGGCTTAGGTATGTGGGCAGGCAGAGGTAGGCGGGGTGGGAACTGTGTTGAAGGTCAATGCCATTGCACGCGGAAGCGCCCTCGGAAGTTTACTCGATCAAAACACAGTGAGGCGGCGTGATTTCGTACAATCCGCCCTTTCGTGTGAACTCCACAAGCCGTATCACTCCCCCCGTACACATGACACACACACGAAAAGCTGACGATTCTTTCTCAGATATGTGGGACATGTAAATAAATTGACTGGATTGTTTAGGTCCGCTCACCGCCGGGGTATCAACATAAACTTTCTTGGGCGAACTTTCACTAAAAGAGTCAATTGCTCGGAGAGCTGATAAACGCTCACACATTAGACAATAGCAAGCAGAAAAACATGTGCGGCATCACGCGAGGTCCTACGTCGATTTCACAGCAAGGATTATAATAATTAATATTTCTTTGCAAGAATAAAGCGCCAAAAGCTAATAAAATATACGCCGTAAATTCCTTTGTCAGATTTAAATTCCATTATCACATATGCAGAGTAAAGGTTAACGCAAACTCTTTCCAAGTTACACTTCTTTCGTCGAACTTGTCAATCGTTAATCACGAATGTCAATTGGTTACACATTTCATGGAGGATTTAAATGGAAAATAGTGCACAATGTTACTCACCTTAATTTCATAAAGCCATTCACTTCCGATATTAATATCTATTTCAAAAACTGCTATCATGGACAACAAACAACTTGATAGTCTCAACGAAGTAGACAAACACAAGCATATTCAACAAGACATCCAAGGATACGGCGATGAACACCAATTTGTACTTAGTATTCCACTTTAAGGCACTGAATTTCAGTAAATATAACAACACTTCACAAGCACATCTCCAATAACAAACGAAAATGCAGCAGCATCACCACCACACACTGACACTCGTACGTTCAATATGGCTGGAAACCGCAAAATAACAGATGAGAAGCTCTTGGTAGGAGCGCCGTCACTACTCCACGTGTGCCTGCACCGCTTTCAAGTTAGAAAGAGAGCCGTGAGAGGCGCTTACCAACAAGGCACTCGCATCACGGTGGCGGAAAATGAAACTACATGCTCCTGCATCCTGTATTGGAAAAATTGGCATCGCGGTACATATTTGAAATAAATATTAATTGTAGTGTGTGGTCGTCAGTTCGCTCCGTGAATCACGCCAGTAAACGTTCTCATCGGATATCCGAAGCATGAATTCTATTAGGCACGCAGTTAGTGGTGATTCCTATGATATAGTTCTATGAAACGGCGGCACATGCCTGAACATTGACTTTTAATGGAGTCATCCGCTAAATGCGCATTGTATTGCAGCAATTTCAAAGGATAAAAATCATTCGCCTTGACTGAGATTCGAACCCGGATCCCTCAATATTCGGCTGAGTGCTTTAGCATGTTAAGCTACCCTCGAGGGATCCAGGTTCGATTCCCGGTCAAGGCGAATTATATTTACATTTTTAAATAGTAGCAGCATGTCTATGATATAAATTCAATCGCATGCCTATTATTGAATCGTACTTATAGGATTAAATAAGAGGACCGCTCTCGAAAAAGTCGATTGAGTTTAACTAGTCACCGGAATAAATACTGACACACCATCCAATTTACGAGAGAAAAGTCTTCAAGAGTTGCTTTTAGTTAAGGTAGTCTATTACGATATTGAGATATCTCCTGCGCAATCGTATATCGAAACTTTAAATTTGTGTTCAGTTCCTTCTCAGCTAAAAATCCCGCGCGTGTAAATAAATAAAAGTTCACCATAGTTTACCGTAGATTTTTTTTCCATTCGAATTAAGCAACTCAAAACAGAACGACATCGAATAATTGAATTGAGAGATCTTCGAATCAACTTTTAAATTTATAAATTATTATGTTACTTTTAATTCTACATCTTCTTCTTATTTCAAATACTGCTTCCCAAGTACATGCATACATGACACTCTGTAAGCCAGGTAGGGTGTATGGTAGGGGGTGACTATTCACCAGACAATTTTTGACCTAAAATACTTTTCCCTCCTATCGCGGCAGGCGTCTGTTCCCTTATCGTAGTTTGTATTGTAATCTGTTCCCTTATCGTTCGTGGGTAACTTAAAAAGTTTAGTCCTAAGTATTAATTCGTTCAAGTTTAGTAATTTTACTTTAAACTGACCATTTTATTCATATGTGCTATCTCCAATTAATTTTCTAGTTTACTTCTTGATTGGAAAAACCAAAAATAATTTCGAATCCCCCAACATTTATGCATTCGTCCCATCTTTCTTGTAGCTTCTTTATTACTTTGGCAAAGAATTCCTTCGGTTGGCCCCGAAGACACTTTAGTGCCGCTTCCTTGACTCCCTCGTTGTTGGCAACTCTTTCTCCACGTAAGGTGTCTGTGAGTGGTCCAAACAGGTAAAAAACCAAATAGGGCAAAGTACGCGGGATGACATAAGACCTACCAACCCATTTCTTGAACTTTTTCGCGGGTAAGATGGGTCGAACAGTCCCGGCTGACCCGTGGGCGGGTGTTGTCGTGCTGAAAAATAATTCCCTTTGCCAAGAGTCCTCGGCATTTGCTCCAGATAGCTGGTTTAAGTTTGTAACACACAGCGTGGCATCTCAGAGTAGTACTGTCTGTTTATTGCCCGCTGATCTTCAAGGAAATCGCAGTAGACTGGACCCTTGGAGTCCCAAAATATGGTGAGCATCACTTTACTCTCGGTGTTGAACCTTGAATGTTTTGCGAACGGGAGAGGTGGTGTGTTTCCACTCGATACTCTGTATTTTTGTCTCAGGATAGTAGTATTGATGCATCCAGACCTCGTCGCAAGTCTCTATTCTTTCAAAAAAAAGCGTCTCCTTCATTAAAACTTCGTTGCTTTAAGTCTTGACTAATGGAAAGCCTCGATTCTTTATAAGGATCAGTAAGCTGCCTGGGAACTCATCTCGCAAACGTTTTTCCGTACTTTAAATGGTTATGTTGAGAACATTTTCAATAATTGAACTTCCTTACCTATCGTTTTAACAGTAATGCCTCTGATTTTGCAATATAAATCCATCAATCCTCGATTCCAAAGAGGGACCAGAAACTTCGACTGGACGTTAACATCGGGGTTCATCACCCTTACGTTTTCGGCCACATTTAAACCAATTAACTCACTTCCAAGCATCCGCACGGTTCATGCAACTAATCCCGTGTTGTATCAACATTCTAGAAAATGTTTCACTTGGTTTCACAGCTTCTGCGACTAAAAATCTAATAACAGAGCGCTGCTCTTCTAAGATACAATCTTCTGGTCGACTTGCCATGGTGAACTAAAGATTTATGGAGACTGTGGTGACATTAAATAAACGAAGAGCTAATCAGAGTTCATCTCAAAGTGCCAAAATGGTAAAGATTAATTGAATATTTTGAAAACGAAAGTATCTGTCTCTTCACTTATAAAAGGACCCTTGTACAAATATACACATAATTAAGAAAAACTTAATTTTTAATCATGCATGTTATGTACGCAAACAAAATATTTATAAAAATAGGAGAGTGAGGCATGTTTTTTCCTTTTTATTATGAGAGTCGTTCGATAAAAGTTATGCCCGTCCGAGCATACGTTTAACAAAGTTCTACGCATATTAAAAGCAAATGGTATAATTAGGAGAAAAGAAATTTGTAAGTTATTATTACATGTGCAAATTTACATGTGCAAATAGAAAATGTCAGGTTGCACACAAGACCCAAGTAATCACAAAAGATAATAAATAAAATCAGTCAGTAAAACAAAAGTACACTCAAAGGAAACTTCCAAACACAAATCTCTTTCGCAAAACAAGATACTCGCAATCTCATTAACATCAATCAGCAAGAAAAAAAATTAAGCTGTTACATATAATTTTACAGCACACATAAATCAAATTATTACATTAACTGCTTACATCTTTTCTTTAAAGTATTCACTCTGTTAGGAAAGGGCTCGAATATTTTTGCAGGTAAGGTGTTCCAATCAATAATTGTTTTCTTTAGAAAACAATTTTTTTATTCGTTCTATGTGCCCGGCATTTTACCTTGAATTTGTGATCATTCCCCCTACAAAATTTGGATTTCACGCCTCTTTCCTTAGATCTGCCCAAGCTTTCTCTCCCTTCGGGATGCGGAACATTCCACAAAGTCTGGTTATTTTTCTTCTACTTTGCAAAAGTTGCCAAGCCCAGCGTTTTTAGCATTTCAGACACATTCTCCACCCTCCTATGCTTCCCCAGTACACATCGGGCAGCCTTTCTTTGTACCTTTTCCAGTTTTTTGATATGTCCTACTTCGTGCGGGTCCAATACAAGTGAAACGTTTCCAAACGGTATGGAAAATTGCAATATTGTTTACTCACGATGACGAACTTTCATTATATCTCACCTGAATCTGTTGAATTTAGTATAATTAGAATTAAGGGAAATTGAATTTTAATTTATTTCACAAGGCTAACCCAATTTACCATGCTTAGAATATCTTATAGCCTTAGCATTCCCGAGCAAGCGAAAATTGAGACCGTCAGAAGCCAAAGTTACTAACTGACATATTAAGAAAATTATTTTGGTGCCAATACGGGTATCAGTTTCTTAAATGCTGAAGCAATTCATGATTTCTAACATTGTATCTATTGGGTAGCATACAAGTTTAATGGGCTTCATTTTTCAAACAATTAGTCTGATATTTTTCAATTAAGTTCAATTTTTTAAAACTGTCATTTCATCCAATTAATTTGCTTTCAAATTAAGTGTGTAATTGACATTTATTTCACTTGAGAAATGAAACTCCATAGTTTTTCTCCTCACTCTCTCTCTGTTCCCACAATTCCCCAGACGAACTTTTTCCAATAATCCCTGAATCCGCAGAATTCGTCCAATCAATTTATCACCTCTTTTAAGGTAAACTTGGCTGCTTTTGCTGAAACCTTCGCTCCCTCTACAAATTCCCTTAACACCTGCTCGTCCCACATTTTATCCACCCGTGGGATTTTCGCCTCCACATCTAAAATGTGTCGATAGCATTCCCTTTTGCTATTGGCCCGGGTGCTTAAGGGGTTGTGTTAATACAGTGGGTAGAGCACTGATCTACACGAGGTAACAAAAAAGTGGTGACACAATTATTGCGAATAAAGGAAATAATATATAAATATATATCCTATTTCCTTATATATAATATATATTAATATATATCCTATGTATATTATATTTATTATATTATATATATTGGCACCTGCAGCTCCACTCAAGCTATGTGATTTTTCGGGTATTTCTCAGATCTTATTGGGAAACCATAACCGACACAGGGAAAGGAACTGACCCCTTACCCTGATGTGTGAATTTCACACGCCGTCGGGCTTAGTACTAGGTGAACTCTACCATCACCTACCAAACCGACCTTCGGGTTGATTACTGTGATATATAGAAGCAGACATGTTTCCCAATGGCGGCTGAAACAGATAGGGATTCTAGGATGGTTAGAGAGAAACACTTGTCGAAGGAAAGGTTGTGGGAATTTCGGGTGAAGGGATAGGAAGAGAAGAGAGGGAGGCAAAATTACAGGAGTAGCGGTGATTGTTGATTCGAATGAATAAGGGAATAATGCATTCACCTCCATTAATGTAGAAGGAAGGTTGTTATTTGCGTGACAAAAGATAGATAATGTTTTTCGAGATGCAATTAGCGTGGGAATGAGGTGAGGGGGCAATGAGAGGATATAGGGAGAGGGGAACAGATCTGATAAGCAGACATGCAGTACATCGGTGGCGGTTCCAAGTGGGGGAAATATGAGGAAATTCGTTAGGAGGTGGCGCCAAAGGGTTGGTGGATCTCAAAAGGTTTTTGAGATTGGTGGGCCGTCTGTATGCGAGAGTGCGACATTGGGGCAGTAACGGTGAGGCATAGTCATTGTCGTGTAAAATAGGAAAGTCCTTTAAGAAAGGTTTTTAGTTTGTAGTTGCCGGGGAAATAGGTGGTGCAAAGGTTGAGTCCGGCATCAGATGTGGAGTTGTTTTTCTGTGGTGTGTGTGGTCGGGTGGAGCGGTGTATTTTATTCTGTAGGAGTTTTTCTGGGTAACCGCGTTTGTGGACTGCATGGTTTAGATTGTGGAGGTATTTGTTGAGGCTGGCTGCACTGTTGCAAATCCAGTGTCCGCCGTGAGAGTTGGGAAGGGTGACAGCTAGTGAAGTGTAGGTATTTCTGATGGTAAGTGACTTTGATATATGAGTGAAAAGTGATGAATTTGTTATTGTGAAGTGAGATGCCTGTGTCAAGAAAGGTGATGGGGGAGTCTGGAATGGAAGAAGTGAATTTAACTGAGAAGGAAGAATTTAAGGCCGATTAGAAATTATTGAGGGACTCGCTGATGACTGTATACTCTATAGGGAAATCAGCAGCAGCAGTGATCGCGACGTTCTGCAGGGTGACATAGATAACGTGGCTAATTGGATCAAAATCAACAAAATGGAGATAAACATTGCAAAAACTATCCACATCTCATTCTCCAAAAGGAAGGCAGGTGAGGGAAGGGTATATAAAATAATGGGAGAAACGATTGTAACAAAAGATAATTGTAAATATCTAGGGGTACACCTAAAAAAGACTTAGGGTGGGGACTTCACACAGATTATGTGGTAGGCAAGGCCTTTAAATCGCTCCACTGGGTCATGCGGAGCCTCAAAGGAAGCACTAAATCAACTAAAGAATTGGCCTACAAAACAATTGTAAGGCCTATTGTCGAATATGCGACCACAGTATGGGATCCCTTTGAAATAGGGCATGTGAAAAAATTAGAAGCAGTGCAAAGGAAGGCTGCCAGGTACGTTTTAGGGCGACATAGGCAGACCGACAGTGTAAGTGACATGCTAGGCTCACTAGGATGGGGGTCACTAAAGAACAGACGGAAGCTGAATAGACTGTGTGCCATTTTTAAAATATTGAAAGCTGACGGAGGCTGGAAAGAACTGAACGAGAGTGTAAATAAGCCATGTTATCTCGGCAGGAATGATCACCCGCTTAAAATCAAATACATGCCCCAAAGGACAAACACCGCCAAGTTTTCGTTCCTAAATATGGGAATCAAAGAGTGGAACCAGCTGCCTGATGAACTCTTTAAGCCCTTACCCAAAAGCATTAAATCATTTAGGCGTGAATGCAAAAGGTATACATGATGGGATTGTTAAATGACACTATTTAATGGCGACTATTTAATGACACTGTGATATGTTTTAAGAATGACTACTGTTTGTTATATCATGTCATTGCCACCCGGCTTATCGCCTAACAGCAATGTATCCCAAATAAAAAATAAATAGCCATGTATTCAGAGAATAAAAATGTTGCCTATGTAGCGGACCCAGAAAAGAGGTTTGAGGGGTTGTTGTGACAGGAAAGTCTCTTCAAGGTGGCCCATGAAGTGATTGGCGTATGATGGAACCATCCTCGTTCCCATCGCTGTGCCTTTGGTTTGTAAATAGAAACAACTTTGAACAACTCCAGTGATAATGGGAAACCCTGCCTTACACCACTTCCAAACACTGCCCATCCGGACTCTCCGTTCCCCACTCGTACCTGAGCAGTCTGAGAGGTGTACCGGTTGCGGATTAGCCTCCTTTCCCTCCAATCTATTCCTATTTACCACAATTTACTCAGTTGTTTTTCCCAATACACCCCGAACTAGGTATATACAAATATATCCCTCTCATGGACTATTATATTACGTGGTGGAAAGGCTTGCGCGTTCTGATGGCCATTAGAGCTGTGCTGGCGGGAGCACTGATGATTGCTCCTGGTGGGGTCACCCATGCCAGATAGGGCGAAGGTTAGGAGCCAGACGAAAGGTAGTCTACACAGCGTGTTTCTCAATGAGTTAGCTGCAATGGCGTCCGACCCCATTGGGGCGACGATTGTGTAATGGTTTTACGTTAAAAACACTATTGAGGAAGGCATCGGGAAACCACCTCAATTATTATTCCCAAGGTATACGTATATATGATGGATGGTAGAGAGAATATGAGTACTGGCAACTATTCATTTTTTACGCATGTGAAATACTTCCCGCCTACTAATTCTTATTCATAAAATTCAAAAGTATGTTTTGGTTTTATAATCTAAATAATGTAAACCATTGTGTCCAGTTCCAAATGAAGTGATTCCACTCTGTCAGCTTTGTCATTTTTATATTTGACAATTTTTTTATTTGATATTTTAGCACCCTGCAAACCACAGCTAGGGTGTGTGGCAGGGGGTGAATACATACCAGACTAATTTTGACCCGAATATGATCCTACCGCGGTCGGAAAATATTATTCTGATCCTGTAACGTCCGTGGAAAAAATGACGTCTTAAATCTAAGTGTTCTACACTTAATCTTTCTAATTTTATTAGCATGATCCCTCCTACCGTAGTACGATGGGGGTAAAAATATATTTTCAAAATCACTGTTAAAGAGACATCCTTCAAATTAATTCAAGAGATTTAATCTGTAATTTAACTTTCGCTCCGTGAGTGATTCCCAGCCTAGCTGCTCTAATATTTTGGATACGATACCAAGCTTATTATAACGGCGTTTTACAAATTTAGCTCTTCTACGCTGCACACGATTGAATTCGACAATCAATACAACTTCATGAGGATCCCATAAACTTGAAGCACATTCTAAATGAGGCCTAACCAACGAATGAAAACATTTCTCTTTTACCTTTTCATCACATTTACACAGTACTCTGCTAATTAATCCTAATTGATTGTTAGCTTTTCCACGTATTCCCCATATGTGTTTTACACAGGGGAGATCGTGAGTGAGGGTAACGCTAACGTACTTGATTGAGTCTACATATTCCATTTCGGTGTTCCCAATGCAGTAGGGGTTCGGGAAGGAATTACTCTTTTTCCAAAAATTATCACTACGCACTTTCTTAAGTTTAATGCTAATTGCCAAGTGTCGCACCAGCGTTGTATAACATTAAGGTCGCCTGACAGAGATGCTGTATCCTTAGGTTCACGGATATTACGGTAAACCACTGCGTCATCGGCAAATAAACGTATCTTACCAGTGACCATGTAGTCAATGTCGTTAACGTGAAGTAGATATAAAATGGTTCCGATGACACTTCCCTGGACTACAACTGAAGTAACTTCTATTGCATTTGAGCTAACTCCATCTATGTCTACTCTTTGAATCCAACCATTCCAAAAGTATTTAGTCCAACCCCGGATATTTTTATCTATACCATTTGCTTCTAGCTTTGCGAATAGTTTACTATGTGGTACATTGTCGAAGACTTTCTTAAAATCTAGAAAGACCGGGTCCACTGGAACATTGTTCTCTCCCGAAATAACAATATCATTGACAAAAAGGGCAAGTTGTATCTCACAGGAACTGCCCTTCCGGAAATCGGAATGATTTTTCATTTATAACTTCTGATTATCGAGGTGTGCCACGATCGAACTAGCAACTATGTGTTCCATAACCTTGCACGAAATGGATGTCGTTTTTGCCCGCTCTGTAAATTATTTCCATATATTCTTGCACTAATATTTTTACCTTGAATGACAAGTGGATCCATTGTCATTTTACCATATTGTTGTAATTAGGCCATCTACGCTGTGTGATAGAACAACATCTGTTCGCGTGTGACAATGTGTCTTCTGCGCAGACGTACCTTTTCAACTATTTTGTTTTTTTTATTAAGTAATCTACCGGTTAAGGTAAGTTTTGGATGGACACAGCTATTAAATAAAACATTTTGTGACCCCTAACAAAACACAAAATCCAGCATCCTACTCTATATCAGGTCCCTCCTCATCTCTGAGTACTTTCTTCCTCCCTTCATCCCGTCCAACATCCCTATCCTGTTCCTTCCCTTTCCTCGTTTGCCTAACATTCTCCCCTCTATTACAGTCTTCAACATCCCACTACCGATCAATTCGCCTTTCATCCGTGTTTCCTACCTCCTTATGATTTCTCCCAACAAACCCCTCTCTTCGCCCACCATACCAAGTACTTCCTCATTTGTTTACTTCTCTGTCCATTTCACCTTCTCCATTCTTCGCCAAACCAACATTTCAAAAGCCTCCAATCTACTTCTATAGTCCTGCTTCAGTGACCACGTTTCCGCGCCGTGCATAACAACGCTTCATATCAAAGTTGTAACCAGTTTTTCTCTCAAGTATTACCACGTGTTAGAATACCATGCCGAATCTTCCCTCCCCAAATTCAACAACCACCTACCCTTTCCCACTTAATGCATGGGGCTTACTAAAGCACAAACAAACTGTTTAATTATTTTGGGGACGTGGAAACGTCACTCAGTTCCGAAACCACGATCGATTTCTAAGTTATAAAAGGTAAAAAACTGACATTTGTTTTTAATTGCATCAACTTATATTTTCATCAGGCATTTTCACAACGTATGAGGCATACTATTAAATTTGATTTCAATCAATACTTTGGAAATAATTAGCATAATACGTAAATCATTTATTTGCAAAGATGAGACATAATGAGTGCGCAAGAAGATGTATCAAATAGCAATCAGTGAAAAGCTAAGATGGGTCGCCATGGATCTCGGTGCTTTTTAAAATGGACTCCCCGGGTTTCGAATTCACAGGGCAAACTCTGCATTATGATTCCATTTTTGCTTTGCGCCTCCGTAATAAACCGCCACGTGCGGGAGGGATATAAATTCACGTGGCATTCTCTTGGTAGTTCAAATGAAAGTTATCAGATGGCGTTAAAGTCGCCGCACGCTCTCCGCGTCGCGGGATAAATACGATGCGTCGCCGTGAGCCAAGTTCTTTCTCTCACTCTCCTCCCATCTCCCTCACGGCGTCTTTTTACATCGAGTAAGAAGTTGGCGTAGAGGAGCTAGATTTGTAAAAAGTTTTCATGATAAACTTAGTAGCGTATCCAAAATATTAGAGCAGCTAGGTTGGGAATCACTCACGGAGCGAAGGTTAAATTACAGATTGAAGCTCATGCATAAATTTGGAGGATGTCTCTTTAGCAGTGATATTGAAAATGTATTATTACCCCCATCGTACTACGGTAGGAGAGATCATGGTAATAAAATTTGAGAGATAAAGTGTAGAACAGATTGGTTTAAGATATCGTTTTTCCACGAACGATAAGGGATCATCTTAACATTGTCCGACCGCTGTAGAGGTGAAGGCATTCGGGTCAAAATTAGTCTGATGTGTATTCACCCCCTGCCACACACGCTATCGGTGGCTTGTGGGGTACATAAATAAATTTAAAAAAAAGCCCCTTCCTCCCCTCGAAGAACCTGATTATCATTTTGAGTGTTTCAATCTTACGTAAAGATAGGTGTACTTCAGGCCTCTATTATCCTCCTTTTTGCACTTGTCTCTTGGTCTTCCTCGTGGGATTTTCCCTTCCATTCTGTTTCCAACTAATCCATTATCCTTTAATGTTTGTCCGCTGCCAAATTAGAATCACGAAGTTGTGGACGAGATGACTACTGGGTGGTCAGCACTCGGCGATATTTGCTGTGTTGACGCACAACGGAAGTCATTCCAGAAAAGCAAAGCATATAAGACCCATCCAATTTCTTTCCTTCCAAGAGATTGAAGAAGTGGGAGGAGAAGAATGGTACATGGAATCTCTCTCTTCAGCTTATTTGTGGTAGCCCTAATAACGCAGGCTATGGATGAACGCTTGCTCTCTGGATATCGCTGAATGTTCCGCATTGTTTTGTCATAGTTATAATTCTCAATATGGGCCCAAAACTACGATAAGTACCATTAATTAGGTGGACGAAAAAAATATCTTCTATGATCGAATGCCGGTGCTTCTTCTAGTATTTAATACATTACCAGACAAAATATGTTTTCTAGTTTCTCAATACGTATGAATCACAGGAAAAGATAAAAATCCCATCCATAGAGTTCGTCTCTCTGGCCGGTCAGTCGATCTACCTTACGACGAAGCCTGGGTTCTCCTGAAGTAGGATAGATGCAAAGCCAAAGGGGAATTATGACAACGCTCATGACGTTTTTTTCTTGGTTCTTCTTTATTCTGAGAATGAAAGGCCTCCGCCTTCCAAAGCTGCCACAGTCTCAACCAACGAAAACCCCTTTTTCCTCACCCAATTCCCTCACTCTTCCTTCCTCACCCTCCTTCCAAGGAAGGCGAATGGTGTCCGATGACTTCCAGTCTGCCCCGGAATGAAGGGCAGTGGAAATTGACCGGGTGACAAGCACATAGAATCGTAGCATTATTTACGCAAGCATTTCACGGTAATGAAATAAAAAACCTAATGAGGGCTCTATGCCCCGCGTTCAGGAAAATTTTAATTCATATTGATATCAAAATTTATTCGAGTTGAACAAACATCAATTCGTTGAACAATGGATTACAACTTATTCCGAAGAAAAGTTAACCTTTCAAAGAAACTCATACTATTGGGGAGAAATCGATCTAAGAATTCAACCTCACAACTATAGGAGGCACTATTATCTACAGGTGAATATTTTTCGTACTTCTGTTTGTCTAATTTTGGGGGTTACGAATCGGAGGAGAGATATACAGTCGGAAATTAGCTGCAAGATATTCATAATGCATTGCTCATATTGTCTTTTAAACGTCAAGAAGTTTAAAAAAAAACTTCAATTGACTTTCTTTTGCCATTTTCGCTTTTAATTTTTCATGTAATTTGTGTTTATGATCGCCAGGGATGCCATTCGCACCACCATGGAAGAATAATTATTCTCCCATGAATCCTTCGCAAGCATTGTGTCATATTTTATTTCCGAAACCCATTTAACTGGAGGTTGGGACCAGTATCTCTTTAGTGAGACCAGCCAATACGGCCCAACCCCTGTTACTGTTGATGAACACCTGCAACGAATTCGAAGATCTTACTCTCCTGAGTTTTTTTCTTTTCCTCGGCCTCCACTCAAATTTCTTCCTTTGCATGAAAGGAAATGAAAGCATCCAAGAAACAGCTGTGGCAACGCTGGGCTGCAGGCTTCCAGCTCATTCGTTGTTTTATGTAAGATTTGTCCACACATGATCGGGATTCCAAATCGTTTATAGTAATAATTTTTCTATGAAATATAAAACCTGTTACAATAAAGATTTCAAAGATTTTCAAGGATTCAAGGAATTTATCAGAAATACTGAGGCCATCTTTCTTTCTTTATTCATCTCAAACGTGGTCAATTCATGCGATTTACACAGAGATCACTATTCAACACATCTGATTAACCTCTAAATTACGCTGATGCCTCGTAGGTTCAGAAAAAGCCTTAATATTGAGTCGATTTTGAGTCCGGTTTGAAAAAACCCAAATTTTTTAGTTCAATTTTAAACAAAGAAAGCTCAAATTTTGACCTGGGGCCTTTTTTCTCCGTTATGGAATCAGTTCAGTCATTGTAGCCAAATAAATTTTCGCTCATTAAAAATCATTTCCGATAATTTTTTCCGGATTTTTTTTGCGGTAGTAACCAATCTCTGTGGGTCGCGGTAGTCCAGGGGTAGAGCGTTGGACTACTGACCGGAGAGCCCGGGTTCGATTCCCAGGCAAGGCACTCTGGGCACCTGCAGCTCCACCCAAGCTATGTGATTTTTCGGGCACCAGATCTTCTTGGAAACTACGACCGGCACAGGGAATGGAACTGGCCCCCCCACCCTGATGTGTGAATTTCCACGCCGTATATGGCTTAGTACTGGTGAACTCTACCATCAACTACCAAACCGACCTTCGGATTGATTACCGTTTTTATGGTTTTTTTCATCAATCTCTCTTGAATGGGAGAAATACAGACATGGTGGTACAAGTGTGCCTTCTATAACTTCCTTACTATTCCCTCACACGTCACAAATTATTCCTCTCATACTTTGGGGACTTTTCCTCGCTCAAACTTTCGGCGGTGTTCCTGTCCTACGGCATTATTTACTTTTGCACTTGCCCCGTTCTGTTTACTCACGTAAGTCTCTCGGGCGGAACCTTAAGGAGCTTTACAGAGGAAATAAGACCCAATTTCAAATATTAACGGATTCATTTAAAAAACGGCACACCGATATGGTTAAGAATGTTGGTCCGGAATTGTCCAGCACGGTGAAAAGTCGTACAGCGAGCATAATTCGTTCCGCGATCTTTCTCGCAAAACGAAACAAACTTTTAGAGAGACAACTTTTCGCTTGTTTAAACTTTCTCATACTTGTCGTTTAATCACCCTCTGACACAAACCCAAGCGGTGGGTTTCAGTGTAATACATGTACGTAAATATATATTTAAACAAAATAACAACCTTACCACAAAATCACGTTTCACAGATGTTAAGTTGGCCTCATGACGCCATCAGAATTTCTCCAATGACTAATCCGATCATGGATATGAATAAGAAGAAGTTCGGAATCTTCATCACTTTCCCGTGAAAACATTCCATTTTGACTGCCTAGGGAGAAGCATAGGGTGAGGATCGGAAACCATTTTCCAAGAAGAACCTTTTTTTTCTTAAATATGAATGAGTTATCGAGAGGCCAGAGCTTCAGAATAATTAAGTCATAGAAATTGTGTTCATTGCCGTAATAGTGTGGTGTATGAGTATTTATCATGGTGCGAACCATAGCCTCTTTTCCCTTCGTTATGTGGCCAGGATAACTGGGTTGGGAGGCATATCTAACTGATGTTATGCAACCCTCGTATAATTAAAAGGTTGGCGTAGGCATGACACACAACAAATGAGAACTAAAACATTAGAGAGCGGGAAACTCCGGCGAGAAAAGAAGTTTTCACTGGAGTGACCATCTTAAGCAGAAGGAAGGAGAGGGCCCAGTCCTCTCCAAACTGACGATCTATTCGTTCAATTAAAAATTGTTAATACGAGTGAATACGTCATCTCGCGGACAAATCGCAGGGTTTTCTATCGCAGCACACATTTTAACAGTTCGCAGTGAGCAAAGTAGAGGAACCACGGGCCAATTTTAATGCAACGTCCGGGCCAGAGAGACTTAAAAGGAAATCAAAGCTTACCGTAAATTCACGTGCGAGGCTAAAATAACATCACACTCCACATACGACAAATTTAGCAGTGACTTTACATCGATTTTCATTATTCATGACAAAGCACTCACAGCCTGGAAAAGTTGTAAAAGTAGCTCAGCAAAATAGTAGACCTATTCGTTTCGAGATTACAAAGGTTTAACTCACAATTTGAGCAATAAATGTTCACATTTTTTTCAAAAAATTCAATAGGTTTCTGCAAATTGTTAAAACGAGAGGATCCTTCTATTCTTGGAAATCCCAAGATCCAAGCCAATAAAATCTCGGGCAGGCTTGCAAATACTGCTCATTTTGAGCGCCAATTAAAGTGTCAAATTGAAAAAAATAGAATTCGCTAGAAGTATATTGAAGAAGTAGTATACTCAATGACATTAATAATTTTGTCCCACAAATATAAACGTGGAAATCAACAGCAATTCCCTTGGAAATCGCAGGGAGTCCGCATTCCCCTTCGGGTGTGAGTGGTTGATTTTTTAACGTGCCTGTTTTTTAGGGTTCTCGCCCAGCGTTTCCTCGCCTTGGCGTGACAAAGCCTCGAAGGTGTTCCAGCTGGCGCCGTCGAGGCGAAGACCCCAGTGTGACCCCCGAGTGGTTGATTACCACATAGAGAGTCGTAAACGCGGCTCACCGAAGCTCTAACTTTTTCTTCCGCGAAGGAATATCACGAGGGCTCTTCAACAATGACTGATCATAAAAACTTTTATTCGAAATATTTATTGTGCAAACATTTAACGATATGCCATATTATTAGCTTAATGTTAAATGTATAAATGGTACAATTTGAATTGGTTCGACTTCATTATTGCGTCGCGGTTGCACTACACTCGGTTCCGAAAGTGTGTACCCGAGCCACTTAAACCAATTTGTTGGATTTAATTGAATTATGGATAACAATTTGACATATTTCTTTATACAATTATAAGGCTGGGAATCACTCACGGAGAGAAGGTTAAATTACAGATTGATGCTCTTGCATAAATTGGAAGGAGGTCTCTTTAGCAGTGGTGTAGAAAATGTATTATCACTGCCATCGTACGACGTTAGGAGAGATCATGATAGTAAAATTAGAGAGACTAAGTTTAGGACAGATAGGTTTAAGACGTCATTTTTTCCACGAACGATAGGGGATCATAATAACATTATTCAACCGCGGTAGGGTTATGTTCGGGTAAAATTATTTTGGCGCTTATTCACCCCCTGCCATACACCCGAGTGGTGGCTTGCAGGGTATATATAAATAAATAAATAAGTTCTCATTGCAGTTAAATAAATTTATCAATTACACATTTCGGCAAAAAGAGATAGGCCTAAAAAAACAAATACCCCGCTGTTGAGGTGATGTGTATCGGAACTTATTAAATGGTACGGAATGTAAAAACCGGCAATAAATATTCACGTAAAAACCAAGAATTACAAATAAATAAACAAGAGAAAATCTGAACAGCGAGAGTAATTCGCAGTTATTACGTTACACTTCATTATCACTAAATTGTTATCTAACTCTGCGTGTGTTTCCGGAAAACTATAACTGCTGATATTAAATTAATTACGCAGGTATGTTGGGTGAAAATAAAATACCATTTAAGTTAGAAAATGGGACTGAAAGTCAAAAAAGCAATAAATATTCAAGTAACAACCCAGAATTACAAATAAACAAGAGAAAATCTTACCATACTGCGTAAAAGAGTAAAGATGTAAAGTATTACCAAGACTACAAAGAGACAATGAAGAAATACCATGAAAAAAAGACAATGAAGAAAAATAGATATTCACCGTCAAAAGATGATATACCATTAAACAAGGTAATCTCATTCAATAGATTAGGTGTATGCGGGGCAGCTATACTAGACGAACAAAGTGGGAACCAACATAAACTTATTCTAGACATACGGATAGTCAAACCCTGATCAATTAATAATCTACACGTGGATAAATGCGCATAGGATATGTTAGCAAAAACAAAACTTCCCTGAAGAACAATGACCGTGACCAATCATTAAAGTGTAAGAACCTCTTGATCCTAATAAGTTAAAGTAATTAAAACACCTAATACAATCAACGCCTATATGAGCAACAGAGGACGATGCAGTTAAAGATTTCAAATCGACCTGGCGTAAGTAAACCAAGCTTACTAAAACACCACAAAATAACGTCAGTCCAATTGCAGAATACCTAAACACAACAACATAAGTAGATGAAAAAACAGAGTTATCCACAACCCCCCCAAAATTAAAAGAAGACCAGCTAACACCATTGAAGTAGAAATACGCCCTTCAACATGAGCCTTTGGTAACCACAATTGAAAAACAAATAGAGCCAACCATAGGATGAAGAATATCTAGAGCGATGATACTGAAAAGTTACGTATTACTAGCCCCGCCGGGTTACGCTAGAGGAGATTATGGCAATATAATTAAAAAGATTTAAATATAGAACAGGTAGATTTAAGATGTCATTTTCCCTCGAATGATAGGGAATCAGAATAACGTTGTCCGACCGCCCAATGGGGAAATGTATTTTCTGTGAAAAGTGGTCTAGTGTGTAATCACCCCCTGCCACACTTCCTAGCGGTGGATAACACGGTTCCATGTATGTATGTATGTATTAATCGAAGAATCGGTATTAATCTAATGCTAATTAAATCACAATGCTAATAAAATCGATGGAACTGTATAGTTTCAGGCTTAACTACGTGGAAACTTTCCATATTGGGGAGAAATGAAAATTAACAATTGTGTTTTCCAGCAATACTATAGCGGAAATCACAATTGTTAATTAAAATTTCTCTCATAAATCAATTGGGTCCGCACTATACTAGCGCACTCTCCTTTTACTTCAATGAAAAAGGAGCAAGAAACTGATTATGCCAAGCAATCCGTGAAATTGATCAATGCCACTCTCTCCCTGGTTTGGTGTAGCACCAAACAACTGGTATCATGTGATGGCCCCATGTGTAGTGGAAGAACTTAGTATGGTGATAGTACTTACTATGGAGATATGACTCTTTAAGCTCGCTGTGGACTTCTATACTTACAGTTCCAACAACAATTTATCCTCGAGACGATTGAAACCAGCAGTTTCATTCACCTGTCCATCATTATATCCAAATTGGATTTTATCCAACCGACCCAGCACCTGCTTATCGCGATATGTCCTGAATACGATAAAATAAGTTTCTGGTTTGGCGCAGAATTATTTTATAATAAGCCCCAAAACTGAGTTCCGTGCCCCATGTGGAAAAAACTTCAGTTTCAGCTGCTCCAAAGACTATGGTTATGTTACATCATTCCACGCAACAAGCCTCAGTGGATTTAATAGGTGAGATTTAATAGCTCACCTGGCACTAAGCGTGTAAAATGCACAAACCAGGGAAGGGGGGAGGGGTCAGTTCCTTTCCTTGAACCGCTTGCCATTTCCAGGAAGAACTGGTACCCGACAAAATCACACAACTTATTTGAAGGGTAAGGTTAGAGGAGGGTTGCTCAGAGGCCTTCCCTGGAATCGAACCAAGGCCTAGCAGTTACTAGTCCAACGCTCTTTTCACTAGACTACCAAGTCTATCAATCGATTTTAAAAGAAATTAAATGCCTCAAGAGAGTTTTAAAACCCGTGCCCATTTCACTGCAAGGCCCACCTTTTACAAGCATACGTTATAGGTTTGGAACAGTTATGAATTTCGGCACCTAATCATTTTGATAAATATCAACTTTCCCTGACTTGAAAATGCATGGGACTTAAACAGAGAACTGAATTTCACCTCCTGACACACTTTATTTTTAATTTATACCAATGTAAATAATTTTAATTGGTGACAAAATTTAAATAGGTTAAATTTTACTCACTATCACATGAAAATGTTAACGACTTTAGTAAACAAATCAATGTTAACAAGTTACAGTTTAGAAAAAGAACAATTCCCTTCCTAAGCCCACCGCATAGGGAAGATTTGTAAGGGTAAGGCGATGTAACACATCCAAGTCCTCCAACTGTAGACTGTAGAATAAGATTAAACCCTAATTTGATTCAACCGAAGGCGTGACGAAATATACAGACGAATTATTGTTTGGTAATCTACGGGTTAAGGTAGGTTTTGGATGGACAAAATACCAAATAAATATATTGTTTCTCCTAATCATACACAACCAAATATCCTACTCTACAACAGGCCCATCCATCTTCGCAATATTTACAAAAATTATTTGTTTCCAGTCCGATTTTTCTAACAGATAGATCGATGCAAATAACGGAACCTACTTTGTCGCAGTAACTTGCTGATGCTTCCAACAACTTTTATTCGTGACCATTTAGCTAAAAGACATTCCGAACAGCTTAATCCTTCTCTTTCTACATACATTGATGTCGAGTTGAGTAACAATGGACACCCATCCAACAATAATCTTGCCCAACTAACACATTGTCATTCCATTCCCCCTCTCTATCTTCTCCACATCTCCCCCTTTCTTTTTCATCTCCGCCAACTTTCTCCCGGAGCACCTGTATAAATACACGTACCAAACGGGCAGGGCGCATGCTTAATGCCAAATAATATGAAGATAAAACAGATACTGGACCAACACTGTAAGGAATATAAAATTCATGCTAATTTCTCTAACACGTGAGAAATTGTCCCAGAGTAATTTACTTGACAGAGCAATGATTAAAAGGTAAAAAATAAAAGAGAAAAAGCATTTCCTCGACGAAAATTTAATCTGACAATTCCTCTAATTAGGTGGGAGCACAGGATTTCCTTTTCCTGATGAAGTCTCACAGGAAATTAATGCGGCACAACTGAATTTTGATCAAGACTAACTCTACCGTACCTTTATCATCTGTCATTTAGATTTGAACAGCACTCTTCATTTTAGCAATCTTTCAATGACTCTATTCAATGTTTTATATTCCAAAATATTTTAGCCAGAAGAACAGGATCTCGTGAAACCAAAAAGCAGAGACATGAAAAATCAAATTTTCCCAACAATACCCTAGGGTCTGATCCTTGAAAATAGGTAAATTTACGGTCACCATTTTTAGATTTAATTTACAGTTTTACTCATTGGGAACACTCAGAAGTTTGAAAGTTGTAAATCCATCACGGAAATATTTTCTTTTTACACAACAAAATTTATTACATACTCTACCATTTTGCACTCATGTAAGAATACATTTGCTTCTTGCTGGGAAAAAAATTCAAGTTAAACATGTATAGACAAGATACTAGAGATTCATGTAGTTGTTTTGCCTCTATATCTGAGGTTTCTGCATAGATATTGATACCTAAGTTCTTGCACCACCTAGAAATCCTTCCTTTAAAAATTCCCGTAATTTTTTGTCCGAATTTGAGGCCATTTATTCATGAAACGCAACTATTTGCTCAAAGTGTTGATTCAATAAACGTAAAAACCCATTCTACTTGATCGGGATTGTTGTATGTAACTGCATTAGATCGGAAAATTTTTGTATTCAATGTACATGAGAGGATTATTCGGTTTATCGTAAATAACTGTTGCGGTATCTCCCGCAGTTCCTTTTATTTTAATTCATACTTGGCAGAATATAATCTTTATAATCGAAGCGCTTATATTCTCTATACATACACTTTGGATGCCAATATTTTATTGCGTAACGGTGCTAAAATCAAATGGTGAATCACCGCAGCTTATTCAACGACAGCGAACCGAAACAGTGACTTTTAACGGGGAAATTTTTATGGAGAAATAAAGAAATATTTAAAAGGAGAAATCACCGACAATCCTTGAAAAAAAGTTTCTCTCCGCGATTCCATCAAAAAAAGTTTCCATAAATAAACCATACTATTTAAACACACAAAAAGGTCAGGAAAGGTCAAGGCGAGTGACCAAAGGAGACAGGGGAAACAAATGTCCTAAGAATCTGAAGAATTTTCTCGAGTAATACTTGAATAATGTGTTCCAAAATAAATATGCATTCAAAAAAACTCAAAACCATCCCCTGGAAAGTGTATGACACATCTCTATTTGAAAATTGAACTAATTTCTCCATTGAATCCACATTCACGCATGGTGAGACTAGATGACATTCGGTCATTGTCCCAATATCAACATGGGTAGATACGCGTTAATCAACAAGTTAAATAGTTTATCGTACGAGTTAATCTCATCACCTTAATTTTTCATTCATATTAATGCGTTTATTTTATTATAGGAAGTCTTAACTTTAAACGTCATTTTAAAATTGTCGGACGAAAGTGGACCTCAATCTTGGGTTGCTAACAGCGAGAGGCGAAGATGAGAGATAAATGAGAAGAGAGACTTGAAATATTGCACTTCTACATCACCCAGAGAATAATTAAAGTACCATTCTAAAATGCGGTACTTAATATTTAACATGTGCAATAACTTAAAAGTTAATTCAGATCCAATCTAAATTAAAATTTTAACAGGCTCTATCAACGAAACTTGGTTCAAAATAAATTATGTCAAACTTCACCGATTTGAATTAAACATACTACTTTGATTTTTTTCAGACGTTCAACATTTCATTTCAGTAATGTTGAAAATTTATAATTACCCCCATCGTCCTGCAGTAGGAGAGATCATGCTAATAATATTAGAAAGATTATGTGTATAATAGATAGATTTGAGATTCCATTTTTTCCACGAACGATAGGGGATCGTAATAGCATTTATCGATCCCGGTAGGGTCATGTTCGGGTAAAAATCCGGCTGGTGTGTATTCACCCCCTGCGACACACCCTGGCGGTGTCTTTCAGGGTATATATAAATAAATGAAAAAATATAGGGAACTTGCTTGTATTTCCTACTTTTAAGGTGCGAAGATGCCCTTCGCAGTTCCCATCCATTTCTCGGAATTAGGCTTTCCACCTGCTACACACGGGCCGCGTTCCTTTCCCTGCCAGCAAAAAAGAAAGGTCGCCATCTTGTCTAATCTAATCCATTGATATCAAGTACACTGATGTGAGTCCAGTATTGTTTTTCAACATTAATTAGCACCTCAACCCCAAAGATAGGGAACGATTCTGTTAAAATTTCCAACAATCGCTAATCTATCTCTCCAAGGTATGAAGTAAACAATATGAGATCAATACTCGAGCTCATTAACCACCAATGAACCCGAATGTTTGTTTAATATGTTTTTGTAACGTTTTAGCAATAGGTATCCCTTTCCTCTGCTACTAAGGCCTACGACGCGGAAGGGTGAAATTCGCATTGAAAAAGGAGACAGTTACCAGTCAGTTGGCTTCCCAGGAAGAGTTGTTACCCGAAAGATCACACAAGCTGACCGTCCTCCGGTCGGCTGTGTAATTCTCCAACCGCTAGCAATGTAACCCCACAGTGATAACGAAAATCCAATGAAGATAATTTGCTACTGAGTACCACTAGCCTTTTTCAATGATATCCTTCAGAAACGCTTTTACACAATTGTTGACGCAAGATTCCCGTTACACCTCCCGCAAAAATATTTGACAGTCGAATGACCCTCAATTTGGTCTATCTAATGGCGCCAGGTGACCTCAGCTTCGGTCGCCCCCCCCCCACGCAAAAATTAACTTTTAGAAGAATACTCCTTGACCAAATAAATGCACGTCATCCTTATGACGTCGTGACCATGTATAGAATGTCTTAATTTCATCCCTCGGAGACTAAATACCTTCGGCTGCGCATTCTTTCAGTCATCTAAAAAAGTTTCTGCTCTCTTCTGCGCTCACCGCCAACATCCTGCAATACAATCAATACCTTTCGAGTAACCGAGGATGAAGCAATTTAAAATTAACCTGGCGTAAGTAAGCCAAGCTTACTAAAACACCACAAAATAACGTTAGTCCAATTACAATACTTCGAGGAAACCCCACGAAATAAGTTAGTGAAAAAACAGTTATCCATAACCCCACCAAAATTAAAAGAGCACCAGCTAACATTATTGAAGTAGAAATATAGGCACCTCATCATGAGCCTTATATAACCACAATTGAAAAAACAAATATAGCTAACTGTAGGATGAAGAATCTCTTCTACGCCCACAGTCAAAATTCCTGGACGTCCATCCACTTTTTGCATTCTTAGAATTTCCCAAAATCTCTTCCCTACGACACCTTTGTTTGTCCTCCATTATGCACTATTTACTCTTCATCGTCTTATCCCAAAAGCCTAACGCTTGCGGCTAACGTCTGCTCGCCTCACCCATCTCCGGCTACACACTCCAGAGCCATCGCTCCTCAAGACAACTGTTCTCACTCCATGTCTTTCTCGATTCATTAAGAGTTCAGTTCCCCTGTCCGGACTTTTTCATTCCCTAATCTTTCTCCTACTGCCCATATTCATATTGCTCAGCCTATTTCTTGATATTCCAGATTAAATTTAATTTCCCTATATTCCGTGCGATTATTTATTATGGGATGCATGATGCAAAGAGGACACGATTTCCTAACTCCTACCCAGACATTACCAAATTCTTATCGGTTATTACACTTTCGATAAAAGATATTTCATGTCAAACAAAGTGAGAAACCAGCGACATTGAAATTAATAAGAAGTGTGCGTAAGAAACTATCAAGCGCGAACATGTTCTACCTTTTTGATCATTCGCGTATAATTATAACCACAGACTTACACACCAAAATATAGAAGACCTCGATAAGAAAAACTTATCATATTAACCAGGAACTTCGTATCCCAACTTGGACATTAGAAATGAACGATCGGCAAAACGCGAGGCATATGTATTGCAGGAAAAGTGAACCACAAAGTAAAAGATACAAAGGTTATGGGAAGAAAATAACTTTAATAAATGGAATTCAGCGAACATAAAAATTGAGTCTAAATAGCTTGAAGTGAAGTTGCAAACAACCAAATATTTGTCAATACAAAAATAAATCGAAGCATTTTTTTACAGGGAAAGTATACAGCCAAAAATGATTATATAAAAAGTTTCAAGCCTTTTCTTTCTTGTACATCACCCACTGGAGCCTCGCAAAGCTAACATAATAAAAAGCAAAGACCACAACTTAATAACATAAGAGAAACCGAAAAGTTACAGTCACATCCCTCACAAAGGGAAAAATAAGAATTAGTGACGTTATTTCAGACAAAAAATTCGCCATTATTGGTAAGGTAATGATCGACGAACAAATTTTTCTTTCGGTTCCCTTTAGGTGCGTGGCCGTGATTTTTACTCTCTCCAGACACCGCCTTACGCTTCGAGTCTCTGCACAGTAACTTCGGACGAGAATATCTTCATTGGAGCCAGTGGAGCCGTACATCCTCCGGGAATATCAACGGGTTAAGGGTGCGCACTGCGACGAAATCCGAAGAATGCGGACGTCGCACCTCCAACTGTTTTATTTCTCGGCTCCACTTTTAGGTGTCAACAGGAACTTCACGTTGAAGTGATCCACTTCCGGTAAGGCTTACAGTCTTTGGTATAGGGTGATGTCGGCAGTAAGCGTATAGATGGCATTATGTGACTTTATTCAGACTTGTAGACTCGGGTGCAGACGACGTCATCAACCTTGAGGATCTGGAAAAAAAATAGAAGTTAGATTCAGTCTAGTGTCATGTATTTGCATATTGAGATTTTGCTTTTCTTTAGAATATTTTTAAATAGTGAGAGACTATTTTTAAATGTGCTGTAAATGATTATTAGGGCATTCCAATTGAACAATATTTCAGTTTGTAAACTCTTCGTAACCTTGTTTATTACCGGTAAATTACTTGGCTCAGGCTGGAGGAGAGGTGTTAAAGTCTTATAAGATTTTCCATTAAGCGGTTACTGTTCACGAGATGATAATGGACATAACGAATGACCGTGGGTAGGAATAGATAACAGGTACCCTGTCAAGAAACGTTGCCATGCAATGCTGGAGACCATTTCGAGTATGGCAACACGAGTGCCTCTTCCCTTAGTAATGATTTACTTCCTCTCCATCCTCGTGTGTTTATAATCTTAAGTACCACTTCCGCTTAATATTTCCCAAACTGGGGCTGACACATTGCGCATCCTGCGGAAATAACGTGGCTAATACAGGGGTTTCTCCGTCGTCAATTCAAATAAATAATTCCCGATCTTGTTTCACCCCAAATGAGTTAGAAGTAAAATAGTTTTTGTGAATAATGGCAATCTTTCAAGCACGGGAACACTCACCGCCTTCATTTCATCGCCGTTGAACTCCCGAATGATGGTGGTCTCCTTCTCGCCCTTCTGCACATGAATGAGTTTGTTTCCATCCTTGGTGACCACGGACTGCGGGGGGGAAAAAAATTGCATTCAATGTTAAAATCAGTTTTTACAATAAACAGGGGACATATATACAGCAAAAAAATAATAGCGAAAGATTGTGCTCAAGTGTAAAATGAGAATATTGTTTTGCGAGAGGCACGAATAACTGGCAATAGTATATAGTCAAGTTTCTTACTGATTATTGGTGGTTTTATTGAGCAATCAATTGTTTCCCGCAGATACTGAACAGTGCAAAATAAAATCTACGACAAAAGTTGTATTTTCTTTCGGATGGCAAAAGTCAACCATGCATGAAATCAAATTTATATGAATTATGTAATTTAGCTCAATGGAGCAGCCAGCACTGTTTACACCACTATACGTCGCCGTTACTAAGAGTGAATGATTAATGACAATGCATTGATTTACTTCTTTGGAATTGGATAACAATGAAAAACACATGACGCTAAGAATTTCCATCTACTGCACAATATAACTGAGGACAGCAATATCGACAGCGTGGACGACAAATGCGGGAAACACTAAAGCTCTCACCGGTTTAATCACTTGTTACTTCAACGCAAATGGCTACAAATAGAACACCGAAAGGTTAAGCACCCCATGAATTATTGAAGAAAATACCTTAATCGTACGCCAACCATGCCTTTAGCGAGCATATCACATTTGCCAACAATCACACTCTTAAAGAGAGTGATGCCTTAAGATATCATTCCACGTAACCTTGGAGAGACAGCGCAGCAGATTTAGTATCCACGCTTTCAGATGCCTTAATCTCTTTCGCGAGAATAGAAACGCGAGTGGAGAAAGCAGGAAACTTCAGATGCTGCTTTGACTGCGTCTGTATGCCTCAATATCTGGCCCGATACCGGGGGCAAAAATAACTTAACGCGAGTCGACCGCGGCTGGCCGAGGTGTCTGCCAACGAGGGCGCAAGGGGCCTCTTGAGGGTGTGGGTGGAAGGAGAGGGAGGAGACT
Source organism: Hetaerina americana (assembly GCF_022747635.1). NCBI lineage: Eukaryota > Metazoa > Arthropoda > Insecta > Odonata > Calopterygidae > Hetaerina > Hetaerina americana. Next base: position 8,694,584 of record NW_027287095.1, read on the forward strand.
GCCGAGGTCCACTTCATGTCCAGTTGGCGGGGGGAGACTGGAGTTTGGTAGGGGTAGAATGAGACACGAGGGCGGTAGCCTTTAACCGTGGGTTCGGAATGCGTCGTCTTATTTAAACGTAAACTTTACACACTGGCGAAATTAAAGTAATTAATTACCCGAGGGACATTCAGGATTAGTTTAATTTCATAAATTAGAGAGATTGGGACGAAATCATTAGTGCGACTTGTTTCATAGTAGCTGTTAATTCCGCTGAAATGGTTTGGTATTTCCACGGCACCCGATTACGGGAAAGTCTCCGCGGGTTTTCCACCTGGCGGTCAAGGTGCCAGCTGCCGAATTTCCGATGGAATAGGAAAGTTACCGAAACGTCGGCAGCTGACGCCTTGACCCGCTGAAAAACGGCGGACATTTCACCGCAATTCAGGCGGTGTTGGTTCGAAGGAAATTTTATCAAGGTACTGATCCTAATTTTTTAAAAACCTTTTGCACAGTTAATAGACGAAAAGGATACAACTGTGCCTTAATATTAAGGGAATTTTCATCCATGAACTTAGGCCAATTCCTCTGTGCCACAGATCCAGGCAACTGGAGGATATATATATAATTTAGTTGAGGTTTTCGTTAATTTGGTGAAATTACATAATGGTGTTAAAAATAGAATCTGCCCCCAGGCTTTTTGGAAAGAAATAAGTTCTTACTTCCCGAATCCTTCTTTTCAGCACAAGTGCATGGTTGAGAATTCTTTGGATTACATGAAAGATTCGTCTTTTAATACAAATCCCCAGTGGATATAAACAGGAAGGCCTCCAGACACTTCCAACCCCCCCCCTTCCGGACGCACGCCGGGAGTCCAACCAATCAACTGTCACTCGAGGGGGGGAAGTGTCCGGCTGTCACCAAAAGGAGAGAGTGTGGGCTGGTTCCGTGACCTCACCTTGACTTTCCTGCCGTCCACCGTCTCCTCCTCAAACTCCTCGCCCAACTTGAAGGAGATCTCGCTGTTCTTGAACGTCGACGATGTCTTCAGAGTGTATGTGCCGTCCTTCTCCGACACCTCCACTGTCGGGGTCACGGCGTTGCCCATCTTACGGGTCACCAATCCAACGCCTGGGGGACAAAGAAATAAAAAGCGATGGATGAGACAGTGAATTTGTCATGTGTTGTTACTAAAGAAATTAGGAAATTTTCAGCAATTACGGGGTCAAGTTGCAAAGGTTCGAAGAATACCTTTAATGATGCGTTCTCTTCGAATACTAAAAAAAATCTAGGATTTCAAAAGTCCTTTTTACTTTAATATCTAGTTAAGCACTGTAGACTAGATTTAACTGACTAACTAATGCCGACCATTCTTTAACTAACTAAATGGAATTTGGCGTTTGTATACTATGGAAATGATTTGACAGTTTCAAAATATATAACAAGTATTGACAAAGTTTTTAAACTCGTTTACTGGTTAGGTACTTCAGCGCAAATCCACTACTTTTCGATAGCTTGGGAAAAAATTGAAAAAAGATCCATTGTTTCACCGAATCTGATTTTTTAGAATATCCTTCTGCACAAAAAACCCTCCCCATGCTTTATGCCATGGTGCGTCCTTCACACAGTACACTCGAGTGATAAGTCCGGGATTTCATTCCATGCTGACGCACAATACGCGGAAATAAAATCGGCAGCTGTCACCCGGCTGCCAAACTAAATGCGACCGCCCACACCCGCGCGGCACGGCACCAAAATCCCCTTAGCCTTGCCCTTTGCGCCAGTTCCAATATAGCCGAGTCATAATTAAGAGGACGGTCGCGAGGCGACGAACGCAACTGCTCACTTTCGCACGGTATTGGCCTCCATAGAGCGAGCAGTGAGTGACATTTCGTCCACTGCAGTTTAGACACGGGAATCCGCGTCATCCCGCCGTGGCAAGGGAAATGAATGCATGGGATGACGGGGTAGCGACGCATTTAAATGAGGACCAGAGACGTCGGGACGTTACTGCCGAAAGAACTCTGGCTTTTCCTCTAAAAAATTTGAGGTCCTTAAAAAATTGAAGGCCAGGCTTGACAAAAATCAAAATATTTATTATTCAACTTTAAGTTAAGTAAGTCCTAGTGAATACCCGAAGTGCAGAAGGATTTACGGATCGACATTGGAACGAAGACAAGCCTCATGAATTATTCGAATTAATCGCTTTCGTCCGATTTTTGCGGGGTCAGTTCCGATTTCGGCCACGTCGATTCATTGGTATGCATCGGGCATTGTTTGGCGAGATCCATTCAAGGCAGCGCAAAATCCGTCGACTCCATTAGAGCCACCTCATTAATATTTAATGACTGATTATAATCAAATAACACCCTAACAAGTATCCGTGTTCGAGAGCCTCTTCCCTTTTTAAACAGGAAGACACGCAGGTACAGCTAAGAATATCCCTACCATCTGAGGGTCCAGATCCGGGAATTCCCTCGACCTTAACAGGGCGTAGAACATCTTCTCAGGAGTTGGCAATGATTTTCGATTGAGAGCCACCACATTAGGGAAAAGCATTGTGGTCGATGAATTAAGTACCAATTAGACAGTCTTAAAAAATCACTTTTTGACAACATTTCAGTATGTCCAGGGGTATTGCGAAGAATATTTATATCTAATTTATATACGCCATTCTCCATTTGGTCTCAGAAAATTTGAGGTTCACTCCCCCTCGCCCTATATATGACCCCCGAGCCTAACACCAAAATTTCACACTCTTTAACGAAATAACTAAGTGGAAAGTGGAAACTTGACGAACTTTATTGTTTTACCAATACGGAAACCATTTAATAAGTATAAAAGTATAATAAAACAAATCGCAAGCCAGTTCTACTTCGTTTGTCGTGGTGGTTGGGAGCATTCATTTTCGGGTTAAAGTCTATCACTAATACAAATAATCCTAAATGCATAGAATATGGTGTCCATTCAATGTTTCAAAAATACAGTGATTATTCTTGAGCACCGATGTTTCCGACAGAGGATTCCAACGATGGTATACTCCATTTTTCATGTCAGAAGAATGATATCAATTTTCGCCGTACATTCGATAATGGGGTGGGGGAATCTAGTATATTCCGCGAAGGACCTAGAGGGCCAGGAGGTAGGGGGGATTAATCCCGCTTGGCGGCAGAGGAAGCGGGGGGACACCGAGCAGCATCGAGGCAGATGGCCCGGCGGAGAGCACTGATTCGGAAATGGAGCAGAGTGGGCGGAGGCGAGCGCGTGCGCCACGTGGTCGCCTTCTCTCCCCCGCCGTGGAGAGCACCCTCGCTAACAGGGCAACTTGGCAACGGAGCGGGGCAGGGACTGGAAGCTGGAGCATCTGCAGCACCAGGTCGCAGGGATAAAGCCTTATCGCACGGAAACGAGAATCATTCTCTCCCTGGACCACTCGCGCGTCTTAAGCCCCGTACTACGCCGTCTGCCCCACCCCCCTCCACAAAGCCTCACGGCGTCCATCGTATCTTTTACGGTGCGATGGCCCTGAGGAGACCACGTGCGACTTTCCGACCACGTGATCAAGAGGGAACTCGCGCTCAAAAGATCAGGAGGCAGCGAGAACAGTGTACAGGCGCTTCAGTTTGTTACCACACCATGTCAGAAGCTATGAAGTACTTTCCCTCCACGTCGAGAAATAGAGCTCTGTTCCGTAAGAATGGAAAATGTTACTTTATCAAATTATTCAAAATGGAACCACGGTAATAAGTTTCAAAGACGAACAAATGGTGGAATTTTCGTCGCAATTAACCAAATGAAATAATTTCTTTATCATTGAATTGCTACTTTAATGACCACTGCCACTGCTTGTGCCATAAGTATCATATTGATGGTCCGGGAGAATTCAAACCGAGGATTACTTTCTGCCAGAACCGTACGCGATTGCACACATCCCATTTCAACGGATACCCCCGTGGTTCACATTATACTGCTGATATTCCAAACTGTTTGACAACATTTCGACATCGTTTCACTCTTCCTTACGATGGGAAATTAACTTCAATCTCCCACATGCCCGTTTGCCACCCATGGCGGCGGCACTTTCATCCCACGCAGGATGCATTCCGGTGCATCCAGTTTCACGACCGACAGCTGGATGCAGATGGGACGAGGGGAAGCATGCACCCTCACATCCACACTGCAATCCCGGGGCAAAGGAGACCGCCCAACCCAGGTCGCTCGAGTCTGCACGACACCCTTAGCAGCCCATCCCGGTGAACACTTGAGGGCAGGAACACAGACGTCCACATACATCCCGAGGCACCGCTCTTTCAAAAGGAGCCCAGAACTCAGTCGACGACGCTTAATTTCGGCCATTCCAGCCATTTTCCTTCAACATCCACTACACGAACCCTGTTTCCCGCCGTTTTCTTCACAACCGACATCCGCTAATTACGTGGATGGGGGACGCGTAACTGCTACCGGCCAATGCTCAGAGGATCGCAGGAGAAAGAGTAGGGGGGGGGGCGTTTTGGCGCGCTTCGGTTGACGCGAAGGCCAGCGTCCTCTGCGAACGGTGGTCTCGCACTATGACAGAGACAACAAAGGCCGGCCTTGGGAATATTTCAAAGCCGTGCACCACTTCACCCTCTCCCCCCGCCGCACCAACGCGCGCGCCCACACCAACGCATTAATTACTGCGCCTTTCCTGTTGGATGGGCAATTCGAACGGCGAATTTGGAAGAGACAGTAAGTCCATTGAACCGAGTTTTACGCATGGTGTGCGTTTAAACCGCATTAATGATCGAAGCTAGGGTTGCTCGTCTCATGCAGGAGAGAACGCAATGAGTTAAAAATATCCGCAAAAAAATCTGTCTTACATCAAGAAAGGACTAACCCTTAAAATGTTTTTGGTAATATCTAATACATCCTTCGGAAAAAAATCAACCGATAAGGGATATTTGCAAACAAATGCACCTTTAGAGTGGTCATGTGTGGAGAAAAATTGTTACATGGGGCAGTTTAAACAGCACAAAATTATATTTAAAAATGTGACGATTCGAGTGAATATACTTAACAGATGATGGATGTACTAAAAATATTTTTTGAAGACGGAAGTGGAGGAGTTTTTTTTAGGTACCCTGCAAGCACCTGCAAGGGTGTATGGCAGGGGGTAAATACCCGCCAGTCAAAGTTTGGAGCAATATAAGAGTATCTTTCTTTCTTCCCATAGCCCGGTCCCATTAACTTATTCTGGTCCCTTATCGCTCGTGGAAAAAATGACAACTTCAACCTATCTGTTCTAAACAATCTCTAATTTTATTGATCTCTCTCCTACTATACTACGGTGGGACTAATAATACATTGTCGCCGTCAGCGCTTAAGACTTCCTAATTTAAGTAAGATGTTAAATCTGTGGTTTGACCTTCGCTACATTGAGCGAATCCCAACCTTGCTGCTCTAATAACTTTTGATACGCCTCCAAGTTTACCATAAAAGCGCTTCACAAATCTAGTTCCTCTAAGGTTAACACGATCCAATTCTGCAATCAATCCAAATTCGTGAGAACCCCATGTAAATAGAAGCATATTCTGAATGAGACCTAACAAGCGAAAGATAGTATCTCTTTTTAGACCTTTTCATCACATACTAGTATAGCAAGTATTCTTATAATAAATCTTCATTTTTTTTAGCGCGTCCGTTTAAAGTGTAAATCTGATTGCCAAGGGTCCCGACAGCGTTGCAAAGTAGCAAGGGCAGCTGATAAAGCGTCATCAGGATGGTGAAACGAATTGAAGACCGACAGGTTAATGAATTGTTCTTGCGTATATCCCTCAAGGTGAACCTGGGGATATCACGGTAATCCACTACATCGTCTACGAATTCTCCCACAAATTGGCGTCTGAGGTGACGGAATTGTTTAAAATGACGTCTCTTGGAGACGAAAGTAAAACTTACCGATCGATAGCGGAGCGGAGAAGGGGATTGGGGGAGGCATACAGTGAAATCCCATTCAACAAGCGACGAGGATACCACGTGCGCGACGCAAGTGCCAGCAAGGACATCACGGAAGTGAGAGAAGATCGAAGCTTGGGAAGAAATGTGAGTACCCGTCAGGGCCATAGATTCTTCAGGCCGGAGAGCGAAAACTACGTGCGCCGACCTCTGAGGGAAGGGTGGGTCACCCCAACCTCATGTTTACGACAGCAAGCTCCATGACCACCCATTCGTCCACTGGCTTGTCCTCTGAACGCACTCCCACCGATGGGTGAAGCAACCCTACACGCGACAAATCACCAAAAATTCAAGTTTTATTCCCCCAATTCAACACCGCACCATCGGCAAGTGCGCCGTGCGCATTTATGCAGTGCATATTGATGACTCGGGGGCTAGTTAACTTTTTAAAAATAGACATTGCTACATAGGCTTTTTTTCAACCACTGCAGATATAATGATACTGTCAAGGGTAAGTAAGAAAATTCCCCAGGTTCACGCCGAGGAAGACGTGCAAGAACAGTTGGTTAACTGATTTATTCAATTTCGTTTCACTATCCTAGGACTTGGGGGTCAACTTTCATATTAAGCCGAAATTGGCACGCCTCGAACGCCAGTCGAGGAAATCAGGGTGTGTTCACGCACACGGCGGCTGCTTCTTCCGGGTCGAACACGGCCCTCAATATGACGGATCAGGCTGCCCCCTACCCGACTCCCAGCCTCCTCGCAACCCCCATGCAGACCCCAGCGAAGAGGACCACCGAAACAGCGAGCAGACGAACGGTCTCCCCCCACACCGCGGATAGCGGCATATTGATCTGCAAAGCGAAGCCTCCCCCTTCTAAAAGCACCCCCTCCCACTCAGTCACGCCACCGCTTCGATCAGACGACAGGGGGCTGGGAGAGGCCAGGCTCGGGGTTCCAGACTGGAATGAGACGGGGGCCATGGGAGTAGTTTTAGGGAAGGCTCTTCCCCCCTTGTTCGGCCGCTGGAGAAGTGTGGAGCGGTACAAGAGGGAGAAAGGGTGGGGGAAAGAAGGGGTTCTGGAACTGGAGGGGAGGATTTTGTGGCGTGAGCCGGCAGGCGAGCTGCGATAGGGCCTGGAGAGTATCACGCCACCTACGGGAGGGGAGGGGGAAAAGGAACGGTCGAATGTTGAGGGGGTGGGGGTCCTGGGTGTTGCGCCGAGGGGCAGAGGCGTGGGTGGGAGGCGGCGCGGGAGATTCGTACGCGCGGGACGACAAGAGGCGTGGCCCCCTCCCGGCATTTCTTCCCACAATACGAGAGAAAAAGACGGGTCGAAGGCGCCGTGTTTTTGCACCACCGCATTGAAAGTGGTTCCACGTGCACGATGCAGCAGCACGCAACCCCGCGAGTGGAAGAAAGAAATCTCCGTCCAACCGTCTGTCAACGCCCTGAAGAGAATCAACTTATGGCTGAAACGGACCTTAATTCTTAAAGAGTATGTAATTGTCGCAGATAATCTTTTGAAGGGCTATAAATCAAAGACATCGAATTAACGACTAGGAAGACACTAATATTGTAACTAAAAATATCATTTAAACTTCATCTCCAGTTAAGGGAGCAAATCGTGAAATTTACATTCCTCTTGAATGCATTAGGATACACCCACATCCCATTAATATTCAGTTCCTCTTTCGATACACATGGTTTCAATCGATAGTGTGGGATCATCGACTGACAGGCCCGGAGCCTACGAAATTTTGCTCTACGAGGGCCCTCCCCCCTGGAATGTTTCACCGATCATTAAACTGCCGCCAATATTCATCAGATGATGAACACATTCAACTCCACAATCTCGAGGTACCTACCGTAAGGAGTGAGTATTCTATTTAACTTGTTAAAGGTCTTTGAGATATCGACACGTAGTTTTTTGGCGCAGGTTGCAATGAAAATAAGACGACCTGGACAAAGTGACCACATGCTATGCCAGGCGGATGAACAAATTTATTACCAAAAAATCAGTTCAAACAACTTCATCCGAATGAATAAATATGTTAAAGCCATCAGTCTTGAGGTTCGATAAAATCTAGTTTCTAGATATTCACGAAAATGACTTGTCTTCCGCGCTATTAAGTCTACATTCATTCGTGGACTTACGCCAAACGGCAAATATGCATTACCTTAGGAGTTACGTTCTTATAGAAAATTACTTACTCGCAAGGTGAGAATTTTCAAGGTTTGCAATCATACCGGTTTTTGACTCCGGGAACTCTTGACATACGGTACGTAAGAAAACGTCGCAGCAGTTTCATGCATTAAAAAATTATTTAAATTGTTTTTCCTACAGCAGCTAGATATCCATTCAGCCAAAGCAAGCCCACCGATGCGCAGGGTCTTTAGAGATAGCCCTAAGGACAATACACGAGAGATTAAGGAATTACACCTTTGCAATGAAAAACTATTGCCAGCTTTGGAAACTAGCCTGGCTTGGAATAAATACGTAAAACATCTAAGACTTCAGGTGTGATACTAATTGGAAAAAGTACGAGTAGGTAAATATATGAACGCTTGAGAAATCTTCGTTCTTTTGAGTTGAAACAAGAATACCAATACAGTGCAAGTTTCTTATGGTGCGACGGAAGTTTCTTCTCAGTGTAGATAAAATTATCGACTTTCGGCCAGACCAGTTCATGTGGCGCACGCGTTCCTATCCCGTGGGAATTCTCTTCCCTGACCTCTGCACCGACGGGTCGCCTCAAGACGCCTGTCGCGTATCTAACACGCCACCGAAATCAAGCGCCAATCGAGGGACTCTGGGCTCAAGGGGAGACATCAATATTCTTTTTCATTTAGCATTCCCGTTCAATCACACCCTCCCTCTAATTGCATTATATAAATTCTGATCTCAATTTGGCAGCGATGTTAATTCAATCTTCCGCAAAGATTTACTATTACACGACAATGTGGGCTGCAATATCGCAACGATATCCATTCGCGAATAGTAATTCCTGGAATAAAACTTTCTTAGCTTGTGTTTATCATCAGAGATTCTGACGCGTAGTTTACATAAGAGCCGGTGTTTCGCCTTTGACGTCGCTTCGCGGTCTTACGAAGTTCGCGCCAGCGGAGGACAATCCTAGGCGGGATGGGAAGGGGGGGAAAGGGCCTTTGGGGGGTGGGGGAGGCTAAGGAGATCAAAACCACAACGGCACCTGTTGCGGATTGTGGGCGAAGGGTCAAATCGAAGGAGGAAACGGGAGGCCCGTTGAGGGCGGAATCACGCAAGTGCACGCGAGCCGGAAGTGACAGAGTTGATCAAGAGGGGTTCGATGGAGAGGGTGGAAAATGCGCCACGAATTAAATCCACCTCGAATAGGGGTTAAGTCTATTGTTTGCTTTAATTATAGCAATGATTATTTTTAATTCCCAAATTTAAAGTAAAATATCGCCAAGTCCAAAGCGAAAACTTGGGTGGACGGTTGGAAGTTGCCGTCCTCCCTAGGCACCATTCTTTACGATAAGAAAAAGAAAACCCAGTTTGAAATGACAATCTCCCTCGTCCAAAACTTAAAAACCAGTTTAGCAAACGATTAGATCAAAAGATCGTCAAGTAACAAAAAGGAACTAAACCAAGTCGTTAGAGTGGTTTCACTGGCAGCAGTTGAGAGAAATCGTGCCGCCGGCAATATAATGCCACGTGTACGCGCCTGAGTGCAACTTCTACGTTGTTAGAGACGTGGCCATTCATCTTGTCTTGCGACAAGTAACAGCCTTCGATTATCTTTATCTGCGGCGAAGGACATACTGACAGGTCGGCTTCACAACTGGAACTCTCGCTCGCTGCAACATATAACGTTTCATATCAAGTCACTTCGCGACTTATTTCCACTTGTCCATTATCAATTATGCTCCTCCGGAGGATACGTTGTTTTACAAAAATAACATTTGAAATCCCAGCACAGCTGTTGAGGCAGTCAAATTGGTGCATGGGAGACATTGCGACATTAAATTCAGCCAAGAAGGATGAGTTCGCTCTAAGAGCAGATTTGAAAAAAAAGCCTTAGGAGGATTAAGCATAGAAGTATGAGTTTTCTTTCTAATCGTGCGTTATTCGATACAACAGGATTACAGTTCAACGGCAATTCAGATTTCTTTTTCCATATGTAGAAGTCAACGAAAAAACACGAGGGATTGAACTTCGGCCTAACTCCAGCTACCGTCAGAATAAGCGCGACAATGCCTCCGATCCGCGGCCACAGGAACCACCACCAGAGAGCCGTGGGGGTTTCGCCTTTCGGTCACCACGGAGGCCCCCCTATCCCCACACTGGACCACACAAAGCACGCACCACCCGACTCCCATCGTCGCATTTCTCTCCCGACCGGACGCCGTTCCCACGACCCTCTCAGTCACTCTCTCCACCCTCCATCTCGAGGGTGGTTTGGGAGGGGGTGAGATAGAACCGGAGGGGTGACTCAGGGACGGCCGCTTGGATTGAAGCCGGCGGGGAGGGGCGGAGGTGAAAAGGGCGTCATACACATGGGAGGGAGGAGACGCGGAGGCAGGGGGTGGCGAGGAACGCACGTGTGGACCTTCGGCGGGAGCAGGGCCCCGGGGGCAAGCCGTGAGAGATGAAGGACCGCGAAGAATAGAGGAGTCCGGAGATTGTTCGGGGGATCACCGGGTGGGGGACGGCGGCGTCACCCGGCGTCGGTGAATCCCACCCAACATTGACCCGGGCGCCGAAGTAGTCCCAAGTTTTTTTGTTCTCCAGAATGCATGAGCTCAAATTTTGTTCATTTTGGACAGTCGTGTAGTGTACAGCGATGAAATGAGCGACAATTCGTTTAAAGCCAATCGTTTTTATTTCGTTTACAATCCCAGTTGTCTAAAATATGCCGGGAGATTATTCAACCGTCAGTTCGTTTCTTATATTGGAGCATTACCAAATGATAGATTATGAAGATTCTATACACGACTATAATTTCAAGCCTATTCCGGGACAAAGCGGTGACAAACTACGTCAAAGACGTACATTTCCTCGTCCGATAGGCAAATGAGTGCCAGAATACAGATCCGGAGAGCGCTTTGAATAAAATGTCAGTCCACTTCATTGCATTAGCTGATTGGGGCACGAGAGGAGCCACGCACCGATTAACTCCTACCCAGGCCAAACTCTTATCCCGCCGATTCTGGAAACTGACTATCCCATATTTCTCAGAGCACTCCAAGAAACATTAAACTCCAGCAAACTGAAGTTGCAGAGGAAAAACGGACCTCGTTGCTCCGCTATGGTACAACCGATCATAAAATGCGAGGAGTCACATCATCCATTCACGTCCCGTGCATTAACAGTGGTGGTATATAAATAGACTGGAGACTGGTTTTCGATCACGTACGCTCGCTACCACCAATCACTGCCCACCATTTATCATGCGTGATTGGAAAATTACTTGAGTCCCCAAGTGACTTAGAGGCGGCTAGACGACTGGGAGAGACCGGAGGGAGATGTGGAAGGGAGGGGAGAGGTGGGTGGGGGGTTGCAGGCCAACGAGGACCCCCAACCCCAATACAAACAAAAGAAAGAGGCCGGGAAGACAAGGCAGGGAAGACTTTCGATGGGAATGACCGCTCCCCTGAGACGGAGCCGTCGTAAAACCACAACCACTGTACAAGCGAACTTGTACGAGTACAGGGTGATTTCTCTTCAGTAACATTTCCCGTGAACAGTTCGGCGACATCAAGTGATAAAATTAGAATTATCACAGACGCGCATACAGCAAACTTGTTTCTTTCGATAAAAATGCATGCTTTTCGATTTGAATTATCTAAGCTATGCACTGTTTTCGATGAGTTCATGTGGCGATTCAGAGCCAACTCATTGAAAGAAGCTAAGGGAGTACCAAAAAACACCACCCACGTAAACACTTTTCCTAAGAGTCAAAACTTAATTAAAAAACTTCAGATACCGACTTACAGAAGTGACAGTTGACTATGATCGCATTGAGGGACGCAGAATATCAATTTGAAATCGGGGTAGTTAAGTTTGTAGAAGTATCTAATCCATTAATCTGATCTTATAAATGTTCCCTAATGGCACGAGTTTATTGCCTATTAGTTAATGTGCGGCCTGTACGGAAATAAACCCATCCTGTGCAGAAGAAGGAATCGTCAATTATCTCAATGCAGTAAGAAGGTTCACCGGGCCTATTGACACTCACTAACACTCGTAAATACACAAGTACTCGACTACGCTAAGTACTTCCATGCACGAGCTGTTACACTAATTTGATGAAAGTAAATTCCAAAGAAACTGCGGGAGATGCCGCAACAGTGACTGAGTCATCCGCTAATGTGCATTTCAATGCAACAATTTCAGAGTGTAAACATCATTCGCCTTGACAATAATTTTTACACTGAAATTGTTGCATTGATGAAAGTAATTAATCCTCTCACAAAAGGAGTCTTTTTATAATGAAATCCAAGAGTTTCAAAGAAAACTCCGTTTTGGACACCAGAAATAACTAAGACCCCTGTTGAACAAGTGTTGTTTGAGGCTATCGTTGGAATGTCTCAGAGGAGATGGGGAGATAAGTTTTCTGGAAGAAATAAAATGAAAGCGCTGGCAGAGAAGCAATGCGCATTGCAGCGCATACAATCTCCGGAAGCTCCATGGAGATGAACACCGAAGCTTACGAGAGCGTCACCTTACGGCCGGATGACGTCAATGTACCGAGTGCTAGAGAAGGAGGGGGTAGAGGGACCCGTCTCCCTTTCCCCCAGAAGGGAGGAACCCCTCCCGCGTAAATGCGGAGCCGAGGGCAAAATATACCCCGCCGATGCACCTAGGGACAAACCAAACATCAAACGGCCAGAAAACAACGCCACCTACCCACTGCGAAGTTCTCTTAGCAATCATACCGCTGAAAATAATGAAAATGGATCAATCCCTATTCAGATCACCCTCATTAGACAATCCTTCGGATAAAGGCAGTCTAGCATTACTAATTGTAACAATACACTACCTGCCACCGTACCAACTGAACGGATTTTTAAACCAGCCAACCCAACGACGTTAGTAATATCGAAGTTTTGAAATCTTTAAACATTTATCATCCCCGGTATTACCGAATGAACCAACCGGTGGATATTAGAACCTCAAGAATATAATAACTGTCTATTTGAGTATTTTTACTCCAATGAGCAATGCGATGCGTTGATAGCGATAAATAATAGTCGAAAATAGTTACGTAGAAAATCTGGAGAAAGTTTTTTTACACGAATCTCGTAAAATAACTAACGATTCATATTGAACAGTATCAATAACTCTTATTGGTCCTAAGCGTTTTACGCAATCGTGGTGTTAATGCCTGCACAAATCCGGTGGAAGTTGACCGCATAACTGGCTCCATCCCACATACACAACCCTTTTGTGCCATCCGGTCCGGCGTAGTTGCGATTCGTCCTCGTTTAGAGGGGGGGGAGAGCCAGGTCGAAGCAATGAGAATCGAGTTGACGGTGCATTCCGTCGAGTGGTTGCAATGCATCGCAGGCCCGATCAGGTCAACTGCCAGTGTCAAATCCGAGCGTTGTAAATCGAAAATGGAAAACTTATTGCAATGAGAGCCGTCACACGTCTCAGAATGCACGGATTTGCGAGGATGAAATGAATCTCAAAAGAGTGCGGATTCAAAGCACTCCATGAGGGAACCCGAGAATAAATACCATTTCACGCATACTACGGTACTAATCCGAATCGAAACATATACTGCGCACCCTAAACGCCAAAACAGTGAACTAGAGGAGGACTTTAGTTGATACCCACGATCTTTGCTTCAATACATGGTTTTGAACTTTTATCCGATGTACCCAATCACTCACTTAACCCTTTGCAAGCACGTTTCGTTTGTTTCCATAAATTTCGACACCACAAGATTTGTCTGGCTTCTGCCACCATGTTTGTGTTTCCACCACAAATCACTTTAAGGGTCGAACGCGTCAACTTGCAGGTGTCAAACCGGGAGGATATTTATTTGCGCACGATAGCCTTAAAGCTGCTCTTTGTCGAAGGAACCACGAGACGAATGTTGACCTTAAGTCGAGAATTGAAAAACAAACAAGAAATCTCGTGCCAGGGAAACCACTTCCTATTCGTTATATAATCGTGCGAGTTTTGTGAAGCAAGTGTGACGAATACGGCGAAGAAGTGGCAGCCATAATATTTCAGAAACTGATGAAGCGAGGATCGTTTGTTTACAAAAACCACGGATGTCAAACTCGAGCAATCCATTGGGATTTAGCGTCCATGCCGAAATCGTCAGGACGCAAAGTTAACTATTGTTGCATCACCGATGAATCTAACCCCAAATAAGTCTTCTGCTGTCGTAATATAATATTCAGCCTTAACCCAGAAATTTCTTACTTTTTATGACTGTCCTAGACCGCGTACTTCTGCAACCACGTTCAAAAAGAAAAGAGTAAAATATTAGGGGATTGAGGAAAAATTACGTTCTCTCTGCGTCGCAGTGATTCCAGAACATTAAAATAAAAACTAGGTGCCGATTAAAGAGAAACAAGTTACCAATGAGATGCACAGTCATTGGCCACACGAAGAGCCTGGCAGGATGAAGAGTTAACCTAGGAGGATCACGAAGTTTTAACCTTAAGTGAAAATTGGAAGAAATGAAAAAATTTTCGGTGACCTTGAATAATCTTGGTAAATTCTTTTAAATCCACGGTACAAATCGGGCGTGAGTAGTTTAGTCGTGGCAGCGTCCGATGATCGCGAAATATTCCCAAGTAGTCACCAGAGGTCAATGGGGGAGGAGGAAGAGGGTGGGTGATAGCATTAAAGTGGCAATTGAAAACTTACTCCTCCTCTGACCTAAACAATCCCATGCCATCGGTTAGCTGGTGCAATATTTGATTTTCCAGCCAATAAAACTGGCCAAGTAGTAATTTGCAGTCTCATTAAGATACAAACGAGAGGTGGGAGGAGCGGAGATACGTCACGAAGCATAGCCTAATTTTGGTACTAAATTTGGCACAAAAATAGAATTTCACCAAAGCGGAATCTTCGTGAATACATCCATCTGGGAACTTCACATCCGCCGCTTCGGTCGCGAGGCGTGCAACGGAGTGAAAAGAAAGGGAGGTAGTGAAAAGAAGTGTGTGGAGAATGCCAGACGGGTAAATTATACCATTTGGCTACACTCACCACAAGTGCACGGGCACGAAACTTAAGCGGACCGGAGGGGGGGAAAAGGTTGTGACGCCGGATTGCTCGAAGGTGGCAATGCGAGTGTAGGGGGAAGGGGCTCGAAAGGACGTGGGAGGGTTGAATGTGACGTCACTGGTCGACGCGAAGTAGCGGGAGGAGAGTGGAGGTGGGTGGGGGTTAGTGGGGAACTGTGAGAAGCCCGCGAGGTGCAACGCCCGGCCCACGTTTGGACAACGCCGTCGGAAATAACAAGGAAGCACCCGAGTGCGCGACAACACTGATCAAAGCATCGCCTCCTTAATGGCCACCTCGGAATTTCGAATTAAAATAAATCTCTCAGCAAAACTAAATAGCCGACGAGGATTCCCTCATGCGAATAGGTATTCCATTCCACGCAAACCAAATCACAGTACCATCACTGGACAATGATTTCCAACCACTTTTCAAGAGAATAATATTCATGGCATCTCAAAATATATTAACATTCATTATTCACCAATAATGAAAAACACCATTTCATGGCCAGTTTATTAGGCCGTTATTACGCTAATGCGTTTATATATTATCCAGGCTGACTGATATGATCCTAGAGTCCCACCTTTGTTAATTAATCAAGTGGTCTCGATTCAATTTTAAATATTTTCTTGCTAATACACAACTTACCCTAAAGAAAAAGAAAATTAGTTTGAATTGTAGCGACTGCAATATTTACGTAATTTTAAGACCAAATGAACGGTTCATCATCCGGACATACGCATCATGCTCAGCTGGTGACCAACACCCACCGCCAGACGCCCTTGCGACGACTTGTGGGGTATTATTATGTAGGCGTAGATTCCATGCGAAATACTATTAAGCCACCTCGATAATGAGAGGACGAATGATAGCGCGAGGACAGAAATTACACCAATTTAATTCGAAAAAATCTAGGACATCTTCGAGTCAATTGAGTACGAAGAACCTTGTTCGAGTACTCATTAGCCACTAAAAGAAAACAAAAAGTCAACCGTTTACTTGGGAGTCGGCTGGGGTGTCATCACGAGGATGGAGGTGCGAGTGGATGGCGTTCGATCCCGGGACACAGGATGCACATTTGCCCCGCGCTCGAGGGTAATGGAGATTCAGAGGCTGGAAGAAATCGTGGTTACGAGGTGCAGGCGAATGAGGGAAGTGAGGGAAGAACGGGGCGGGGAGTGCGGGAGGGGAGGTAGGGGGCTACCCGAAACTGGGACAAAAAACACGAGTTCCCGTTAGATTCCACTAATGCATTCACACAAGGCAGCCTGTTGTGAATGTTTTAAATGTTAAATGCACACAGAACCCCCATATTAACTTGGCAGCTGCAGTCTCATTAATGATTACGATACGACTAAAAGATATTCTAAAAGAATCAAGGGTTGAGGACTATGATATGATCTGTTATTCTTTCCCGGCACGCGAGATTAAAATTGGGCAATTATTTCAGGCTTGGCCTAAGGTTGAATGGGGAATTTAAGCAATATCTTAAGATTTCTTGTGACTGACTACCTCCCTCCCTGATCCGAGTGAAAAACTCATCCGTTCACTTTTAGTTTCCACAGTTTTCCGTTTGAATCATGGTTCAATTCAGTTATACTTCTACAATATCGGTTAAAACTTGTCGCATAGATATTGAACAGGGTGGAGAACGAGGCGTGTTAAGAACTCCCTGCCACACCTTTTTGGTGGCTCGCAGGGTATGGTTGTAGATGTAGAAGAACATTCAAAACTTGAGACGAAGCAGTTTAATTCCACGCAAATAATTTCTTCAATTAATTTCATCGAGTACCTCATGCCGCACATCAATGCCGACTAGTAGGGCATGCATTTGATCCGCTCTGAGAGAAAGGCTTCAGTGAACAGGGAGGGGCATTGGAATGCACCCTGGCCCTAGGCGAGGTGTGAAACTCATGCCTGAACAAAAACGGCTCGAAATAACTGTAGTTCGATGTTTAAGGGAAAATGATATCGCAACCATTGCCACTGTCCCAAAAAATTGGACCCGGCAAATGTCAAGGACAGGTCAACTACATCCAGATAATGTTTATCTTCGCAGTGGTCCTGAAGGCGCCCTGGGATGATCAAACTAGAGTTAACGAACCAGTATAAGGAGAAACTATAGACTAGAAATGGGAAGGAGTTTGTCAGTGAGCAGGAGTGGTGGGGGGGAGGACGATTGCGTCGTCTCGTATTTGAAATTCTGGTCTCGCGAACGGCTGACTTTACAACGGCAGAAGACGCCGGGCGGTAAAAAATATCGAATATGGCTAGCAAGCGGCGTCGGTCGCGTGACATGGCCACATGCATGCATACATTCATTCATTTGATGTTGCTCGACCTAAGTTTTTGCTGCACCTTCACAGAGAGCGGAGCGAGCGAACAACAAAAAATCTTTCTCAATCTTGAAATAAAACTTGTCCAAGTAACCCGGCGATGACTTACCGTGGCGAAACCTAATACAAGAATATTCTTGTAGGGAAATCATCTTAGAATACACGAGGCGAGATTATTATTCCAACACTCGACCGATTTTCATTTGATAGGCCGAGGGTGTTAAGTATGTTAATGTAAAAAATTATATAGGCTTTGAGGTAACGTTTAAGTTAGTACACGACTGTTGGAAACATAACCCTGAAGTTCAAAATTTACTCTCAAGCATTGATTCGTCAAAAAGTGAATTCTAAATCCAAGTATTATGCATTTCATCTACGTAATTTAATAAGTTTTAAGTAAAATATCGCGAATCTAATTCTGCACTGAACTACAATTGAATATTTGACAGGATATTGCTGAGGCAGAACAATGGCAGGGATATCACCACTGGGCGAAGGAGACTTACGGAGGTCGTCGCCCTCGATAAGGCTATCATTTCGAGTGATAATGCCTCTAGCACATACATCATGCACTTGCGTATGTCACCGCTGGGGTGAGGCAGGGGGTGATTACACACCAATGCAACACCAAAAAATTAAGTTTTTCCAAATATTTAGTTTCGGATTTTGTAAAATAATTCTAATAAGAAATAAGAACTCCAGATATAAGAACTACGGTATTGCAGTAAGGTACAATTCTCTAGAGAGGAGCTGTAGGCAAAACGGACGACACGAAGACTCACTAACTAAAATGAATTAAAATACCTTTACAATTTACGGAAGAGAATCTGTAATTTAATCTTCGCTCCGTGAGCGATTCCCAACCTAGATACTTTAATAATTTTCATGGGCTACCCAGTTATCCATCTCAAAGTTTTACCAATTTCCCTCGCCAACGCCACGCTACACGCGATCCAATTCGGCAATCAACTTCACGAGGATCCCGTGCCAAAGTACTTTCAGCTTGTTCTAAATGAGGTCTAACCAGCGTTAGTCGAGAATTTTCCCCGACCTTTTCATCACTTCTCCCCGATACTCTCCTAATACATCCTAGTTATAGTAGGTTGATACAAGGTATACTTTTTGAAATATTCAGGATATCCATTTTGTGAAATGCACGATCAAAGTGACGCAAAATCGCCCGGTCGAGCTGGAGGAATGAGTCCCCTCTTTCAAGTGGTTATTTTTTCCGGTCAAGTGAAAGTTAAGAGAAATTCAGAACCCTGTGCGGATCTAGAGAAAATGCACGAATACAAGAGACGAGAGTCCGGTTTCAGGGCCAGGGGCGAAGGAGGGGAGCGGGGGAGGAGAGAGACGGCGGCGTCTGGAAAGGTCGCCTGAGAGTGGGCTGACTCGCGAAACGTGACTAACTGGGAGACGATTCAGAGGCGTCTGACCGAAGGCACTTAAGGGGGGCTTGGGATGATGAGACTGGAAAACAAGGGGTTGAACCGCGGAATGAAGATTGGAACTTACCGGGGGATGACGGGGTGCGCGGATGAGTAACGCGCCGAAGGCCCGAGAGAAAGTTCTCTCCCGCCTAACGGAATCTAAAGACAAGACTACACTACCCCAGTTAAACCCCTCCTCAACCAAAAAATACTCGAGGGAAATTGACAGGAGGAGAGAGCGTACACCGAATTGCAAAAATTCGTGCACCTCTAATTATAAACCCCGCGGCGAGGGAATCTGATGACAGAACGACCATTGTCAGCCCCGCTCTCACTCCCCCACGAGTGCATCCAGGGAACACTTCCCCATACACTCATGCACACATTCCCCGTAATGAGCGAAGACCCTGGTAGTAAAATTCAGGTATCAAACATGCTTTCGCCCGGAGAGTCATGCCTTCTTGTTAAGAGTGTGTAAGTTATCGTACAGAAAAACAACAGAATCTGTAAATATTAGTTCCCGCTAATATTGAAGGATGAGTGAACTTAACTTGAGTTATTCGCCACCGCTATTCGAAGCTTCGAATAAAATTAACGACTGAACTCATTAGCACAGGCACGAAAAATCAATTTTGAAGCAATGACCTTTTATCACACGTGCATCAGTTCATTCCAGAATTTTTAGGAATGGGCTAGATTAAAACATTCATGTTTTTCCGGTTTCATTCAAACTTGAAATGAGTTCCTTGGCAATAAGGTGAATCGGCTAATGACAATACCAATTTCCCCTTTAGAAACTGGTTAGCCAAGTAAGTGTCTAGTTAGTATACACGTGCCTCTATACGGGTCAGACTTTTCCAAAGTATACACAACCGCTAGAAAATATAAAGTAAATGTCTGATTAAAATGATATTTCAGAGAAAATCAAGGGGAGCAGGAATTGCCAATAAATACGATACGATAAGAAGGAAAGAGGAGAAGATATGGAATTCTTAGGGACGTGGAAAGGTGTGGAAGATACCGCCAAACGATAAGAGGCTAAAGAGGCGCCCCAAAGACAATAGCAGTTCATGTAAGTCCTTAAGTAGTGGACGGAGAGTTACTTTGATTCCATTGAGAGTTCTATACAACATCAAGAGCGAGTAACTGCTGATGCAGCAGGACCCTGTCCTCCCACTCGGGGAGACAACACAGCGGTCGACACCAGACGCGGCGAGCCGGGAATCTTCAAGATTAGGAGCCTCCCCTCAAGGCGGACGACCCCCTCCATCAAAGAATTAATACCCGTCCCCGTGGGGTCTATACAAAGGACTTCATTCTTATTTCCGGGCCTGTTGTGGATAATCACGTGGGGGCCGGTGCTATTTAGCGGAGACCGGAAACGAAATCTTTATCTGGCCGTCCTCTAGCAAGTAGAATTGGAATGAACCAAGCCGGCGAGAAGAAAACAAAAAGATAAGTACTGTGGGAATGATGGGGGGGAGGGGAGACACTGACGCGGCGGAATAAAGCGACTGGCACTGGAAATTTCAAGAAGTGATCCCCCCACCCGAGGACACGAGGGCAGTTTTCAAAGATATTGTCTCACTCGAATTCAGTCAATGCAGTCAAGAATAATCCCTCATCTAAAATATTTCCTCCCTTACGATTGATACTAACCATAGCTTCATGACAAGGCCCTTACGAAATAAAAAGTAACATTTTTAAGTTTGTAAGTGCACGGAATAAAGGAATCTTTTGAAAACTTGAACGAAACTCACGCAGGGCGTCAATATTTATTCCATTGCCGAAGTATTAAAAAATAGCATGTGCAATTTAGGTATGATACGATAAGGGCATTAAAAGTTTCCAAATTTATAATTAATTACGTTTTATGCGATTGAGTGTTTTCAGGGCGGCCCATCAAGTTGGATGTAGATTTTAATACGCTGATTTGTAAAGAAAGTTTAAAAATCTAACATTTCCCGATTTTAAGCATAGACATTCTAAATTTCGCATCATTCATCAATTTTTTCATTTATTCCTTGCCCCAAGATAGTGCCGTCACAATCTTCCATTTTTTTCATTCCCCCAAATACGAAGTTTCAGTATTACGGATTACTCGAGGTGTCTTAAAGAAGGGTCACATGAATCTTCGACTTCAATCTCATCCCAAGGCAAAAAGACTGACCTAAAGCTATGGAAGCAAGTGCAGTACACATTGGCTATGTGTATATTCGCCAACTTCTCTCTCCAATATTTAAAAAAATCTTAAATAGCTAACGTCAGGCATGGGTGGGAGGGTCAAGAGAAAATCTAGAGATGAATACATTTTGCTCCAGGTCTATTCCCGGAAAGGATTCTAAAGAAGAAATTCCATGCCTTCCATGAGGAGGAGACCGCGACGGAGAAATTTAATTGCTGAAATTGCACGCGCGGTCAACGGCCCCTTCGTCGTCTAACGCACCCAACCCCCTCCTATCCCCGCCATTCCGATACAAAGACAAGGGAGCAATTGAAAATTGAGAATAATCAAGTGACTAGTTGAAAGACACGGGGTCGGCCGACTCTTCGATCCATCCAGCGCTGTGTGCATTAGTAGTCATTTCATCCACCGTCTCTAAGGAGGGCAATAGAGACCCACATTTCATTTTGAGAATTTAGCGGAACTACTCTAGAAATAAACTGTCCCCAATACGGGCCATTAGGAATCGATGCCATTCAAGGATTCTGCGAGATAAATTGCGATTCGAAAATCACCATGAGCGATTAAATTTATCTATGAAAATTTAATTAAAGCAGAAAAATAGTCACGAGTCTGCATGTAACCTAGTTCCAGGATTCAAAATGAAAACCTTAATTATGATACCGCAGAACTATTTCGAGAAACACGGTCGAGCCTTCACCTGCATGTGAACCCAGAGAAAGAACAATGTCAGAACGGGCTCCTAATGCCAACTCACATTTTCCCGAGAACTCCCTGCTACGCAGAGCAAGAACTAATTGGACGGGAGGAATTATCAGAGAACGAGATAATGTGGAAATAAAGTAATCAGTAAAAGAAATCAAAGAATATTGGCAAAAAATGAATATTAACATCCGTGCGTTTGCTTAAAGTAAAATTACACTTTTTTATTTATATAAACTCTGCAAGCCGCCGCCAGGGTGTGTGGCAGGGAGTGAGAAAACACCAGAATAATTTTACCCCAACATGAGCCAACCACGGTCGAACAATATTAAGTAATGCTGCAGGAATCGACAAGTCTAATAATCAAGAATTAACCATTGGATTAGAACCCATTACCTGTTTTATGCGGAAAATAATTTAAATACCATATTAGACTGCTCTCGCTAACGAAATTTCTTCATCGATGCAATAGCCAAGTGAAATGCACCCTGCGACAAGGGAAAAAATGATGAATGTGAGAAAAAGGGCCTATAGGCAAATACATTTAAAATGGGAAGTCTAATTCAGCTTGGGGTTAAATTCACATTTTTTACGTGTTGTCCGAGTAAAATTGTAACACACAAACAAGTGGAACCTCTTGACCTAAGTAAGGTCTTTGAATAAAATTGGCATTACGGGGCCGACAATGCTACGTCACCCATGTCATTTAGAAGCCACGGACATAATTGAGTACATTTTTTATTACAAGTTACCCAAACATTTTACGCAAGCCTCCACGCAGGAAAAGGTCCGAATAATAATGAGTGGAATTTAACTAGACGAAATATTCGCCACAAAGGGAAACTAGGACCGCACCACTGCTTCCGGTACAAAATTCCCTCGCCAACTTAGGCATCCGTTCGTCTCGTGATATGGAATTTCGGAGATATAACTGCCAGACTTAGTAAGCAGGAAAATGAGGCTTATGTTGAGAGGATGAGAGCCATAGCCTGCCTGCACTACATGTCTGCCTGTTAAGGATAACTATGACACGAGGCAAAGTACCTGGAATCTATTTGAATACTGCGAAACAAGCCCTTGAATAAATTATGGACACTTAACAGAAAACTATAACGTTCCCATTCGACCGAAAGGTGGATCGACTAGTTCCAACAGCAATAGTTCCGACGCGAATGATATTGCCTAGAATGCATTTTTTTTAAACTGCCAACATTTTAAGCGGAATCTAGTGACAAGATTAACAGTAATGCATCCGAAAGTTCCATCGATCTAAGATCAATCGTTTTATTACTTCGGCAGAAATTAAAACCATGCGTATATTGTAAGTCCTGAATTACTAGCTAACTTGATCGATCACACCGAAAGAAAATAAACGCAGGAGAACTAACGGTTTAAGTAATATGACCCAAGGAGGAAAAAAAGAGTATGAAAATGAATCGGAACCGGCTGCAAAGTAGATTGACGGGGCCGGGGGAGAGTACTCATTCCTTTCACGACAACGCCCCCACATGCACAGCCTCCGGCGTGGAGAGAGGATTCTGATCACATTATTTCGCTGTTGGAACCAACCACCGCCAATGCTCACGTCGACGACTTAACCCAACGAGTTAGTTAAGACTCGTGAACATTAAGTTTCCGGGGGCCACGAGAATTGAAAAAATCACTGCCCCAGATCGTGTGGGAGGTGTGCTTGTCCCTCGTGGGCCAAAAGGAATGCTATAGAGGATTGGTGAGGGACGTCGTGGAGGTGGAGAGAGAGGAGGAGGGGGGGGAAAGAGACCGTGAACTTGAAAATCCGCGCGAAAGGGAAGATTGGAATTCCTGTAGGGTCACGCACGACCAGAAACGCCACACCTCCCCGCTCGATCCCTCCCTCTCCTCGCCATTCCAAACGGTGTTTCCCAAGAAAAATTAACGAAACTGAGAAATAGGTAGTTCCATCGCCTGGAGGGGTTACCGCGCGACTCGGCGACAGGCGTGCGCGAAAGAAAAAATATGAACCGTAGATAATCGCACGCACGCGTAAGTTTTCCCCAAAAATGAAACTCGCCGGCCCGGTTTCCAAAATCATTCGGCCATTTCATTCCCTCGTCTCAAAACACGCGAGCACGGCACACGATATTACACCGACGCGGATTCGAACGCAAAATATATATTTGAAAAAAAACTAATGACACTCGGGACAAACTTCGCGCAAGTCTTCCTCCACACTATCGATACACAAATACACACACACACACACACGCACTACATGGAACTAAAATGTGGGTTGGGAAGATATAAATCTTTTAAAAAATTTGACACAAAAGACTCACCGAGAGCCTTCATGTAATCGTCGAAGTTCTCGCTGGAGATCATCTTGTACTTCTTCCCGGCGAAATCCATGGCGAATGTGTGACTTGGGTTTTCACAAACGGCGAAGGTAAGCTAGTAAGACGGCGGCGTTCGGATGGATCGACGACTGGTCTCGGAGGATACCGGCGGAGTGAGGACGCTGGTGTCATGTAGCAGAACTATATAGACTCCGGGAGGGGGGGAGGAGGAGTGGGCAAGGGACGCTCAGCGAGAGGGGAGGCGTCTGAGGGAGCGGAGGAGGAGGTAGAGGGGCGGGAGAAGGGGTCGTGGCTGAGGCGAGGGACCGGTGCACGCGGCATGTGAGGGGGACGGGGAAGGAGGGGGTTTTGAGGGGAGGGGACAGGCAGGGCGTTTGGCGGGAAGAGGAAGAGGGGGGTGGGGAAGAGAGGTGGGGAGGGTGCGCCTTTGGAATGGGTCGGAAGGAGATGGAATTAGAGGGGATGGTGAGAGTGGAACGACGCCGGGAGGGGAGGAGAAGTACGTACACACACTAAGGCATCCATGACCGTAGAAGAGTGAGTGAGTGGAATGGGACTCTGGACAGGGGCTTGAATGGGAAGGGACGCCTGTGCCAATCGATAATTATTCAAAGGAAACGGATGTAATTGCGCCGACGTCGCGCGGCCCTGAAAATTCCTCAAAAAACCAAAGGCACTAATGGCGCGCAATACTCCGAGAATATTGCAGAGTGATTCCCAGGATATTATTTTGGGACCTCTGGCCAAGGTAGGTAGAGTACGTATATCGGTGTCCACATTCGTCCCTGTTGACTCGCCTCAATTTTTCGGGTGACGTTGAATTCAACCGACAAGAAAATGAATTTTGAGTTCTGTGGGCACTTTTGAAGAAGACGATCAGACCCCGGCAAAACCACGAACACGCTGGCCGACGACGGGGTGAAGCCGTCGATGACGGCAACCTGTCCGAGAGTTAATTTAAGTTGCCCCGTTAATTACTAAGCATTTAACCCCGTGCTCAAGAAAGAATAACCGGGAAGAAAAAGGTGATGTGTTATAAAAAAAAGTTCCTCCTAAAGCGATACCACCTTCGCAATTCTCACCTAAAAACTTGACACTGACACTGAGAATAATAATTCAGGGTCCACCTATGGTTTTGGTGACCCTAATACACAGTTAAATGCAGCCCGTCTTTTGATTTTTGCTTCGTCATCTTTCTGGAATTGGTACATTTGATTTCAATACCCATTAAACATTAAACGTACTAACGGACTTGGCATTAGATAATCCACATCCGTCGATTTTCACAATTTTATTCGGAAATATGAATATTAAAGTTGGATGGCAAAAAGTAGAGAAGGTAAACCAGTTCATTGGTTGGGAGACGAGCATTGGTTAAGTAGAAGAGCATTTAGAGAACTGCGTCGAATTATGAAGCATATAAATTGAGTAGGAAGTTGATGACGTATCTTAAAAAACACCCAAAACAATAAATAAGAATTACTACAATTAATATGTACAGTCAAGTTGATTATTTCCGATCTGTTAGTATGAAATGTGGTAGTGAATATACCTGGTGTCAACAGTATTGATTAAGTAAGATTGAATAAAGAATTGTTGGTCTATTTTCCGCCGTGCAAGACGAGAAATCAAATGCGAGAGCCTGAATGGATGCGCTAATGTTCGAATCGTCCCTCTGCTGTGGTGAAATGGGAATGAAAGAGGAAGGTGTTGTGACGCGGGGAATAAATTAAGAAAGGCGCAAGTACCACTGTTGATTTGACTAAAGCGAAGCCGGAAAAAGAAAAAACACCTGTTTTATAAAAATATATTTTTTGGTAAGCCAGTGTCAACATGTCAACAAATTCAGCAAAAGCTCGCGTTCCACAAGTATCGTATGTCAGATATACCTATAACTTAATACGAGAATCCTTTAAGTTCGTTAAGGAGGCATCCACAAACGTGTCTTCCTTCGTACTTAAACATTAAAAATGAATGAAGTTAAAAACTTTAAAATGGAGCCTTCAGTACAAGAGCAGTTGAATATTTTTTGGGCTGAGGCATAAATGGGAGCAATCTCTATCGCATGCAAGAGCTCTCATTTATTTCCGCAACCACGGAGGTTGGTTTTCATATGTACTCACATGGCGTATAAAGCCCCGCGGAGTGTGTACAATCGAGCTGGTCGTCGGGTTGGGCCGGAACCTTTCCCTGCGTCCTCAGTTAAGATCCCCGAAAAATCACTCTGCTAGAGAGATGTCACCGGAGGGACTTGAAAAATGGGCCACGTGCAAGGCCAAACCTGCATCCCGCCGCCGCCACTCCATTGACTTCTGCCAACCTCTCTCCCCAAACACAAGACACTCTCCGGAAACGACCACAGTATCTCTTCAAGCAAATTTTTAATTACAGCAATATTTTTTGTCAGTCATTTGTTTTCATGGAACCTTTCGCGTTTTATTATTAGGGGGCATTGTTGAGTTATTCAACCTTGTAAAATCGAAGCAGTTATTTCTATCATAATTCTATTCATTAAAGTCATTATTATGCTTATCACAATGTGTGCAATAAATGTACCCATGAAAATACAAGTATGGAAAAAAATGTTTTATGACAATTTTCAAGGAAAATATAATGATAATGAAGGCGAAAATAATAAGAAAAAAGGGAAGGGGAAGGCAAGGGAAGAAATTTATAGATTATATTAAATGTACTATGAGAGTATTACAACCTACGACGAACTGAAAAGAAAGGCAATGGAGGGAGACCAATGGCTGCAGCGACAAGGTTCCGCCTTGAGAAGATAATGATAAATCTTATAGATATCTGTGTTTCCCACGTGAAAGAAGCTTTTTCCACTTACATGGAAAAGTGGCGCAGCGTTTTTAAAATAATCCATGTGTGCATTGGTAGTTCAATAGCCAAAGTTGTCTATGCAATAAAGATGTCGTTTTCCAAGTTTAGAATTTCAAGTATAAAAATAAGATTGTGATTCACCTAACGGTATTAAAATTCAACATCAAATTCAGGTTTTTAAATATTGCCGGGATCAAGGGCTATGCACAGATTTAACACTCGTTAGATAATAATAATAATGACAAGGTGTTCTCAATGGATAGAGTTCCTGAATATTTCGAAATCATTGTGGATAACATACTTCGCTAAAGAGATATCGCTGTTGAGGTACGAAAAGAAGGCTAACGCTTTATCACTGTTAAATGCATGTAATGCAAGTTTCAGAAAGGTGATAAACTACCCTCATGATGCATTATATTAGCCGAGAAGAGCGTTTTTAATCGAAGCTATTGTTTGAAACAATTACGATCATATTGCTTAACTTTATTTGCGCAAATGTCGTAATGCGATCACTGATTTAGTCTCTTCAAATCAATGGCTATGGAAATCTCCACGTGTATCGCTAACTTTACTGGTGAGGTAGATTTTGTCTCGTTGGGGGAGGGGATAATCGGTCGGGCAATTCGGAGGCGCAGATGGTCGTCTGATGCGCAGATGTGGCACGGACGAAGAATTTACGAGCTCAATGAGAACTGTCATTATTTCTAACATGTGAGCACATTTCCTTATCGTTTGACTGGAATCGCTGAAGAGCCTTCCGAGAATGCAAACTCGTGTCTTCTCGGAAGGGAAATGCCCCGAATGATCCAGCTTTTGGCACGAGAAAAATGAAACAGGACGAAGAGTATCACATGTTTTTCGTTGTTTGTCGAGGTCGCATTTAAAAATGCAGTTGGGAGCAGATGCACGCGATGTGTTTTATTGACAATTTTCCGATCATAGTGTATTTTTGGTTTTACGAACGGCAGGTGCACGATGAAAAAGAATTGTCTGCCCCAAAAACGTATAATAGATAAAAGGATGGAACAAGATCTCCTGACTTTATTCACGTTCGATAAAATCGTGGAGAGCAAGACTACGGCCCATTTGGAAGGATAGAGGAGTGTCCTCTCGCATGACAAAAGAGTGTTTTGTTGTCCCCAAAGACTATAATTAAGAACGAGTGTAAAAGATATTAAGGAGACGAGAACGGTATGGAGTAGAACTCGTGATCTTCAATGAAGGTAGGTGTACATCCATATGTGACGGTGATGATATGCAAGGGAGCTTATATACGTGACTAAGAAAATATCGCCATGTCGCGTTTCTCAAAAAGCGGCTGCATTGGAAGAACCCGGTGCGTCCAAATACTAATTTAGGGAGGTTAATGGAACGTAAGTGTCATCTAGCAGTAAATAAAGTACATAAAACGGCAAAAGCTTTTGCAACCAAAAAAATAAGGTGATAATAATTACAAATAAACTGCGGGACATGCCGCAACAGTAACTTTTAGTGGAGTCATCCGCTAATATGCATTTCAATGCAATAATTTCAGAGTGTAAAAATCATTCACCTTCACCGGGATTCGAACCTGGATCCCTCAATATCCGATCGAGTGCTTTAGCCACTTACTCTACCGAGGCGTCCTCCAAAGTTCAAGAGAACACCTCGTTAGCTTAACTAGCTAAACCACTCGACCGGATATTGAGGGATTAGGGTTCGAATCCCGGTCAAGGTTAATCATTTTTACACTCTGCAATTATTGGATTGAAAGGTGATACTAGTTGAGAATACAATACTTGAGCATTCGTCGTCGACCAAGTGGTTTTTTTCAATTGATGCAGGGTGAAGTCATATGGTACTTGATTAACCTATGGCTTGCGATAACTAGACATGCCTGGATGGTAAAGTTTATTTTATTGTCTAATGGTTCACCGTTTTATAGATATTCTGGTACCCAGAAAATCACATTAGAGCATCCTGTACGTGCGAAGGTATTACCAGACCTGAACATGAAACCGCCCGAGAAGGTTCCACGACACTTGAAATGAGGTTAGTGAGTATTAAATAGAGGATTAATGTAAATGAAGAGCTGAGAATAGTTATTGATTAAAAATAAACGTTCGCAGGAAGTTTTAAAAAAGGTGTTCGGATAGCTCTTCGGATATATTTTAGTGTGACAAATTTCTAAAGGCATGACGTCCTCCGAAATTTGTCAAGCTTTAACTAAGAAAGATAAGGAGAGAAAATTCGTCCGGACCAATTATAAAAGTTACAAAGAATGCAAAATAAAGTGTGGTATTGATGCAAAAAATGGAGTCAATGTTTGGAGAACTCCGTCAAACTAATCTACGGTTAGATGACTCTTGCTCATGTTGGTGATGACACGGGTGGCATTTGAACCAAATAGATTTATAGGAGGCATTAAAAGACTTGTCTTATATTCAAAGATTTTGCAGAATTCAAGATGAGAAAAGTTGAGTAGTAATGTAAGTATGCCGGAATCTATCTCAAGAGGGCAGCAGAGGAGAACGGCAGGAATGCTTATGAAGTGAATATTAACATAAGTGAAGTAACGAAGTAGTAGTAAGGAAGTAAGATTAACGAAGTGAAGTACTGCTCGATGCAAACTGATCCACTCACCTGCCCGAACTGACATACGTATTACTTGACGCCCAAAGAAGTTGATCTTGATATCTGCATTACGAGAGAAAGGGTTTTTTGAGTAAGTACTATAAAAAACAAGTTTATTAAAAATGCGCAAAAGACACAAGTTGGATCGTTAGGTTCTGAAAGCAATTGAAAAGGCATTTAAAAAATCTCGACATTAGCACCGACCTTTTGCCAACCCAAAACTGATCTTATGATATCTTGGGGTATGTTTTACACACAATTATATTTTCCAAATATAGCCGCGCAATAGGGAACCACCAATTATAAAAATGCTCAAAACAGTACCGCGTCCATTTCGTATCATCATTCAGCTATTATCATGGATATAAGTATTATAATTGATACAAGTAGATCCTTATTATATAAGTGATATAAGTGAACGCAATTGACAAAAAAATATGACTATTTCAGAATCAGTTGACGATGGCAAGTTTGATTGTATCCAGGCATTGTTCTCATATTTTCCTTTGGCCACAACCTTGTCGCGGTCGTCGATATGGTCGCTTCTGAATTGGTATTCGAACGCGGCCCGCCTTCGTGGGCAAATTTCCGGCCTAGTGTAGATAAAGAGGGCTGATGGGCCCCTCAATTCGAGCCCCAGATTCGCCTGGAGCAGATCAAGAGCGGTGGACCATCTCTCCTCTTCCTTTGTACCCCTTGGATTGTGGGCTTCGGGTGAGCAAACAGTCGAATTCCCACGCGCTCGTGATTCAGAACTTCCGCCTTCGATATCATTCAAATTAAGCCACAAATGCGCCCCCCATCTTCTACCCCCAGGCTCCCCTCCTCCACCAATTCCCCCTCTCCACCCTTCCCTCCGTCTCACCGCCCTCACGCCGGAGAATTTCGCTCCCTGGGGATCGCCTCCATGCCGCGACTATATTCCGCTCCCTCCCTCTCGTCCCCCCTCCATCCCCCCGGCCAAATCTCGAGCGCCGTCGCTCTTTTCGCCTCGTTATGCCGAGGCCGTTGAGGGGCCATTAAAATTTGTTTACTGCCATCCAACAAATCGGAGCCCCATTTAGAATGAAACAGTCATAAGTGAATGCGAAATTACGTGTGCTAGCTACGAAGGATTCCCTCGATGAAGCCATCGAAAATATTAATGTCGTGGTAACACTGAGAATTTTCATCTCCATTCATCCTCATTGATGCGATATGAATGGAATGAAACAAACAATTTTTTGCGCGACAACGAATTACTCCTTTCGAATGAGTTGACAAATGCGTAACGTATTAAAAAAACTCTCCTTTTGCATTCATCCTAACCCGTGGCCAAATATCTCCACTTTATCAATGGCTTTCTCCTTCATTATCGGGTATTTTTGGCATCGTACAAGAGGTTTTACACTTTTTAAAACTAGGAAAAATTGTCCCTTGATATACGCGAGTGGTTTTACAATACGTGAATTGTAAAATTGATAAATTGTTTGTGGTCCCTGGCATTAAAGTATCTTGCCGCACAACCTTCCTGCTGATGCCCTATTAACATAGATTAATTATTTGATTGTTCCTGTCTTATTTTTTCTCATAAATAATAAAATATTTGTACACTAGGAAAATGCCTCCATCGACCAATATGCCGCCAAATAATATTTTTGAGAGAGCACAGCTTCACCAAGAATTAACTGAGTAAACATTCATCTGAGAAATAAATTTCGTATTTTCATAAAACACTGCCCATAATAATAATAATCGCCTCTAGAAATGATATTGAATCATATACCCCCGAAGTTGTGAATGGGCGGTGGGGCTAGACAACGTGGAAAATAGATAAGTAAAGAAATAGGTGAATGTATAGAATGTGAAACATAGTTGAAATGAAGACGAGCTGAGGGATGGAGATAGAAAGAGAAGGAGGAATTAGAAACATAAAGTAAATAACAGTTCTTGAATAAATTGATGAGGTTCTAAAACATGGAAGAGGAATACAAGCCTCTAAACACTTTGGTGGAAGCAGTAAATTGGTGTTTAGCCAGTTATTTGACAGCTAAGGTTATATCACAAGGCACGTCGAGTCCTTGATAGGGTGAGGGACTCGGACTCGACCCGCGGTTTCCCCCGGAGATGGAAAACGGAGGCCCACGGTCCCTTTGTCCCTCTACGAATCGTGCACCCACGTGCCTTGCGAGAATGCCCTTTGACATCGACCGTGGGTCATGATTAACGATATTGGTTCCTTCCCTGCAGCTCCACCGCTGATCGACCAATTTCGTTCTCGATGCATAATACTTGGTTTTGGTCCCAGGGTTCGCCCTTGAATGCCAACTGAGAGATATCGGGGATTTTGTGGGATTTAACTGCTCCACTAAAGACCCACTAAATGGGTCACTCATATTCAGAGTGAACACTGAAATACATGTAGGGAAATATAGTGACGGATTTCGACATGTGTTGACTTGAAGAACATGGGTTACTTAATGTTTTAATGCATGATGGCTTCATTAAATTATCATAATTTTATCAAACTGCATCCAAATATTTGCTACAGGATTGGATAAGTACTTGATAATATTTGATGCCCAAATTTCACCAGCGCTAAAAAAATTAATCTGAAAATATACATAAACGTATGAAAGAGACCAATTATGGACAATAAGTTTCATAAAGAATGAATGAAACTATATCCACTCGAAATAAACAATTATATTATATGTGGCTCACATATACATGTGTATTACATATTTACCGAATTGTAAATTATAAATATTGTAAAAGTATAGTAAAAGTATTGTAAAAGTATAATTATAAATTGATGTAGCAATTAAAACGGAATTTTCGCATTTATCAGGGCTTATCTCACTTATTTATAAAACAAATACTCGTAATCATTAAGTTGACCATGTTGCAGCTCAGGCTTCGAGTTAGAAAAAAACAGTTTACGATCGTTCATTATGTAATAAGACTAGAGGAATCTTGGTTGATGATCGCATATGATTTTGTGGTTCCTCGATACGATATGAAACCAAAGAAAGCATGCAAGACCATTCCGCAATTTTGCAAAACCATTGTGGTTTTGCAAAATTACGAAAATTAACCGTGCGATTGATTCGCGATTACGACCTTAACTACCGTGACTTTAATTAATTAATCTTTCGCGAACTGTAAGTGCCACAACAACTTCCTTCCTTTATTCCGTATTATCTTTAAAAACATTACTTTGAACGTCATATTTGATTCTATTTTGAGCGATAATATGCTTGGAATAATTTTGGGTGCGCTTTCTGAAGGAGACGACTCTCAGTTGCTTAAAATGCCACATGAGTACATTCTGCGCCTTTTTCGATTCGATTCGGATGCTTCGAACATTCAGAAATTCGCATACTCCCCTTTGCTCGTCCATTTCGATCGCCAGCTGCTATAATAAACGCAAGCCATCTTAAATTGATGACTCACTCACAATGAAGGGTAGCGTAGTCAAATTTCCCTTTTTAAAAGTGTCTTCCCACTTAATTGATGATGTCAAGATTCTTAACCAATTCAGTGGAAGATGTTAAAAAAAATGTCATTCGCTCTTAGCGCCTCCCAACACTATTTTCGTACCTTTCCTCACCAATTAAGTGCGTAATGGTTTTCTTGTATCCCGCTGCTCACTTTTCAATCTCATCTCATTGCTAAAAACGTTATGGGGAGTTTCGTCGGGCGGAGAAGTTTCGTTGAGGAAGGGCAGAGGAGAGTGGAAAGAAAAATGCGAAATTGACTTGGTTTTGGTTAAATTGGGAATTTCCATTTTTGAAACTCTACATTTGATCGTTTCAGAGGTGAATCATGTTTGTATTTAAAAGTTGGGGAACGCTCTGCGTAAAATATCATATCCTTTCGCTCTCCTAAAAGAAATTTTAAGGAAAAAATTGAAAAATTAACAATGCAACGGATATATTAACGTTATTCGCACAAGCTTGATTTGAGAACAGAATGATAACGAACCGAGACTATGTCACTTCTTAATTGAGGGAAACATAGTTAAAGTAGGAATTTGAAAAATATTTAAAAAATTTTCAAAAGTAATGTCAAATGCTGCTACACGGGAGAAGTAATCTCAATTCCACCAAAATTTGTGAATAATTACCCAATTTGTCGCAGTAAGATGTCCAAAATGCTTACTACTATTTGTATTAATCTTTTATTAAAATAAAAGTGATGAAACACATGAAAACATGAAGGTATTTTCGACAATTTCGTATTTTCATTACGATTAAATATCCTGTAACCGATTTTTTTTTTAACTTCGGTGTTGTCTTAGACTTTTTATGTAATTGGACATGGAACACAAAATAAATTCAAATAATCTCCATCAGAAAGATGAGAGTGCCATTATCTGAGAGAGTGATTCGCAAATGATTCCTCAAAAATTCAATTTCGGACTTGAGTGACGCTTCTCCGAGGAATTTGAAATATCCAAGGGTCAACCAGTACTCCTCTTCCATCTAAATGAGCTTTCGACTCTTAAAATTATTCAGAAATTCATTGTTTTCAGTCTTCTTCTTCTTTTCGAGCGCGGTGTAAGTTTCGAAAGCAGGACTAAGAGATATTTTCGTACCCGTAACGGTGATATATCTTCTGACACATGTGTAAGTAGTATGTGTGTTGTCTCTCCCGTCCGTCGCTCGCATGCGAGTTGTCGGCCGCTCTTGCTTGTCTCCGAATGTCGCCTTATCTTTATAGCACCGATCTCTGAACTATAACCGTCGCTCTATTTCAATAACTGCCTCCTCCGCAGTCATATTTAAATATAGGCTCCGTCCGTACTGTGGTGCACCACGCACTCACTCCCCCGCGATACCCTGCGCTTTTTGGCCTCTGCATTCAGATTGCGAAGCATATAAAACGCTTCGAAATATTAGAATCATCAATACCTTCATACCTTCAGGTTCAAGTAGCAGCATTTTCAGTACTTCTCGAATAAGGCACCTAATAAAAATATTGTTCAATTTCCAAAATTAATATTTGGTGCTTTTTTTTATTAATTGCATCGCCGATTCCACCGTCATGTGGGTGTTCGACTTAGGTTCAGATTCGGAGATGACGTGCCATTAAGTTGGGAATTACTTGGTTCTTTCTTTGCCTAGTTAATTAGTTATTTAAACTTTTGACACTAAATTTGACGTTGACCCACCAAATAAACCGGGAACCTGGACTTCAACTTTACCTGCAATCGAAACTATCGAACATAGTATACATAATATTTATTTTTTTATTCCAATTTTAATGCATTTAAAATAAATGCATTGATAATATAAAGTAATACGAGAAACATTTGCTATTAAGAGATCTTGAAGTTTTACCTGCTTATGATACTATTTTCGCATTTATGCGTACATCTCATCCGAAAATTTACAATAAGTTTTATTCTTCGATTTTTTAATGGCTGTTGTCGAGCTAATCTCAGGTTCGTTTAGGGGTTGTGGGCCATTTAGAGCAATTATTTCATTGTATACCCAAGACAATTTGTAAAACGTCTAGATGTGGATCTAGACGTCTTGCAAATTGGCATAGTATTAGGATACAGGAAGGACATCAGTAAATTCAGCAAATTGGTGATTTGATCATGTGACTCGTTAGGTATTAGTATAATTTTTAAGTAGGAATGCGTAACATTTTTCTTAACTTTTTAGGCATACATTGGAACATAGAACAATTATTTACCTTAAAAAAACTTTTCACCATGCAATTCATTATAGAAGAATTGAGGGAATGATGGAAGAAGAGTAATCGGTTTTACTCTGGGGATATTGGCGATAGAAGATAACCTTTGCTTAGATTTACACAGTGGAAGAACCGATATCCCATTTCCTCAGCGACTGTCATGTTGGCTACTGTTTTGAGCTCTAATCTATGTAAACTTAACTGCTTTGACATTGAATCAATAGCGTTTCAAGTTCGCCACCGTATCTGCTGAAGTACTTACACATTCCTTAATACAGGAGTGGAATTTGTTCACTCGCGCTGTGAAATTACTGCACTCGGGTAAATATCTCACTGTCATCGATGAACTAATGCGAAGGGTGAACACATATGTACACAGAGGAAACTTGTCACTCAAAAATAAAATGCAGTCGGGGAACTAAATCATTCACTTTCTTCACTCACAGGTAGAGAGAAAAAGTTAAATTATAAATGCGCTACATACTGGACGAGTGGACTCTGCATGCAGTAGATTAATGTCTCACTCTTTTCGAATTTGCTCAAAACTTTGTGTTCGTTGCTACCAATTGAGCCTATTTCTACATGTTGACAGCAACATTTTATAGCTAGTCCGTACTTGTTTTATTCTCCTCGTATTTAAGAATTTCACAGGCCAATTTACCCATTGAAAATTCTGTAAAAAATAAATTACCAGAAATTCATCCGTTAACCAGTGGACTGTAAATGTTATTAGGTTTTTTTTTGTAAAAAGTTGAAAGCAACGTGGTAGCCTATGTAGTGGATATGGCGTCCGGCTATTTATCGAACAACCCGGATTCAATTCCCAGCCGGTCTGAATACGCCTTGACTCGCCGAATGCACGTGATTTATTTGGTATTGGATCTTCTTGGGCAGTCAGAGGGAAAGTAACTAGATAGGCCCCACACATCGATTATTAGCAAATAATAGTAATAATAATAATAGACTATTCCACTGCTAATAAAATATATTTCGACCTAAGGTTTCGACACTACAAGTTCTGTACAAAACTAGACGAGACTGGTTTTTCTATGCGCGAACTGGTTGATGGATCACAATGAGTGAGGTGTCGCCATTTATCAGCGCCTACTTTAGGTAAAACAACGCCTTGCTCCTGGCCCTACAATGACTTTTCTCCGCTCAACAGCGATTCTTGTCTGAGTTGGCACACGCTTGATGTACAAAATCCTGTGTCGGTGAAAATTAAGGTGAATATTGCACACGCGACATACAATTTGCATAAAAAACTCTCTTTTAGATGATTTTATGATGAAATAAGTTTTTTGCTCCAATGGCAAAACATTAATTTCTATTGTTTCGTAATTCCGGGCTATGGCAATTACACGAATGAGAAAATGTGTGTAGTTGATCTGAAATATTGGGTGCTCGAGTACCTCAAGTGCCTGTAAATATTTCCCAATAAAAACTAAACTCGTAATTTTAAAAAAATCAATCATGAATTACCCGAAATTTGCCCAAATATTTTGGTCAGAAGAACAATTTATTGCTAAGAGTAATTGTCTACCGGCAAAGGTAGGTTTTGGATGTGATTAGGTGGTTGGCCCACTATGCTTCTAAACCTCACCTAACACGGTGCAACGTGGCACCCTACACTAAACCCTTTAATTCTGATTGCTTTCTGCCCTTTTTTTCCTCTCTTACCTCGCCTGCCTTACGCTATCTAATCATAATCTTCAACATTTAATCGACGATAAAAATGAAAATAACCTGCATCAACTCCCCTTCCCACTTCCCCAGCCTACTTCCTACTTAATTCGTCTCCCAACAACCTCTATCCTACATCATTAAGGCCTAGTACTTCTTCGCACTCTAGTACCTTAGTCCCCTGACACACACCCTAGTGATGGCTTGCAGGTTACTAAAATAAGTAATGCCTTTGTTTTCCATTTTTTGTTTGCCATTTCCATCCATTTTACTTTTTTCGTGCTTCTCCAGAAAGGAATATTTTGCATGGTAAAAACATCTGAAGTAGAATCCTAGCATTAATCAAGTAAAACAAGCAGAAGCATACTCTAATTATAAGGCATTTGGTCGATCACTACGCTGCAGAATCCGCTGCATATGTTTAGTATACATGTACATACGTTTCTTCGTCCGTTTAACATTCAACAAGAGGACGCCCTAGGCGGGTACGGTTACTTCGGATAAGAAAGATGCAATTCACCATTAATAATCGTATTTGAAAAGAAAGTAAGTAAAAATAAAAGATACTTGATATAGTTTTCGAATATCGACCGTCAACGTCCGGAGATCCGAAAAATATGCGATCATAAATAAGGTCATTCTAATCTTTCCAATATATGTCAATGGTGGAATTGTGTTCCAGCTGATTTCAGCCTTGGATATCCTCATCAATTATCTTATGGATGCATGACTTCGGAATAAATTGCACCCCGCTGATAATAAAATTTTGGCAAAATAGAGGATATGGTCATAGGTTTTTAGATAGGACATACTCGTCACGCAAGCCAATCTACAATCGTATTTCAAATATAAATTCCTTTGTTCCTGTTTAGTTCGTTTTCTTCCGACACAAGCAGGATGAGTAGAACCCTTTTTACGTTCAAATATAAAAAATCATTGATATCCATTCAGCTAAAATTAAATATTAATCTTTTCCTAAGTTTAATGAGAACTAATATCTAGGGCGTTTCCCCTCATTGATCTTCACCGCACAACAGCATAACGGTCTCTCCTTTTGCTTTGGATTGTCTTTCACATCAGAGTGGGATGCTGCGAAGTGAAAGCGAATGTAATATTCATCGACCCGTTATCGTTACAGAAAATTCTACTTACTGATTAAAAACGGCCCTAACAGCATTTCATTTACACTCATCATGGCATATGTAACTACTAAGTCAAGATCTGTTATGTAAGCATATTACGTATTTCACACATTATCTACGAGAATTTCAGAAATATCAACGATCTGAAGTAAAAGGCGATAAATAAAATTAGCCGATGGATAAAATTAATTTTCTTCTCACTCTTTGCACTGAAGCAATCAAAAGTCGGCTTTGATAAAATATGTGGTAATGACCAAACTACTTGAGATTAACGGTTTCATTTTAAAATGTGGATGAGCGCTCCTCTTACGTATTGCGGAACTATTTAAAAAATACATCATAATTTATTGACACAAAAATTTATCGGCATACGCTGGAATGAGAACAATTATAGCTATATACTGAGATGCTGAGATATACTGAGATATACTGAGATATACTGAGATATACTGAGATGGAATATATATATATATAACCATACCATAAAAAGTAAACGACCCCAAGGTCGGTTTTAGGAGGTGATGATAGAGTTCACCCAGTACTAAGCCCTATACGGCGCGTGAAATTCACACATCAGGGTAGGGGGGCCAGTTCCTTTCCCTGTGCCGGTTATGGTTTCCCAGAAAGATCTGGTACCCAAAATATCACATAGTTTGGTGGACCTGCAGGTGCCCAGAGACGCTGGCCCGGGAATCGAAACCGGGTCTTCTGGTCAGTAGTCCAACACTCTACCCCTGGACTACCGCGAACCAAACATATACATAAATAAATAAATATATATATATATATATATATTTTGGTCGTCTTTTGCTAGGAGTCACAAAATACTTATTTAGTAGTTGTGTATATCCAAAACCTACCTTAACCGGTAGATTACCTAATTTATATATATATATATATATATATATATATATATATATATATAACATATGATATATATATATATATATAACATATGATATATATATATAACATATGATATATAATACATGTTTAATTGCGACAGCCAATGGTGTTAAGGCCGGCGCCGTGAATGATGGGACACTATCTCGTACACACGAAGAAAGATATGAAACTTGGAGTATCAGCGCTCTGGGTCCAACGGCGATAATCCCGTGACCTCGTCGCCAGAGGGGATGAGCGGAGCGGGGTATATCTTTATCAGGAGGATTCTCGAGGAGAAGATGAGCTTGAAGACTCTGATATGGAGGAGCCATTGCATAAGTGTCCTTCGGAGTTGACCTAAGAAGATCCACATTCACCTAACGCTTACTCTGACAGAGATAGCAGCAAACGGTGGGAAAGACAAACTAGAAAAGTGATAGAGTCGGGAGGAGGGAAGAGCAAGCGACCCGGAGAAAGTCAACCAAACGAATGTCAAGCCCGAATTACAAACAAGCTCACGACCACCAACAACCTAATAATATCATAACTAAACTATCATTACCGTTGAGGTCATGCACATAAGACATTTTCAAACTATTATCGGTTAAATGCAAAAGATATCTCTATACCTAATGATGACATTAGTAAATTATTGGCAAAAGACATGGAATGGGCTGTTATACCAATTAAAATATCTCCACCAGAGGAAGAGATAAGAAGAGCTTCACTAAATTCTACGTGAAACATCTAGCGAGAGTGAAAAAGGACGGAGGAGAAAACCGTTAAAGCGGTCCTATAGCAACGAATAAATGTGAATTTTAAGTTCAAACTGTAATAAGTTATATATATATATATATATATATATATATATATATATATATATAATTTCACTAAACTAGTACATGCGCCTACAAGTTGTTATTGTATTC
The DNA here is from genome assembly GCF_022747635.1 of Hetaerina americana. Lineage (NCBI taxonomy): Eukaryota > Metazoa > Arthropoda > Insecta > Odonata > Calopterygidae > Hetaerina > Hetaerina americana. The sequence continues at coordinate 8,734,494 of NW_027287095.1, forward strand.
GTTTTATTAAATAAAATAAGTCGAATAATAGGTCGAATAAATATTATAAATTATAATAATCAGCAGGGCGACTTTAGACATGAGTTTGTTTCATGCGAAGTGGAAACGATGGGCTGAAGAGTGTGTAACGAGCTTCTCTTCAATTGGAGATCAATTATTACTCAGTATTCTATCGGTAAAGGTAGGTTTTGGATGGACACAGACAGATAATTTGGATGGACAGCCTATACAATTGTGCAAAAATATATTTACTTGCCTCTCGTAACCAAAAACAACCTGGAATCCGACACTACCCTCTCCCTAATTCCGCATACTTCCTTCCTCCCTTCATTTCGTCCAACATGCTTTACCTATTCCTTCCCCTTCCTCATTTACCCAACTTACTCCACTCTATCACAGTCTTCAACAGATACAAAACGCTCTGATTTCACTATCTCTGCCTCCTTTGGATTTCGTCCAACAATTCCCTCTTTTCCCCCTTCCTCGTTTGCTTTTCTTTCTGTCCAATAAACCTTCTCCATCTTCCTCCACACCCACATTTAAAAATACTACAGTAAATGCCTATTATCATGCTTCAATAACCATGTTTCCGCACTCATACACATTTACTACGCTCCAAATTAAAGCTTTCACGAGCCTCTTCTTAATATCCTTACTCAACGTCCCTACTATCAATCCCAATCCCCTCCTCCTTGTCCTAGCCCGATTCTCCTTATGTCCCCAGAGAGAGAGAGAGAGGGAAAAGGGGAGATTCTATTGCTGAGAGAGTTGAGGTCACGGAAGCCGTCACAAGGCAAATTCGTGGCTCATGGATGCACCACTGTAGGAACAGGTGGGCACCACCGTTTAGAAAGGTGATTCATTCAGTCGGATAAAGGGCACAAGGGTCGAAGTACGAGCGAAGACGAGCGGAGTTGGAGGGGAGGGGGGTGCTGGCTAAACCATCTTTGGCTATTTTCCCCCAGTTTTTCTATTAAAGTGAATTGTAATTAGTCACGTCTTAAAATTAAAATGTCCCGAGGAATCTTGTATGCAAAAAACGAGAAATCTCTCCAAAAATATGAGCTCTATTCACTCCATTGTAATGTCTTTTGGCAAAGTACATTTTATGCTAATTTACGCATTAATACCTTTTTATGGGTGATACATAGGTGATATACTGTCGGATATGCGAGGTAGATGAAATAATAGGTGTTTTAGAGAGCGCGATGCGATAGTAATAATAAAAATATGTGATGCTATGCAAGAAATATATGTCATAAGGACTCAACGGATCACTTTGGGCCAAGAGAAATGGTCGAGGAGTGATATAAAATTTACATCTAATCCGATTTCAACAAAATTCTGTCCCTTAGTTGCAATATAATGCATTTTTTAATTATAATCAGAGGAATCTTATCGTTAATATTTCAATTACATTCAATAACATTAAATATTAAGATCCTAATATATCGTATTTAAAGCCCTAAATGTGCGTATTTAATACTGTGGTTAAATAAAAACCACAGTGGGCGAAGGGAGGGAATGAAACGCGGTAGTGATTAAAAAAAATAATAATACCGTCTCAGTTTGTGGAGCACGCGGGCGAAGTGAGTGACTCCGGTCGCGGAGAGTTAAGCCATGAATCAACTAATAGGCCTCTCGTGACGCCCGAGAGGGAAAAAACAGGGACGCCCATCAAACAGCAATAAACTCTTTTCGAGGAAATTCTTTGAGAATCACCGATGGAGTGCTTTCTTTTTCTCCACTCCCGCAAAACATTCCCCTCTTGACTCAGTCGATTCCCAGGCCGCAAAAGGCGGCGGGAACCGAGGAGGACAAGCATAAGGGTTTGACACCAACCCCTGAAAGTGGCCAATTCCAAGGTGTGGTGCGTGCCCATAATGTCGGTGCCGGGAGAAGAAGTTGGTGACTCATGCGCAAGCCAGGAAAATACGTGGATGCGAGGAATTTTCGAGACATTCGTTTTGAGATATTGGTATGACTCGAACGCAACTAAAATGTTCCCTGATTAAAAACTAAGATGATACTTTGGAATTAACTTGAGTCATCATTCGGTCATGAGACACCTAAAAACAAAAAAAGTACTCCGTGAGCTGTAAGCGTGAGGCGTGCGTGAGGCGTCTGGTAGAGGATGTTCAGTTGCGAAATGTGGAAAAATAAAAACAATGAATCCTTCAATCTATCCGTGGGACAGTCTAGCTGCACTTATTTTGAAAATATTTCCCGACTTGTCGATGCAATAGTGTTGCTCTTGGATTATTTACTCAATGCCATAGATTAAATCTTACAATTTGATACGTTTGCGTTAACTTATTAAATTTATTCTAACATTGGATTTCCCAGTCTTCGGAATTTTCTCAGAATTTTGTCGGACACAAATTACACATTTCTGCTCCTTGACTCCTGATCAATTCCTGTTCATACAACAGTGCACGTCCTGGTTTAAATGTTACTTTCCTTTTATCTACATGCATTATTTTAAAATGGTTGATTATTTAATACCTATTATTTTTAATGCTGTAAATTAGTTTTTCTCTAGAAAGCACTCCGAGGAGGTAAATGAAAGTTTCTCCATGTCTAGGAACACATTTTTTTAAATTGTGTGGGAATTTTTATTCCAGATATTTTTTTTAGATGCAAATTTTATTTCATTAGGGAAGGATTTCTATCGCGTCTAAAATTCCAAAAACAGTAATAAAATTCATTGTTAAAATTTTACCTTATTATTTATGATTTGGTATGGATGGAATCGGCTATTAATCGATTTAATGCCATACTCAATTCTGCCATGGAGTGCAAAGCTGTGATGCGGCTAATCCGGTGTTGAAATTGTTTACATAGCATTCACAGCGTTGACAAGCCAGATGAAAAAACTTCAGTTCCGATGAATCTTATGAGACAAAAGAGGCGAACGGGAAATTGAAGGTTATTTTGTGGCAGGAATTATTTAAGCGTGAAGCACACTAAATCACGGCAACCTCGTATTTCTCCCAACTGTGATTTAAAGAAACAACTGATAAGAGGAACTGGGGGCGTTGTTCTTATCGATCGGCACAATCAATTAGTCGTACGATGTTACTCTCCTTCCCTTCGATACCGAGAAGCTATTCGATTCGTTTCTACCATTTAGCGCTTCTCTTGGTCACTACCCCATTGAGCATATCACACAGCTTGGTGACCAATGACCGAATCTAAATCATAGATTCGGCCATTGGTCACCCAATCATCTTCCTAATTCACAAGGCCACATGACTTCACATGACCAAGTTCAGGGTAATTACATCCTACCTTATGCCTTTTAAACAAAACACCTTCCGTTCTTTGCTCGCCTAAAACCTTTCCATTCATTAATCCCTTTCTTTTCCCGCTCACCTTCTCTTAGCAAAACTTCAAATCCTGAATTTTTCTTCCTCGTCTTTACAATGGATTCGCTCATGCTTAAGTAACCGATTCCAAAGAGTGATCACTCCTAATTCATCCTCTAACTGGCTTCAAATACACAGGGGAGTTCCACAAGGATCCATTCTTGGACCCTTGCTTTTTTCCCTGTATGCGGGTATAAATGATATTAGGAAAGGTATTTCTAATTGCACTCTACGCCCGCCTGCTCGCCTTCTTGACCTACCTACGAGAAAATTATTAATGAAATTAATTCAGATCTTTCTGCTTTGTCACTATGGGGTATAAAAACTTAACTGAAAATAAACCCCATCAAAAGTCAGTCCATTATAATCGGATACATTAGACTACATTGTAAAATAAGTATGGATGAACTTCCAATTGTTTTTGCAGGTTTTTCACACTTCCCTTCTCTTCGTGGGTGTTTTCCTGCGTGGGTTTTTACTAGGTGAGCAATGCTGCGCTCGTTTGTATACGACGATGGGTTAAATGGAAGAAGGAACAATTTGATTCAAATCGCCCAAATAAAGACCTCTATCTATCCATTTATCCTCATCTCCGCGAATACTTGTCCCTTTTGCAGAACAATTTCGATATAGTGCACAAACATCGTTTGATGGAATGGGAAATTATGATCGCCACTGAACCATATAGCTGTTTTAGCTGTTTTTTTCTTTTTTCTTATTTTTCGGACAACTACTCCTTTAAAGGGCGGCGCGGTAATCCAGTTGTCAGAGCGTTTGAATCTTGAATGGGCATTCATATCCGGATGACAGCAAAGGACCCTACCACCCCTCCCCCCCAACATCAACCAAGCTCTTTGAATATCCGTCCAACATATTTATTGAGAAACAGCAAGCAGCACAGGAGAAGGAACTGGCGTCCATACCCTGTTCTCTGAGGAGTGTCACGCGCAGTATATGGGTTATTACGAGGTGAGGTCTACTACCCTCCCCTAACACTATAAAATGACCTTCATGAAGGATAGTTATCTTATTTGATACTACTGTATTGTTTTACCTACAAGGCCGTTATCTTGCGAATGCATTCTGCTAATCTCCGAACCGAACACTTGTTCTGAGGGAACGGCAGTACAAGGTGTACCTAGTGGTTAATCAGATATGGGGAAGGAATTGCGCTGAGGGCGTCAGATTTTTCTCGTTTGTCCACTTAACCGCGATAAGATGGGCGTCTCTGAATGCGTGCTCTCTCTCTCGTGATCTGTCGGACGAGAAGCTTGAAGGGCGCAACGGGGGTCCCCCCACCCTCGTCCTTGTCCCATCCCGCCAACCAATCGCCCGCCCGGCGATGAACCTTGCACGTCTGAGATCCCCTTGGTCCCCCCCCCCCCGCCTATTCCTATCTGCTACCTCTGTCCGTCCACGTCTCCCGCTCGTCTTATCACCGCGTGCATCTCAGGCGCGTGCTACCGTAGGCCCGACCACCGCACGTCCACTCCAAGACAAGTGTTGCGCCGGGTCCGAAATGCCACCACCCACACCAGGGAGGTGTCGCAACGGCACAAATGATGGAAGTGAAGTACTCGAGGACCTCATGGGAGGGAGGGGCACGATGCGAAGGAAGCTGGGAAGAGCAAACTCCGGTCGCGGCGTGAGAGGTTGTCGTGGTATTGATATATTGATGTTGCCTCTGGCATTGATATCATCTTCAGCTGCTATCCCGTTACTTTCAATGTTTTCCCGGAGATACGACGTTCCTCCCGACTGTCGCAACAGTTGTGTAATCCTGCACGGTGACTCCTCGGTGCTTGCCCGGCCGATTGGGTGGGAACACCACGGGGACATCCACTCTCCAGCGCGGCCAGCGGTGTTTATTGTGTGATTGAGATTGGGACAGCATATATTTTTAGAAGCGCCAAGGGGAAAAATAGTCGGGAAAGCTAGGAAGCCCCGTACTTCCAACGGTGGTACCTCATCACCGGTGAAGTCATAACACAGCATACAAAATTGACAAGGTCGAAATACAACATTCGGAAAAAAATAAGGTACTCGGGCCTTGGTACCCCCACAAAAAAACTTATGATGGACCGAGCACGTTGGAAATATTTATGGAGGTGGCTTCAACAAAATTGGATTTATTGGACAATTTGGAGGGAATTTAATGAGAAAGCAAAGGAGAGGTATTAGATGATACTTGCGAGGCCGCACTTGGAATACGCGACAAGTTTTTGGTGCCCGTCGGAGGAGGAGTTGGTTGAGGAGATGGAGAGGGTGCGAAAGAATGGCCGCTGGGTTTTTGACGAAATATTTCGAAAAGGAAGCGAGCGAAACGCATTTATTGAAGGAACGAGGATGGGAGTACCTCGAAGCACGAAGGGAGAAGGCGCGACTACGGCTATTAGATAGGTACAGGACACTCGAGTTGACAGATGGCGCCGAAGGAATCGCCAAAGCCCCTCCCTTGTAATATCGACAGATTGGACCATTCGGTTAAGATGACGGAGATGTGTAGACTGGGGAATCGATAGATTCTGGGACGTTTTCGTTCGTCGTGCTATTCACGAGCACAACAGAAAACGTATCTAAAGAACGAAAAAGCTACAACCGACGAATCTAACTGCAGATTACTATTCTGGAACACATATACAATGAGTTTACCGGAAGTTGGTAGCTTAGTACCCCATGCCACACTCTTCATGGGCTTCATGCACGGTAATGTAGATGTAGATAATATATCCAGGCACGTCACTCAACTACCCGACGGGTCTTCGCTTCGAAAACCCTCTCCACCACTTCCCGTCCATAAATATCTTCTCCAATTATCCCTCTTCTCTCGATTCGATGCATTTCTTCAACAATTCTTGGCATTTCATTCTTGGTCTTCCTCTTCGTCTCGATTCCCTGAATACCAACCACAAAAACCTTCCTTGCCATGACGCCTCTGGCACCTTCTCTTTATTAGTCCCTAGCACTTACTTAGTCTGCCCAATAAATGCGCGAACTGGTGCAATCTGGCGGCCATGACGCGGACTATAGCCTCGCTCACTAGCGGCGATAGTTGTGCGGTAGTGAGATCCTATGAGTCGTCTGTGTTTGGCGGATCGTCGAGCTGTGCGTATAGTGCCAGTTATGTAAATTTCTGTTGTCCTTGTTTTTACTGTTTGTCGAAAATGGAAATTGAAGAAATCACGGAGTAACGAATCAACATCAAGTTTTTGGTGAAGTGCGGTAAAAGAAATCAAGAAATTACAGAAACATTGACAGTTGTTTACGGTGATAATGCTCTGAAGCAAATATCTGTTTTCAAGTGGATTAAGCGTTTTAAAGATGGCCGACCAGACGCCAGAGATGATGCAAGGCCGGGACGACCTTCAACCACCTGTGTTGACGACAACATTGATCGTGTGCGGTCCCTTGTCCTTACCGATCGCCGAAAAACTGTCCGAATAATAGCAGATGAACAGAATTTAGGAAAATCAATAGTGATAGTAATACTATTTTAACCGAACATGATGGATTGCATATTCAACATTGATTTTTCGCCAGTTTCTGGCAAAAAGTTCAATCACCATCCTTGATTATCCTCCTTATTAGCCAGATATCGCCCCCTGCGACTTTTTCCTATTCCCAAAATATAAAAATCTGATGGAGGGGCGTCACTGGGAAGATGTGGACGCAATAAAACAAGAAACAATGAGAAAACTAAAAAGCCTAACTGCCGAGGACTTACAAGGGTGCTTTAAACAGTGGAAAAGAAGATGGAATAAGTGCATAGCAACGAATGGCGAGTACTTAGAAGGGGGCAAATTCTATGGAGACTAAATTTTGCAAAATAAAGTTTTTAAGGCCTCAGTTCGCGTATTTATTGGGCAGACCTCGTATATTGGGCTCCTCAGTTTTAACATGTAGTTTCTTCACTTGTGTTCTGTTCCTCGCCAGTGTCGATGCGCGAAACCTTACAACCGGAATTATTACTCTTCTAAGACGTATTTTTCTCGAGATGTCTTCATCAATTGCAAAGGCTATGTTTGACATTCTAAAGCCGCATGGAAGAATTAAGGGATCTCTCGGGAACTTTTTCAATTGCCCCAGACGAGTGCAGCCTCTCCGGCTTGGATCGCTGACTACGAATCGTATTCTTTTTCGGAATTCCTATCTATGGAAAATGCTGTCGGCCGAATGTCAATTTTCCCAATCATGCTAAGCATTGACAAAATAATGTTTGTTGAAGCTGATCGGGTGAAGCAGTGAGTGACCAGAGGTGCGTCCGGGAATCGAATCCGGGTCTTACAGTCAGTAGTCCAACGCTCTACCCCCTAAAATACTGCGTCCCAGTAATTTTTCCTCAGTAATTTTTCCTGTCTAATAGAATCATTATCATTTGCTTTCATCATTCATTAGGTTCTCAGCCTGTCACGGCATTCGTATTGGAGTTCGCACCTTTTCCTAGGTCTTCCGATATTTCTCTTACCATTAGATTTGTGTAGAATAAATTCCATGGGAAATCTTCCTTCTTCCACCCAGGCCCTAAACAGGCCTTCCATATTGTCCTATTTTCTATTATTTTCTCACTGATGTTTTAATTTTTACATTTTATTTATTTATTTAGCATTAGGCCGAAAACACCACTTTTTGACCTTTTGACTCGAACTATCGACAATGATAACAATGGCCATATTTGCAAACACCCAAGTCCTAGGTATAGGAAAAGCCACCCAGGCGGAAATCGAACCCGCGACCCTTGGAATGGCGGACGAGGAAGTTACCCCGCCGCCACCGGGGTCGGCTTTTATTTTTAATCCTCCGCTGTCTTAGTCTGTCTTGTCTGGTGTAACCTTCAACTGCTCTAAGAAATTGAACTTCTGCTTCTCAACCCTCATATTGTCTTCCTTTTTCTATATCCTGAATTCACTACCATATACTAGAGTCGGAACTGCCGTAGCTTTATACAATTTTAATAGTGTCTTTATTCTACGTTTTCCTTTTGGTGTTCTTTTCATTATTCCGAAAATTGTCTCAAAGCGATGTAATCTGTTATCTAGATCATTTTTTAATATGTCACGTCATATTTAATGTCATTTCCTCCACACTGAATATTTTATGCTTGTTCTATATTGTGGATTTTTATTCCTGTTAGGGGTATCACCAGTCTGCATAGGAAAAATTCCATCGTTTTTGTCTTTCCTAGCGTTACAATAAGATTATAAAAGCGTTCATAAAGCATTATAAAAGGGTTCATGTATTTGGAAGACACCTTTGCAGATCCTCTTTTATTCTTTTAACATAAAAATAATTGTAGAAATACTATGTTACTGCTTGATATTATGATGAAAGAGTACCGCAAAGTTAGAGGAGTTAATAACAGAAAAGTTAATGACTCAGAAAAGTTGCTTCCCAACTATTCCTCATAATGTTTGCGCAAAGAAGAGATAAATCACCTCTTCCCGAATAATTAATCACCTTCGTCATTGCCTCCCACAAGTTCTCTTGCCATGACGATAATCGAGGAAGCAACCATTTCCTCGTGTAGTTATCTCTATATTTCTTAAATTGAAATGCCATTAGAGGAGGTAACATTTAGATGCTGTCCAAAAAAACCTCAAACGTGTATTTACATTGAAACATGCTATCCTACAAATTTCGCAAAAAAATAATTTCATACATATTTCATGTATCTGTTGAGAAATAATAACAATACATAAAGAGTGAAATAAAATTAACGACACTAAAGAAATAAACGGAAATTATATCATAATTATATGATGATCATAAGCTGTCACGCGGGAGGCACAACTGCTGGAGTTAATGCCAATATTAATTACCTTTATGAACCGTAGGAACAGCCATGGTTAAAATAGAAGTTCATAAACAGGAGCAGGTGGAACCGTTTCCGTAACTCGGAAGTGTTCTGGCTCAAAGTGATCAAAGTAGTAAGAACATAAGAAGGAGAATTGCGTTAGGCAAAGAAACTTTTACGAGGAGGAGGGAATTGATGAAAGGAACGTTGAGAAAAGATGATGATAAAAGGTTGGTCAAAACTTTGATATGGAGCGTAGCTATGTGCGGCGCGGAAACATGGTCACTGGAGCAGGTGGATAGACGTAGATTGGAGGATTTTGAAATGTGGGTGTGGAGAAGGACGGAGAAGGTGAAATGGACGGAAAAGAAAACAAATGAGGAAGTGCTAGGTACGGTGGGGGAGGAGAGGGTATTGTTGAGAGAAATAATAAGGAGGTAAAAAATGGATAAAAAGCATATTGATCGGCAATGGGATACGGAGACTGATATAGAGCGGAGAATGTTATGAAAACGGGGAAAGGGTTAAAATAGGATAGGGATGTTGGACGCAATGAAGGGAAGAAGGAAATACGATGTGTACGGATGATGAAGAGGTGCGCGTGTGTGTACGGAGATGAAGAGCGGCTTGTTGTAAGTAGGTGGCGCTTTGTTAGGAGAAATGCCGCTGCAATTCTTGGTAGATTATTCCAATCAAAAACTCACCTCAACCAGTAGATTACTGATAGTAATAATATGCATATTATATGCGTGTGCGTCACATGTAATTAGCCTTGATGCTGCTACAGTGTAGCGAAACTAGTTGAATAATTAATATATTTTCTGTTGAATGGAAACTCTATATTGTTCCAATTTGCTATCATCATAATGGAATCACTATCCGAGTACGTACCATCATATGTACAATGACTTAGTGAATATTTTGCGATTAATTAAAAATTCGCTAACTTGGAATTCAGCGATTTATTTTTATCGGTTGACCATGTTTACCAAATTTAATCGCTGCTGCAGTATAAACTAAATTTCGCGGCCGATTAACATTGACGTTCCTTAATATTGATCAACACTAATGTTGACAAAACAAATATGGGAATATGTATCACATTCAGCTGAACTCCCTAGCCAAACGCCCGAAACGCTATCGGCATTTGCTAATGGAGGAAGTTGTTCGTCCAGCGAGAATCACGTAGTTAACGCCGGGAAATGCAGTCATTTCATGTGAATGGACGTAGGTTATCGTTTGCCCTTTGGTTTTGTGGACACTCAAGTGTCACTCCTCGAGCTTTTCTGAGGACCATGGCATTTGCACAGCCGTAAACGGTTTGGATACTTGTTGCTGAGCGTGCCCCGGTCAGGCTTTCGTCGATGTACGTCAGCAGTAGCGTCGCGTCATAGCAAGGGGATGGCTTGGGGCGGCCGTCCCCTCCTTCGCCCCCGTCTTGCGCGCAGTTCGCATCAAGCCGTTTGCCTCCCCCCCCCCAACGCCTCCTTCGCGCTCTCGTCCATGCATCCATTGTTTCCTTGGGCCGGCAACCCCCCCCCCCCCTCCCTAATCCCCCCAATAATACCTTGTCGGCAGCCGTCCTGCTTACCACACTCGACTGCGCAATACACAACGCTCGCCTCAACTCGACCGCGAGTCTTTTCGCGGGCAAGTGCTAAAGATGAACGTGGCGGACTGGAAGGAGGAGGCTATGCTTATGTCGCAGAGCACCACTGCGCACTTCCCTGGCACGCCATGCACTTCGCCGATGGCCGACAAATGGCAAGGATATGCGGGTGTTGTGTTTTCACGTAGGATAAAGAAAGGAGTTTCACACTTTACTTACTATTAGTGAGTCTAGTATCATTAAATGCAAGAAAACAAGCGACCTTCCACGGAAAGTTTATGAGGGTTCCAAACTAATAATTAACAACACACAATTTTCCTTTTCTTTGGTAAACATGTCCTAAGGTATGTATAACTGGCACTAAAACCACCTTGTCTGTCCTCTGAATCTCTCTTAATACGTATATTCGCAAAGCCTTCGCCCTCTCATATTACGAACCACTACCCCTGCCACCAGAGCCACTACCACAATGTGCCCTTATTAGATATTATTGCAAAATATTTTTATATATATATTACCCCAAATATTATTGTCAAAGTGCATAAAATGGTCATTGAGGATCGCTGACTGGAAGTGCGAGAAATCGTTGAAGCTGAAGGGATGCCATCTGAATGGGCATATCACATTTTAACGTTGGAATTGGATTTGAGAAAATTATATGATAGATGGGTGCCGCGACTCTTGACGCAGAATCACAAACGCATCAGAATGGAAATTTCCGAACCCGTTTTAAGAGCAACCAACTGGATTTTCTGCGCCGCTTTGTGAGCACAGAGTACACTTGGGTCCATTACTATACCCCAGAGACAAAACAGTTGATTCACATGCTGATTCACGACCAGCAAAGAAAGCAAAGGCAATACCGTCGACCAGACAAGTGATGACAAGTTTTCTGGGGTGTGAAATGGATTCTGCTGATAGATTATCTTCCCATTGGTCAAATAATTACTTCACAATACTATACTAACCTCTACGACCAACTACAGGGGACGATGCACGGAAAAAGGCCAGATTTAGCAAGGATGAAAGTCATCTTTCATCAAGACAATGCACGCTCACAACAAGAGCTGTTGCCATGGCAAAAATACGCGAACTATTCGATCCGATCCGAATCCGATCGAGTGCTTTTGCCAAACTCTGAAATTTTGGCCTGTGACATTGTATGTACGGTATTTCGTCACAACATCTTGTTCCTTTAAAAGCCCCCAAAATTTCAGAGTTTAAGAGGACGCCTCGATAGCTTAAATGGTTAGAGCACTCGATCGGGTATAGAGGGATCCAGGCTCGAATCCCGGTCAGTGAGAATGATTTTTACACTCTGAAATGACTGCATTGGAATGCATATTAGCGGATGACTCCGTTAAAAGTTACTGTTGCGGCATCTCCCGCAGTTTCTTTGGAACTTTTCGTTATATGCAGACATCTTTCTGTTCTATAACTCTTCTTAGCCCATGTTATTTTATCATTCAGTCACTTCAAATCACTTTCTCTACGTCTCGTATTTCCATCCGCAAACACAATCTAGTGCTTCTTTCTTCCTTATGGCACATGTCTCAGCTACACATAAAACCGCACGCCAAACGAAACATTTCTCGACCCTTCTCCTAAATTCCAGTGGCACTCGACTCACTGTAAGCAGTCCTTGAATCTTTCCAGACGCTACTTCCCCAACAAGAGCATATGAAAGATATTTGATACAAGCATGATGGATATTGCAAGAGATATGACCTTAGTGAGATGTTTGATTTCCACTTTACTCGATGCCAAGTAGAAAATCGATTATGATGCCTGCATCTATCCTTCATCAGTGATGATGCCTTCGATGCTGCGCAACACCTGATGATGATGCGTAGCATCGAAACCATGGCCATGCGAAGCATTAAATCTTTATGTGGAAGTGAAAATTTTCTTTTTTTACCCTCATCATGAAGGAAATCCACAAAGTTAAGCCTGAAACTGTTATGTTTAGAATATCAATGTATTTAGTCACCTGAACGGCACAACAGACACATGGTCGATAGTAGAAAACAGACCGACTAGGATATCACTCTATGAGAATATTTCATTTTCATCCATTCCGTCCAGTTTCACCCAAGAGACTATGCATTTTCCCTCTAATTATGACACTGGTATCACTCTGCTACAACATCGTCTGCGTCACATATTCCACACCACTCATCACTTACTCATTCATTCATTATCACCGGGAGTAGTCATCATTGGCGTCAGAGAAAATTGATGAATGTCGACATCGAAACCCTATGACGTAGGCGAATTCCATCTTTTCGTTATCTAGTGATGATTCGGTCAAATAGTTCTCTCCTACAGTCCACCCACTCATGACTCATTCGACCAGAAACGGAGCAGATATTTTCACTTTAGCGAAGGCACGTTCCTTCAGAGTTTGCAGTTTTTTTTATCATGGCTAAAACTTTGGGGCAGCATATTTGAGAGATCGTAATATGTTTTCAAGTCGAAATATCTTTTGATTCTGTGGAAATAAAATAAGAAAAGACTATGGAATCCAAATTGATTCCGCAGACGCATTCACTGTGAAGTTATAACATCACATGGCGAAAGAATTCTGCGATTAACAGAAGAAAAGGATGCCATTTTGCGATTTTGTGACATGAATCGAAAAGTAGACTGACGTGACTTCTCGAACGCTGTAAATACACCAATTCCGGCTTCGTGCGATCCATCATATTTTGCCGATTATCCACATCGTTCATTCGTCATTAGTTCCATTTCTTATGGGACTGCAGGGAATTATATCCGCAAGCTTCAGTTTCTAATTTTCATATCAATCATTAATTCTTCGTCGGGCATGATTTATAAAATTTAACTTGAGAAAAAGAAGAGACTTAACATAAAAAATAATCTAAACATCAAAAGGAGTGTAAAATTCATTAAAACGATTTTAAGACGGTTCCACGGTTTAACAATAAAACGAAATAATCATTCAACTGCTTAAATGTTTCGCAGAATTTCCATGGTCACAATAGACCAATTTAAAATTGGCTCATTGGATAATTTATACAAATTAATGAAAAGAAAAGAATGTGAGAGGAACGAGTATTTCAGAAACTAACACTCAGATAAATGCTTATTAAGGAACTGTTTTATTAAGATGAAAGTATATCCAAGAGCCATGTAATATTGTAAATACGTTTAGGTATTATTTTAAAATTATTCTTGAAGTTAATTTGTATTAATATTAGCCCAATTCCGATGCATTGCTTCCTCTGGGTTTTAACATTGACTTAGCAGCATCCTTTCCCTCCTCAGCTTCATCTTTTATCATCTGGTAATGAAGCTTACGGTTGAAAGTTAAATGGTGATGCAAGTATGGGAAAGACTATACGTGCTTTCCACACGTCACCCGTCGTCCAGTGTTATGGTCCCTCGTCCCCCCTTCCAGAATCTCCTTTAAACCTACGGAACTGTAGTTTCTCGAATCTTGATTCAGCGCTAAAGTGTCGTTATGTTCGGACCGAGGATGTTTTTCATTTCAGGCAATTATTTTTCGAGAATTAAGTAATTTACTTAAAATTTTGACGACGAAGGTTGCGTGAGAATCGCATAAGAAATATTTTCATAGGCACCGTCATAGAAGGCAAAGAATTGGTGCTCTAAAATTAAATTAATTTAGGAATTCTATGGCAATAAAACAAAAACCTAATTTCATTTTTAAAAATATACTTCATGTGACAATAAAATAGAAAAATTTGCGAAACTTATTAATGAGTGTGAAACATATTCTACTTAATTTTCATTTTAAACATTCAAAAGAAGTTTTGAAAAATCGGTGCAACTAATCCTATGTTGTCTAAATTGCCTTATGTCTTCTAATCTCGGAAAATATTATCAAGTTTGGAAAAATATAATCATCGGCTAACGGAGTCACATGGAACTAGGCTCAGTGTTCTTGCGACACCAATAATCTCCAAGTGCCTTATACTCGTTGAAAAACTATATTTATCAAAATCCGTCATCTAGATCAAAATCTGGCTCGTGCTGGTCCGTGTGATCTCACCACTCACAACCTTGATAGTAAATTAACAGTCAACGCCCGCGCAGTCAACGGAAGCGCAGATTTCTGAATGGACCACTTTTAGTCTTTTTATTCCGGGTGCCTTACTTGATGGGAGCATCTGGCAAGGAACAGTAAGAAATGCCTCTAACGCTGGATATTCTTGAACGTAAAAAAACACTTCTCCAGAAACTTTAATTTTAAATTAAATGGATATCTCGAGACGATAAATCTCGTTTATAATTTATTTCTCCATAATTCTCAACAGCAAAAGAGTAGATAAGAAAAATATGTCAAAGATTCTCAAAGTTAGAATTCAGTTGACAACTCCTTGTAGCAAATTCCAAGAAACTGCGGGAGATGCCGCAACAGTAACATTCAACGGAGTCATCCGCTAAATGTGAATTACAATTCAATAATTTCTAAACGTAAAAATCATTCACAGGAGAATGATTTTTAAACTCTGAAATCCTTGTAATAAGTACATACCGATTAGGTCTGCTGATTACAATAGATGATGCAGTACTTGTTACTACCAACGTTACAGAGCATGTCGATTGGAAAGGCTACTTCATAAAATGCCTTTCAGAACACTTGCAAATCGACTCAATACCTTCAAGAACGAGCCCTAGTTTGATTGGACAAAACCTGAGGCATAATTAATTATTTTGGCACATAATACGATGGATGAGAACGGTTAATGGGCAAATGGAGAAGGAAAAAAGAGGAACTTTAGGCTCAGGGATAGGTACCAAGGCGAACAAGGGTGATAAGCATTAGAAAGACCGAATATGATGAATTAGATTGCGTGAAGCTTAGAGGAGCATGATTCGTAAAAATTGTCATGATAAACGGAGTTGCGTATAAAAATTATTAGAGGAGCTACGTTGGGAATCACTCACTAAGGGGCGAAGGCTGAATTACAGTTTGAATCCCTTGCATAAATTGGAAGCATGCCCCTTCAGCGATAATGTTGAAAATGTATTATTATCCCCAACGTACTACGGCAGGGGAGTTCATGTGCATAAAATTAAAGAGATTCAGTGTAGAACAGATAGATTTAAGAGGTAATTTTTTCCCACGAGCAATAAGGGATCGGAATAACGTTATGCGACCGGGATAGGGGTAAGGAAAATATTTTGGGCCAAAAGTAGACCGGTGTGTAATTACCCCCTGCCACACACACTAGTGGTGGCTTGCAGGGTACTATGTAATTAAGAAATAAATAAAAGGGATGAAGAACAGAGGTATTGAATTCAATAATTCTCCCATATTAAACAGGGATGAGGACTTTCCATTCTTCTCCACCACCATTTTGCGTTTCCCGCTTCTGCGCCAATCGCCCCCTCTACCTCCGACGCCCTCTCCCCCCCCCCCCCTTCACCCCCCCTCCCTCACAAACCCAAAACCTCTCTTCAACTGGTTCCCGACGCCGCCGACGCGGCAGTGGTTTCAGACACGTCTCCGCCAGATGGCATTCGCTACCCGGACTCCCTGAACATTAAAGGATGCTTCAGTCAAGGTCGGGTTTATTGAACTCTTGGCGAGAGGGTGAGATGGGGGGAGTGGTTCAGAGCCGAGGAGGGAGGGAACGAGAGAGACGATTGAGGAGGGGGAAGTGGGGTGGAAAGTTCGCTCTTTGGGGGTGGATGAGGCGGTGAGGCTGCTCTGAATGAATGCCCTCCACAGCGGCGACGACGGATATCTTGAGGGCTGGAGGGGACTGCTGCGGGAATGGGAGGCGATCAAGGGTCCACATCCGCCTAGAGAGGAAGTGACGTCGTCGCCATCGCAGCCACGATACTCTATGCGCTGGATTAGTGGGCCGGGCTGGGCGGGTGTGGAGGGCGGCGGCGGCCCCCTTGCCCATGCAAATGCACACGGCGGCGCAGGGTTAAGTGCGTCTCCTCGTCCTCCTGTCCCCCCATTACCGCAGATACGTACGCGCGCAAGGCTCTCTCTCCCTGGAGCCTGCGTCCAATGGCACGTCACTCCAATCCCGTGACGAAGAAACTCTTGGAGAGCCGGTAATTAATTCAACCTCCAATGTGAACATTAACGCGAGCCCACACATAAGCGGAAACGTCTGGACCAACGTCGCGACTCAATGAGTGTTCAATTACTTCCCCATTTTTCCAGGTCGGAGATTAACATAGCTTCAAAATCATGGAATAACTTAATATTTAATAAGGAAAATGATCGACGAAGGCTATGGCAGACAAAACCACTTTGATTATAATACATAAAAACGAAATAGCTACGTTATGTGCATCACCATCGGCTGGAACATTTAGATGGAATCAAAACAATCGGGTTACCAGAAAAAAAGGCAATCTCAAAAATTAAAGCGGTGCTGAAATGGGAAAATAATTCAATGAAAATTCTTTCCTCTGGTCCAAATGATAGGCATTCTATTACCACGGAACTAAATCCGATGTAAATAGCAATGGAAAAGAGACATTCTTTATCGTATGCATCACGTGACAGATCAGAACAAAGGAATTAGCTGAAAATGTTAATTTTACCCTATTTTTTTTGACATGAAGAGACAAATCTTTTGATGATTATTTCATAGAGCCAGTTGCTCAAGATGGCAAGGAAAAAGTGTAATGAAATATCAAAAAAATAATTAGTATGGTACGTATAGTTTGGGCCAGTTAATGTAATTTAAGAATCATGAAGAAATTTAAGTGGATTATTGAAGATAAAGGAGAGATAGGATGTCGGACAGACTTTTTCCTCCAGTGCTCTCTGCTTAGCGATGACATCTGGTCCCGTCCCCGAGGGGGAAGTCGACCCCGAGATCTACACTGAACTTGTGTACTTGGGGGGGTAGAGAGGGATGATAAACGTAATTGTCGACGTGGTAGTCCAGGGGTAGAGCGTTGGACTACTGACCGGAAGGTGCAGTTTCGATTCCGATTCTATGGGCACCCACAGCTTCACCCGCGCTGAGTGATTTTTAGGATAGAACTTCCTGGGAAACCGTAGGTGGCACAGGGAAAGAAACTGGTCCCCTTAACCCGATTTGTGAAATTCACACGCCATTGGGCTAAGTATTGCTTAAACTCTTCCATCACTACCAAACAGACCTTCAGGTTGATTACTGTGTTTATGGTACATATGCGTTTCAACACAAAGAAAGGTCACGAATATGGTTGACGTTACGACGAACAGGCGACCATTTTCATAGTCATTATATCATATGCATGGATATGCGTGGGATGAATGAATAACTTCGATTCGAAGCGTAGTCCCCTACACAGGCCAACCCCTCAATGTCTTCGCTGCTTAATAATGATCGTTCGCAAATAATGCGACCGTATGGATGCGGCGCTACGTCTTACATACGATTTTTCGTACGGCGCTACGATGACAATTAACTGATGTCTTCGTCTCTTTTAAGGCTATATTGAATAACGACTTCTAGACCCGGTCCACGTACACAAAACAACTTACTATCTTAATTAATATAAAACAAACAAACTGTATAAATATATTAAAAAACGAATGTGCAACAGTTTCTCGCCTTCTCCTGGAAAGGTATCCCTCCGCCTCCAGGACGCGAGGGGACTGGGGTTGGCGGCGCTTAGGGTGGGAAGGGGACTACACGGATATAGTGGTTGGGAGGATAGAGAGGGTGGGGGCGGTTGGTACCCATCGCCCCCTGAGTGGTGCCCACCGCTCGATCCGATCCCCAGTAGCTAATTGCCGTCTCGTCTCGACTTCTCATTCGAGGATAAGTGGAGGACTTAGTCGTCCGGCCGGGAAGAAGGTTGAGGGCGGCCGCGGGGGTGGGAGGGTGGAGGGGGGAGGGCGCCTGAATTGAAGCCGTCTCGTGCGTCAGATCCCGACAGCCGTCCGTCCCCTGGGAAGCAAGGCGTCGTCGTCCGGCACTACTTCCTCCTCTGCGCGGCACCCAACGGACGACGGAGGCGCCCATCCGGGGGGCTGGGAGGGTGAGAGAGTGGCAGGGGTCGGCAGGGAGCGATCTACCCCCCCCTCTGCCTCCTCCGGAGTTGCCGGCGTGCGGGAGAGCGAGGCTCGTCGGAAGCCTCGTCGGATGACCGCTTGCAGTGGAGCGACGGCGCTCATTACTGGAGCAAGGTCTCTCTCTCCCTCTGAACGGAATGCGCACGCGTGGCCTACTCATTAGCGAAGTGAGCATGGGGGAGAGAGGGGAGGCGCGTGGAGATTCACCCCGGTGCAGCGAGTTGCAACAGGAACTATTCAACTGTTAAAGAACGAGTCGGGTTTCCGAGTAAAAAAGAAGGAACAAGGCCGTAGTGAACACATCTGTTGCGTTGGTTGCACACCGTCGAAAATCCAGATACGTAGACGCCGTAGCGAGGATATAAAAGTGAAGCACGCATATTTTATTTCAAATAAAGCAACAATTTTCCTAAAGCAACGGCATAAAATACACAAACGGATGGGATTCGTCTGCATTTACATGGAGAACAGTAAAATGATTGCGTCTGGACATCTTACGTATGATTAAAAAAAAAATCTTTCGTGAAAGTTATCATCTGATGGCAATCACTGTACTATCTTTGCTATCCCACCTTGGTGAAGATGAAGAATGGTGATAGTTTTACATGCAGTTAAATATATTCACACATAAATTCTACTGCATGAAATTTTGTTCAAGCTCATCATGTTAAAGTAGCAGTCATTCGTGGAAGCATGGTGAGGATTAAAGTATCCTCAAGGTGTGAAAAAGTGGCAGTGCTTAATAATTGAAACTATCAACTAGTGTCGCGTGAATCCCCACATATATTAAAGGTTAACCCTTGTCATTTGTTTTTTTTTTGATGATGACGTTCAACATGGTAACCTGGGTCGTGTTATTTAAATAAAGTGTGTGGGATTACAAAGTCAATTATTTCATTTCATTTCAACTTGCCATTTGTGTTCACCTATTACTTTTTGACTTGAGGTCTTCAATGCATCGATAATAATTTGGAGTCGTCGGAAGTCGAAGTTTGGAGTCGGAGAGTTGTTAGTCTAAACCAGTAATTAAGATCAAAGGAAATACGGCTGCGAAAAACGAGGAATTAAATTTTGAACCATTAAATTGTTTCCTTCATATGCCACAAAGATAAAGTGATTTAATCACTCAGCTCAGAATATTTCTAAAACTACCCATGATTTTTAATCTGAATAAATAAAAGGCAATATTTTGATAGCGTGGGCATTTTAAAATTAAGTCATATCTTTATCCACTTGTGCTTCTTTACGTGTATTTAAAATATGGTAAATAGTCCAAAATGAAATTTCTTCTTGAGGATGGGGATAGTGCGGTGGCTATCATACCGGCTTCCCACCCAGAGAGCCCGGGTTCGAATCCTGAAGACGGCAGATTTATTTTAGTGGTATCCCAGTTCCTACTTGAGGTGCTTCATGGAGAGCACTTTAAGGGAGTATGCCGTGTGTCGGATGGGATGTTAAACTGAGGACCCTTGGCACCATTCGATCAGAGTAGGCTAATGCCGACGTCGAGTTTCTCTCCACCCTTCCTCCTTTCCCATCCACCCCAATGGTGCGTATGGATTAAGTCGCCTTCCCCTAAATATAATTTTACTACTCCTGAAAAATTTTTCCACCAAAGAAATACTAGCACCCAAGCACAATAGAAAAGATAGATTAAATAATGGAACAAATTTGAATGTAGGCACACGCAGGGATAAAAAACAATTTTATGAAAAGCTGAACCATGGAAATAATATGTACTCAGTTGACAATAAAGGGTACCAGTATTTAAAAAATTACATTGCCTTATATACCAAAAGTATCTGGAAATACCGAAAATCACACTAAGATGTTAATCCTACGTATTTCAAAATTTCACAAAAAGAATCATCCCTCGAGGAATTTGGAGTCAGCCGTATGCACTGCACGCAACCTCTTCGCAATTCCATCGTCGGAACTCACGTCAACCTTCCTAAAGCACTTTAACCAACATGTTATCACTTGCTATTAAAGCAACATGGAATATGTTTTTCCATCAGTATTTCAGCAAACGTCACTGAATAGAGTAAGCAGCTGAGCTAATTGTAAAGGGAACGTCTCTCCATGGGCCACCTCTAATTCATAGACCGTTTCGACACATCGAACTGGGGAGGCAAATTAAAGCGGGGAGGAGATGTTTCTACACGCTCGGGCGACAGATGAATACACCGCGAGTCGCGACGCTTCGCCGCCGCCTCAGGAAGGCAATTAATCATCCCCGAAAGACTCCGCACGAGTGAATTTCAGGAGTACCGGTTGTGCTCTGGGCGCCCCACCCCGCGAGGCGAATGAATCAAAGCCCGAGTTGGTGCTCTCACAAGCGGGAACCAAAGTTCCGGGTTGATTGATGAGACTCCTTCCGCGGACGGGTGAAGTCCCACCACGGCTTCCTTGCTGGGAAGTTGGAAAAACTTACATTGCGGCAGGCACCGTGCGTGAATTATGACCAAAGCAACTCTTCCCAGAAAGCAGTAGGGGGGAGGGAAGGCCGAGTATCGATCACGAGCGGGAGACGCGGAATCTTACGCCGCCGGTCAGGGAACAAATCCCGAATAGATTCGATAACAATTTGGACGAGCGTCACCGTGTCTTCGATTCTCGTCGCTTTCACACTCTCGCCAAAGTTCCCGGGACCGAAAGGATTACTCGCGGGGTTGACTTTCACGATGAGAAGCGGATTATCTTCGCAGGCGAAATTTGAGATTTTCAATTTCGCCATGTTACTCTAAATTAATTATAAATGATACATAATCTGACCAGAACGGATTTTAATAGACGTACAAGCATTGGCAGTATTGACAGTCTCACTTTCAAATAGTCCGATAATCAAAGAGTAATTTTACCATTCATCCAGAAGCTATTTAAAGCATCTCCTTATTCAAAAGGGAATCTGGATGGTGCGGTGGCTAACGTAATGGCTTCCCACCCAGAGAGCCTGGGTCCGAAGCCAGGAGGTGGAAGATATATTTCGTGTGGTATCCCGATTGGACTTGAGGCGTTTTGTGGAGGGCACTTTCAGTGAGTACGCCGTCCGTCGGATGGGACGTTAAGCCGCTGACCCCTTGGCGCCTTTCGTAAAGAGGAGGCTAATGCCGACACGGGGTTTCTCTCCACCCTTCATCCTTTCCTGTCCATTCCCAATGGCTCAAATGACCTCGGCTGTAGGTCGCCTCCCCGAAAAACTACTAATTTTATATTCAATGAGGTGAATGCACGAGTGTCAACTTGAGTTCAAGATATTTGGAAAGGCAGTTGTGCTAGGAATTCTGGGAAATATTACGCTTAAATGATTGAAGAAATAACATAAAACCTAGGCACAGAATCCAACAATTAATATTAAAATCTTAATAAACGTCAGAATTCTGTTTTTCTGAATAGATAGGGAATAATCCTTATTGAAAGAAATATGAATAATTTAAAAAGATAGCCTAGCAATATCGTCTCAATTAGCTGAAACTTATAAATATCTATTGACTTTTAAGATACATATAAAATTGATATTACCTTTTTCTGTCATTCTGCAGGTTATACATGGAACATATGCCCTGGCTAATGATCAACCAAGGGTCATTTCTCAGAATAAGGTTTTGAGATTATGGGAAAAGTACAAATCGACCTTCTTGAACATTGTGACCATTGATGGATTAAAGAAATTGATAAAACCGATATAATGAAATTTCTATAGAGTCTCTTCAAAATAAATTATTATTGTACTGTATTAACTATCATGCAAAAATGAAAAACATCAGAGATGAAGATTTAAATGATTTCAGCTAATTAAAAACAAATAAAACACGTTAAACTAGAAGATCGGTTGAATAGCGAAGGATTTAAGATGCTGAAATGTTGTTTTAAGTCAAAATTATGACAATAAGAATTAAATTTAACAATAATTTCTTAAAAAATCCAGTTTTTGACATTTTTTTATATACATGTACATCAAGTTTGAATATTACCGTACATTATTAGAAATTTTCTGGCTGATGAACAATACGAACCACGTGGTCAAGTATCAAATGTCACCGGTAATCTTCCTTCGTGCAACTCAATAAAGTATTAACTCAATGTAACGATTATATCGATGACACCTTTTCTAACTGTGAGGTGTCGACACAAATCCTTATCGCCCTACAAGGTCCCAGCGACTTCACACACCTCGCAACGTTCTGATCCGTGCATATCTCCTCCCGCCAATGCATTAAATCTCCCTCCCGCCCACCACCTGCCTCACACACTTACGGGACTGACACAATACGTCCATGGGAATTGTCCCTTCCCACTCCAAACCCGTCTGCTTCCTCGCCTCGATACCAGAGGCGTTCGATGACGAGGCGTTTGCATTTACCCGTCGAATATCTGTGCGTTCACTCATGCAATCTCTCCCGCTCCCAGAAGCCAGGTTGGGAATCACTCACGGAGTGAAGGTTAAATTATAAGTTAAATCTCCTGCATAGATTAGAAGGATGCCTCTTTAGAGATGTTGCTGAAAATGCATTATTAGCGCCATCGTACTACGGTGGGAGATGTCACTGAAATTAGAGAGATTAAGCCTATATATATATACACACACACACACACACACACACACACACACACACACACACACACACACACACACACACGAGGGTCATCCGGAAAGTAGTACCCGTTCGTGAAATAAAGACACAAAAGTAAATATTAACAAACATAAAAAATTTTATTTGAAAGAGGATACTTTAAACTACTTCTCAACATAATCTCCAAGCAAATTAAGGCATTTGTCATAACGTGTGACAAGTTTCTGTATTCCTGCTGCATAGTCCTTCGCCGCCAGCTCATTGAGATACGCGAGGGACCCATCTTGCACAAATTTTTGCATAATGCAGATGGTGTTTAACAATTTCATGAACAATTGTTCGAGAAACATTGGGAAAATGCTCACAGATGTCATCAATTGTGACGCGCCGATCGTTCCTCACGAATTCGTCAACTGAGCTCACCAGTTGGTCTGTAATGACAGACGGTCTCTCCGAACGCTCATCGTCGTGTGTGTTCCCCCTCCCCATGTTGAAGTTGCGAAACCACCGCCGAACAGACGACTCGTCCATTACATTGTCTCCATACACCTCCTTTAATTGGCGATGAATATCACATGGGCGAACGTTTCTTGCATTGAGGAATTTAATCACTGCCCTCACTTCACAACTGGCGGCGTTCTCAATTTTTTTAAACATTGTAAACAATCACAGAAACAACACAGGCAATGCTAGCGTCACGCAACTTGGCTCAGAGAAGGCAGACAAGCCACTGAAGCTATCTGACCTCGTCCAGCGGCTACTCGCGTCGTCAGCACTTCATGCGGCACGAACGGGTACTACTTTCCGGATGACCCTCGTGTATGTATATATATATATTTAAAGATACTAAAGATAGCTCTAGGGGGGACAAGTATTTGGGATAAATTGTAGCAAGGTAATCATACCCTTCCACACACCCTAGCGGTTGCTTGCCGGGTGCTTTATGTTAATAATCCGGCCCCCGGTGGCAGCAGGGTTAAATTATCGCTTGTCGATCCACAGGTTCCGGGGTTTCCTAGACTCGCTGAGTTTCGTCCATTTAGGGCTTGGTAATACACAATTATCCTTGTTCTTGTAGTATCTTTTAAAATAGCCAATGTAAAAGGTTAAATTGAGTGTTGAAGATTATGTTTTAAACGATTAAAACAAATAATTCAACAATTAAATAAATGTCCAACTTCACCAGGCGATTCGAACATACGTTCATAAATTAAGATTTACAAGTAAACCTTTAAACAGAATTATTACTTTGACATTTCCTAAGTCATCTTGACACGAGTAATAGCAACAATGCTCACGACTCCACCGAGACGGCCCCGGCATTAATTCATCGTCCCACTCACACACTTTTGGATGTCGTCGGAGGTGAACGTTGAAGTCACGCAAGAGGCCCGAAAAAAAAGCGTCGAGGCAGAGAAAAAGAGGATTCGGTTTCGTCACACACACTTGCATATGCCTCAAGGGTTGTTCTCTGCGCACGAGACGTTTTTCTGAGGCGCCATGCATATATACATTAGATAACGGTACCTCAGTTCGATAGCAAAAATATCGCATCAGTGCCCCATGGAGGTGATTCGTTTTCATGTACAGAGGAATCCTTTGAGTGGAAATCAATCAATCAATTCCCCGATACATCAATACGTTGTCCCTCCTCGCCGACAGAACACTTTTCAAAGAATTATATTCCTAATTAAATTGATATTTTGATTCCTCTGCATTAGTTTCTTAATTTACCAATAAAGAATTCGTCAATAATGTCGGATTGATAATACGAATTTTGTATTTTACGTTTCATTAAACTAAAGCTTCCATTTATGACATTTCTGGAATAATGAATAGGAAAGAAATAAGATGTGAAAATAAGTAATAGGATGTGAAAGAAAACGAAGCGCAGATGCATCCTAATGATTATGCAACACCTATTACACACTCCCGAGCACAATGACAGTTGAACAACGTGCCCGAATTCCGCCATCGAATTATGCAATTCAAACTAAGGAAATTTTGATTTATGAGTAATGCAAAGATTTTAAATATTCAAGTTGTTTATGGGAGACGAAAGGCACTGTGAAAAGTATAAAAAATTGTTAAAGATAAGGTATCGATTTTCTTAACACGTAGGCGTAGAACTCAAATGCTTCCTCGAAATATTGACTGGCTCTGTTACTTTTAGTCGAAGGAAAGGCATATAGCTACAATAAATTTGAAAAACGTCAGCGAAAGCATTCTCGTCAGGGTCCACTGCAGCTCCAGTGATTCGATAGTGATTTCCATAGGTAATATCTTGGAAGCGATGGCATTACGAAGGCTTGTCTAGGAAGTATTAACCCACGGAGGAAAATAAAGTCCCATATCCCAAGACCCTGAACCGCTGTTTATGTATTTTATGAATTGTCCATATGCACAATCCATTCCGATCGCACAAATTCAATACAATCGCAACGCGGGGCTAAGTCCTGAGGGTGAATTTGCTACGGTTCGCCCTGCGGGGGGTGGGGTGATCCCCTGCCCTCGGGAGCGACGCCCCCCACCCCTATTCACTCCGTACGGAAGTTTTGCATACACTCACTCCGTGTGGGAAGGGGGGGGGGCGGAGGGAAGGGGACTCGGGGGTGGAGTATATTCGGGAGGAAACGAGCGGTGACGTCGCGATAACAGGACATGAAAATGTATTTTTTTCCCCCGAGAGTGCTCGCGTCTGTGGAAAATTACTAAAAAATGAACGGCCAAGTAAACAGGTGGAAAGAGAGAGAGAGAGATAAAATTCTAAACCAAAATCACTGGCGGTGGAGAACGGAAGCCGACAGAGGAGTCGTCTTCAATGACGTGCCAGACGAAATGAGTGATCACCGCTCGGGTGAATTATGGCATTTGACAAACATTCATCTTTTTCATGCTAATCCGCGTCAAAAAAATGAGATAATCATAAATATAAATGATATTAAATAAATTGAAATCTGCTGAAACCGATGATAAAATTATAAATGGAGACGATAATCCATTTAAACTAGAAAAGTCTCCTTTTGAGCACATTGCATTACAAATGCGGAATACTAGATTTCCATGGTGAAATATATTTGTATGGAAATTTAAATGTTAATAACTTAGTTTCCTAAGATTTAAGATGATGGAGATTATTCATTAAAATATAATCCTTAACATTAACTTTCGCAGAGCAATTTGGTCGCTAAATTTGTCCTTTCAAATTCACTTATTGTAGAAAATTTATGAATATTCTAAATTTTTCAATCTCATAATCTTCACGAGTCTTCTACTCATTGCGTATTCATAGAGAGCACATTTCGGTGAGTGTGAAGCATGGAAATTTTACTGATGCGTAAATTTTCTTCAGGAGGGTGAAAAACCTCCTCCTGGTTGGAATACTAATGAGTATTTTGAAGAAAATAGGATTAGATTGCAGGGAAAGGAGGCTAATCCGCAGCCTGTACATGTCTCAGACTGCACAGGTGCGGGTGGGGAACGGGGAGTCCGGATGGACAGTGTTAGGAAGAGGTGTAAGGCAGGGTTTCCCATTATCATCATATAATATAGAACACAACCAGGAGGTATTTGCCTGTTTCGTAGATTTCAAAAAGCGTTTGATAGAGTGAATTGGGAAAAACTAATGAGTATGTTGCAGAAAAGAGAAATAGAGTGGAGGGAAAGGAGTCTAATCCGCAACCTGTACATGTCTCAGACTGCTCAAGTGCGAGTGGGGAACGGGGAGTTCGGACGGGCAGTGTTAGGAAGAGGTGTAAGGCAGGGTTGCCCATTATCACCGTTGCTGTTCAACCTGTATGAAGAGGAAATGATTAAAGAGGCATGGGAAGAACTGGAGGTAGGAATGAAAGTGGGCGGGGAATTCGTAAAATCAGTTAGGTTTGCTGATGACCAAGCTTTACTTTTTCAGTCAGCCAAGGGATTGCAAGCATTGCTGAGTGAATTGGAAAATCAGTGCGGCAGGTATGGGATGAGAATCAATATTAATAAAACAAAGGTTATGCGATTCTCTAGAACGAAAAAGTCTAAGCTTAACATTAAAATAGGAGGGCAAAAACTAGAGCAGGTAGAACAGTTTACGTATTGGTAGTGTTTTTGACCAACACGGTCAAAGTAGTAGGGACGTAAGGAGAAGAATTGCGCTAGGCAAGGAGGCTTTCACAAGGAGGAAGGAGTTGAAGACAGGGACGTTGATTAAGGATGTTAAGAAAAGACTCGTAAAAACTTAAATATGGAGCGTAGCGACAGGGTTCGTCCGGAAAATAAGTGTACTGATTTTTTTCCGCCGCTCCAGGCGCGCCCAGCACCGCTCTGACGGGCTGCGATTGGAGGGGGGTATGTTGGCAAGCGACGCTGAAAAAGGCAGTCGGCTCTGAGCTGTGGTGTAGTGAGGAGCTCTGTTAACGCGAACCTCCACGCTCGACCCACGTCACGGAACGCGATGCCGGAGCAGCGTTATTCCATCAAATTTGCGGTAAAGCTTGGGAAATCGTCTACCGAAACTGTCGGTATGATTAACCAGGCTTACGGGGAGTCAGCCATGTCCAGAAACATGACCTTTCGGTGGCACAAGATGTTCGTGGAGGGCAGAGAAGAGGTCGACGACGAACCACGGCCTGGACGCCCATCAACGACACTCACCGACGAAAATGTGCGCAAAGTTCGCGATGTACTGAACTCTGATCGTCGTCTTAGTGTTCGGATGATAGCAGAGCAGTGTAATGTGCCAAAAACAATAGTGCACGAGATTATTAGGGAGCAATTACAGATGCGAAAAATTTGTGCAAAGTAGGTGCCGAAAGTGCTCAGTGATGATCAAAGACTCAATCGTTTGGAAATCGCGACACAACTTGCGGATCACTGCAAAAATGATCCACATTTTTTAGAGAACGTTGTTTCGGGTGACGAGACGTGGATCTTTGAGTACGACCCGGAGTCGAAGAGACAAAGTGCGGAGTGGCACACCCCATCATCACCCCGTCAAAAGAAAGCTCGCATGAGAAAATCTCGGATCAAGGCGATGCTCATTGTCTTTTTTGACAAAAGGGGAGTCGTCCACTACGAATTTGTACCTGAACGACAAACTGCAAATGCTGCATTTTACGTCCAAGTGCTCGACAGGCTTCGAAAACGAGTCGCCCGCGTCCGGCCAGCGATCAAAAACATCTGGCGGCTGCATCACGACAATGCGCCGTCTCACACCGCGCTTGTCGTGTCGGACTTCTTGGCCAAGCACGGCGTGGCAACGCTGCCGCACCCGCCCTACAGCCCGGACTTGGCACCACCGGACTTCTTTCTGTTCCCGAAGATAAAGAGGAGTTTGAAAGGAACGCGATACGGGACTTTGGAGGCCGTCAAAGAGGCCGTGACGACGTGTCTTCGAGAGGTTCCCGATGATGCCTTCGCGGGAGCGTTCCAGGAATGGAAACGCCGCTGGAACAAGTGTATCAACTCACAAGGGTCCTATTTTGAGGAATATTAGCTTAAGATATGTAAAAGTGTAATACATTTTTTTTCCTGAGCTCAGTACACTTATTTTCCGGACGAACCCTGTATGTACGATGCGGAAACATGGTAATTGAAGCAGGAGGATGGACGTAGACTGGGGTCTTTTGAAATGTGGGTGCAGAGAAGAATGGAGGAGGTGAAATGGGCAGAGAAGAAAACAAACGAAGAAGTACTTGTTATGGTGGGCGAAGAGAGGGGTTTGTTGGGAGAAATCCTATGGAGGCAGGAAAAGTAGATGAAGGGGGTATTGACCGGCAGTGGGATGTTGAAGACTGTGATAGAGGGGAGAATGCTGGGCAAACGAGGAAAGGGAAGGAAGGAAGTACTCAGAGATGAAGAGGGACCTGATGTAGAGTAGTGTTTTTTTGGAGAAAATATTTATTTAGGAGCTGTGTCCATCCAAAAACCTACCTTAACCGGTAGATTGCCTAATAATAATAAATTATACATACATTTATATATTATGTACGTATTTGTAAATTATATATACATACATTATATGTGTATTTATATATACATGCATTATATATGTATATGTATGTATATATATATATAAATAAATATATATATATATATATATAAATATAAATATTTATATATATATATATATATATATATTGTATAATGTATTACACATATATATAATTTATTATGTAATAATTTATATTATAAATACATACGTTATACATATAAATATGTATAATATATTAATATTTATATATATAAATATATATATTTATACATTGCAGTGTATTACAGTGTATTTCCAGTTGAAGTTCGAAATTTTGAGAAAATGTGGATGGAAGGCACATTGAGAGAAGGTAGGATGTCAAAGGCCGGGGTGTACGGGAAAATATTTAACAAGCTGGAAGCAGGGAGGGAGAACATACCATTTTGAACACTATTCAAGGCGATGGAAAAATGTGAGGAACCATAAAAGAATCATAGAATTTCGGCCAAACACATTTTGTCTTGCACATGCACACCCCCTTAGATGAGCGAATGAATGTCACATAGTGTGACCGCATGGATTCAATTCACAACTCGATTTTCACCCGGTCAAGGACTCCAGGGATTCGAAGGAAGCGCGGGTCTTTTGTGAGTACATGGCGAATGGATGGTTAGGCGTGGAGGAATGGTATGGGAGGGGAGTCTCGAGACACTCCTACGCTGTGATTGGCTGGATCCGCCCTTCACGCTCCGCCAAACATTCTCACGACATCACCCGACGCGAGTGGACCGCTCGAGCCACCGGCCAACCACTGTCCGCCCAAAATTATTTGAATTGGCGAGCAAAAAAATGCAAAGGGGAGATTTTGCGATGGTCAGAACTCGCACGAATCGAATTTTATACGGCGTCTTTTCCCTTCAATAATGAACCGAAAGCGTGAAATTATTGTCACCGAATAGTCTGGGTTGTGGAGACCTTGGAAGCACGTATACAATATGCACGACTTACACTTTTAGATAAGTACAGATCATTCGAGTTTAATGCTGACTCAGGAGGTATGAAAGTAATTTGAGCAGGACTGCATTCCATCGGTAGGCGAGACCACGGTGAGGAGTTACGGGCAATTGACTCCAGAAACGATCGGTATGCGGAATCACTGTTCTTCCCCGCATAGTTCGAGACTACAACAGTACGTAACAAAATGATCACCCCGAATGTCATTAATCACCAATTACTCCGATGAATAAACGCCCCTTGCTGTGCGCCCTGGTTGGTGGCTTCAAGGGTGAGATGTAATAGTAGTATGTGGACTTCACGCACTCTTCTCCTGGCACTCACTGCTGAGGAGGATGGGAGGGGGGGAGGTGGACAGGGTGGGAATGGGGGGATGGGGTGCAGGCGGGAGGACGACCGGACGAGCCAAACATTTCCCCTCGGCGTCCCTCCACGGCGGTGTTTGTGAACTTCGCTCGCCGTGTTTCCACTCGTGACCACCTCTCGCGCGCAAGGGATAAGAAGGGACGGCCCGGGACGCTCCCTTTCGTGCCGCTCCCCCCGTCTGATTGGCTCAATTGAACCTCAAGGCCCCCCTTCCCGCCCTCCCTCCCTCGACACGGGAAACCACCCGGCACGCACAGAGCGCGCACGCACGCACTCACGAACAAAATGGCAGAGGAATGCGTGAGCCCCGATCTCGAATTCACTTGTATTCCATCCGCCCCCCGCCCCTGTTCCTCCTCCCCCCCACACTACCGCCCCCTCTCCACAGCCAGCGAGTCAGACGAGGGCCACCAATCCTGGAGGTGTATTCAAAGATTTTGTCGACGTGCCAGAGTCACGGATGGGTCACGAATGTCATTAGTATTGTTTCTCGATACTTTGGCGAATGGAAAAAGAGTTGGAAAGTGAAATGAGGAAAAAAAATGTACATATTTATGCAATTGAAACCTTTTACTAACACAACTATTTATTCAAATAAAAAACAAGAACTGAAATGAGGAACAGGAAGAATCTAACGAGAGAAAAGAAAAAATGTCACACTTATTTATGCGTGAGTTGTGTGCGCGTATGTGTGCGTGTGAATGTAAGTAAGATATATTGATTTAGTTACTAAAATTAGGATATATTTTAAATTTTATATTCTCACCAGTCAGGTCCAGTCCAGCTAAACTTAAGTTCCTTTTTCCCACAAGCAACATATTCGCGACGCCATCATTGTCCATAGTACCTTCTCATGTAAAATCGAGTCTTTTCCATCGGAATTGTGAACTTTTCTTTTATATAACAGGTTAAAAATGGCTCTCTGACAACCAAATGTGTTAAAATAAAGTTGAAAAAATTAAATAGAGAACTAAAGAAATGACGTTAATATTTAGGGATCTTAAAGTATTCAGCTGAGGAGGGCGACATACGAAGGATGTGAGGAGGTCCCCTTACCTACTTTCTTACCGGATAAAGTGAACTCATACGTCTTAGATTATAATTTATTTTTTTTATATAATAAACACAAAACAATTCTCACCAACCACTTTCTCGTTCAATGTACATGTATTGTAAAAATAGGCAAAACATCAATTATTTTCAAAAATATTTTCAAAACTTTTGTTTCCCCTTTGGCTAAAATTGAAGCTTTTTATTTAATACGTGTTAAAGACAGATGCGTCACATCAAAAACAGATAATACCCTCAATTTTGACCGGATTGTTCATTTATGTCAAATTTCGAGAAAATTTCCGGACTTCAGGCGAGGAGAAATTTCTCCCATTTTAAAAATTCATTTAAGGCCATGAAACTACATGAAATAATCAGGGGCGGTCATGGAATGAACACTTTTTTATTCAAGCCTACTTATTTTCTTATTTTTTCTATCGATTTCGTAATTGACGCTAAAAATACTTATATTTTTTCTACATAGACCGGTCATATTACGTATATTTACCGCTTCGTTTATCGTATTTTGGACTCATCCTACCTACAATCCTCTAACTACAGAGTTAGAGGATTAACTTATTCTTTCAACAACTTGCCTAACGATTCGGTGTTTCACAATTTTGATTCTGTTTTAGTTTCGCATAACACACATTTCGTGGACTTCCGTTCAAATTGAAAAACTCCATCATGTCGACGCATCTTTTTTGGGATTTGGAAACGCTGGGATGTGCGTAAGACGGTCGTAGTGCGTTGCTAGTGGACACGGAGCACTGGAATGGTTTTCCCTGTCGTCTCCGGAGGGTTCAACCACCCCCTCCGCGCGCCCTTTGTCATCCTTATCATTCACGCGTGCTCCACACGACCCCCTCCACCCCCCATCCCCTGGCACGACACGAGGAGTGAAAGGGATTGCGCCGACGATTGCCGTGCGAACCGTGTTTCCGAATCCTCCCTTCCCATCCCTCTCCTCCTCCCCCTCGCGTGACTCCTCGCGAGACCCCGCCTTTCCTCACCCCACCCCCCCGGGGGGCGGACACGCATCCCTCCCCCTCTTCCAACGTCTCGAAATCCTACGCATACACCCGTCGGCCCGCTTCCAAATCCTTCCCCACCCACCTCTCTCAAACACGAAACCCCCATCTCCTCCCGTCTCCAACTCTTAAAATGCCATTAATCTAATTTCGGGGCGAGATACCCCAGGGGGGGGGGGCAGACAGATTTTCCCGGGAAGAGTGGCGGTCATTCACGCGGCAATCCACCGGGGGGCGCTTAGGCTTGGCCCCGTCGAGGGAAGACGGTTCGGAAGGGACGTCCTCCGACGTCGATCGCTGCGTTTCGTGTCTCCTTCGGGTCGCCGAAGCTGTTAGGGAGCGACGCTCTTGTCCGAGGAACCAGAGTGTGCAGGCCAGCGCCAGCTGGCGGAGGGTCACCGCTTCGAGGGAAAAGCGGAGAGGTCAACTCCGACCATCCCAATACCTTAGAACAGACCATTAGATGGGCATCGCTATATTTCTTCCGGAGTCTATGTTAAATTCCAGCACTCTCCACCTTTCATCTATGATCAGCCTGGCATTTTGGGCCCACCAATGCACACGCAGCCGTCGCCGAGAGTCAATCGGAATGCGATGTTGGAGCGAGCTGCAATTGACTTCAAATAAATTACCAATGCACTCGCCGGTGATTCATCATTTGACAATAGCAAAATACAATAATCTAATACTCATTTCGGCAAAAATGCTTAATATCCACGACCTGGACATGAGATTTCCAAATTCTCCTTCAAGTGTCATCAGGAAGATGACATGGGGTTGTTGAAATCCACAGGAAATATTTGTCGTAGAAAGATAGCGCTTAAATGTTTATTTTATTACGCATCCTGGACGTGCTAAGTCAGTCAGTTCTGGCTCGACAGCAGGTATCACGTAAACAAAGATAAGAGCTTAAAATGTTGCAATTATAAAGCTGCATATATTGTGTCACGTTTTTCTCCAAGCCCTAATCCATTCTGTCTCATAGCCAGTCTTTCATTCTCCCTTTAAAAGCATTTACTGACTAAAATGTTTTTAAATATTTGGGTTATACATTAAAATTAGAGGTACAGTAACCTCCAATTATCTTCTGCCTTGATTTGTAAGATGTCAGACAGAGGTGCAAAAACCCTGGTTGTTCAGGGAAAACCGTGTTTCTTTGTACTAAATGCAATGTACACTTGTGTATGAACAAGAATTCTAATTGTTTTATTAAATTTCATGAAAAATAACTCAGTTCATTGTTATTTGTACCAACCATCTTCTGCAGTTCTTCAAATACTTCCCCATTGATTTTTATATTTTGCTGAAATGATGACAGAAATTAGTGTATCCATTTAAGAATAAGTGTTTGATTATGAAGTGTAACTCTCTCCAAATTTATTTCACTAAGCAATCAAATGTCATCAGACATATTATTATGGATACATTGCTGTTTACTTTTTGGAAAAATATCTGTTTTCCTCCATGCATATTACTTTTTATGCTGCCAGCCGATATTTAACTGTAACAAAGTTATTGATGATTAACACATTGTGTATTGAAATAAATTATGAAAGGTAAAATTTGACAAAGGATATTCCCATGTTTCGTTAGTAAGACTGACTATTGTAAAGAGGCAGTTAATAAGGAATTATTTCTTTTTAATCTAAAAATGGTGAGACGGGTTGCCTGCCTTCTGGTGATGCCTAACTGTTACGGGAATGCCCAATGTACCGAATTTGGCACATATCTTAGTTTTTAACAATTTCGACAAAAAATTTTTAAAAATGGATAGGTATGCTTCCTATAGTCTCCATTGATTTAGATTTGGAAGGAAAAAATTTTTCCCTTACGTAGAAAAATTGTTGACCATAAAGGGTTAATCAACATATTGTTGTAAAAACATTATTGCATACAAATTGAAATTAATCAAAATTAATCCTTCGTCAAGTTCACCACATTTGGAGTTTTTTAAGATTGAATGTCATCAAAGTTGTGTATTTTGCCTTGGTTTCCAATATTTTAAGAAATAGTATAACCGTCTGGGGAGACACTAATTATACAAAAATCAATATACTAAAAAATAAACAGCAAAAAATCCTAGAGAAAATGTCTAGAATAACTACTTTTAATAAAAAGGAAATACCATTATGGGACGATATTAGGTACATATATAACAAAATAAACTCATCCAAATCAAGGCAGAAGATAATTGGAGGTTACTGTACCTCTAATTTTAATGTATGGCCTAAAAATTTAAAAATATTTTAGTCAGTAAATGCTTTTAAAGGGAAAATAAAAGACTGGCTATTAGACAGAATGGATTAGGGCTTGGAGAAAAACGTGACACAATATATGCAGCTTTATAATTGCAACATTTTAAGCTCTTATCTTTGTTTACGTGATACCTGCTGTCGAGCCAGAACTGACTGGCTTAGCAGGTCCAGAATGCGTATTCCATTTATTAATTTTAAATTTATATTACTACTGCATATTATGAAGTTCATATCACTATGGTATATGATAAAGATTGTCTGTAATTGTACGTTGCATTTATTGTATTAATTCTTTGTATATCATATATGATTATGATTATACAATAATTGTAATAAATTTTACGTTGCATTAAAAAATGATTTCCTATGGCAACAGTTACTCTGTTATACTCTTAATGACCACCTAGGTACGATGTCATCTATAATTCATGCGATTTTCTTATCACCAGACCTCTCCTCGGGAACCGCAGGTGGTGTACGTAGAGCCAGTTAATTTTTCTCTTACTTAAACTCGGTTATACTCGTGTTAAGACTAATACTATTGCTGTGTCGAAGCCAATCCATAATACAAGCACCTGTAATACTTGCACTAGTATGAACAGTAGCACTGTATGCTTCAGGAAATCAAGACTTGAAGAAAGAGGATTAGCTTGATTGGAGGCATAATCGATGTGGGTATGAAAAGAGATGGATGACATGTTATGCACACATAGATAGACGGAGAAGTCTCGCAGAGGGACGTCGAAAAAAGAAAGTTTTAAAGAATGTTCGAAGAAAACACATCAAAAGGATTGAAATAATACGAAAGATAGGCGGAATAGAGCGAGGTACTTTGGATGTCGTGACGGTGGAGTACACAACCTTGGGGGCATAGAGATGAATTGCTGTAGTGAAGATGAAGTTACTGCTGAGAAAAACTGTTTAAAAACTTCAAATGGAAGTATAAAAACAACTCGAAACTGTCAAAGACAAATCTTCATTCGTTAGACTATCTTGAATAATGAGAATTTTTAAATATGTACGTATTATTCGGCATGCATTTTGAGTTTGTTTGCATATTTTCATCTGACTCAATAAAAGACTTAAAAAAATCCATGGTCCTAAAATTGAATGAACTAAAAATAATTCTCAAATCAGTGTTAAAATTATGTGCACATCTTTCGTTGACATAAATACCTACTTTTCTTATTGTTTTGTTAATGCACTGAATGAGAATGCATCCTGCCCCAGTAATTTATATTTATTTAATATCAATATTACCCCTTTGTTACGTGGGAGCACACTGTAAAGTATGCACCTGACATCCACTGCTATGCATCTATTGAAATGTTGAAACTAAGTATTAGCAACAAAAATATTTCCCTTGAATGCAAATGACATGGCTGCCAATCAATAAACAGGGGTTTTCCCAGGATATTTTAACTTTGAGATATTTAATAAAAGTCGCAAATTTATTGTGTAGAATATTATTTAAGATGGATGCAATTTCGTTCCGGGTGTGCCATCGGTCTTTTCGACGGCTTTCATCGTAGTCGGCGATTCCTCCGCCCAAAAATTCATGCCTAGTGGAAAAATTAACCCTTTAATGGCCGTGATTGGTGCGTTGGGTCCCCGTAACCTTGCTTCGAGGACCGTCTCGCCGAAGTCACGTCACAAGTGGCTCGACTAGTGGCCCCGAGGCGATGTCAACGGACGAGACGCGATTGGCAGGAAGCGGGATCGCGGGGAGGTGGGGAGGGGGTGGGGAATATGATTGGAAATGAAGCAATTGGATGGTGGATGGGGGGGGGAGGGGGAGGGAGCGGGGATAGGTCAACTACTGCATCGTTGAGGCTGCAGGCACCGCGAGTCATCGGCCGCTCAATGAGAAAGACGGGAATGAAAGCGCACTTGCAACCACGCGACGAGAAGATCATACGTTTTGGTTGAAGCGTCATCCTACGGGGCTGGGGAAGCCTTGGCACCAATTATGATGAAAACACTTGGCCCTAGCACACACGCCCTAGCGAAAACTTCACGCCTCTAGGGGTTGACCCTGGGGGATAGGACGCCTAAAATGCTGGTCTTCGTACACACACGCACGCCCCCTTCCGTCTTCCGTCTTAATGGAGGAGAATCGAGAGAAGCCGAGTACGGATGAAGCTGGCGAAGAATAAAAATACGAATCGGTGGCTGTACGGGAACACTTGCCCCAACCGGTCGGGGGTGAAGAGGAGGACAACGCACGATTTAAAAGAATGTCACCAATTTAATCAGGATTAACAGGGGGAAACAAGAAGAGACGGGGGGATGGTTGCAATTAGTTGACATTAAAACGTCCCATAGGTTCATGAAATACCCTCCAACTAAGCGAGGAAATGAAATGGATGGAAAATGAGAATGTGACAGATAAACACGATCATTAAATAGCAGAATGCGAATTGAAAATCTACCCCCGATTTCCCACTTGACATTGAGGCGCGTGACTAAGTATGAGCAACCCATAAAAATTGTAACTAGGAAATGGCAGAGATTACTTCAAGCCGTGGTCGGTAACAAAGATTAAGAATGGAAAAACACTAATCAGCATTCGTTCATTTTGAGAGTTAAGCGAATGATGTTGCGAATTAATTATGGTGAACACACGTCTTGGGGAAGTAGTAGTTTTTATGGGAGGCGATCGAGAGCTGAGGTCATTTGCGCCATTAGAGATGGATGGGAAAGGAGGAAGGGGGGGAAGATACCCGGCGTCGGCATTCGCCTACTCTTATTGAGAAGCACCAAGAGGTCACAAAATTTAACGTACCATTCGACGGACGGCGTACTCACTCAAAGTGCTCTCCACAAAGCACCTCAAATGGGGATTGGGATGCCACTGAAAGAGATCTGAAGTCTCCAGGATTAGAATCCAGGCCCTCAGAGTTGGAAGCCAGTACAGTATGTTAGCTACCGCAACATCCCGGTACCCAAATGTTTTGTTCGAGTTGTATTGGGTATTGGGGAATAATTTCGTGGGTAATACAGATCTAATTAAATCAAAAGGAATGTTCTCCAAATAAAACGGATTGGCACAAGCGTGTTAGAACTGGAAGCCGTCTTTTTCGATATACGTGGGTTTTATAGCAAAGAATATTCCGTAAACTCCTTGTTTGGGCTCACTGTTGTCATGCAATTGAAGGAAAGGCAATTATTCATATTCATAGGAGGACATTGTTTCATTGATATGCACAAAAATTACTGTTGTTCAAAAAGCATACGGTTGTTGCCTAATCATATATAATAAATAGCATTTAATCACCCGTGTTCCAAATGTTGTATTCAGTAGTGAATTATTGAAGAAACGATTTTATGCTAAATCTCACCGCCAAATGTTTTGCGTATAATATGGAGTCATTCCATGAATAGTTCCCTGGATGGAGCAGAAACAGAAGGAATCAAGCTATTCATCCGATATTTGATGCAGAGAATAATTAAGATAATAATCAGGAAGCATAAAACATCAATCGGAGACAAAATGCAATCTTATTTTCCTTACGATGACGATACAAGTTACTTCAAAAGTCTTTACATTACGAACTTCGGTGAAAATTACGATGGTGTCTTCCTTCACAACATGTGTTTTGATATACTACGTCTGGTCTGTTTTATTTTATATTTGCTGCTTCGGCTCAGAAAACATTCACCCAGTTTCCGCCTGCAACCGAACTTTTGGAAAACAATGATCGGGTACCACTGCGAAGTTAACTTTCGCAACGTGGAATTATTCCAGCTGCTTCGTACGGTCGCCTGGAGTACTAACCGCAGTCATCAACCCGAAGATTGATTTTGATAGGCGAGGGTAGAGGTCACCCAGGACTAAGCTCTAAGGCGTGTGAAATTCTCATATCCAGGTTATGGGGGCAGTTCCTTCCCCTGATCAATCATTCGATTTCTCGCGAAGCGAGAAGGAACCAGATAACCGCACCACTTGGATTTTGCATGCTGTCAACGAAATTTATCACCCGCTGGGAATCGAACTCAAAGCCTGACCTTTGGGCAGTTTAGTGACGATCTACCCACGAGGTAATCACGCTTACCTTCGAGGACGAGTGCAATATTTATGTCGACGACGATATTGATTTCGAGATTGAAATCCGCTTTGGAAACATACAAGTACGACACTTTTGCCATATATGTATGCATATGCATTACGTCTAAGGATCGATGAATTCTTCGTGGGATAAATTTGCCTCCTGTGATGATGTTAAAGGTATTCTAACAAAAATTTGGGTTATGCCATAGTTTTTAAAGATTATATCTCATCGTCAAATCTTAAACTGTGGGACTCGTTTCCGGATGAGCTCAGACTCGCGTCCGGACGATGGACTCAGGAACACTGATACGGTATCAATTTCCTTCGTTTCATGGTTGAGATAAAGTAAAAAGAAATATACATAGATTTATTGAATTAAAGAGCCGTACGAGGAGTAATAAACGTTATTAGAAAACATTCTTAAACTACGGGTTCAAGAAATTTAATTAACAGGGCATAATAAATAGAATTCGCCTGTTGCACATATCATGGAGCGTGGAGAATCAGCGGATTAACTCGTAAGGTTAAATGAATACACAATTGCTAAAAATATTGCCCTTATTTTTGCGGAAAATTGCAGTCTACCTGTGAAGTTAGGCTTTGATGACTCCACTACCTAAGTTCTGATACATATTTTAGACCCACCTAGTATGATGCTAAATAAATATTGCGAAATATTCATTACAACAAATCACTCTTCATTCCCAAACATTAATGCCTCCGTTCATTTCGTCCAACGTTGCTATTTTTTTTCCTGCCTCTACCTCGGTCTACCAACATTCTCCAACCTACTACATCCTTCAACAGTCGATTGCCTCACTTTATTTGTCCTCCATCCATTATGATACATTACTTATGAAAATAATGAAGACAAATCATTTCCTGATACTACGTATGTATTTTTCCAATGGCAGCAGTGTAAATTGTGTCGCATTAAGAACAGAGCGAGGAAGCAGAGCTATGCACAAGTGCGTTGCTGCATTACCCTCCAACTCATTTCCGCGTCCAGATCACGTCCATGTCGTTAGCGCGGATTTGAGCGCGCGTCGTCGTTGCCTCCGGGGCGAATCGCGCGGTCGGGGATGGGCCGGCTCAACCCCTCCACCCCCCGGGCAACCGCCGGGGTGGGGGTGGAGGGGTTGAGCGGATGACGGGAGCGTAGAAGTGGTTAAGTGGGCGCGGCGGCGCAAAATTCGCATCTCCCGCCGACAACGCGTGAGTGTATGTGAGTGCTGTGGGTTTGGTGTGAGGGTGGAGTGGGAGGTTGGGGGGGCGGCGGGTGGAAGAAATGGCACCCCGTAATGCGCAAATGCGGCGCAGATGCGCGCGCGAGTGCACGTCCTCTGGCGCGCGCTGCGGCCCGCGTTAATAATCGCGAGGGCGCGCCGATTTCGATCGATTCGACGTCGGCCCCCTCCTCCTCGGCGGGACTGATGACGAAATTGACGAACGTCAGATGAGGACGATTCTCTTGGAATGAATGAGGGGGGGGGCGGACGATTGGGGAAGGGAGGAAGGGGGAGGAGGTGAGGGGTTGGTTGAACCCAGAGTTGTTGAAACCCTCATCAACTTTAGGGTGAGGATTTTCGAGCGTGTAGAGGCAGGCATGAGAGGGAGGATCAGGGAGTCTCACGTGTCGAATCACATGTCGCAACGATATCGGATCTAACGAGAGGCAAACAATTTACAAATATCAATGAACGTGAGTCAAAGACACAGAGCTGCATCAAAACAATATTTTGGAAATATTGACATTAATGTCTTCCTTGGCAACGTATCCAGCATTATTCATCCATGACACGGTCATCTACTGAGGCATAATTGGTAAAATGTGCTGGCCTACTGTTTATGTCAAGCGACTTATACGATCTTAATAAAAGAGTTCGATGCCAGGGCGGGGGACTACGTTTGAAGCTGAAAAAGTGCCCAGCAATACATTTCGGAGATGGAGATATATTCTGCAACCATAACAATAAAGAAGTCTGTAACCCTAACAGCCACAAACTTGTAGGTGTAATGATGATGCTGGCGGACCAAGTTGTATCCGGTTCTCACATTTCTTTTACACAATACCCCCTAGGACAGGGAGTGATTACATGGATGCACACATAGCAAATGACTGCGTTAAAAGTCACTGCCGCGACATCTCCTGCTATTTCTTGGAATTTATCAAACCTAAAACACCCTTTGTGTATAAAAGTTGGTTAAACCCTCGTATGTACGGTATTTCGGCAACATCTCATAGCTTCGAACTTGATAGCTTAAATGGTTACACCACTCGGCCGGACATCGAGGAATCCGGGTTCAAATCCCGGCCAAGGCGAATGAGTTTTATATTTTTGAAGTAATGGGTTCATGAAATAACTAGTGGGGAAACTTTCAAAAGAAAATTCTAAGGAGAGTTGCAATTTTGGGTTAGGAGCCACTCAAAGTTAAGAGATTTAATGAAAATCATCCAAATAAATGTAATGCGCATTGGCTTAATTCTATTTCCGAGACAATGCAGACGAGACCACAAGGAGTAGTAAATGGGAAACAGGATGCACGGAATAAAAAAGATTCCTTTTTCCCCTCCACCCATTCGAGACTGCAGCAGCGGAGAACATCAAGTGCGGTATTTCAAGCGACTCTAATGTTAATGCTACGGGTCTCTAATGATCATCAATTACATTATCTATTAATTAGTGAATTGGAAATTCAGTGCGATAGATATGGGATGAGAATAAATATTAATAAAACAAAGGTTATGCGATTTTCTAGAAAGAAAAAGCCTAAGCTTATTAAAATAGGAGGGCAAAAACTAGAGCAGGTAGAACAGTTTACGTATCTCGGTAGTGTTTTGGACCAACACGGTCAAAGTAGTAGGAACGTAAGGAGAAGAATTGCTCTAGGCAAAGAGGCTTTCACAAGGAGGAGGGAGTTGATGACAGGGACTTTGAGTAAGGATGTTAAGAAAAGACTCGTAAAAACTTTGATATGGAGCGTTGCTATGTACGGTCCGGAAACGTGGTCATTGAAGCAGGAGGATAGACGTAGATTGGAGGGTTTTGAAATGTGGGTGTGGAGAAGAATGGAGAAGGTAAAATGGATAGAGAAGAAAACATATGAGGAGGTACTCGGTATGGTGGGCGAAGAGAGGGGTTTGTCGGGAGAAATCCTATGGAGGCAGGAAAAATGGATGAAAAGCATATTGATCGGCTGTGGGATGTTGAAGAATGTAATTTAAGGGAGAACGTAAGACAAACGAGGAAAGGGAAGGAACAGGATAGGAATGTTGGAATGGATGAAGGGAGGACGGAAATGCACAGAGATGAAGAGGGACTTGTTGTAAAGTAGGATGTGGGGTTGTGTTTTGTCAGTAGATATTTAATTTGTAGTTGTGTACATCTAAAATCTACCTCAACCCTAGATTACCTAATAATGATAAGTTCATCGGTCATTTCCTTGAGGCATCATATACTGTATTCTTCATAAAAAGCGAATGGTGAAAACCGACCAAGAAATCGCCAAATAAAGGCCAAGAAATCGATCACATTAAAAATCATTTTCGCGTCAGGGATCCGAGCCAGTGCAATTTGAAATCCCCGACCAGGATTCCTGATTCCTATTTCTACACATTGCCATATCTAACGATAAGTGTCAGTGCCTAACGAAATATCCCGTACAATATCCCATAGCTTTTTGTCATTTGTTTTATTTGAAATTTCTTATCACAATTTTTCTTTATCGTGTTCAAAAAGGAAGGTAACAAGATTCAATTTACTTATTTTTGATTTCGTATTCGACGCCTCCACACAATTAAGCGATACCCACGGTCATCATCATTTCAAATATTATGGATTTAGATCTTATTATAAATAATGCTTACTACCTGAAAGAAACACTATCTACGATAAGACAGACGGGTAGCATGTTACATGAGGAACTGTATCATTTGCTAGTCGCAATTCTTACGCATTGCAATGTGCAGTAAAATGCGGAGAAGAGAAGAATAATCCTTAAGTTTTGCATCATAATGATAAGGAAAGATTCAAATCAGCGAATTGGCACAAGTTAATATTGGTATGTAACGTAATAAATGTTTTTTATTTTAAAATCGATAAATAGAAATATCTATCATTTTAGTGTTCGTGTGAATAAAGTCTCCTACTAAAAGTGATTATGGTGTTCGGCCCATATCGGATTTGTGGCTTCCACGAAACCCTGAACTTGACATCGCGCATATTTATATCTTACTTTCGTACAGCGTCCGAACTGGCCGCATTATGAGGAATTGAAGCACTTACATAGCTTCATAATCCACCCGTCCCCTAAAATACGAGATTACGTCCGACTCAGTCTGTGTGGAAAAGGGGACTCTCTTTTGCATACACACACTCTGCTGTCGCTCAGAGGCCAAATAAACGCCCACGCTGGCACAAATGCCCCCACGAGGGTATTCGGAAAGGGCAGGAGGGGCGGGGGCGTGCGTGCGGGGAAAAGCGACGGATATCACGTTACTCTTGAGAGTTTAAGAACATCCTCGGTGCGCTAAATGCGATTGACAAACTGGAATTCAACGCCTTAATTGGATACAAGCACGTATTTTAAAGCCCCATTAGTCCGATCAGAACCATGGTGTTAGACTGATGATCAATTATTGTGAAGTCGTAGGAGGACATAATGGGCGAATTTGTATTCAGGTTAAAGACTTGAAAGGAAGTGAATATTTCTTCAAAATTACAATCAAAGAAATCAACAGGAAGGTGGTTTGATAGGTAATGGTTGAGTTTATCCAATGCTAAGCTCGATGGTGTGTGATATTCACATATCCGCGTAGAGGGGGAGGGGGCAGATCCCTTTCCTGAGTCGACCATGGTTTCCCAGAAAGATCTGGAACCCAAAGATTACCAAGGTCGGGTAAAGCTGAGGGTGCCCGGGAATCGAACCCGGGTCCTCCGTTGAGAAGCCTAGCGACATACCCAATAGACTACCAACCTTCTTGCTAAAATATAAGAGTAATTTTAAAATTCATTGGTATTTTTGCAGCATTTGCCTTTTTCCTGTCCTGGTTTTCACGCCACCTGATCATTATGATTTTTTGCTAGCAATCAAAAGCTAACACCAAAACCAATCCGTAAAAATTTATTACAAAATTAATAGTTACATTAAATTTATATTTTCTTATCCGCGATATGTTGTACATATCTCGTCTTGTGCAGCGTCGTATGAAGAGTATTCGAACGCAATTAAGAACCAACAACAATCCTATACAACTTTATCCAACAACTTTAATCCCATACAATTATAATTAAATATGTTAAATAATGAAAAGGATAAGGATTACCTCGACCGACAATTTTCGTATTCCGAAATATGCTAAATTATATAGTTATAATTTCCATAACAGTCAGCCACTTGAAGGTTATTCTGGAAGGCGAGAGTGCAAGGCTTTAGACGTCGACGCCGAAGGATTTTCGAGCGTCTCCCGCATATTTTCTAGAAATATCTGGCTGCCCGAAATCTACACGGCCTTTGATTCAGTTCGGTGTGACAATAGAATCGTGGATCCAAAATAAATAAAAAT
This sequence comes from Hetaerina americana, assembly GCF_022747635.1. Taxonomy (NCBI): domain Eukaryota; kingdom Metazoa; phylum Arthropoda; class Insecta; order Odonata; family Calopterygidae; genus Hetaerina; species Hetaerina americana. The sequence goes on from NW_027287095.1 coordinate 8,779,154, forward strand.
ACGAGTATTTTAAGACCGTGTCATGCAACCAAATTCGAGTCCATTTTCGTTATTATTTGAATTTTTGATGGTCCACATTCTTATATTTCTTATATTTATTTATATTTATGTTGACCGTTTTTGTCGTATTGATAACATTTATTGGAGGGGTCCAAAGAGGTTTGGAAACTGCATGCCTTGTGCAGCATCGGTGGAACCTCAGTCATTCAGAACAGGGCATGGTCACGAGAAACGGAAACAAGAGGTGTACCAAACATTCAATCAGGAGTATAAAATTAGGATTAGGAGTATAAAATTAATAGTTATTAAGTCAGGATTTCTGTATAAGACGCAATTACATTCCTTGCTTATATTTCTCTCTTCAGCCCACAAAAATTATGCACATTGTATGCGTAGGTTTTGTAATTAATTTGACTCCGCCCGCACCGATCACTCCCCTAATTTTCTCGACAATACATTTATCCATAAATAAACAAGTGATGAAAAGTTCCAGGATATGTGATTAAAACTAAAATTAAAAAAAAAACAGGCTTAAAGCTTAAAATTTAGTGTGGGAATGAATGGTTGCTGGATTGGATGAATTTTAGCACAAGAATGGAACTCAAAACAGTAAAAAAACATCCTCTAAATGCATCGCCTAGTACCAAAATATCAACTAACTATCAAGTTTTATAACAATTCTAATTGAATAAGGTTATAGGATGTGGTCATGGAGCTATTACATGCAGTGGCGCCTACATGTTGACAAACCCTTAAGATTAAAATGCGATTTCACCATGCATCACCAAGTGATTTTTGCAATTTAGTCAAAATGTAATTCATCAAATGTTTAGACCTCACCCTCTCAGTAGATCGTTTGCTTTATATAATAGAAGACCCATCCATAAATATTATAAACAATATATAAGAGAACTCTAACCGGAATCATCTTTAATCTTTATTCCTAAGACAGCAAAAGGAGTACACTCGGAAAGTGGTCACTCCATTTTTCACACTAAGAACAAATACAGAGAACTGGGAGGGTAATCGCTTAGTCGTTATTAAAGACAAATCTATCTCTTTTCAGAACTTGCAATGGTGTAGATTACGTTATGTAACAATCATAAAAATGAAATGATACTGAAGGTAATATATGCACAAACAATTCTGGATGATAGAAAACTGAATTGGGAGAGCGAAGCATATGTTAGAGTATGCATATTTTCTCAGCTGGGTATATCCATGGTATTCCTATCCTCTGGCTTCGGGAGGAGAAATTCTGCGACAAGGGTTCTCGGCGAAAATTGGACAGACGCGGAGAACGACTCCTTGGAGAGAGAGGGAGGGGGTGGGGGAGAGAAAACTCACCGAGGGCCTTCATGAACTCGTCGAAGTTGTCGCTGCTGACCAGCTTGAAGGTTCCGGTGACGTCGGCCATGGCGAGAGAGAGAGAAGGCGAAAGACGAGAGCGGCGGAGAGGAGTGGGGCCGTTCGGCGGTGGACCTCGAAGTGCGACACCGGCAAATTCGCTTCTTGGGCGTCGTGTGCGGGTGCTGTTTGGTGCTGCGGAGGGTGGCTGGTGCCTCGTGCGGAGAGAGCGGAGTGCGGAGTTTGGCGCGCGCCGTGGACGAGGGAGGGAGTTTGTGTGTGGGACGGCAAAGGGGGCCGTTTTATAAGGCGATGATCAGGGCGGAGAGAGATGGGGAGGGAGGGGGAAAGGGAGGAGGGGTTAGAGGTGGGGGGAACAGGCGAGCGTGACACGACACCCCGAGGTGTGGGAATTGGCTCGTGTGTTGGTTCGGTCGCGTGTGGTGCCTGGGGGTTCGCGTGGGCGGACAGGAGGCGGGGGGAGGAGGGTACAAGGGAGAGCGCTCCCCCCCGTCCCCCCAATACGGCTCTCGCGTGTTCCTCTCGCCGCGGATGACCACGGGTAGGGGAGAAGATGGCCAATATCTATGTTTGTATATCGAATTTTACGTACTGAATGCTCCGATATATGCTCAAGTAGGATAAACTCGAAATACTGGGATGGATGACAAATACGAACGAATATAAGTTTGATGGAAGTGGTGGAATGAGGAGGATTCCATGAAAGCACTCTATAAATGCATTGATTATAGTCTAAACTCATCTTTTTACCCTTAATTCACTTCCCACAATGCCCAACCTTTCTATCACTTTCCTTGACATCGGTATTCACCTTCAAAACCATCCATTCTTTCCATCAATGTACACGAAAATGATAAATCAAGTATAATATCTGCACTACAGTAGTTGTCATCCCTTCCACGCCAAGCATTCCATCCCCAATCCACTTTCAAGTAGAAAAAAATCGAATTTTTAACAATACTCCTACTTTTAATGGGTACCTTGATGACATATACGATACATGCACCCCACGCTAATTAAACGTGGATATCCGGGACAACTTTTACAAAAGAAAATTCTCTCTCCTTCCACTAACTACTCTCCACTTCCGAACAGTAAGACACCCGGAACAATCAATCTATGCACCACCTAATTCGCCGGGAGAGTAACTGAAGATTTATATGGATATATATATATTTCAATATTGACAAATAGTGAATCCCTTCCCTATGTATTCCCCCAATACCACCCATCTGTATCCTTCAAACGGGCAGCAAACCTCAAAGATATCTCTAAATCCGCCGAGTCGTTATGAGATCCTCTTGTCACCTACCACCATCGACCATCGTTCAGTAGCTACCAACGTTGTAGCACATGGCCTTCCTTTACCCCTTCCCCTCTTTTCCCTAGGCCCTCACATCCTAGTGTCACCTGTTCACTACCACACCGACTGTCTCTCCAAAATAGTCATCCTCATCCCCGCCCATCCTTCGCCTCTCCTTCTGTATAGAAGAATATGCAACTTCAGACTTCCCCCACATAAATCATCACCGCTTTTCAACAATATCTGCACCCCTATGCCACCCTCTATCTCTGTACATTCTTCCCTTCTCATGAGTTAACTTTCGATAGCTTCTTTTCTCTTTCAGTCCTAGAATTTCCCCTAGATTCCGCTACCGACATGCAAGGAAGGACTCGTGGGGCCACTTGTGTTTTGTATCTCCAGTCCTGTCAACCCCCAGGTCTAAAAAGGTATACAGGATGCGTTCCAAAAGTAATGCGATTATTTTTTTATAGTAATTTATTGAACAGACTTCAGCAAAAAAACTGAAAATTCTCCAAAGCACTGTCCTTGGGCTTCTATCAATTTTTTCCAGCGAATCTGCCATGACCGGTACGCGCCCTGGAAGGCATCTTCGGGCACATCTCGCAAGGTCTTCTTCACAACTGATTAGATCTCTTCTATAGACGAACAATTGGTTCCTTTCAGGGCTGCCTTAATCCGAGGAAACAAAAAGAAGTCTGCAGGGGCGACGTCAGGACTATAGGGTGGGTGGGGCAGCATTGGCACCTGGTGTTTGGCCAGGAACTCGTAGACTCGTAGAGCCTTATGGCAAGGTGCGTTGTCATGACGGAGATGGAGATGGAGATGACGTAGCGGAGATATCATTTCTCGTCCCGATGACCCTTTTTCGGAGTATTTCCGACAAATCCACGTGGTAGGCAGCGTTAACTGTCGGTCCTTGAGGAAAAATTCCCTAATGGACCACTCCTTAACTGTCGAAAGAGACAATGAGCATTGTTTTCACTTTTCCTTTGCTCATTCTTTCCATTTTGAGCTTGGGAGACTGGTCAGTGTGCCACTCAGAGCTTTGGCGTTTTGTTTCTGGGTCGTATTCAAAAACTCAGGTTTCATCACCAGTGATGACGTTGTCCAAATAATCAGGTTCATTTTCAATACGTTGCCAAAGTTCACCTAAACTTACCGCTCGGTTGGTCTTTCGTGACACGGTCGGCGCGCGGAGGTTTAAAATAACTAACGTCCTGCCGCTTTCACAGTATGGAGAGCACTGAGACCAGTTCCGCGGCAAAACTGTGTCCCCATTACCTCGCTCTCCAAATTGTTTGATTCCATAGCAAGCAATAGGAGCGAAGGGGGGAATTTAATTGCATTGCTTTTGGAACGCACCTTGTACACTAAATCCCTAAAACGCGCCTCCTCTCCAGCCTCCCCAACCCATTTACTTCCTTCGCCCTGCAGTTTTTCTATAGTCGACGATAGCGGAGGGACGCCAAACAGTCCAACGATTGTGCGAGTGTTCTTTTCTTTCATGGTGACTCAAAGAGAGAATTCTCGTGAGTTCTTTCGCTCGGGTGCCCATTAATCAAAGAATGGTCTTCCACTGACCGGTGGGTCACTAGCTAAAACCCTGGTGATGCCCTCGACACCCCTGCTAATCCTAGGTATTTTGATTGTGATTTTCTAGGCACCAGAACTTTATGCATAACGAGGGGTGGAAGGGAAAAGATTTGGAAACTACGTGAATGAGTGGATTTCTCACGCCGTCTGGATTAGTACCAGTTCAACTCCGCCCTCAGATATCAAGCCGACCGGCGGGTGAAAAATTTTATACATTACATATATCCTTTAGTTCCGCTGAAATAAAAACATATTAATAATATCTTCGTTTTCAAAAGGGGCCATGAATCTGATATATATGAGTACCACTATTTTTACACGGCAATCAACTGATTTGCAGGAAGAAAAGTGATTGCGCAGACAGCTTAAAGAGGTTTATTTCATCAGTATCACACCATGAAGGCCCTTAACAGAGTTTAAGCCATATCTGCGGTCTGAAATACTATTAATTGTGGGTCGTGGATAAGTGGAGACGGATAGGAATTTTCTGGCTGGGTTTATTAGAAAAGAAAAACTCAAAATATTAATGGAAGTATAAGAAGCAAGTCTGCCGATTTTATTCAATAGTTTGGCTATTACTTGCTGCAGTTACGTGTTTTACCCTTTTTCAGCCACCAAGGCAAACTCTTCAGAGGAAGTCAGTTAATTCTACTAGTTCGTCAGACATTGTCGGCAGTAATATTAGCGGTGTGATTTTTCAGTTACCAGATCTTCCTAGGAAACCATAAGCGGCACAGTGAAAGGAACTGACCCCCTGACGAGTGAATTTCACACGAAGTTTGGCTTAGTACTAGGTGAGCTCTACCCTCAGCTATCCAACCAAGCTTCATGTGGATAAATGTGGTTTGGTTGGTGTGGAAGGTGCCTTTGGAAGAACACAAGTTTCCAGGGGAAGACGCAACAGAAGAAATCCAGCAACCCCTCTCTTATGAAGTACAACAACGATAGGCCGGCCACGTATAAAAATGTTGCGGTAGGGTGAAAATCGCCACTACGAGGCTAGCAGATCTCAGCTATCAATTGTCAGGGAATACAAAATTGGAGCCCCTGAATTGATAGTATTGGAAAATGAAGAGCCTACGATGTCAATTCACTAAATTTCAGCCGATGGTATTCGAATCTGTCCAAGGCTAACGTAAATAATATGAGTTTAAAAAAAATCTTTCCTAAAATTTTCAATTTCATCCTTGCCTTATAAAGATATCAAGATTGCCATATTAATAATACAGAGAAATTCCAACAATTTTTCCAAGCGTAATTATTAAAAGTTAGCAAAAAAATTTCATTTCATGATTGCTCTTCAAACTCGAAAAATGAACTCCATAAATCATCAGCTTGATGCTAACCATTGCCTTACATTGTTCATAGCCGAACTCATATTAACCTATCGGACCAATAAATATGCTTGGAAAAAATAGATGATAAATTTTGATGAACTGTTGTCAGCAAATATATGACTCTCTTTTCCAGAAGTGCGGAATATAAAACCCTTAAAGGTTCCTTCTCTAATGCAATCCCTTTATCCCATTCATCCTTCTCGTCCATCTCCGTTGGTACCTACAAACTTTATCGCAAATCTCTAGTTGGGTCATAGGCTGTAGATGCAGATTATTTACTGATACTAATCCTTTTTTAAGCAAGGCTATAAACTTACTATGCATGCATGTATGCACGACGGCCATTACTTCGTGGTTGCAGCTCAAGAGGAATACTCCTGGAAATTTTTTGAATCACTGCAGAATGTCAACATTTTGACTGGAAAAATATGAAAGAGACGAAATCGTAAAAACTTCCCGAACACGAAGGTTCGGGGCAGATTCAGTTAGCATGCGAACACAAGGTTTGCTCAAAACACGAATTTCGATTCACTGCCGACTGATGTCGTAAAATGTTTTCCAACGATCAAAAACATGTCATAGACTTTCGAAAAAATGGCGCGGGTTTGACGTTTAGAGGTGCTGCAGTGAATTTCGTTTTAGAAATAGTGCTTTCTCGTTATTTATGAAGTTTTTACAACGGATAGAATTATGCTATTGAAAACAAATTAAAATTTTGGGAAGTAAATATTTTTAAATCATCTATATATCACAGGGAACTAGCAATAAATACATCATAGAATCTCAGAACGGTAGACAAAGAGATAAAAAGCATTTTAGATCTACGGTTAATGTCATGTTATTTTGCAAACTTTATCAAAATTCCTTGCCTTCAAAGGTTTTAATGGAATAACTTTATGTGCATCGTTATACCTTTACTGGATAATTTAATATCACGCGAAAAATCAATAAAAAAGGGGATATCATTATCAAACTTACAGTATCCGAATTTCAGATAAATTGCCCACGTGACTTTTCGATTAGTGATTGGGATGTTTGTCTTCACAGCGAGCAGCGTTCAAGTAATCTCAGAGAGCCTCAATTTCGTGTGATATTTTTTATAGTTTTATATTTTTTATTGTGATATTTTTTATCGTTTCATATTTTTTAAAGAGGACACGCCGTGGAAAATTAATCCTTCTTCCTATACACCACCATAATGAGCACCATTCGTATGATCTGCAGCACACTTATGCCATGAGATTCATCGACAGAAGACACTATGTAATTCAATCGCTCCCACTTGCCCCTACATTGACCTTGCCTAACCGGTAACCGACGTAAACGGAAAGTCATAGAGATGCTAGCGGAACTTGACAATATATGTAAAGAATATGGAATGTATAAGCAAGAACAAGACTAAGATTAGGTGGTAAAGGTGAAAGGATCAGCATCACATTGTAAGGCAAAGAGATCAAACAAGTAGAGAGCTTTAAGTATTTGGGAAGTGTCATCACTGAAGACATATCCGGTTCCAAGGAAATCAAATCAAGAATAGCTATAGCAAAAGAAAAGAAACTACTATGCGAACGTTTAAAAAAAGAAATGAGAAAGTAATTTGCAAGATTGCATTTGGAGTATGGTTTTGCACGGAGTGGAAACACGCACTTTGCGGAAAGATGGAGTAAAAAGAATAGAGGCATTCGACAAGTGGATCTGGAGGAGGATGGAAGAAATGAAATGGGAGGATGGAGTGAAGAATGAGGAGGTCCTACGAAGGATTGGAAAGGAAAGAGAATTAGTAGAGAAAATCAAGAAAAGAAAGATGAATTGGTTAGGACATTGTGTGAAGAAGGAGTGTCTGTTGAAGACTGTGTTGGAGGGAATGAGAGAGGGGAAGGGAGGACGAGGAAAGAGATATATGGTGTGGGACATGTTTGAAATTGGGAGAAAATACGAAGAAATGAAAAGAATGGATCAAGACAGGAAGACAATGAGGTCAACTCTGAGTGAACTGCCACGTAGCAGACCAACTAATGATAATGATCACCTTGCCTCTGACCTTCATTCTCTTATTTCTTTCTCTTTACCATCCCTTCCTGCGATTTGGCGTCAAAAATTTAAGGGAAAATAGTCTCACCAATCCACGGTACATTTGCAGTTAAATGAACATTTTGACCCACTTCAATACGGTATTTGACGGGGTACCAGTACCAAGACTGCTTTTATGAAAGTTATCTTTGCTTCGCTGAAATCATCCAGAGAGCAATTGACCACTTGTATGGTTATTTTTCTGGTCCTTTTTAACTTTAGCAAAGCTTTCAACATGTTGCACCTCAGAATTAGAATTATAGAAATGATGAAACTTAAATTTATTTGGTTCAGGACCTAACTGATTTACCTAACATCCTTATCTTAGGGGATGGACTGAATCGGTTACGATGACGGGCTAAGCTCTCCATCGGCATTCCCCCGGGGTCTATTCTTGGGACTATACTTTATTACGTCTATTAAAGTGATATCTCTAACTCAATTTAGCAGAATACATGATACGTACACGATACGGTCGTATGTGCAGACAATCTTGAAATTAACATTCCTCTCAAATCGATTAATTAAATATGATTGCACCTCTGCACTGAAAGATGACGTAAGATAAATTAACAAACGGAGTGAAGATAACGATCTTGATCTTAACTATTCAAAGACAACATATTTAGTCATCGGAAACATCATATTTCTAAATAAGATTTGTAAAAACATCATCATCTAGTAAAATTTCTTCATACCACATCTGTATCTTTGATCTGATTCTGTTCACAATTTATGCATAGCCATCACCAGCTATCTATCTTGAAAATATTACGTCAATGATTCTGCAAATGCATCTCTCCATCAGCTAACATTGAAAAAGCATTAACTCCCTTTCCCCACCCAAGCAATTGTTATTTTCCTCAATGATATTACCTTTACTTGAATATTCTACGATTGTCTTTAGCAATGCCCTTAAAAACTAGGCCTAAAATTAGAAATATTACTTAACCGCTGTGTAATATTTGTTTCGGCTTTAGAAAGGATGCCCATGTATCTTCATATTTATTGACTAAGGCTGGCTAAAACTTCGCAACAGAATAAAATACCTGTTAGGGAAAACTGAGGGCTGGTGCTTTCCCGGAGAATAATGTGAAGCTATTTTACGAGCTCGTAAATTACAAATTCAGGTGTGATGTGGTGGAACTGTTCTATAATAATAGAGACAAGGCTATTACATTTTTTCACTTGATAACTTATTAAGTGGAAAATTGTTAGAGTCTTCGTCTCTGTTATTATGTGAAAATATTCCCCCCTGGTCTTTCACCGGTCGTTATTCTCCATTCTAGCCGACATTTCGATGCTCGCCTCAGGTATATTCTTTCTTACCTTGAAGATGATGCCCAAGACGAGCATCGAAACATCGCTTCGGCCTGAATTAGGATTCTCACCAGACGGAAGACCAGAAAGAAATTGCTACTTATTTGTTTAAATGAATATACGAGGGTCATCCGGAAAGTAGTACCCGTTCGTGCCGCATGAAGTGCTGACGACGCGAGTAGCCGCTGGACGAGGTCAGATAGCTTCAGTGGCTTGTCTGCCTTCTCTGAGCCAAGTTGCGTGACGCTAGCATTGCCTGTGTTGTTTCTGTGATTGTTTACAATGTTTAAAAAAATTGAGAACGCCGCCAGTTGTGAAGTGAGGGCAGTGATTAAATTCCTCAATGCAAGAAACGTTCGCCCATGTGATATTCATCGCCAATTAAAGGAGGTGTATGGAGACAATGTAATGGACGAGTCGTCTGTTCGGCGGTGGTGTCGCAACTTCAACATGGGGAGGGGGAACACACACGACGATGAGCGTTCGGGGAGACCGTCTGTCATTACAGACCAACTGGTGAGCTCAGTTGACGAATTCGTGAGGAACGATCGGCGCGTCACAATTGATGACATCTGTGAGCATTTTCCCAATGTTTCTCGAACAATTGTTCATGAAATTGTTAAACACCATCTGCATTATGCAAAAATTTGTGCAAGATGGGTCCCTCGCGTATCTCAATGAGCTGGCGGCGAAGGACTATGCAGCAGGAATACAGAAACTTGTCACACGTTATGACAAATGCCTTAATTTGCTTGGAGATTATGTTGAGAAGTAGTTTAAAGTATCCTCTTTCAAATAAAATTTTTTATGTTTGTTAATATTTACTTTTGTGTCTTTAATTCACGAACGGGTACTACTTTCCGGATGACCCTCGTACTTTGTAACTTCCACACAATTTTTATTCGTACTACCGGTTTCAACGCAACGGCGTCATCATCAGGTACAAACATTTTTCGGGCACAGGGTTGTATATATATGCACTTTTCGGAAAGGAATGTTGGGGGAGGGCGGGTGGGGTGAATGGCTAATGGGAAGGAGAGGGGTTAGGGGGGGGGTTAAGCCGCGTGGCTGGCAGGTAAAGGTCCGTTGGCGGGGGGGGGGAGGGAAGGTGGCATGGGGGAGGTGAAAGAGAAAGGAAGTTTTTGGGGTGAGCTAAATGAGGAGGTTGGAGGAGGGTAAAAGAGGCATGATACAGGGGTTTTTTGGCACATGTTATTTCCTGAAGGAGATTTCCAAAATTGGGGAGTGATTTTCAAATAAAATTTCGTTGACCAAATGTCCACTCTTCATGTGTCTTCTTATCTCCAGTTCTTCCCATTTGTCCATTCTTCTTCCCTTTTCCACGACGTGTAGTATTTCCGGGTTGAAGTCGCTGGAGTGGTCCTCCTCCCACAAATGTTTCGCAAAGTGCGATTGTTTTAAATTCCCCGTGCGGTGGCTGCGCTTGTGATCCCCCGCGCGTGTGAGGAAGGATCTGCCTGTCTGTCCGATGTATGTGGCACTGCAGTCATTACACTTCAATTTGTATATACCACTTTTGTTGACCCTATCCACCTTGTCCTTGGTATTATTTAGGAAGGACCCAAGATTATTGATGTTGTAGTAGGCTATCTTAAGTTTGTCCCTCGGGAGGAAATTACCTATTTTTTGGGAGATGTAGCCGTAGTAGGGGAGTTTACACCAGCGAAGGTTTTCGTCCGTAGCTTCACTCGATTTATAAAGAAGTTTTCTCGTTCTTTCGAGGCGTTTTTTATAAAGAATTTTCATGATTGATGTTTCACTATAGCCATTTTTGGATGCGATCTCCTTTATAGTTGACAATTCTTTATCGTAACTATCTTTTGAAAGGGGGATGTTAAGTAATCTGTTTATCATGGAGTGGAAAGTGGATAACTTTTGGCTTATGTGATGGAGTGAGTCGGAGGGGATGATATGATCTGTGGCAGTGGTTTTTCTAAAAATTGAGAAGCTAAAGCCATTCCTCTGTTTTGAGATTGTAATGTCCAAGAAGTTGAGTTCCATGTTGGATTCCTTTTCACATGTGAATTTTAAATTGCGGTCGCGCGAGTTTAAAGTGTTCAAAAAACTGTCTAGCTGTCTATCGGTTCCTGTCCATATGGCAAAGATGTCGTCGACATATCTAAACCAACAAAACAAATTCTTGATGCCTATTGATTCACTATTGAAAAAATTTTCCTCGAAATCGTTCATGAATAAATCAGCAAGGAGCGGTGATAAGGGGCATCCCATCGCTAAGCCTTCATTTTGTTGATAGAAATCACCATTGAATTGGAAATAGTTTTGATGCACACACACTTTTAGCAGTTTCACAAATTCTTTGATGAACTGTAGGTCTGCTCCTTTGTTCTTGAGAACCTCTTCGGCCACGTCCACTGCTCTGGATACCGGGATGCTTGTGAAGAGGTTGGAGACGTCGAAGGATACAAGGGTGTGGTGTGGTGGCGGAGGGGTTTTGTTGGAGAGTTTTTCACAAAGGTCACTTGAATTTTCCACTTGAATTGCTACTTATTTGTTAGGGTCTTTTCTTGTTACTCTACTTCGCGAGGTAATCTCGAACTACCCCTTGGAAATGTCTAAGAATAGGACAACTGTTACAATTAAGGTATTCCAAACTGACCCTCTTTCTTTACATTATCTAATACCCTGAAGCAAACCATTTCGAAATTCCTTTCTTAGATCAGTTTGTCAACTTCAAAGTTCCTTGATCCAGGAACTTATTGTCATGACCTTTTTATAAACACATAAAAATAAATTGTATATTATTCTAGTTAACAATGAATTATTGTAATTTTTCCTCTAGTAACGAATGTTATTCTCCGAGTGCCAACTTCTAATTACCTGATACTATTATTTTTGATTATCTTCTCCACCAGTACTTTCATTTCACCGGTTAGCTGGAACATTGTACATTCATACGTGCTCAATGGGTGATCCCCAAAACAGAGTAATATATATATTCTAATATTCATCTTCCCTACACCCCTTGGTTCCTTAACCCAGGGTCGAGAACGTACCGGTTAACAATTACGAGGCGACGCTGCGGTGCTCTTCAGACTCAGATGATTTAATCCAAAACCCTAGACACGCCATCAAGCGAGAGCAGAGTGATTCAAGGAGGGAATTCGACAGCCGAAATGGCAGAGAACAACCTGAGAGTATTCCCATCCAGAATTATCGAGTGACACTGTGGTGCTAAGAAGAAATCCAGACCCAATTGCAACATTAACCTGTCTCCGGAAACCTTTAGGGAATTATCAAAATTCATTGAAGAATTACCGAACGGTAAAAGTAATCAACTCCACACTTCATTTCATGCAATATCTAGGTCTCACGCGTAGGTACGTAACATCAGCAGGTGAAAGTGAAAGTGTGAAAACGCTTTGTATCTAACTTTCATTAATTGTATCAGCTGAATAAAACGAGTTCTAACGCTTTAATTTAAAAGTTTATTTCTCCGTGTTCTCTCCTAATTATAAACTACAGACAATGGAGATCTCGTACCATTTTTTTCATTGTATTCCTTCTTATTCTATGGACTTTTCCCCAATAATAAATTCAATATTAAGTCATAATAATTACTCGTCATCAAACCTAGGATTACTTTGAAGCAGCTGTCTATTCAAACATTTAATCTTTTTTTCTTCGTGCTCCTACATGGGATTTTTTGTAAAATTCTCTCATGCCTGTTATTTTTTTCTAATGTCTCTCATCTCTGGCGTCTTCCCCTGCAGTCATTTCCGACCAATTTCCCCACAGCGACTCTCCTCGTCAAGCCGACGTGTTGCAAAATGTGTCTGATGAGGTTAAATATATGTGTATATATATATTTATTTTATATAATATGTATATATATATATATATATATATATATATATATATGTATATTCTGTTACATATATGTTCTCGTTATTTTCATTAGAATAGTTATTTTTATTCTCCTTATTTTCTCATAATCTCTAAGTTAGCGATAATATTTGAGTGCAAATAACGGCTACAATCTATCGTTAGTATTCCTGTAGAGATCACACAATTTAGGCTTAATTCTTTTCGGCATTTCCTTTGAATAAATTACAAATAAATCCTGCGGACTTTTTAAAGCCTTATAGATTTTTACCTGCGGAGACGGTTCTTTCATAACGATGTTTAAAAAGTGTTCCTTCACGTCATTTCACTTTTCATTTCGCTCCTTATTCCTTTCCCCAATTCCCGTTCTATTTTCACGACCTTGAGGTGCCAGAATTTTATACCACACCCCGTGCACGAACTCCTCGTCAGAGGCAAAAGCGACGATCGCAGCTGGGGAGAGGGGGATCATTTCGACGGCTGCTTTTAATATAAACGGAATCGCCTCGAAAAATACACCGAAAAACCCTCTGTAAAATAATCAATGGTTTTCTGTCTTGTTTCTCCCATACCATTGCTTATCTTTCCCTCTCGTCACTTAGGTATACACAAAGTGAGGAATTTGCTTGAATTAACTCATGGCGTTGAAACACGCACTACATTTCTTGAGTACTATTACGATTTTAATTGCACATAATGCTCTTCATGTCGGTTGGTTTGATGTGGCGGCAGATATCCACTTCGAAAAGCAAATAAAGAAATAAAGGAATTACTCTCCCCGTTTAAATATTTAAGCATTCGCAGGCTCGCGAAAATGGAAACCCATCTACTCGTATGAAATTAAAGTCAGGAGTGACCATATGTTGGGAGTAGGAGCAGTATTAAAACGATATCGTATTCAAACGTCGATGGCTGCTATTAAGAGAGTAAAAAACTAACACTCCAAGGGTACAACCGGGCCCATGCTTAAGCAAAAACACGAATTCTGGCGGATATAAGGGTTGAAAGACTTCCGATAGTCATAAAATTTGACGTTAAGCCATAAATCTCCTGGTAATAGCCCTTCTCTTGCAAAACATGGCAAAAGCACTGTAAATAAAATGCTTTGGATCGTGGAATTACAATTAAATTATCCTTCATTTTCAAGTCATTCCATACGACTTCCAGACATTCCAGATTCAAACAATGAAAAACTTGGTCCAAGGGTACCAAAATACCAAAGGAAACGAGAGTCTTTCATATTTAGCCACACCGAAGATGATTTTGAATAACAGCCAAGATTGAGATTCGTTGTAACTTCATCAAATCCAAGAAACTAAGTGAACGATTCAAATGATTAATCCATTGGAAAACATAAAAGTCAATTGCAAATAATCAATTTCAATAACTATTAATTCTAACACTAGTCTTAAGGTTCATCTAATTGCGACGCATTCACAATATTGACTGGCCTCAAGACGAACTGCGCACTGGTAAAACAGATTCCATCAAAACACAAAGCAACAGCCGACACTCATTTATTTAGGGGTGGAAAGCCGAAAAATGAGAAAAAAAGCATCTGATACGAGAGGCGCCGTCATAAAATATACAGGGGTGAGTCTCCTGTCGAATATCGACGCCCGAGAAAGGTGGCGTGGGTGAGCGATGACGCCGGGCGCCAATCAAAGGTAAGGCCACCGATTGAAGGAGGCATAAAACGATTTTTTTTATTTGTACGGATTCATGAATTACCTAACAGTCTCCCTTAGATTACGGCCAAAAAGATCTCACTCTCTCTTAATAACACTTCCATTCATTTTTTCCGCCTTCTTCGGATAGTACCTAATCACTTCCTGAATACTTCTACCAGTTTTAAAATTTCGTCATCTGCCTTTCCCAACTGATTTATTCCATTCCTCACCAAGCTCACATATCAAAAGCCTCTAATATACTTTCATCCCCTTGTCTAAAAACCTAGATTTTGGATTCTATACTTCATATTAAAGTCGAATATATATATATATGTTTGTGTGTGAGTGTATATATATGTATGTGAATAATTCAAAAGGAGAAGCGAGATAGCTCTAGCGAACAAAAGCACAGAGAAACACAAATGAAAATCACACGTATTCCGAATTTTCGGTGGCAAAACCACCTTTCTTTAGGAAACTCTCCCTGGGGAAAGGTGGGGAAGGGGGAATCGAGCAGATCACAAGTGTAAAACAGTTTTCTTCCCGGGATTTGAACCACGGATCTTTCTATTTGCCGAACTGATTCTCTTAACCACTTGAGCAAACGAGGAAACGTAAATTACATCGAAATCTGCGGGGGGCATCCAATTGCCTCGTTTCTTTGGGCAGGAGATCAGGTTCGGGAGTTGTTTCACTCTCAAAAGGTGAAATGGACGAGGACATAAGAGGAAAGCTTGTGATCTGCTCGATTCTGCCTTCCCAACCACGCCTGTGGTTGTCCTTCATGTGTGTTTCTATCCCTTTTCCAAATATCTATATCCATGTGAATGTTTGTTTGTATATATATATGTGTGTGTGTGTGTATATGTATATAAAAGTATATATATATATATATATATATATATATATATATATATATATATATATATATATATATACACGCATATAATCGTATACGCACTAGTCAATTCATTACAACATAATTCAGTTAAAATGCCATCGACTCCTCACTATCTCTCTCTCTTTATGTCGTCCAAACATTGAACTCTCCCACGTCCTGTTTAGTTTACTCTGACCTACTTAAACATTTTAGCTGCGGCACAACGGAGACAACTGTCACGCCACGTCTCCGGGGATCTTCACGCACGCGACGGAGAGCCTTGTCGGAGACCCTTTGAGGCGCCCGTGGTGCCATTCAAAAGGGGCGACCCCTCTCGAGTACCCTCATCCTCTCTCTCACCCCCGACGCGAACCCTCAGCTCCTTCCCTTCCTTTCTCCCCCCCCCGTCCCGCTCCCTCTCGTCTGGCCAACGGCGTAACGAGGTGAAATTGCACGCGGGTCATACGACTGGCGATTTGAAGAGGCGCACCCTCTTCACTCGGGGGTGGGGGTTGGAGGGGGAGAGGGAGGGTGAGGTGGGTTTGGAGCGTCGGGGGAGGAAGTCGGAGAGGGTTGAAGGCTTCCTAGTCGGATGGGGGTGGGACGGGGGTGGGAGGTGTTAGGGGATGTAGTGGGGGTTGGTGGGAGGGGAGGGGAAGTGAGCGAGAGGGGTTGTTGGAGGGATGAGGAGATAAGGAGACGGCTCGGATTGGAAGGAGCGGAAACGAGGAGGGAGCGGAGATAATGTTGAGTGGAGCGGAGGGGAGAGGGAGGAAGGGGCGGCGCCCGAAGGAGCGGCGGAGGGTTTTGACTCCGCGGAGGGCGAAAGGGACTTAAATGGATGACGCAAGGTGGGGAGAACCGTCCCTGTCCCTCCATTCCCCGTCGAAATATCGCTTTCTGATCGAGAAAAAATTGAACGCGGCGTCGATCCGTCCTTCACGCTGACGGAGACCCTTACTCGAAATCTGCCAAAGCCAAATTGGAAGAGACGGAAAATACGGAGGAAGTGGGTAATGGATTCCTTCGGTACCGCTAAAATAAAATTCAATCGTTCCCCACTCGAACCATATTCTTTTTTTATTTTCTTTAAATGTGATATTATTTCTAAATACCCATTCTGCAATTATTTTAATTAATAAGTTTAATTTTTCTTTGCATTCTCTTGATGTGATACATCGTCCTTTCGCTGCTATAATAGGTACCCACACATTGGTCAAATCTCAGTAGGTTTCACAGGTTTTTCACAACCCTTCCCCTTCCCTTTCGGGTGTTTTCCCGAAGTTGGTTTTTCTGCAAAGGATATCACTTCAAAATCCTTGTGCTTAACCCACAAATGGATACATCTTTTCACAATGTACCCAATATTTTTCCCAGTGCTATAATTTAATTTTTTTAATTTCCTATTTTCCTAAAACCACTGTAAACATTTCTACACTATTTGTTGTAATGTGTGTTGACGTATTTATGCATGCAAATGACAAGAGGTTGGTGCAAGAGGGGACTTTTTAGTCTCAACCTCGCGACAATATTTCATAAATAATTCGTTTTTTATGTTATTAGTGCCACACACTCTAGCGGTGGCTTGCAGGGCATGTAGATAATAATAATAATTTGAATGCGCCTGCTACTCATACCGTTGACCCCATGGCGGACATTATAAGTCTTTGAACAGGAGAAAAGTACGTCTTTATCCGTCCACTGGTAGGAAAAACACCTTCTAAATTTTATGATAAGTAACGAGCCTTATGTTTTCACTCACCTATGTTTTTCAGTACTACGGATGGACGATTTATTGGCATCGTTTCGAAAAAATATTTTTTTTACAAATTATGATAAATAGTTATGTTAAATAGTTATAGAATGAAATATTATTAAGTGGATAACTGTCAGTTATCTTTGAAAAATAAATCACCTGATAATGTTCCACATTTTGTGGTGAGGTTCTTGAGAAAAACATTTCGAGTATAAGTCGAAACCGGTCGTGGTCTCAACAATGAAGGGAGGAATATTAAAATGTGGTTTACTTTTCAAAGCGCCACACACAGAATAGAAAGAATCCCACAATGGAAAATAATACAAAGAATCTCAAGTCTGAAATAATGTGCAGCCACCATAACGGTAGCGCATTTCCTGTCATTTTGAATAGCCCCCGCTGTGTCTCACTCGATGCCAACACTTACCATGGTGTTACCCTAATCAATGCTGCACCTCAACTCCGTTATCTTTCACACCTTTGCAGTCAATGGCCACACTTTAGTCAAGGAACAATCGTCAGGACACCACTTTTATGATTTTTAAGTTAAACTGAAAGTAAAAAAGCGTCGCCATATTCATAGAATGTAACGCACTGCAGCAATAGATTCATCGGAGTATTACACGCAATGTAAATTCTTCATATTTTTCGCAAGAAGACAATAAAGATGCATTAGGAATAAGCTGCTACCCGAGTAATATTAGCATGTACTCGGTGGAAGAACTTTTACATTTCTGAAAAAACGTCTTACGATTCATTGGTAAATCCAATTTCTTACGTTGGTTTCACAGCATATGACTTTGTAAGAATTATTCTGACCCTTGAACATTGAACCTTGGGCATTTATTACAAATCAACTTGTTGGACCATTATGACTTCATTCGGTTAAATTCATTTTCTCATTGATGGTACCTAACATTCTAAAATCATTATCCATCCTTCACTTCTTGTCTTTAAAATTCCACCGAGGGACGGGTCGCCCTTGACATTACTCACCCTCGCTGAAATCGCTTTCCTCATCGGTCACGTGATTTAGCACCGATCTGAGCTACTAGCATTTAAGAGATACATTCTGCAAAGTTTGCAATTTCCGTCCGCACGAGCGTGTACCAGTGGATTTAGCATGACTTCTAAATTGACTCACATCGAGCTTCAAGCGAAGGTTAATGGAATCGGGACCTTGGCATTCAGGAGCTAATCCAATCAAAAGTTCCTTATTAAGCCCAGTACTCCACTGCACGGGAATTCAAACCTTAATGGGAAAGTTAGCGCGAGTTAAAATATTGTATCCGAGTGGGACCACTCACAATAGCTTCCCTTTGCTTGTTGCCTGTGATGTGGGCGCTGCATCGTTTGCAATGATTGTTTTCGTCAATACTCGCGTTGCAGTCTCATGACTCACCTACTTTATTATTTCAGTATTCGTAAGCTGGGGCATCGTAAACTTTTAATTATTACTAAAATAATCGAGAGATAAACTTAATTTTTGTTTGTTATTCTTAAGACTTCTCTACATAGTCACCACTCAGAGTTATACCTACGATATCTCCCAGCGTTATTTAGCATTTCGAAGGCCGTCATTGTAGAACTATGCAGATTGCGTCGAAAATCATTGTTACACCATTTATACAACATTATGTATGCATTAAGATCAATAAGTATGCAGAATAAATTTTATCCATATATCTCATTTACTTATTAGTAATAATTAATTAAAAAAGATACCATCACGTATATACGTAACGACTGCCTCTGAATAAAACTGTTGGAATGAAAGCGTTTAATTGATTTAACAATTAGGGATATAGATGGCTTGGTACCCTCAAAATTGCTTTAACTCTTTGGCCCGTGATGGTGTAAAATTCAATCAAAAGGATAATAGATTGTGATTTCAAAACCTCTTTTGTTGTAAAAATAGATTTACATTCGCACCAAAGGCTGTTGGGGATGCCTAACAGCCTACTTCTCCCGAAACAACGAAGAAGCTCTCTCTCTCAGACGAAATAAACGTAACCGTTACCCTTTGCGGTCAATTCAAGTGCCGTCGTAGCGACGTCCCACACTTCTCTATCTTGCAACATAGGCGCCACATCAGATGCAGGGCAATACTATGAACAAACCCAATATCGAC
This sequence comes from Hetaerina americana, assembly GCF_022747635.1. Taxonomy (NCBI): domain Eukaryota; kingdom Metazoa; phylum Arthropoda; class Insecta; order Odonata; family Calopterygidae; genus Hetaerina; species Hetaerina americana. Next base: position 8,798,449 of record NW_027287095.1, read on the forward strand.
CCAGGTGGCCCCTCGTTAGAAGTTACGCATTAAATGGGGTAGTTACCCTTAGGGGCGGGAAGGAGAAGGCAGGGAAGGGAGGAAAGCAGGAAAAATCAGTGGAGAAGGAAACCAGACTGACAATTCAGTGTGGGTAAGACAAGAAAATTGGAAATTATAGCATAAGCGGCGGGATAAAATCTAGCCAAAAATTGACTCAGTTTTGTCCTTGTTTCCGATTGGTTATATTGCTTGGCAACTATGACTGAAGCCGATCCATCAGCTATATTTATCAATGACCTCACAGAATGTAAGAAAAAGGAGGGAGCATGCAAGGATTTCGCGGACAAAGCAAATAAATTCGCCTTGAGCTTAAGACGATACAAAAATGTAAAATTAATCAGAGGAACCAGCAACGTGGCGGAATTTATTCGCTCGCAAGTCGCGTCTTTCAAATCCCGCCTCGCACCGTCTGGAAATCCGCTGCTACAAACCATCTGGGACTATGATCCCGGAGTGAAACACACTTATACACTGCCTAAAGATATTACTCGCCTATGAGTCTTTACTATGTCTTTTAATTTTAAATTTTCTTCATAGTATTAAGCCGCTTCACGGCCGGACGGATCTTTTCCTCCGTCCTCCAAGTTATTTCAGTGTCATTTTATCCGTTTCACGGTCTTGCTGTCACCCACATCCTCAAGCCCGTGTAATTTCCCGCTGTGGGAAATGGGTGACCCTCGCCTCCGCTTCCATTTTGTACCGCTCTATGCTCAGAGTGTGCCGGTGGGCAGTTAGTGCTGTTAGTGACGTACTTTTTTTTTCTTTTTTGTAAAAAGCCGTTCCCTGTCGGCTTTCCTTTCTTGTTAGATTAAGAATTCATATTTTATTCCTAGTTTTAAGTTTCACTTTCTCGCAAACCGCACTTCCACCTCAGCCATGTTTCTTTCTTCAATGCCATGCGTTTCTTATGTACAATGACCGGTAAAGGTGGGACTTCACTCACCGGGACGGTTTATACTTGCCCGCTTGGGCAGTCAATGAACTTTTGTGTGTATGAAGATGCAAATATCATTGTTCTGATCAATTTTGGGCCAAACTAAGGAAAAAATTATAGAATTCGCGACTTCTAATGCTTGAGCGAAAATGTTGATCTAATTTCCCACGCATTAGAGTTCGAAACTGTGAATTTTATCAGGTGATTCGAAGGGTGGGATGGCAAATGTGGCCTTGAGCATTATACATTTCGTAGTATTCTTATTACCGGTTGCATAAAGCTCCGGCCGTGCACGCAGTACTGCTTAATTAACCGTACTAAGCGTGATGTAATGGGGCAACAACGAAATTCATGGAAAACACAGATGCTATGGCTGGGGCGATTATTTCTTAAAAGTGCAGCGCGCGGTTCAACATTCAGGCATAATCACCTGGTGTTCAACTTAAGTGATGCCTTATTTGACCTGACGACGGCAAGGTTTTGAGATGCGTAGTTCGTTCTAATTTTCTTTTACAGAAATAATAACGTGAATATTATCATCCGTGATTCACCTCTTTATTCCGTCGGAAAACCAATCATACAAAGTTACCTGCCATCAAAAGGTTGCCATAAAGCACAATCGTCTGTTTTCTTGCCTCAGGGCCTCTATTCCCTCCATCAGGACCTCTATACCCACGGTCCCCGCTGGGAAATTCCCAATTTTTTATCTGAACGTACACAAAACATAAATCATACTTGTATAAGCTCACATTGGACGACATTGATCTTTTAACTCCGGATCGCCATCCAGTTTACTGTGCCTGAGCCAATGTTATGGAAGGCGACTAATTTATACAATTTACGAAATACAATCATATTGACTCAATTTCTCCAGTTGAATCCTTTGCAGGATTCCACTTTAGAAATTTCTGATCACTACCAGAACATTTTCTCCGCAGTGAACGTCTGCCGGTGCCGAAGACTTCCTTTTCGTCCTCGAGGAAGAAGGAGAGAAGGCAGGAGCCTCGGTTCAAATCGATTGAAACGTCGAGGAAACAAATATTGCTATACCCCACTCAGCAAACTCCGAAAGCCACCTCAGCAGCACCGAGACGAAGGCCACGATTGACGATTACTCCAAACCGATTCGACCCAGATTTGGGAGTGGGGTGCACCCCCGAGTGAGTGGGAGTAAAGGGCGCCCTGGGAGGGAGACCGGAGGGAGAGGGGGGTGGGTGGGCCTCCGCAGACGGGCCGCAGGGGCTCGCGGGGGTCGACCGGTGGGACGTGAGGCCGTGCACGAAGGGGCGATTAACTTCGGGGAGGGGAGGGAAGGGCGACACCACCGCCGCCACCACGGCGGGGGGGGGGGGGGGGGAAGAGTGGGATGGCTCTTTTGGGAGTCGGGAGGGACGCCCGTGGGAGATTACGTGGCGTGGGGAGGGCGGAAGTTCCGATGTGGGAATGGGAGCCGCGAAGGGCCCCGGGTGCGGTGCGGGCCCACATGGCATCAGTACATATACATGCATAACGGTCGACAAGATGGAAGATGAGGCTGATAGATCAAATCAGCAGAACTCGGCGTGGGAGCAGGTGGAGTGGTTCACGTAAATAGTTGCGCGGTATATACTGAGGACGAAAAATAAAAACGAAGCAGAAAGGGTTAAAACTGCGTCGGCGGAAGAGGGATTACAGAGAGGACGAAAATGGGCAACAGAACTATTAATTATCTTTCGGTTTCAAGATTGGATTTTTCAATTGAAAATGAACAAATTCGCTGAAATAAGTTTATGCGAAAATGAATTTCTCTCGTCCTCCGCATCTACTGTACCTGCTCGATAATTCGCAAAAGAATATTAATAATAATAATTCTGATTTATTTTGGCGTGATTGTGACTGTGACAGTCCCTTCCTCTATCATCAAATATATTTAATAAAAATACAATGGCATATGAGTGATAAACAATATAAAAAAGTAATAGACAATTACAATAGATTTACAATGAATATCCAAGAGTTCAAAGATCGTAGAAATATAAGCAACATTCTGGGAAAAGCGTAAGGAATGAGGCTTTTATCCATGACGAAAAAACTTACTCCAGGAAAACACCCACACGTGAAGGGGAGTGTGAAAAACCTGCGAAAACCCTCAAATAGATGATGCATGAAAAATAGGAGAAGGAACAAAAGGAGAACTGATATACACATATAAATGTGGAGACAAATTAGTCAAAATAAAATTGCTGTTTAATAATACAGAGGTTAGAAATATTCAAGAAAAAATAGACGGAGAAATATTACTAAAATATGATTAAATGATGATTTAATAAAGAGGAATTTAACTGTAACCCATTACCGGAAGTGAGATTTTATCAGTAAAGAATGTGGCGGAAGCAGACACAGGAGGGAAGACAAAAGCGGAGCGAAGCAATTAAAATACCTGGGAATATTAATAACATCGAGTGAGGTAGTCACGTTAGTAACGTGCGGAGATTAATCAAATAGTTAATTGTTTCTTTAAAAATAATTTAATCAGACTAATAGTGGAGAAATACTACCTTGAACAAAAAGTTCCCGGAATAACCACCGTGTGGCGCTCCCATCGTTCCGATTTGAGTTCTGTTTTTTTTGTTAAATTGGTACATCTGTTGTTGATATTCCCTTTAAATCTTAGTGTCATAACTTGACATTTGCAAAAGTTACGTAGCCAAGAGTACATCTATCTCTGTGTGTGTTGGCGATTTTTTACAATTGCAGAAATGGATTTAAATTTGCAACAACGAACTTGTATTAAATTTTGCGTAAAAAACGGATTTAGTGGCGCACGGACGTTGGAAATGTTGGAAAAGTGTTTCGGCAACGATTCTCTAAAAAAACGGTCGTTTACCAGTGGCACGAGCGGTTCAGAAGTGGTCGTGAGTCAATCGGAGATGATGGCAGACCATCGACATCGAAAGTCGGTGAAAAAATTGATAAAGTAAAAGAAATGTTGGTCAATAACCGCAAATTAACCATCAGAGAAATAGCGGAGGACTTGAACATTGCCTATGGATCCGCCCAAGACATTGTGGTTAATGATTTGGGTTTCCGTCGTGTAGCAGCAAAGTTGGTGCCAAAAGACCTCAATTTCATGCAAAAAAGAGACCGTGTTGACGTCGCAAAAGACATGATTTGCGAGGCTGAATCCGATCCCACATTCATCAAAAGGATCATTACTGGAGACGAGACGTGGGTTTATGAGTACGACACGCAATCCAGACATCAGGCAAGTGAATGGCGTTCACCAAATGAGCCGAGACCAAAAAAACCACGTCGTTTTCAGTCAAAAAAGAAGGCAATGCTGACGGTTTTCATGGATTACAACGGTGTAGTGCATCATGAATTTTTGCCAGAAGGCCAGACAGTAAACAAAGAGTATTATTTGGGCGTTATGAGACGTTTGCGTGAAGAAATTCGCCGAAAGAGACCAGAAATGTGGGCAGAAAACTCGTGGATTTTGCACCATGATAACGCACCGTCGCACAGTGCTATCATTATTCGTAATTTTTTGACGAAAAATGCAACAAATACCATCCAACAGCCACCGAATTCACCTGATTTGGCTCCCTGTGACTTCTTTCTGTTCAATCGAGTTAAAAAACCATTACGGGGAACGCGTTTTAGCAGCCGAGAGGAAGTAATGAAAAATCGCAGGAAGCACTGATGGACATACCGAAAACCGACCGTAACTTTTGCAAATGTCAAGTTATGACACTAAGATTTAAAGGGAATATCAACAACAGATGTACCAATTTAACAAAAAAAACAGAACTCAAATCGGAACGATGGGAGCGCCACAAGGTGGTTATTCCGGGAACTTTTTGATCAAGGTAGTAGTCGTTGAAAAAAGTTGAGGAGAGAAAATATGTCGCACTGATTAAACTTCAACTTGAAACGTGTCGATCACTGCGCAGAGGGACCTGATTTGGAATCATACCGATCTCATAGAAAATGTACCGGGAGAATCGTTACGGACGAACCGAAAGGTAACTTTCACCATTGGAAATCCAGTTTCGGAAGAAAATGGAAGCACAAATTAAAATTTACCCAGCATTAATATTATTAGAGGTATGCTACCGGTTAAGGTGGGTTTTGGATGGAGACTGCATAAACAATTGTATGTAAAACGATACCCTACATTCATTTCCCACTCAAAAACACAATCTGAAATCACGGCACTGCTGTAAGCCCCTCTTCATCTCCGTGTACTTCCTCCCTTCAACCCATCCAACATCTCTATCCTATTCCTGTCCCATCCTCGCCTACCCAACATTTTCCCCCCCTCACAGTCTTCAACATCCCACTGCCAATCAATATGCTTTGCACCCATCTTACCTGGCTCCTTTGGACTTCTCCAGCCATCATCCCCTCTCCTCCCCTTCACCACCAAACCCAGCACTTCCTCATTTGTTTTCCTTCCCTTCCATTTCACCTTTTCCATCCTTCTCCACACCCACATTTCAAAAGCCTCAAATCTATGCCGATTATAAATGCGAAACAATTGAATAAACTACGATAAATATTCAACATAGATACAAACAGCATGCCACAGGCTTAAAGCCGAAGGAACGATGTATTTGACAATGGTTTCAAGGGGTTCAATACCCTCCTCCCATGCACATATAGGATACGGTCCTTCTCTTTCAATTTTCACACCTCCATCCGAAATCCACCGAAGTGGCTTCGCTAGATCAAAATGAAGTTGTAAAGTGGACAAAAAGAGAGGTTTTATTGAATGATGCGTCATTCAGCATTCATTCACCCCTCCTACTTTTAATCTTAAAAGCCTCTCCTTATGCCTTTGCTCCACCGTCACCGAGCTTTATACGAGTACTTCTCTCATTGGGAACCGCATCCACTCATTTATTTTGAAATCGACTGAAACTCCTCTAACGCTATATCATTAAATCGTTGTGTCCGATAGGCAATCGTTTAAGTTTATGGCCATTATTCCATTGGTCATGAGATGGTGATGCATAGTGTCAAGTAATGTTTTATTAGGGAAAATGACAAACACAAGCAGACATTGACCTCATACAACAAGCCCCGATTTGTGTAATTACCCGGAGTTTATATGAGGCCCTGTTTTGCAGATTTAGATTTAAATGTACTTTCGTGTTAAATGACCAATTTATCTTTAGGCGTGCAATATTTTCCAACGACTTGGTCTCAACAACAAGACGGACGGATATTATGAATGGATTTAATGTCGAAGAATCTTTTACATCATCCGGGAATTATTACTAGAAGTAATGGATGTAACAAGGAAGATGCCCAGAAGTTTCATTCTGGAATATGCTCGAGTAGTTGAACATCGATTAATATAGGCTCCATTGGATAAGTTGTCCGAGTAGGTTTAAATTTTAATCTAGGAGGAGACTCACCACAACCACAGTAATCGACTGGAATGTTAGTTTGATAAATGAGGGTAGAGCTTATACTCATCCCAATAGGGCGAGTGAAATTCACATATGGTCGGTGCAGAGGGTGGGTGGGGGGCCATTTCCCTATTCTGTATCGCTTGTGGTTTCTCAGGAAGATCTGGTACACGAAAACCCTCCCAGTTTAGATGAAGCTGTGAGGGTGTACGATAAAGGAATGACCCGATTTTGTACTCCGGACACGAGGCTACCACGCCGTTTAAGGAGGGAGAAGGAAGACAGAAATAATGTGGGCGAGTGGTAAGGGAGGAAAATCGAGGAAGAAAAACGAAATTAGACGCGGAAAGACCGGTCGCTAAAATGCTGAGAAAGTGCGATTGGAGAGGGCAGAGGAGGGATCCCTAATGGGAAGTGGGTTGGTGAAGATGGGGGGGGGAGTAGCGGATTTTAGGGATAGAGGGGGCGTTGGCTAGGGTGAGAGAGAGAGAGTGGTTCAAGCGGGCGGAGGGCGGTAGGGCCGGGGGCGGGCGTGTGGGACGGGTCGATTGTTGTGGAAGGCGAAGACGAGCAGAATCGGAAGTTTCGCGCTGTGGATTCACGGCGGCAAGGTCCTTCTCCCCTTCCCCCTCCATCCCTATGTTCCCTCCCCTCCTTTCTGCCCCTCCCCCATCCCTCCCTCCCTCACATCCGAACTCTTGAGCCCTGTAGTTCAACCCCGGGTGTGGGCGTGCGGGGAAGGAAGTCGAACAGCGGCAGCCACCAACCCCATTAAGAGAGACCAAAGATGCTGAGTGAGGGCAGGAAAAATTTCACCGAGGGGAGAGGGGACGTAGCGGGGCAGGAAATAAAAAATGGCCAAAATAAAAGGGTTACAAGAGTGAAGTCCATTACGGCTATTATGCGTCTTCATTCGAGCAGCCGAACATCCGAAATGAAGGAAGGAAGTGATGGCTTCCCACCCGAGGTCCTCGAGTGGGAAGCCAAAGGGGAGGTCCGCTGTCAATAATCATCAATTTTAAATCATGTTACATTGGAAAATCACGACTTGGATGCGAGATTTTTTGCTTGATTCTCGCAATGAAACGGAAATATGATTTACGATTCGTACCGAGTGAAATTTCCATGTTTTTTTGTGTGAAGTTTTTTTATCTGTTCCTGGTTCCGCTTGAAGGTGCCACAACGAAATACCCAAAATGAAAAAAAAATTGAGCACCTTATAAATCACAGAACGGGGCTTCAAACCTCTCGAAGTTCCAGAGATGAATATGATTTTATCAAAATGTTTTAATCTTAATTTTTAAAATTTTCAGGGCTCATTAATTCCCCTAAGACACCAAGATGTTGACTTCAGGATTATTGCTAAGAGAATCTCCGTAATCTACTTGTAATCAGGAAGATGATTTGGCAGGTAACATGTGACTGCCAAATCTGACTATCGTCATTAGTTATTATAACTTTATAAAATTTACTCACAGGAGCTGTCGCCACACTGTAATTGGTCAATATCCACATTCCCTTTTGCCATTATTCAAACTTAAGTACCTCTGAAAGACAATCGAAATCCAAATTTTTTCATAACTAATCGAATTGAGACAATTATTTATTTATTTTAGCATTAATCCGAATAACAGCACTTGTTGGCCTTTTAATCGGACTATCAATAATTATATATAGAACTATGGACACAATTACTAACCGCCAAGCCCTAGGTGAACCCGCGACCTTTGGGCTGGGCAGATGAGGACGTTATCCCACCGCCACTGGGCCCTTTCTTTCAAAAGGGGTTTCTTTCCACCCTTCCTTCATTCCCATCCATTTATAATGGCGCAATTGACCTCAGCTGTCGATCGCCTCCCCAAATAACTACTATTAATATTAATATAATCACTTTCTTGTCTATTATTTCTGAATAAAACCTACTTATGACCGGTAGACTCCAGCTGATACTCTCAAATAAATAAACTACCCTTCCGAACCTATAATACGTGCCGCGAGATTTCTTTCCCCACAAATTCCTTCCCCAGTATTTCTCCAGACTTAGCTGGGAAAACCACTCGTGAGGTGCGCAAGAAGAGAATAGCTGGAAATCCCACCGAAAGTGTATATTCCACGAATTGTTCATTGACGAGATGCAACTTGTTTTCCAAGATTATTCGGGTCTCCCACCGGGTCCACGTTCGTAGGGTTGCCGACGTTTCGATGGCCGAGTCGTCCATCGTCTTCAGGGCCGACGTTTCGATGGACGACTCGGCCATCGAAACGTCGGCAACCCTACGAACGTGGACCCGTTGGGAGACCCGAATAATCTTGGAAAACATTATTCGCCGGGAAAGTACCAGATCGAGATGCAACTTGATTTGAAATTTCACCTGATGATGGCGCTCCAAGGCGAGCCCGGTGTCGTGAAATATCATGCTTGGAATCAGTAAGAATTATTTCCTTCCGCAATGAAGTAATTTCATCAAGTGACGCTGGAAAGCATTCCTCCATCTCGTGACATAAAGCAATCGACATCGTCTGAGTTCCTAGTGGACTCGCAGCTCGTTTTGTCACTCAGAAGATGGCCGCCTTGAGCGAATAACCTAATGGTGCTATTTATTTTAGAATTAATTGCATTGATTCGGAACGAATAGAGGGCAACTAACCATCCCGCTTCCGTGCGGGCTGCCGGAGTCTATTTTCACCAAATCACAATTAACTGTCAGTCAACTCTTGTTTGTATTCAAAGAAAAAAATCTCGCTTTCTATTTGAAATAAAAAAAACACTAAGTTGCTGTAACATAGTTGATAATTCCACATGTTTTAATTTCCTACTTAATCTAGTATCACGGCAATTGGCAAAAAGATTGTGTTATAATAATGCTTCATTGATTCGTTCACGCACTGTCAATCCACCTGTATTCAATGAAATGGCATGACAAACTTGCATAAAATTATAATTTTTTCACAAAATTATGATGATAATTGGTTTTTAAAATATGAACACCGAAGTATATCTAATTTCCAAGGCCACTACAGATCCTTAATGAAACGTTTCTGTTCATGCATTATTCTATATTTCAATTATGCCATTCAAATCGTTTAAATTGTACTGTGACTGACGCGTGTCACCCACGGGAGTGAGATGTCCATAAAATTCAGGTGCGTGCGACACACAACAGGTGACAGAGTGCGTTCGGGCTCATTTTGCCTCAATTTTATGGTATTTTTTTACAAACGTTTTTGTTTAGGTTCCACTTTCTTCGCCGCTATTCCTCGCAAAGATTACAGACCAAGGGTTATTTTCTTAAATTCGTCAAGTACGCTATGCGCTTCTTCGATCGCTGAAATTGAATCGAGAATAGTTTATCTCCATACAGGCGTAAAAACATTTGAACAACATTGAACAGCATGCACAAGGATACGATTTATCACCTCTAGGCTGCACTCACTATTTTCAGGCAGCGGCAAGAACTAATCTGGAGCCGCAAAGGAAAAGTTTTTTTATTGCTCCAAGACTGCGGGAAGCGGAAATAAGGTACCGCGTCGGCGAAATCCGTTCCATTGGCTCCCTGGGAATCGAACCGCATTCTTTCCCACGACTACCGGCTATATCGTGCGATCCCCCACTCAAACCATCCGCGACGCCAACCTTCCACCACCCACGCCCTTCTCCTACTCCTCCTCACCACCACGCTCCCAACCACTCCACTCCTCCCCCCGTCGACACCCACCCCCCCCCCGCCGCCGCCTGACTGGGTTCACTTCCCTCCCTGGTGGCCAGCCACGAGCGAGAAGAGTTCCCATCCATTTCGCACAAACTCCGAAAACAATTTCGTTCCCCTCCCTCTCTTTCTCAAACCCACACACACACACCTACAGCATCCCCTTCCATGAACTCCAATGGTAATCACCTTTGATCGAACGCCATTCACCAAAATATGTAAGACATATATCCTTTCACGTCAAAAGAGATGGGCTTCTTTAATAAAGTTACAGACATCAAAATTTCTCTGAGATCATCCACTCTCAAATCCTGTTTCATTTCTTATGCATTTGTTTCCTAAAATCAACTCAAAATATTTTTTTAAACTTTCATTTTCTTTAAAGCAGCAGAAAATTTATTTTAATCGAAAAACTGTAAAAAAAAACGTATGTAACCACCAACGCATCCTCCACACTTATAAATTACTCGGTTCACATTCACTCCTGTTTAAAATTTTTACGTAAATGTACAAGACAGATGATATTTATCTATGCTAAGGCGGGGCTTGTACAATTATGGAACGTACACAAAAATCCCTAGTCTAATTATTCGGGGGTAGGATTAATGTGAGGTTCGTTTACGGCTAGTTCATTCCCATCGCATTTATGATTCATCTATTTTTTCTCTAAGAAATCATTTATTTCCATTTTTTGCGACGAAATTTAACAGGCTATACCAATTTGCTTGGGGTTGTTTAGAAGATCACCTCGTGCAAAATTCTGTCCGAGTTGAGAAAACGCATAAGTTAAAAGGAAACCAGGAGCTTACGATTCCGCTTGTTACTTTGAAGGAACTCCTGTATTTTTCATTGTAACATCGACGATTGTAAATACCTCACTGTAACAAATTCTAAGAAACTGCTGGAGATGCTACGACAGTAACTGAACTTTATTGGAGTCATCCGCTAAATGTGAATTACAATGCAACAATTTTAGAGTCTAAAAATAATCCTGGTCAAGGCGAATGATTTTGACACACTAGCATTGTGCCTCAAAATAACCCTACCAAACAAATATTAGTTGATAAATAAAAACAATCTTTAGCAACTAGACGTACCTAAAAATATTTGAAATTATTTAACCATAATTTTGGTTTTGGTGTACTGATAAAAAAAACATTTCACATTCACTTATGATCAGCAAAAGAATTTTCAGTGTAAACAAGGTTATACCCTTGGAGGAAGAACGAAATGAGAGAGAGATTTGAGAAATTTTATCTTGGAAAGCAAAGGAGTGTACGCGATCAAAATTCAAAAGAATACCCGATATTACATTCGCCCCTGCTGACAGAATAGCGGCGGTCATCATCCGCTCGCTCTCTTTGGGCGAATTCGTTGAGGCAGGAGGTGCATTAAAGCAGGCGGCCTTCCACGGAATTCTCTCCGCAAAAAGGATTTGCTATAATTGGCGTGGGCACAATATCAATTCTCGAATGGAGCGCAAAAAAAAAAGAAAGGGAAGTTGGAATGGAATAGGGAGAGAGAATTGGGCACGCCGCGGGGTATTTATGGGGTTGAGTAAACAATTGAAACGCGGCGCTTGTAATCGCCCATTCTTCCTCTCTTTCTCGTGATTTGAGCTCATTTAATCCCAACGAAAATTTCTGGAAATCGAATCAAAGCGATTACCAACATTAAAACTTGCCTTGCTAGTAAAGGAGATACTAATCTACCATCGAAGGAAACAGAAAATGGAACGAGAAACCTCCGTCTGAATTTCGGATAGGTCTGGATTTTTTAAATTGAATTTGAGGTTTTCGTGCAATGAAAAATTAGCCGTACCAAAAAACGTGAACGTTATCGTGAAATAGGTTTTTGTCATATCGTGTCTTACGTGGTATTGCAAGTAATCTTAAACTCGGTTTTGATAGAAATATCGCGTACAAGCAACTCAACATTTATTAAATATAATCACACATTTAATTAGGATTACAAAAATAATTTATACTAATGCATTTAAAACATAGACAAAGGAATTCTATGTTTAAAAATTTGAACCTACTCAGATTGCATTACATGAAATAATGTAAATGAAAAATTTTGGTATTATTTTTCATGATAAACATATATTTTTTTATGCATGTTCGTATGTGTGCAAGGACCGTGCGTGCCCTAACACTCCCTGCCATACGCCCTTGCAGCTACTTGTGAGGTATTGTGTAGCTGCGGATGAATATCAGCATAGTTAAATACGACTGAACAACCGTATTTTTAGCAAAAGCGTGTGTCAACAGACTAAAATTTAATGTTTCAGTTGCAGATTTCATCACACCTGAATAGTACGTGCCAGAGAAAATATGTTCAAATTAGAACATGTATCGTAATAAACCTTCGGAATAATTGTTCCCAATTCTATAATATTGTCTTCTCCAAATTCAATAAATCTTTGGCGATAATTTTGATTATTTTCAATCAATAGGGAGTAGGTATTGGTGTAGAAACTTATCAAATATATAATAAACGTATTATAATGAATCTATGACAAAATACGAAAGAAAGCTTTTTAAGTCCCTCCCCCAAACTAACCCAACGTGAAGGTAAGAAAATTCGAAGAGGTATCGGTTGTCTTTATCACCGGTATATTGATATACATTACAGATTCAGCTGTGTTTTAGTGGAACTGTTTCATAATAGAAGAGAAGAAAACTCTTGCACTTTTCCACTTCATACAGGTTTACTTTCAACTAGTTTCGATAAACTACATCATTTTCAAGTGTTTATTTCACTTGAAAATGATGAAGTACATCGAAACTAGTCGAAAATAAATCTTCATTTAGTGGAAAATTGAAAGAGTCTTCGTCTCTGTAAATACCTAACATTAACTTTACTTTTAACGGAATCAATAAATTAATTTTGACTTGAAAGTTCTATTTAATTGTCCGCACGATGAGGTTCGCAACCGTTATATAAGCAATACGATCAATTTAATAACTGACGTATTTTAATGAGGCATAATCTGTATATAAATATGAATAACAATTCAGGGAAGTGTATGACGGCAATCAATTCTTTTAATCGTGTACACAGAGAATGAAAAATAAAAATGTGGAAAAGCGATCCTTATTTCTCAGTAGCATTTCAAACTTCCGATGGGACGTTAACACAGGCCCGCCCATCTAAAGAATATACTCGTACAGCAGTGTCCGGGGTTTGAGCAGCCATTTCGGAATTTCACCTCTTTTCTAGGTGATACAGTTTTACTAGGAGGTATGCGTAGATGGACCAGCATAGAAATTGTGATATCTTCCTTTTCATACAAACCTGGGGACAACAATCGAGTGAACCGGGTGCTTGGAGGAACGGGTGGTGTCGGCTGACAGGTAATAGTTAAAAAAACGAGAAGACGGACAAGAAGAAGTTACCCCGAGCTAAGAGGACCCACACGTAATTAACAAGCGGATTTGAACCATTCTCTCATCGCCCACCCCACCACAACCCAACCGATGGCCGCAATACTCATCGCACGGAAGGTTGGCTTGGTTTTGCCGTTGGTCTGCGCCACTCGAACGAAACCAAGGCCGACCTTATGTGCTCGTCAGTGTCATTCGCGTGCAGAATAGTTTCTTGAGCTAAAGTCAAACCGCGTCAATCACGGTGAAAATTCAAGAAATGCTAAAAAAAGTTTTAGTTGCGGTGAAGAGGGCCGGAGCATGAAAAAGGACGCGTGTAATTAATGGGCAAAATTGCGGTTTTGAATATGAAAAAAATAATCCCATTGAAAAACAGCAATTTAATTTCACGTTCCGCAGTCCATATGTCCCATTCCCGTTTCGTAGGACAATATTGATCCACGATGTGAAATTCTGGATACCTCATCTATCGGAAAAGAGGCGGGGGAGAGGGGAAAAATCGCCACAAAATTCGGAAAAAAGCTAGAAAATCGTTAGGCTTAAAGAATAAAAACATTTAAACCACGCATATCCCAAAGAAATATTTGGTATTTCCCAATGTATGGGATGGATTAGATCGACTTAAATAGAAACACCGTATAAGAAATTTAATAGCCTGTTAAATCAGAATATGTTTTGACTTCAGGAATCCATTCTTCCTTGTTTAATGCTAATCCACTGACACGCCTTCGGCCCCTGAGGATGACGCCGATTCGTCGGAACTAGTTATACCGAATAAAAAACATTAAGTGGAAAGATACATTTGTATTTTTCACTTCAGTTCAATAGAGCTTCTATTTAATGCGATGAACTGATGGGGTGAAGCGACTATATTGCGGCAACGTAAATAACTCAAGATGACATCCAAGGTAGTAATACGATTTTCAGAGGCCCGTTCCGTCTATGATAGTGCCCAGCGTACGTGTAGAGTCCTGAAGATAGGTGGGACTGAAGTAAATATCACCGAGAAAACTTTTGACGAGAGTCGGCAAAAATCAACGCATATTTTATGCATTTTTCCTATCTTCATCCTGCCTTCCCGTATATTTTGTCAACCATTCCAAGAGGTAAAAAGAACAATAAAAAAAACAAATATGGCAATGAGCAAGACTGAGAATTATCCAAAACCAGTACGTATGTTAGAAGAGTTTGGTAAAGATTTGTATTTGAGAAAGTAAAGAGTGCCCATGTTACCCATGACCGACTTCTGCAGTCGTCGATTTAACAGGAGAGGGGAAAGGGGAATGCGCTGACGGGAGGAGGAAGTGGGGAGGGCCGGAGGAAAGGAAATGCTGAATAGCGGGGCGTTGGAGTGGGGCAGGGGGGAGGGCGAGTGTGCTGGGTTACCGATGTCCCAGGCGCCACCGCCGCAGCCTGAGAAGAGGGAGGGCGCCTGGGTGGGGGTGGGGGAGGCCGTGGGCGGCGGATGGTGATGGATGAAAGGAAATTGGAAATGTGAGGCGATAAGGGTTCGATGGATACGAAGGAAGGAAAGGGATACGGGAGAAACCCGTGGAAAAGAGTAAATGAGGGCATGGAGACGACGGAAGGAAGGAAACTGCTTTGATTCGTTGAAATTGAAACCGCGACGCCCTCTCCCGCACCGCCGATGAAATGAAAGGGAGAGAAGAGTGTCTCTGGAGTGAATTCGTCTGTGACAAGATACCATAGCTCAGCCTCGTAGCTTGTTTTACAAGCCCCACGGCGGGAAAACCGTCCTTAATCGAAATGAGAACAGCATCTCGGAAGTAGGTATGATTTTTAGATTATATACAAGCTAATTTTAGCACATTATTTGTCAAGGAATATTTATTAACGATTTACATGCTATAGATATGGGAAATCAATTGACTAGCCGACAATTTGATTAATGTAAATCTATGAATTATCATGTAAAATTAGCACTATGAATATTTTTGCGCGTGTTAGAGCGGATTTAATTTATTCAATGCATATCGGTCTGATTGTCAACCCAAGATTTTCTATGACATAGGCATATACAAACGTGTGAGAAGGGACACACCTCCGCGCCTCCGAACTCAACACTCCCTTTGATAAATGCTATTGTGTATCCATTTTAGCATTCCTCCCACCCTCTGACCCTCAATTGAAACTCAAAACAGTAGAGCAGGCGTTTATCTGGCTCCTGGATTCCTGGAATCACCCAGATTTTAATATTAGACATTAATTACCCGCATATTTACATATTTTCATCCATTCTCCGCTACCAACACTTTCCCTATCATTCCTACTTTTCTAAAAATCCCCCTCCAAACTCATCCCCTCGAAAACATTTCCCCACCTTCCCCTTCCATCCAGCGTTTCCAACCCCTTCTGTTATATATAACCTTTACCGCAGTTACTTCATTCTCCTCCTTGAGAAAGGTGGCTCGGACCACCGATAGTTCGAAAACTAGTGAGTTTATTTTCTTTTTTGTGTGTTGTTGTGTTTTCGTCTTTGTCCGATTGTGCTCACTTCATATACATTATTATTCACATCCGTGAGACTCACACGTGCGTGTGTGTGTATATATATATACACACGTATGTATATATATATGTATGTATGTATATATATGTTTGTATGTATATATGTTTGTATGTATATATGTATGTATGTATATATGTATGTATGTATATATGTATGTATGTATGCATATATATATATATATATATATATATATATATATATATATATATATATATGTATATCGCGGTCTCGTCTAAAGCAGGGGTCATTTCCCCATGGACGACTAACCCACCTAGGAATATTCAGCTTTCACTATGAATCCGCAAAGCGCAAAGAAAGGCAGATTGCACACAAATCTGAAGGATATAAACCATTCGTCATTTTTCAATTATTGATGAATGAAACCATTCCCACTCAAGACTCAAAACATATGAGTACCGAATGAGTTTACATTCTGTTATTTCGTGATAGTTCCACCACTTCAAAACATATATATATATATATATATATATATATATATATATATATTTATATATATATATATATCAATACACAGTAATACACAATATAGAAACACAAAAAAAGAAGAACACTCACACGTTATTTCTTGATATTTCGACGGAAACACTCCGTCTTCATCTGAAACTTCTATATCTTCAGATGAAGACGGAGTGTTTCCGTCGAAATATCAAGAAATAACGTGTGAGCGTTCTTCTTTTTTTGTGTTTCTATATTGTGTGTTACTGTGTATTGTACTATTCGGCACTTCCGTGTTACGTCTACGAATGCATATATATAAATATATAAATATATATATATATACATATAAATAAATAAATATATATATATATATACACATATAAATAAATAAATATATATATATATATATATATAAATATATGTTTTGAAGTGGTGGAACTATCACGAAATAACAGAACGTAAACTCATTCGGTTTTTCCACTTGATTAAGTTTTCACTCAAGCGTTTTCTTGAGAAGGGTGTTTAAGCAAAGGGTCTGCAAGTCTATTCGAGATTAAAAACTTAAGTAAGCAGAAAAGTGCATGTGTTTCTATTATTATAACTTCCTTTAAAAAATTTCAATGGTAACCCGACTTTTTCACTATGAAATATATGACGTTTCTAACGAAAGAGAACTAGCACAACTGAGCCTGCACATAAAATATTCGAATTATTTTTTTTCGTCAGCATAAAGATTATCTTAGCAGGTAACTAGTAAAAAGGTCAGCAATCGGAAGCAAAATAAAACACAGGCGGAAAATTAAGACGGGAGAGGAGGTCCCAATACTACGTCGTGTGGCGAAGAGCGTCGCACGTGTGGTAAGCATGGAGGCCAAAATGACGCCGCACTCGAGTTACATAGCTAGGTGATGAGAAGTTGCCGATCAACTCTTGGAATCTCGAAAGAAGAAAGGTTACGGAGAGGGACTCAGGAGGATGAAACTGAAAGAGAGAAGTCCAAATGCGCAGTCAGCCTAAAGAGTGGATTCATTCTTTGCCTTCGCTTTTCTGGGTTTGGATTGAAAGAGAAGACCTCGGGCAAACGTCGGTGACATCTATGTAGGTCATTGAGTCACCCTATACCTTATGACCTGTGAAGAGTGAAAGAGGAGGAAGGGCTGTATCAAAAAGTTTCTAGAAGGAGGGAACCAATCTTAGAGGAGATATTGCGATCGGAATCGGCTTTCTGGAGGCTGAAATTGAGATGACAAAGCGTTTGCGATAGACAAGAAATACGAATGCCAAAAAAATATGCAAAACCTTTATTAGAAGAGTAAAGTATAGACGATAAGTGAAATGAAGGAATAAGACGAACTGATCCGTGAGAAATTCGATACTTAATTGTGATTCTAATCGAAATCAGAGCATCTCTCAGTTCATTCCGTAACAACACCCTAAGTTCGAGAACGAGGTTCAGCTCTATGTTCATTTACAATTTAATTTGATCAAAGCCATTGAGGTTAAAGTTTTTTCTGCAATTACGCCTTATTTCTTTAAAATTTCAATGACATTTTTTACCGAATAATATATTTTTAAAATTACGGAACTCGACCAAATCGGTCGTGTGTCGTGCCGAGCAGCGGGAGAAGTAAGGCTTCCGCGATTATCATCTCACGAATCCATTACAAATAAAAACCGACGAAGAAGGACTTCGTGCTCCCAAAGAAAAGAATTTGTTACCTTCGACTAGTTTCTGCAATCAGTCATACTGACCTGTGTAAGGAGAAAGAAAACCATCACCAACGACCACCATTTCCATCTCCACTACCCTTCCTTCAATTATTACGACATCTACATGAGAGATTTGGCCCCCAGAGACTTTTTTATTTCCTATGGTGAAAAAATGGCACGGTTGAAAACGATTCACGCCAAACGAGGAGGTAATTGCCAACAGATACTTTTTTTATTAAGTAATCTACCGGTAACCAGTGGCTTAAGGTAGGTTTTAGATGGACACAACTATTAAATAAATACTGTTTCTCCTGACAAACACACAACCCAACATCCTGCTCTACAAAAATCCCTTCTTTATCTCTGTGCTTCATTCCTACATTCATTTCAATCAACATACCTTTCCTATTCCTTCCCCATTCATCCAACATTATCCCCTCTTTCATAGTCCTCAACAAAATCAAAACGCTCTGATTTCAGTATCCATGTTCCCTTTGGTTTTCTTCCAACAATCCCCTCTCCTATCCCTCCTCATTTCTTTTTCTTTTGGTCCATCTCACTCTTTCCTTCTTTTTTCACACCCACATTTATAAATCCTACACTCAATGCCTATAATCCTGCTTCAGTGGAACTACGCTCCATATCAAAGTTTTGACAAATATTTTCTTAACATTCTTCCTCAATGTCCCGGTCAATTATTCCCTCCCCTTGAAAACCTCTTTGCCCAGTACAATTCTTCACCTTCACCTGTATTACTACCACTTTCACTATTTTGGTGTTAAAAGGATATTATGTTCAAAATTAAAAAAATACCCAAAATTATTTGCAGTTATATTTTTTCTAAAGACCTAATGCATGACCAAATTATATGGAGTCACCTTTCCTACGAGTACAAGACGAGGACGATAGCGACGGAGGCGGAGAAAAATAAGGTTGGCGGCGATGGATGCGTAGCTTAACCGAAGAATGATGGACATGAATAGAAAGCAGAACAAACGAAGAAGTATACTGAAGAGCGGGTGACGAGAAAGACTTATGGAGGGCACTAGCAAGAAGGATTGGGAAACCAATTGGACACATCCAGGGGCACTATAGCTTAGTTATAATAATAAAATGACTGATAGAAGCACTTTTCCACTTGATAAAAAGTATTTTTTTGATTTTACGACCGGGTTTCGATGTATTACATCATCATCAGGTAACGTAATTCGTATCGTTACCTGTTAATGATGTAATACATCGAAACCCCGTCGTAAAATTAAAAAAAAAGTTTATCAAGCGATCAGTTTTTCATTATGTTCGACTTCCACCACATCTCGCCTGAAGCTACTAAATTTGTACTTATAAATAACACAATTTTCCACAGTAAAATTCCATTTAATGGAAGAAACAGTTTCGATAGAATAATATCGGGTTGCCTGATGATGCTACTATATAATAAAAACCTGTCGCGGGCAAAAATGAGCATTTTCTTGCGGAAAGAAGTGTTTTTTTTATTAAATTCGCACGATAAGCAAGTGATGAAAAATATCGGTAGAAGACGAGGGAATGAGGGAATGAAGAGACTGGTAGGAAAAAGCATATAAGATGAAGAGTTTCTGCCAACCAATCCTTGAACACATAACCCGAGTTGATGATTTATCGCCAGTGAATCCTAAAAAAAATCAAGAGGAAGGGTGCAAAACTTAAAAATGAGGAAGAAAGCAAGGCTAAAAGGACTTTCCACATTTACTCAAAGTTAACCCCTAAAGGGAAACTGTCATAGACTGCTTTTGTGCAGGAAAACGTGGAATTCCGAAAAAAAGAGTCCCAGGCCCATTTGGTGACTATTGGGACGAAGTGAAATCCCGATGCGGTGATTCCGCGAGCACGATGCTCCAAGGATTTGAAAAAAATGGATGGAAACGTGAAGAAATATGACGAGAAAGGAGGTAAAATATTGACAAAAAATATGACGTGCGCTAGGCCGTCTTTTGACAGACAGAGAGAGATATCCTTTGTGGGGATAAGGAGAGCTGAGCGATGGCTCCTAATGGTTCGCGGAAGACCGTTTCGCATTCCCTCATGATTTACGACACTGGCATGCATGAGTTGAGGTACACATTTCGGCCGTTTGGAAAGAAAGGAAGATACGTAAGCACCGGGAGAGAGAAGATAACGTATGAGGACTCTTGTCTCTGCCCGTCGAAGAAAGGGAAAGTTTGGAGAAAGGCGGAGACGAAAACACAGTAGGAGGAGTGGGAGCCACCTCCTTCGAAGTAGCAAACTGCCCCCTCGCATGCATATCTCACGCTCGACGCCAATAATCATCGTGAGGAACGGGAAGAAGAGGGATGAATGAAGGGGGGAGGAGGAGAGGGGACTGCTATCCGTCTCGGGAACTTTGAAACTGAAGGGTTCGGCAGCAAGAGCGCTCTGTCGCACCGAACTCATAAACTCCCACGCCTCCACCCTCACTCGGAAGCACATTTCCCGCGCCGCGTCCCTAACCCCCCCTTCACCCCCACATATTGATCCCTCGCGAATTCCGGACGATCCTCCGGTCGTCACGAAGGTTGGGCCAAAAGAGGGTGGACGGCCACCCCTTCTGAAGTCGTACGATTGAGACTTCTAGCGGGTATTACCCGCCGACGGGACTGAGCTCAAGAGGTTTTATCCGCAAAGACCAAACGGCGACGACGTAACCGTCGGACCCTTAGACCACGCGGTCTCAGCCGTAGTGACCACGTCGTTCAAACGAGCATGGTGCTCCAGACGTCCCGAGATCCGGATGTACCACCTCCCCATCTCGGGTCTTCCACTTCTTCTCAACAAAGGACACCAATGTTACATTTTGGATCCCTTCTCCCCCGGAAATCCACCCTCAATTCTCTGCCCTATTCCTTCTTCGCTTGCCCGAATTCGACTGTTTTCAAAGGCGTGTGTCATTACAATGAGACGAAAATTTCGATAATAATTCCCAAAAACAGCAAAAAACTTTCAATAGAATTTGCTATTTCTATAGAACATATTTCGAAATTTCTCTTTTGCAACATTCAGGGATGAAAAGCAAATGAAATGACGATGAAAAGGGTCATAGAAAAACGAAATAGCCAAGGCCGTGAACTAAACGTGTTTTGGAAACAGTTGTGACCCTCACGTACCTCAATCACACAAACAAAGCAAAAATAAATAAAATGAAACAGACTCACATATGTTCGATCATCTGGAAATTTCACAGAGAAATGAAAAATTGAAAAACAATGGTCAGAATTTCACACGCACAGTCACTCATTCACTCGGAATCAGTGACCTTTTTGAATCACACTTACTCGTAATTTCAGGGTTTACAAGGATTTGTCCTATGCCAGTGACCCATCAATCACACATAAAATACAAAAAGAATGGACACATGCTCACACCTAGTCACTCAACCACTCGGGTGAGTTTGACCTTTGTGAATCACACTTACTCGTACACTCAGGGTTTACTTTAAGCGTGAACTTCGGTAATTTCTTTTTGAATTTTTCATTCTTATATGAAATTGACGGGTCCCTAGCATAGGAGAAATCCTTGCAAACCCTGAGCGTGTGTGTGAATACGATACACGGAAGTCACTGTTATTCTTTAACACACCCTAGTGAACGAGTGGTTGTGTGCGTCAACTTATGTCCTTTGTTTTTGAAATTTTCATTGCTGTATGAGATTTACGGGTCCCTGGCATAAAATAAATCCTTGCAAACCCTGAGCGTGTGTGTTAATACGATACATGAAAGTCATTGTTATTCCTTAACACACCCTAGTGAACGAGTGGTTGTGTCCGTGAACTTATGCCCTTTATTTTTGAATTTTTCATTTCTGTAGGAGATTGACGGGTGATCGAGCTGTTGTGAATCTGTTTCCTTGTACTCATTTTTACATTGTTTGAGTGTGATTGAGGGTTAAAACGGTTTCCAAAACATACCCGACAGATCGAGTGTGTGTGATTTTTAATTTTACTCCAACTTGTCACCTAGTTTTTACCTACCCCCTTAAACAAAACCAGAGTCAATCAAGCTTACGGCCTTGGCTATTTAGCTTTTCCATTGTTTCATGGATGTAAGTACGTTCGTTTTACGTTTACAAGGGTCATAATTCGATGACATGATTGATTCGGGGAGAACAATGAAACCTATTTGTGGGTGCATGTAAAATAATCTCATGAATGGAATGGATCTAAAAATGCATACACGATCGAGAGGAAGCGCCTAATCAAAAGGTTTGGTAAACTATGCAGGAAACAGCGACCTTAAACTCTTAATTAGTTTTGGGAATTTGTTTGTGCTTGTAAAAATTCGAACCCAATCCCCCAAAGCAATTAAACAGAGATTAAAAGTTTTGAATACGCATTGAAATTGATTGATTACCAAATACACAATAAAGAAATTAAGTATTCATGATTTTAATTTTAATGATTATATTAAAAACTTTCCGCGTCTGAATAAATTAATGAATTCGAATTTTTCCATATATTTCCCGGAATATAACAAGAAATATTTAGGATGTAATGCAAATTCATCTCTAAACTTTTAGAAATAATAGGACTAAAGGTTCGTAAGTTCCAAATTTAAACAAATTAAAATCTAAAAGAGGGATTAAAACAAATAAATCTCCTCCATCCTCAGGAATTGGTTCGATATAAATGGCCTCAGAGCTTGAAAGTTCATAGTTCAAGAGACATTTTAAAATACAATTGCCTCAAAAAGCCACCGTTTCAGGTTTCAGGCTTAATTAAATTTCCTTACCACAGATTATAGCATAGAATACCACTGATGTTACATAATTCTGTAGCTCAAACAAATGACGCCTTATCTTTTGGACGTTCATCAGCTCGAGCCACCCCCCCTTCCCCCTCTTCCGATTACATGGACCTCACTCTCCCCCTCACCCCCGATCTTCGGACCTCTTTCCTGAGCGACCAATCAACCCTTACGGAACATCATTCCGAGGATTTCCTTACAACGACACTCCAATATTATATACCAATATTATATAGTATATTTATACCTTTTCCTGCCTTCTTTTCATTCCCTCAGAGTTCCTTACTTCGACATTCCCCATTATTCGCTTCTCATAACTAAACATAAATAACACTGTATAACCTAGGTGAATTCGAGACTCGGGAAAACACCTATTTATATATATATATTAAAGTTGAATCCGATGAAATAAAAACTTTTAATTGCATTCGTGATCCATCTTTGAGGGTTTTAAAAAGTTAAAAATGTTAGGCAGACGAAAAATTCGTTTGAAGGTTATTCCTTCCTTTAAATTTCACGATTTAATATCGCAAAGCTCAGGAAATTACATTTTCCTGCCAGATTACTCAATCTGAAGTAAAACTTTCCTTAAAGTTCAGAATCTAAGATTTGTGTAATTTAATTTCATTGACGGAAAGTGAAACTGGTTATACGTATCTCATCTTAAATACAGATTGAAATCTTTACCAAATCGGTTCAACTTTGACCTCCGAGTAGGACGGAGTTAATTTTCTCGAATACTGAGTTAATAGGAGTTGAAATTGAATTTGATTCCTCTTGGATTTAACATGCATATATAATTATCAAGCTAGATTTTTCGGAGTTATTGTTAGCCAACTTCCAGCTATTAAAGTTCAGACAGAGAGATCAATGTAGTTATCTTCGAAGTGAGTTAGCAGTCATTAACTTCTAATTACGTCAAAGAGCAGAAAAAGTGCATGCTGTCATAATGTAACCCAGATGACTGTTGTTGTCGTTTAGTGATGTCGGTTAAAAATAACAGGCCATGCACGCTCGAAATCACAGACCCTTTAATCTGCCAAAACATTTACGTTCAAATGATAAATTTTGACCCGCTGAAACTACATATTAAGCCCAGATAATCTATGTCATGCATTCTTAATTACTTTGATGATAAAGCGGAAAAGCCATCGGATTTGCTGTAAAACATTACGGTAGGTAAATATATTGAGAGGGTGGTGTATAGTTAATAAGAGTGTAGTTCAGATCGAGGAAAACTTGTAAAATCACTTCTTTCTAAAGATCATGGGAAAGATATTCAGTGAAACTATTTGAATTTCCTGTATTGAAATAGTATAAAAACTTAAATTATTATCTTCCAAATATTTTTGTGGGTTTACGAAAAAATAATAATAAATGCTAATAGTTGCATACATGATACATAGATATACACTGAAATTCATCAAATCTATCGCGCAAACAGGTTAAAAGTCAAGATAAATCGTTATTTTAGTGATTTTTAGACTTATTGGTTATTTTAATATGAACCTGTCATTCACTTTCAATTTTCACGGTATTTTTTTAATGAAACATGAAAAGCAGTTAATGATTTTGAGCCAAATATCGACGAATAAAATCACAGTAAAACCTAACGGTATTCATCAAGTTTCTTTCTTCAAGGGATCCTTCACTTTTGAATCGTACCAACTCTGGTTTTGAAGAGCGGGGTTTGACAAAAGTTTGTGGTTACTTTTCTAATATTCTTTGGTGTACTCGCGATGAAGAAGAATGTTTTTTTTAATACAGATATAACTAACATTTTTAAATTATCTCGTAGAGGAGCCATGTATCAGCAAGTTATGGTTACTTCATGATTGAATTCAGCGATACTCGACGCTGTCATTTGCGTGGAGTCTATTTTCATAAATAAAGTTTAAGTGACTTGTGACCGGAAGTTAATTAAAAAATAGCCTTGATTAATTTAAAATAGTTACCAAATGATTTAAGACATTTTTCCACACATAATTCGATTATCTTTCTCCATGAACTTCAACCTTGGACGTGGTGGAAGGTCTCCTACGTCATGATTGCCCATGGGTCGAAGGGTAAGAGGCAAAAGAAAAGCGGTCCACTCAGCGGTTGTTCCTCAGTGAGGTGGCTGCAAAGGCGTTCGATTCCAGGGGGCAGTCATTTGATTGATAGCGTCATTTTAAAAACACTAATGAGGAAGGCAATGGAAAATTACCACATTTACTTCATCCAATAATTACATCATGGTTAGCCACTAATAGGTAACATGCCCCGAAGCAAGGTAGCCAAGGCCTCTCCAGTTGTCATCCTCAACAGACAGATCATCCAAAGCAAAAAGAATGCGTTGAAATTACTCGCCATTGCTAAAATATGAGGAGGAAGATTTGTTAGGGATGATAACTATAGAATGATTTAATGTCTACATAATATAACTATTCCATATACAACTTATAGCGAACCATTTATAAATGTAAGGGGCTTTCAATCCTGAGTCCCGGGGTTCGGATTCCGACGGTGGGAGAATTTGTCAGTGGTATCCCGATCCTTACTTGAGTAGCTTTGTGGAGAGCACTTTAAGTGACTACACCATCCGTCGTCGGATGAGATGCTATGGACCCCTCGGCACCTTTCATTAAAGGTAGGCTAATGTTCTTCGTCTGATTCCTTGCCACATTTCCCGGAAACCGTTCAACTTTAAAAAATACCAATCTATCCACGTACTGTCGCAATCAACTTCAGCCGTCGGGTGACTCTCCTAGCAACTTATGCAACTACTACAGAAATATAAGCATTAAAATATTTATTGGTAGCAATCGTTTAATATTTTCAAAGATCTTCCAATGGCTCAATTTTGCGTTTTCCCTCTCACTAAATCAAAATTTCCTCTTGCAAAAATATTCCCTCCACGAAACTACGTGAACTTCCACTCCAATTCAGCTCCAAACTGTCCAAGTGCTTCAAAAACTCTATTCGTGTACGAAGTTTGTAAAATAAATAACGGGAATCAAAGTGATTTGGAAAGAACTTTATTTATTCATGTATGTCAATGATATCTCCTTCGAAGTAGTCCCCATTAGATATTATAGACTCATGCCAGCGCTTTTCCTCAATCCTCGAAACACTCGTGGAACTCGATCTTTGGTATAGTTTTTAGCTCCCTCAGCGATGCGTTTTTATTCTCCTCTATGCTTGTGAAACGACGGCCCTTTAAGGTCCTCTTTCGTTTTGGGAACCGAAAAAAGTCACACGAGAACATGCTTGACGAATATGGAGGCAGGGAGACAATTACAGTGCTGTTTTGGCCGAACAGTGAGCAGTGTGAGCAGTTGCAAAAGCATCAATTGTTTCGCCACAAATACGGTCGATTCTTTCGTATTGCTTCACGCAAATGGAATTAACTTCTAAACTTCTAAATCTCTTTACTGATCATTGACCTTGTAACAAGAACTCATAGTGCATTATGCACTATGAAGTGCAAAAGTGCACTTCAAATGCACCGAAAAAGTGCAAAATTCCCGTTACTTTTTAAAACACACCTGGTATAAGCATAAATAATACATACATTCACTTGGAATGTTACGTCTGAGAAAATAAATTAAACTGAGCTGACTTTTATGATGACTCATGATGGACAAGGTTTACATCCTGGGATCATAGCGAGCACATGTAACGCGAAAATTTATCGACATTGAAAGTAAATTTGATGAAACTGGAGGAAGGACAATCAATGAGCAGAGTCGTTCAATGCATGATGAGTGGGTGAGTCCGCTAGTAAGCACATGTGGGTGACGCATTCTAATTCGAAAAGAGAAGATCCGCCATCACAAGCATCCACATCCCTCGACCAAAAGACGACCACCTCTGCTCGTCCCCCACCCTCCGCCCACTCGACCACATCCGACGGAGCACCCCACGTCGAGTGATCCGCTCATCCGACATTCGAAATGGCATCGGAAGACGAGGCAGCAGAAGCCGGGAACTCCGCTCCTCTCCCGGCGTGGGAAGACGCGGCGGATCCGAATCATCGCTGAAGGGGGCCAATGCCCACTGTTTCTCGTGGGACCCATCGACTCGCTCCTCCACTCCTGCCATTCTGCAAAATGCTCCTCCTCGTCCCTGCTCTCAGCTCACTTTCTAAAAACCAATCCCCCTCTCCTGCCCTCCCGAGAGACCACAGCACCCGTCTCGAAATTCCGACCGCTCCCCGTATTGTCCTTGAACTTCCATGTCGCGGCCAATAAAGTTGGCTGATACATTGAGGACTCAACGTCTCCAAAAGCCCACTCAGCGCCGCCGGAACCACCCTCCCGCCCACGCCACTCTCCATTCATCCCTCCCCGCTAATGTCCACTCAATTACCCCGTGCCTTTTGTCGATGGGTGAGGGAGCCACGGCGACGAAGGGGAAGTCCGCCGTCCCGCTTCCTGCCCATTCAACATATCGTCTCCCGCTGAACGCAAATGGTCTGAACTTTGCCGCCGAATGCACACACCTTGGTAACAACCCTCGCCTTGTAAGCCGCAGAAACACATTCGAAGACCACTTGGAAGTTTTTTTGAACGTCTTCAGATTCTTTGGAAACTGATACGTTTTCTATGAATATTAAACAAAACCATAAAACACAGTAATCACCCCGATAGGTCGGTTTGGCAGGTGTTGGTAGATTTCACCCAAATACTAAGTTCAGCGTCTGAAATTCACACATCAGGGAAAGGGGGGGGCAGTTATTTCCCCTCTGCCACCTATTGTATGCCAAAAAGATCGGGGAGACCTGAAAAATCAAATAGCTCTGGATTAGCTGAGAAATGTCAATAGCCGCTGACCTGAGGGCCCGGGAATCGAACCCGGGCCCTCAGGTCAGCAATCCAACGCTCTATCCCTGGACTACCATGTTCTCAGATAAATAACATTTGCTGGAAAAGGGAAGTGGTAACAGGTACGCTAAGTAAAGATATGATTATTAAAGAAAAGTGCACGGGTGGTCTACTATGCATGGAGTATGTTTTGCTATGGGGAAATGCTAAGGCAATTAGCACTAGAATATAGGCATAAGGAAGCAACTTATTAAAATTGATACTATATTGACTACACGTCCATATAGATGTGAAAAATGAACGATGGGATGAACAGAGAAAAGAAGATAGGAGGCGATGGAAATATGTTGCTGCTGATGAATGCTTGAAATAAAATATACATTGAATGACGAATAAAGAAGTAATTCGAACAGAGGATGAAGAGAAAAGTCTATTAGGAAACTTACATGGAGGAGATGGACGGTAGTGGGACATATCCTTAGGCACGACAGGTTACTGAAGACCATAAACGAAGGAAACATGGAAGGTTAGGATTGTAGCGGAAGGCGTACGTAGGATGAACTACGATAAGCAAGTAATGAAATATGCTGGTGCTATGAGGAAATGAAGGAAGCGGCAGGGAATAGGATGGCCAGGAGAACTGCTGCAATCAAATCCTTTGATTGATAACCAGTGATGTTGACTGCTATCTGTGCACGTACTATGCAGCAGTGAAACTACCCTACCCTCTTTACAGAAATGATTCTGAAATTTTGAAAATAATTGGTTCCCATTACGTAGTTCTGAGTATTCGGAGTAGGTATTTTCCACCGTCCCTCTCTCAACCCTTTTTGTGCTTTCATCATCAGCAGGGCATCTTCAGCCAGGACTTAGTGGAGTGACTATCGCGAGGTGCTTCGATGTTGTGAATAATACTCTATTTCTCAGT
Organism: Hetaerina americana; assembly: GCF_022747635.1. Classification (NCBI taxonomy): domain Eukaryota; kingdom Metazoa; phylum Arthropoda; class Insecta; order Odonata; family Calopterygidae; genus Hetaerina; species Hetaerina americana. The sequence goes on from NW_027287095.1 coordinate 8,827,127, forward strand.
AAGCCTTATCTTTTTTAATACTATCGGCATGCCACGTTTCCCTTCTCCTCTCCATCTCTCATCGTTTATTTTCACAGTTCACATCCTCTTTTGCATATAGTCATTTTTTAGAATGTGCACCAGATATTTCTGTCCCTTGAAATTTATCTCGTGGTACCATTTCCTCGCATGCTTCTTCACACCTAACCCTATCTGCCCATAAATTCCTCTCCATCCTTTTCCACATCCACAATAAAACATTTTCCTCGTGCATTTCTTTTTTCTTTTACATGCTTCATGCCTATGGTTTAACTACGTTCCAAACGTAACGCTGTAACAATTTTCATTACATCTCTGTTGGCAGTTCTAGTTGTCAACAGGTTCATCATCTTTCCGCAAAATGTTTTTTGGCCAACATTACTCTTTCCTCTCTTATTAACGTCCATTCCATGGACGACGCTTCAAAGGTACCTTGAATAATGAACCTGCTCAAATTTCTTACTTCTAATACGACACTTGGTACTTATTCTATGAAATCTCCGTTACCTTTCTTCAACCCCTACTTAACTTTTCGCAACTTTTCTCCAATCTCTAATCATCTACAGTCGCTAAAATACCCTGAAGAGAAGCACTTCACATCCAACTTTTGACTTCGCTCAGAAAGCCATAAAAAGACACTCTCTTTATGACAGGAGTATGGTACATTCCTGTATTTACGCTTTTATCACCAGTTAAACCACCAGCTAACGCATCTGCAAGGAATTCCTCATTACAAGAGGTAACTAACTGTCTTAATTAGCAGAAGCAACAAATCACAGTTGCACCTAGCACGCTTTCATGAAACCTTTATTTTTAGATTAAAACCTGCGGTGAATATTAAACGCATGGTGTTAACACCAGTATAAGATGGCCGCTAACAATTTTCCGATAAAGCACAATATCATACTTCAATGCTTACGTAGCTTAGTATCTATCGCCTTTCGGCACAACAAAATAAAACTTTCCTAAGGTATGCATGTAAATAAAGCTGATAACCGCCATTATGATGTAAAAAATAACACGCTCAAAAATCACTCTACATATATTATGAAAACTACTTTACATTAAAATTGACAGTAATTCTGAAGAATTTTATGATAGCTTTTCTGGAGGTACAAATAGGAAGGAACCTCTAATCTAGCGGAAGCGAAGCATGAAGGTTTGTGGAGAATCCGAGGGCCAGAGTTGAAGTGTAGAACAGATAGATTTAAGATATCATTTTTCCCACGAACGATAGGGGATCATAGTAACATTGTTCGACCGCGGTAGGGTCACGTTCGGGTAAAATTAATCTGGTGTGTATTCACCCCCTGCCACACACCCTGGCGGTGGCTTGCAGGGTATATACTATGAATAAAAGTAAATAAATAAGAAAATCTAACTGATTTGATCAATTTCTCACCGACTTTCATTTACATCTCTAGTTATTCCCATTCCCCTTTTATCATTTCTTACACGCATGCGTTAAAGAATAGTTTTGAACCACTAGTCATAGGCGACGAGCGTTGGTTCTACGTATTTTTACGTGGTAGTCGTAGTAAGGAATCGATGGTAATCGAAGACGTTCTTCAACGAAATCAATCAAATACTCAAAGGATATCATAATGGTATAAATTGGAGGATCAATCGATAAAAATCACCAAGCATTTGGAGGGCAAGAGTTGGATGTGCACGTAGATGGTGTGCCCTGAAAAGGGAAACATTTCACATGCCTCAGAAACGTTCTTCTTTAACGTAATTATAATCAGAGTCGGTTTAATGAGATGGGAGAAGTTCGATGTGCATCATTTAAAGAATACATGCATTAATACTGCGACTTAATCTTTCACGGTGAAGAGACAACTACTATTCTCTCTCCTCTAAGAATTGACAGAAGCTGTGCCACGCAAACATGGAATCGATGCGTGAACACATTCCCGCGAATCAGCGTTGTGGACCATTGAATGCAAAAAAGAGGGATGGCAGACCTCGAGACCCGGCGCTGGAGGCGGATGGATTGGAATATAGAATAGTGATAATATGAGAAACGAGTTATTGCAGAGGGGATTAGAAGATGACAATGAATTATAGACCAGTAGACGTAGTTGCTCTTGATTTTGCATGTGTTTATGTTCCCTTTTACGGTTGGTGACCTAACACCCCCCACCACACGCCCTTGCGGCGGCTGGCGGGGTATTATGTAGATGTAGAGTTAGACGGAAATGAAGGGGATCTGTGGGTCCAGAAGTCTAGGCTACTGACTTGAGAGCCCGGGTTCGATTCCGACTGACTCCTTTGGGAGCCCTCAGCTTCAAACAATCCGTGCGATTTTTCGACTACGGTATCTTCCTGGGAATCCACGCGCGGCACATGGAATTGAACTGACCCCTTTACAACCCTTATGCGTGGAGGTGGGGAATTTGGGAGAGGAGAACGGTCCGTTTCATCAGGGCGCATGAGAACCCGGACACTGAAGGGGATTGGCGGGCGGAATTCGACCAATCATTAGAGATAAGGATGAGTTAAGGCGGAAAGCGTTGACATTTAATCTCTCCCCGGACATCACGAAGCAACAAGTCTCGAAGTTCACTCCCCCCCCTCCCGCCGCTATGCATCGCGACGGAGGAACCGTACGAATTCTCCCGAAAGATTCACGTCGTGGTGATCGCTTTTGTCTTTTGGCCGGCGGCGGATGAGAGTGGGGTAGGGGGGTGGGGCGCCGCGGGGGAGGGAGAAAAGACGGACGGCGTGAATCGATCGACGCATCGCAGGAGCGGGGGAGGAGCAGGCCTCTCTCAATCGATCACGTGAGACTGAGGGCACTACACTCATTCCGGCGCCCATGCCCCCCCCTCCCCCTTCCATCTACGCCGACGACGACAGCGCTCTCCCCGGCGGTCGCTTCATTCACTCGTAATTGGGAACGCATTTAATAGGCCGACTCCTTTCCCCTCCCTCCCTCCCTATCCTCTCCTACCCCACTCAAACACCCCCTCTCGACCACCCTCCCGCACTACGGACGTCTATGGCCTCTCCCGTACTATAGCCATTCAACGACCCATTAAAGACGGCCACCAGTGTGTCCCATCCCCCCTACGTCTCCTTCTCTCACCCCTCCTCGAAAATGACTCCTCCTCGACGTGACCTCCTTCGGCCTTGAATCATCGAGACAGTTTTTCATTGGCTTTGTACAAGTCGTCTAGGAAGTAACGGCAAATTTTTTTTGGCGGTGGAATAAATTTTATGCTTCTCTTTTGCATATCTTAAATGCCGACATACTCTTTAGTTAGCTGTTTAGTTTAGCTGACCTCGGTGGCAGTGGGGTAAAGTCCTCGCCTGTTAACCCAGAGGTCGCGGGTTCGATTCACGCAAAGGTGGGTTTTCCTTCAACTAGGGCTTGGGTGTTTGCGATTGTCTTACTTATTGTGTAAGGGTTATGTGGAATGAGGGGCTATAATCTCAATATCTACCCGATAACGTCGATAATAAAAGCCGAGTGACGAATTTCTAGCAACTTGCGCTCTTTGTTCATGATTTTCTTATTTCGGGAGAGGGCAGTCTTCCAGTCGACGAGGTTTTTTTAGATTTTAATTACAGCCTTCGACAAAGTACCTCATCAATAAACTACCCACAAACCTCAATGCATATGGCATAGACGTATTTATCATACGCAATCTTTTCGATTCCGTCTCTGACGAAATCTGCCGCCTTAAATTGTAACCACTTGCTTTTACCAGCATGCAATTCTGCGTCACTGTCAAAGCACTGTGCTGCAATTCACGTGTCCAATGCTGGAAATAGGTAAATCGGTGATATTCACGAATTATTTGGTTGCTTTCCACCGTCAGTTCATCTGTCACAAGTCTAGGCCGAGGACTGCGGTCCTCGTAGTGAAGATTATTGGTGCGGTAATTTTTAAACTGAATGCACCGCTGCCTCACTCCGCCTTCACTTATTATTCCGTCTCCGTACACTTCACAAAGTTGCCCATGAGTTTCAATTGGCTTGCGGTTTTTTGCCAGTAAAAACCTAATCACAGGTCGCACTTCACAACGCGCTAGATTTTCTATTGCAGTGCAAAATTTTAACAGTTTGCGGTGAGCAAAGTAGAACAACCACAGTCTACACACTACTGCAGCAGGATGCGTACATAGTGTAGGGACTTAATACATCAAGATCCACAGCCGCAGACCCTTCCATACGTATATATTTATCAACAGGTATACAGGTATTTGCCTGTATTTATCCAATAGTATATGTCGTGCATGCAATCTTGGTGTTTCTAATGGGTCCCTACTAGGAATTTCTCGTAATCTTTGGACTTAAACACATCGTTCATGATGATATTTAGGGAAATAAACAAGCGTATCATATTCGATGAAGAAATTTGTTCTTTCTGTTCAGACTCCCGCTTGCTCTACACGTATTCAGCATGAGGTTTAGCCAACGCGAAATAACATACCTAGTGATGGAGGATTGCATCATGGATGTTGGCACCCCCGTATGGAAACGTGGTCATTAAAGATGCATAATGCGGAAAACCTAGCAACAAACACATTAATCTTGTGCATGATGAAAAAATTCAGCACATTCAAATCAAGACTAAATGAAAAGAATCCTTAATATCATGAATTACGTACAATACTCCCCGTAAAAGCATTAACATCGGGGGTGAAATATACGGGAAATCTGGGAAGTTTAAAAAAATGTTCCTGCGAGCTGTTGCACAATTGCTTGTGTCAATTGAACCAACTAATCACAATGATCGCCCTTCCATCCAGCCGGAAGGCGCGAACATTGAGATGCCCATAATCCTGGGGAGGAAACGGAATTATAATTACGCATTAGTGCTCCATTTCATCAAATGCCCTTCAGTGTTAATGAGCCATCTTGTCCAGTCACCCGACTGTCGCTGACCTTTTCCATCAATACTTCGTAGTTTTCGTTAGCCTTCGAGTAATCTAATTCCAGCTCCAGCCTTACCTTCATCTGCATCAACTCCCTTACACCATGTCCTCCATTACATCGTCCTGCTATGGACTTTTTCTTTAGCGTGCGCCCTCGACAGTTCATTATTCCGCAGCCTCAACGATTTGTCAATGTCTTTCAACTCTATTCGGAACATCCCCATTGCATTATATGGCATTAAAACCTGTGTCGACTAGAAATTTACTTGCTGTGCACAAACGGTAATCCTCTTTTGAAAACTAATATTAAGTTATTGAAATGAAATAATTGACTTCGTAATTCCACGTACATTTCTTTTTGTTTAGAGTTTTGTGCCATAGCCTCTTCTTTGCGAGTATAATGACCATCATACCTTCAGATATTTGCCAAGGCAAATAAAACATTGCCAATCGTAAAAAAATTGTTCTCAGTTGCTAGGAAAAGTGTGAGCCATTAATTCCACTCGTAGTTTAATAACTTTTTTAATAACTGTCATCATGAACTCATCCATTAAGTAAAAAAGTGTTATAGATTTTTTTTTAAATCCCCCAAACTCCACCACAGTGATCAGCACACATTGTACACATAACTCAAGTATGTTTATGTGATTTGATAGTGATCAATTAAAATACCAAAGAATTATAATTTTTTTTACAATTTAATGGTAAACCGAAAAATAGACCACTAACTTTAGAAAATCATATGTAATGCAAAAAGATTTCGGAAAATAAAATCTGTAAATTGCTAGATACCACCGGATAATGGTCAAAAGTTATTTGTTAGGACCTCAATAAACAGATACAGACTTACAGATATACAGTATCCCTCAAATTTGCAGTAATTGTTTTTCGCGAACGCAGGAATTTCTCCACCCCGTGTGGAATAAGAAAAAAGTTACAAGTCGGATGAAGGCAGGAAAAGGGAATGCGGGAGTTTGACTGGACGTTCAGTTGGATTCAAATGTTTTCCTTTGTAATCTTCTAATTTGTCGTCAACGGAATAGTACGAGTATGAGCTTTAGATTAGATTGGCTGCTTTTCTCGGAATATGACCCGTTTTTCCCTTTTGAAACTCGTTTCGTCACGCTTCCAAACCGAAAGCATCTGGTCACTTCAAACCATCCCTGCCTCCCCCATCACATCTCCTCCCTTCCCTTTCCCCTATTTTCTCCCTCCGTCTTTCTCTCACTCCCCGGGCGCTCCCTTCCGCCTCGGAGCAAAAAGAGGCGGGGCGGGTTATTTCACACACTCTCATCCCCGCGGCCCATCGTGGCCACAGTAATTCCGCCCGTTAGAGAGAGGCCGAGAAATAGGGGTGGAGAGGATGAAATGGCTTAAGAGTCCCCTAAGTTATCATGCCGACTACTACCAAGTTCAATATTGATAAATTGGTATATTTCATGACCTTTCATAATAGATGAACATGAAAGAAATTTTAACGCATAAAAACTAGGGCGAAGAAGGCATATTCGAAAATAAAGGGCCGTTTTCTTATATTCAAATACAGATGTCGGATCAGAACTAAGTTGTACGCATATAGCGCCATCTATCGATTGTTTCCGGAGTCACTGAATTTATTTTTAATAGGGTTTTTCAGTTGTCGTTCGCCTGTCGGTGAACACAGATAAAAATGTCCGCGACAATCGTTGCTCGCGCCAGCGACAAAGTGCGTGCTGTGATTCGATTCTTGTGTTTGCAAAAGGATCATCAGCTGCCCAAATTCTTCAGGAGTTTTCCTTGATCATGGACCTACAGTAATGAGTGAAGGAAGGGTTAAACAGTGGTGCCGAGACTTCAAAAATGGCCGCACAAATGTTAACGTTGAAGAGCGGAGTGGCAAGTCCATCTCTAGACCGATGGAATCGTTCAACAAGTGAACTAAGGTGAATTGCGAAGAAATCAACATGCTGCGGTTCGCCGACGACATCACAGTAGTAGCAGAGGCTCGTGAGGACCTGCAAGCAAACCTCAATATTATGTATTAAGCACTTCGGGAATATAATATGAGCATCAACAAGAAGAAAACGAAAATCCTCGTGTGTGGAAGAGAGAAGTTTAATGCAGATATCACAATTCGAGGGGTGAAACTAGAGCAAGTTGAATCCTTCAACTACTTGGGCAGTACTACAACTTGGGATGGTAGAAGCTCCACCGACATCAAGCGAAGAATGGCCCAAGCAAAGAAGGCGTTCACTGAGAAGAGGCAACTACTACTCGTATGTTCAAAGAGCATTAGATGGCAAACAAGGAAGCAGTTCGCCAAAACGTTCGTGTGGAGTATGGAGTACTCTATAGATCAGAGACATGGAATATTGGAAAAGTGAACCAACGAAGAATACTCGTAGAATCATTTGAGAAATGGTGCTGGAGGAGAATGCTGAAGATTAAATGGACAGAAAGGTGAGGGACGAAGAAGTATATAGAAGAGCAGAAGAGGGAAGGACCATATGGAGAGCTCCACGGCAAAGAAGAACTAGATGGATTGGACATACCTTGAGGCACAATAGATTAGATAGAAACATAATAGAAGGAAATATCCCGCGAGGAAGGCCAAGAGACAAGTCCACATGGCAAATTAAGAAGGATGTAAAAAAGGGAACCTATCAGAGGGTGAGGGAATAAACAGTAAATAGGGAAGAATGGAGGGCTACAGTAAACCAATCATAGGATTGAAATACTGATGATGAAGTAGACCAAGAACTGCGATCTGAGGGACGATTGGTGATTAGTGCTCCGGCTGATGAATTTCCTCTTGTTGGACCAACCTTTATTCACACAATTGTTGAATAAAAGCTCGGATATCCAAAATATTGAGCAAGGAGGATAGCGAAAATGCTTACCGACCAACACTAAGACCAAAGAATGTTGAGTGAACGAACGTTCTTGGACTACTATCGAAAAGACGGAGGTGACTTAACCTTGCACCAAGCGATTATTTCCTCTTTATGCACTTGAAGTAGTTCCTTCTTGGACAACGGTTTGCACTTGAAATAGTTCCTAAGCGAGCTACGGTTTGGAGACGAGGAACTCAAGATCGCCGTTGTCAACTAGTTTAATTCCCAGGCGGCGAACTTCGATGCTGAGGGATTGAATAAATTGGTGAAACGCAAAGAAAAGTGCTAAAAATGAACATTGATAACGTAGAAAAGTGAAGTAGGTTTGTAGTGAACTGAAACCGTCAATATGTAACATCTTTTGCTAGTAAATACATTTATTAATGAACAACGGCTCTTACTCTTTGAATATCCCTCGTACTAATCAACCCGCTATATCGACTCTCATTCTTTACAATCTTATTGGTTAGAAATTACATCTATTGCAAATTTTTTTAAATTAAAACAAAATTTCAAAAACGACAAGCACCAAAGCTCTACACAGCATCTAAAATAATATCTCTTAAGTTATAATTCCACTGTTTATTCAAGTTATGAGCTTCAGATAAACCCAAGGAATGAATCTCCTCATGAATTATTGTCTTAAATCATCATCTCTCCTAAGATCAGAGTCCTCACTTCTTATATAAATAAAGACCACTATCTATATATCTTCTTATACATACATACATATATATATATATATATATATATATATATATATATATATATATATATATATATATATATAATGGGCTGACACAACATAACACAAATAGAAAAGAATAGACACATATAAAAGAACACTCACACGGTAAATTGTTCGAGCTTTCGGCCCTCTCAGGGGCCTTCTTCAGTCTCTCTTGAAGAAGGCCCCTGAGAGGGCCGAAAGCTCGAACAATTTACCGTGTGAGTGTTCTTTTATATGTGTCTATTCTTTTCTATTTGTGTTATGTTGTGTCAGCCCATTATTGTGCCGCTCGTATGAGTTTTTCCGGACAATCGTTATATATATATATGCGGGTCGCGGTAGTCCAGTGGGTAGAGCGTTGGACTGCTGACCGGAGGGTCCCGGTTTCGATTCCCGGGCAAGGCACTCTGGGCACCTGCAGCTCCACCCAAGCTATGTGATTTTCGGGTACCAGGTCTTCCTGGGAAACCATAACCGGCACAGGGAAAGGAACTGGCTCCCCTACCCTGATGTGTGAATTTTCACACGCCGAATAGGGCTTAGTACTGGGTGAACTCCACCATCACCTACTAAACCGACCTTCGGGTTGATTACTGTGTTTATGGTTTATATATATATATATATATATATATATATATATATATATATATATATATATATATATATATATACATGCTAGGGGCCACAAATTATTTAATTAGCAATTACGTCCATCCAAAAACCTACTTTAACCGGTAGATTACCTGATAAATAAATAATATATATATATATATATATATATATATATATATATATATATATATATATATTGCATTGTAATAGCAAATCTTTTGAGGATCATTTTAGTTGTGGAAGCTTTGAAGAAGGTGCCAAAGCTTAAAGCAATTTATTACCCACTAATTTCAAGATAGGATCCATTAAGAACTTCGCATTTCGTTGAGAAAAGAACGTTAACATTTTTCCATTTCGTTTTAACTGCACGTTGGTTACTCAAAAACCTTCCTTTATCACTTAAAAGTTGTGACAATCACAAAATGCTAAGGCAAACAGAGTCACCTCCGATGTAGTAGAGCGAAGATGAATTCGGTTGGCGAAATATAGTAAATGGCAGAAGAATGGCTGCGACTCGACTTAACGGTTATTCGTTGGCCATGCGGGGGTCTCAGACGGAGGCGGGGCGGTCGGGGGCGTGGGAGATTGGGGGAGGAGGGGAGACGGTTGAGGGTCACCACCCGCCAGACAAGAGGAATTATACGTCACTCTCCCTCCTCCTTCGTGCATCCGCTCACGTTCATTGTTTAATCGAATTAGGAGGGGGGCGGGGCAGGGGAGTGGAGAGCGGGGGAGGGGAGTGGCGGAAGAGGCGGGGGTGGTGCGTGTGTGTTGTGGCAGCCTATGCGGGTGCATTGTGAGCGGTTGAGAGGCGGGAAGAATGGGGATAGGGCTGGGCACCACCCGGGTGATGCAACTGCTGGGTGACGTGTGACGTCGACGGCTGCTCCAAAATCACCGCACCATTCGCTCCCGGCCACTGACCGGGTGCGGGGGTCCTGAGAAATGGGTGTGGGCGACCACCAACACATCTTCGGTTTTGGTCGAGCCCAGAAAACCACGGGCCAATCACGGATTCTTCTTCCAGTCGAGCATTGTCCCCTCCGCCTTTATTCTACGCATTGTTGGCACCTTAAGCATGGCACTATTTACTCTCCTAACCTAGTACTTGTATCCCAAGTAGGTAGAAAATCCCTTTCGTGACGTGTCATTGATTTTATGACGCAGCAATTATCGACATTCCAAATCTATTCCGTAGAACCATAAAAGTCGAGTAGCGAATTTTAATTTGTACGAGACACATGCTTTCCGACTTGCACATTTATTTGTCATAGATGTTAGTTTTCTAGATATTGAAAGATGTGTAAAAATAATAATAGCTGTATTTCGTCCCAAATGATTTACACAAAGTATGTAGATATATCCGCTGAAATTACTGAAATCTCCCCCTTCCCACCAAGATATGGACATACTTCAGTTGCCAAAACGAATAAGGTATTATTTCTAACATTAATAATACTGATTCATCCGTGGATTGAAACTCGTCTTGGCTCGAGAAGTTAGTGGGCGGGAACGAGGAATATCGCGACCGAGAGCGCGGATTCCCTCTCTTGCAACGGCCACTCCAACCACGCGACGATCCAAACCCATGTCTCTTCGTCTCGGCGAATTTTCAACCCCAGACCCTTCCACCCCTTTCAATTGGGGCCCCGAGAATGAATGCAGCGCATTTTTTCGATTTTTTTAAATATATGAAAATATTAATAAAGAAGATAAAAATTTGTTGAGAGAAAAGAAGATAATATGGCAAGATAGTATGCAGAAAGAGTAAGTATGAAAATGGTCAGAATCTTAAAATGAAAAATAATTTCAGGGCAAATGAAACAGGGCAGTAGTATGAAACTTAAGCAAAAGTAACGTAAAAGCAAGCAACGTAACAAGTAAGATAATTATGAAACACTGTATCAATCTGAAAATATCTAGCGAATTAACCTACATCAATAATATAAGGAAAGAATATTGGAATAGACAACTAGCACTATCTGAGGGTGGTATCAACAAAATAGTACGCTCTGTTGCGAATGGAAAAGGTGACAGATGGCCGATTAGGTAAGAAAGGAGTGAAAATTTACGTCAATCGGATGTAAAAAGGAAAGGATATGCAGACCTGTGTGACTTCACGTTATGATGCATTCGCGCCACTAAATTAGGGAGAATTGATATAATTGTGCCATTCATCGCATCGAAATGTGATCATAAAGAATTGCATAAAGTTCATGTGAAATTAAAATAAGATTATTGAAAACATTTAAGGCAATATCATTGCCTTTAGCAACAGTAAATTCATTCCACTGGGGGGAATTTCCCCAATGTCACCAATTTAGAGATATAGATCACATGCATATCAATTAAGAACGGATATTTCTAGGAACCTAAAATAATTCAGAGATATATTTTTTTTAAATCAAAAACGATCAAAATAACAATTTATGACGGAGCATGTTGAAACGGTAAATAAAATTATTTTTAAGTGCTTTTACACCTGGAACCAGTCATAGATTTCACCAATGGTATTCTATCGACCCGTTCCCTTGCCAAGAAGTTGTCATGGTTTCGAGTTGCACCTCCGGCATGGGTTTTGTATCAACTGTCAGCGATGATCTTTTTGGGACACCAGTAGTCGTTATATTCACACGGGCAACCGTCGGCTTCCGGTTCACAAAATGACCTCAAATTATGGACAACTTCGGCTCTACCTCTCCGTTGGGGACATTGGAGGACATTCAAGTCATTTGAGTCGCTCGGCAGGGTCCTACATCTCGTGATAATCCAGTTGGCTTGAGATAGCTAAGAACGTCACGATATATGCTTTGCGAAACAATTTATTCTCATATTCGCTTCATGCAACTGATGGTATCCGACATAACTTCATGGAATATATGCATACTTGCTTACGATGAAAGGGCACACTATGCTTTTCCACATAGAATTTTTTTATTACAGCCTAGGTTTTGTTACGGCGTAACATCTTCATCTTCTTCTACGAAACCTGGGGGGTAATGAAAAAAAATCTATGTGGAAAAGCGAAGTGTGTTCTTTCATCATGAAGGATTACCACCATGTTACGCCTGAAACTCTGTCATTCATTCGTAGTAGCTTAAATGAATACAGTTCTTCCAGCTGCATACCACAAGTTTCGACGATTAAATAAAACCCTTATCATGCTGATGAGTGCCGAAAACTAGGTCGTTATAAAATCTCTTGTGGTAGGTACCAAAGATAATGTTTTCATTAGAGAAAATATTGAGTATTTTTAAAAAATAACGAACACTTAAGCCGAATTAAGGTTTTTTCCTGCTTAAGTTCCTCTCTTGCTCGATTAATTCGCACCCAGAATATAAGTTAACAATATGAAATATTTTTTACGCCACGATTCACTGTTAGCAAGCGCACAACTGTTTCCGCTTTTATAATTTTTTCGCGTAAGAATAAATCTAACCTTAAAGGACCTTGGTCTAATAAGGAGCTTATCAGAAATGTTTAACGCTTTCTTCGAGAGCTCTTAGTGTCATATTCAAATCTTTGCATAAAGATCTAACCTTCGCACAAACTCATGAATTGCATACAGCAACTAAAAAGAATAGTTTATAACACACAAAAGGTATTCCGTTTCGCGATAGCCCGCATTTTTTCCAGAATCTTGGCATAGGGACGGGTGGGATTGTTGGATTTAGCTGATTCCCGCGAATTCGAGTTGGCCCTACTGGATTGTGTTACTTTTCGCGCATTTTGGTTTGCTTCGCTTTTATTTCCAACAAAATGAGGTCCATCCATTTTATCGCACAGCCATCAAACTGTTTAAAATTTTTGGAAAAGATTTTAACACACATATCTCTGGTCGATCACTACTTTTGATTGAAGCAGTCTACCGGTCAAGCATTTTCCGGAAATCTCCATCAAATGCCCTTTTGCCTCCTACAATCATTCATTTACAAAAGGTTTGTCCGTATGGCGCCTTGTTATAAGAATGAACTGTTAAGCTGAAATATATAAGAACTAGAAATTAACTCTTTGAGCGTTTATATTCGGCTTATAAAATATTGGGTGGATTATGTATAATCACCCAATCTGCTCTTTTCGTTCGACAAAGTTGAATAACTTTTGTCTCTTCTTTATGCCCCTTCAGCAACTTATTTGTTTTTACATTAAAATTACATCAGTGGTTTGCCTGCATACCTTCTTCCACGTACAAATGTAATCTCCACGCTAAAAAAACAACAAAAGGTCAGGCCACAGGAACAATCTTTCGTGCTCCGTATTATATCTCGAGCCTATCCCGAAGCAAGAATGTTTGATAAAATGATAAAAAAGAGAAAATGTCACCATTCCGTTTTGTGAATGAATCTGTATTGCTCGAGTGCAAATCCACCGACGTTTTCCCCGCCGCAGCTAAAGTCGACGTATTCTATTTTTGGTTCAGTCGTAGGTGACACAGACCCCTTCCTTTCCAGCTTTAGTGGCAAGCATACTAACATTTGAAAAAAATCGCGGCCAACGTAACCCAGGGGCGCATGTCCTCGGGAATGGTGTTCTCCATTAGTTTCAGGTGTTGGCACTCAGATATTCATCAACGAGTGAACTAGAGAGTGAGATTTGTCCATCCGAGAATAACGATCTAGCATGGTACCCCAGCAACTTTAACCTCTACTCCTAAAAACTAGTCAGTTTATATATATATATATATATATATATATATATATACATATGCATATGTGTGTATATATATGTGGTTGGTATTTATACTTTGAGCCTTGACAACACTAAGTGTTTTAGGCGCTATCTGGCGTTTCCATCTGAGTGTTTGACCGTTTTAACGATAACCTACTTCGCGAAATTTTGTCGTTTGATCATAACTTGTGTTGTTTAAAGTGACTTGAAAACTTTGTCTTAGCGAAAAAATGGATTTAACTCTTGAACACTTTCGTGCGATGATTTTTTACGACTTCCGACGTGGATTATCAAGACAGGAGTGCATCAATCGACTAACTTCCACCTTTGGTGATAAATCCCTATCCTTCGCCACTGTGAAACGATGGTAAAACGAATTCCATCATGGACGCCGTACGCTTAGCGACGAAAGTCGTGAAGGTCGTCCAAAACAGTTGTTCCACCAGAAAACATTGATGCTGTGCAAGAGGTATAAAACGAAGATCGTCAGGTGACTAACCGTGAGATTGGGACATCCTTGAGGATTAGTATGACGAGCATCAAGAGGATATTGCATGAATATTTAGCTGGGAAAAAAATTTGTTCGCGTTGGATCCCGCATAATTTGACAAAAGCTAAAAAAGATGCTTGTGTCAATTGGTGCAAAGAAATGCTCAACCAATACAATCACGGTGCATCAAAAGCTGTGCATAAAATCTACACAGGTGATGAATTTAGGATCTATGCGTATGAGCCCGAAACAAAACAGCAATCCGCTGTATGGGTCTTCCAAGACGAGTCGAATCCGACAAAAGTGATACACGAAGCACATCGAGGCAAATGATCGCCTGTTTCTTCGAAATAACTGGACATGTGGCAACCGTACCGTTAGAGCAACGTAGAAATGTGAATTATAAATGGTACAAGAGCATTTGTTTGCTAGAAGTGCTTGATGAAATACGGAAAAAGAAGCGGCAACGAAGGATCATTCTTCATCTTGACAATGCAAGCTCTCACAGATCGGCTGAAACAACTACCTATTTGACAGGCCAAAACGTCGAATTGATGGGCCATCCTCCATACAGCCCTGAAGAAAACATGGCGTGGCTGACGTGTTTCAGTATCTGAAGAACCCCTTAATGCATTCAAAAACCATGTTTTGGAGGTACCTTAACCGAAGTGGAAAAAGTGTTATGAATATTGGTTCCAGCGCATGAAAAAGTGTATTGATTATCATGGAGAATACTTCAAAAAAACAACAAAATCATTTTCAACAATAAATTACTCTTTTTTATTATTATGCTCAAAATATAAATAGCAGCCATCGTATAATATACAAAAGCATGACGGAAGAGACCAATGATATAAATTAGTAAAATATTTTAAACTTTGAAAATATTTCACACGGCAGTTAAGGGATCGGGGATATAATCAACAGAACAGCGCAAGACTGGATGTTTTCACTCCAAAGATACCCTTTCTCTTTCATCACATAAGATTCAAAGTTTTCAAACAGCCGTCACCCGCCATCTGCTCCATTACATAATGCGCAGATCTTTCTACGGAAGTGAGAAATGGGCGGGGGATACAGCGATGAAAACTAATTATGGAATGAACTAATATCTGGTACTGAATGAGGCTAATTCAATGGGCGGATGAGTCACTGACTAGGAAGAAGAGGGGATAAAGAAGCGAGGGATATACATACAAGCACGTATATTGTGTATTCATCAAAGAACTGCATTTTTCTAATTCCCACAGAAATCCGTTCTTAACCCAAGATATAGGATGGAGATGTTCAAGATGCCCATGGAAAACTAAAACCAGCGAGCTACTGCTTCATGTCGACGTCTTATTTTTTCGAATATCGATTTCTGGAAATTCCTGGAGAAATTATTATAAAATCAAGGACGAGGAAGGGAATTCGGAATCGGGTCTCTATCAGTTTATTAATGCTGAACAACCTTAAATGCCCCGCCCAGAGATATAGGACAGTAATTACCTCACCATTCGAGATGAAATTCCACTAAGGAATTCTCCGCTCAAATTTCAGTTGGTAGGTCACCCGTTCAAATTCCCGTAATTAAAAATTCCTACAAATTCTGATTCCTGTTTAATCGTACCATTGAACAAATATATATCTGCTGGATCAGAGGATTTCAATTATGAGATGACTAATACGGAGGGATAAGGCAGGGATTTCTGAAATAAGACTGATTAGGTGCATAAAATTTGTGTCCACATCACTGCGTAACGTTTCGATAAAAACCCAATAAAAGAGTCACTTTTTCGGCCATGATTATCCGGTGGTGGCGGCAAATCGATGCTTAAACTACGTATTATGCCCGAGTTTGGTTCTCGATATACCTTGGCGCCACAGTCCACGAGGCTAAAAACCAACATTAAACACCACGGAGTCAATTGCTAAGTTTACATTACAATGCAACAATTTTAGAGTATAAAAATCATCCACTGGGGATAGGGACCGGGCTCGAAACCTGGTCAAGGCGAATGATTTTTACACTCTGAAATTTTTCCATTGTCATAATTGAAATCTTTTATTTTGCACTTAATAATCACCTGAAGAAAAAATGTAAAGCTTATAAACTCATAGCGCAGCTAAAGAAGAGGAGGTAACCGAGGGGTCGAAACTCCAGATACAAAAACATAATTAATATAAGAATTTCCATGGCACCAGCGGGGAATTGGGGGAAACTGGTGTGCAAGAGACACTGCTTGATTTGTGGACCCGCCGCGGGCAGGTGGCCATGTCCAAAGATTACCTCTTTTTTGTTCAGGGAACGCTGGACACACCCTCCAACTCCACCAACTGCGGGTATTGTCTGTAAGCTCTCCCTCCTCGTCCATCCGATTGATAAAATTTCGAATTAAATCAGCAGATAACATCGCATGCAAATACATGTTCGTAAAGTACCATGCAAGTTCGTATCTGCTATTTTACTCATACGAAATCGGTGAGTAACACATCAAGACCATGCGGTTCCACAGAATATTCTGTGAAAACATAATGCCTTCGTGTGTCGCTTTCCTCTCATTATGATTAAATTTCTCAAAGTAACGGCCTCAACTATCTCTCAAATTAAGCGAAAGGTGTCGGAAGTCTGGCTGTCGAATTTGGATGATTTTGATCATATCGCAATTATTATTTTGGTTTAAACAATGTTTATAAGTTTAAAATGTACCGTTTAAACATTTGCCAGCCACGTTTAAGACGTCGATGAAAAATTATTTCATTAAAAAACGAGACTTTCCCTATAAATCAGGGTAAAAAGCAAAAAAGATAAAGTCCTATATGTAGCTTTTAAGGAGCTCCTGAATAACTTTAACGAATGAACAATGGAATGACCTACGCAGATGTTAAGTATCAAAGTCAAAAACATCATTTTCTCCCACAAGAACTTCTATACAATTCAGAATACAATTTAATTTTCGAGATATCAAAAGCATTTCATTCTTCATCCAGTGATATCATTTAGGTTTCGATGGATATTCCATACATGTGATTAAAACCGAACGTGTTGTCGCATAAGGAACTGGGCAGTTTTTACTAAGTATTGAAAGGCTACCTTACTAAATTGATAAATATTCTTCCATATTATTTAGCACTCCTGAAGTAATGATGGCTGCATATTTTACAAACTATAGGTTATGATCTAAAAATATCAGCTTCGTAATATAGTTTAAGGAATATCCTTCAAAAATTACCGTCCAAAAAAGATTGCGTTGATACAAATTAGGGAATAAATTACCTTAGATAAATGCTTTTTATTACTTCCCTGGAGTCATCAATAACATTGGTATGATAAAACAAAGGCTCATATTTAAAAGTTCTCTTGATTACACAGATTGAATGAAAATTTTCTGTTCACCCGGAGAATGGGGGCAAATGATATTAATCCCTGGCAACCATTCGTGCAACACATTTCGCTCCAAAGTTTACCCGCTTGAACACTCACCAGAGTTGGAGAGTTAAATATATTTCGTTTTTCCCTGAATGAAAAAATTACTTATCATTCAAATGAAAACTCATTCCTCTAAATTCGATAAAAAGTAATTAGAAATTGTTTCAATTAGTTTTTACCGCCAAAAGCTTCGACAAATTGGAAAAATTAAAACTGTCTCACGCCTCTTCCCTTTAAAAGTGTGTATCACATTTCTCACGCTTTTACCCTCTTTCTAAACTATTTTCGTACTAAAGCACTGTAGTTTTAAGCTAATTATATTTTCTATATACAAGATATTTTTGACAATGACTAAAGGTAACACGAGGATGTGTCAAAAAGTCAGTTATGCGCAAGCTTATTATTTCTTGCTCTGGACGCACGCATTTTGAAAAGCATATACCAGACAGATACAGCTATAAACTATTCTGAGCTTAATGTATGTTTTTAATTTTTATTCTGACGTTTTTACGAAAAGAGTTCAAATCGTTTAACCTTCATCCAGCTTTAACAACATACTTATTTTTGGCCATGAAAGAGAACCTTTTGAACAGTCTTAGGAGCAATATCACGTAACATGTTGTTACTTCATAAAAAGACAACGTTTAAACTGGGTTTTTATGATCAGGGCTCTACAAAGTCATCTAGAAATTACGACTACTGGCTTGGTGCATGCTATCTGAGGTTCCGACTGAAATTACGAACCCCAAAGCTAACGTTGATAGCAGCGCTTATGCGGAATTTTGAAGAACTGCTTCGACATCGCAACTTCCATCGAGAGCGAAAAAGAGAGGATTTGAAACTTGATAAAAAAATAAGCCGCTCATACTGTATTCAAACTTTTCTACACCATTCATGGAAAAAACAAAGGTACATTAATATCCATGCTAACAGCGTTCATTTATATTTTCAACATGGTTTCGCAGATAGCTAAATATCAACTGATATTTGTCCATTACTGTTCTACAGCAAAATAGTACGATATTCTACTTCAACGTACCATTTACAAGGAAAATACAGTAAAAACACATCCAACTCCATGCATTTAGTAAGTAAGAGAGGCAAGCGAAAAAATAATGCATTTTTGGAAAAAGAGGAAACCAACCTGTTTGAAATTGGACGAGTTTAGATTAACATAGAGTGAGGGTTAGCAGTGAGTGGGATTAATAAAAATAATTAAGAGCAAAGCGATAAAATCATAAAAAAAACTGCCGTGAAAAACACCGTGATAGTACGTTTTTGACGAGAAATTTAAAAAAAACCCAGTTTACACTAACTGCCAATTTCCAATGATTTTCAATCGAGGGGCAAATTCATAGACATAGATTTTTTAAGTTGCTGTTCAAAAGCTCTTGGCAGAAAGAACTCAAGACTTTGCCAGGAATAATCATTTTTTTTAATTGTGAAGAAAAGAGGAATGTAGAATATTCACTTGACATTGCTATTTACAGTCTTCGATTCAATCTACCTCAAACAACTGATAAGTTTTATCAGAATTTGATTTGATTGGAGGAGTCAAAGGGGAGGCGAAGGGGGATGAACGCGACGGGCTTATAAAATGAGATCTCCGCGTAGACATAGTTGTTGAAACAAGCACGAGAGGGCGTGGCTATACAAGTTTCTGGTTTGACCCAAGTGTTCTACAGCCCCCCGTCTCATCCGTTCCTCACTGTAACCTGAATTGTCCCAACCAAAATTTTCAAGGTTGCTTTTACACTGATTTCATGAAAAAAATCACTCTGTCTTTCGAGATTGCTATCTCAAAGTAAATTAAACTTGCTCGTGAGGCAAAGAAAACGTAGTCAAAACTCCAAGAAGTTTTTTATAGCAAGCCAATTATGAAATTAAATTCTAAGCGAACCGGATTAATTTAGAGAGGATCGGCGAGCTTGGAAAAGGGACTAGGTTCTAACGACAGCTTCTCTATAAAGAAAGACTATTCGCTCACATTTTACAAATATTGGCTCAATTTCACAAAATTGTTTCGACAAAATTCGGGTCATTAAACACAGAGGTACGTGAGAGGTTGAATTCAATTTTAAGTGAATCCTATATGTACAATTAAATGACAAATCAAAATAACTCGAAAAGTGAGAGAACCTCTCTGACCACTTTTCATGTAGTCATTAAGCAGGAATAATCACCTTAATTACATCATTAATTACCTAATTTTATCCCAAAATTATATACTATTCATGCCTCACAAAAACCCAAATAAAATGCTTTTGTAAAAAAATGATATTAGAGCTATCGAATTAGTTAACTGGAAATGAAATTTTCACATTTACGACTCTAAATATAAAAAAAGAACTAACGTTTTATAGACAAGAGTAAAGTTAACCAGCAGCATTTTTGCGTAGCAACATTTACTTATCAATAAAGCCAATGTCAATTTTTCGAGTTATTCCAAAAAAAAGATACAGAAAAATTATTAATTATGGATGATATATTGGAAATATTAAAATTGAAAAGCCGTCTATTCGGCTATCATGTTAATACAAAAATAAGTCTATTGTTCAACTGGCGCTGCCATAGAAAACGGTAGGCAGTAAGATTGTATAAATGAATCTTTCCATTTTGTTCTCAAATCCGATAATCTCGACGTAACTTCTTAAACTAGATCTTTAATTTTCCTTATACTAACTAACTTGACTTAACTAACTCAACTAACGTAACTAATTTAACTTCCCAGTCTTTCTTCCTTAAATATTTGACTTCAGAAGAATGCTATTCCTTGGTGCATGCTCGGGGAGTTAAGTCTCTTTTTCTTCGTAGCATCTTCAACGAACATCTTTCCTATCTCAACATTCGCGAGTTTTTCTTCGGCTAGAAGATCTATCCATTAAACTTGTATCAACGCCCCAGCACATTTTTGTTGCTTACAATCTTTTCTTTTATGCTGCCCTCCTGTGATCCACAAACGGTAAAATATCATGCTCGACGAGTGTACGTATGTGCGCGCGCAAGTCCTCCTCTGTGTTTTAGTGAAGTATTTTCTTGAGGTCAAATATACTTTTCTGTTCAATAGCAGCCATTTTTCTTGGCCCATTTCTCCACCTAAGCTCTTCTGCCCCCTGCATCTTTCTTCTTTTTCCATCACATGTGATCTTCCTTCATAAATCACCCATTTCTTCCCCCTTATTCCAGGTTTTGAGGCCTATGTTTTACTTAGTACTCGGACTCTTCCAAAAAGCACTATTTTTACCTCATTTACGTTTATTTTCGAAGTGTTATTTACTGACCATCATGCCCATTGACTCTTTTATCTTCGTCACCTATACTGTTTGGTTATCAACCATATCATTCTAATGGTTCCTCTGTGCGCTCTCGGAAATTCTCAATTCCAATTTTTTTCGCTTAAATATATTACTTTTTGCCCTCCCCATGCACTACAATCTTGACGTGATGGCAGGACTTGAGAGTTCTAAGGGCAACTATAGCTGCATTAACGTGAGCAATGATTTCTCCTGATAAGGTCATCAATGACAGAGAGTTCGAAGGTTAGGAGCCAGATGAATGGTACCTCAATGAGGTGGCTGCAAAGGTGTCTGGCAACAGGGATGCGGCCATTGAGTGGTAGTGAGTTACACGCTAACAACGCTAATGAGGAAGGCAACGGGAAACCACCACATTTAACTATTCCAAGGAAATATGATGGAAGCAATTAGGAGAATGAATCCTGGCAACTACGAGACTCCGCTTACGGGGTCAAGTGTCGTGTCCTGACACGGGATAGGCAAGGCTTCCGCGGTCATCTCACGAAATCCTTGCAAAGGGGAAGCCATTGCAAGGATTTCGTGAGCTGGAATCAGCCCAAAGGTAGACACAGAAGAGAACCGGACCTGTTAAAACTGGGTCCTGGAATGTTAGGACGATGTTGAGGACAGGAAAATTAGAGAATATTAAGCGAGAGATGAAAAGAGGAAATATAGATATTTTAGGTCTATGCGAGGTGAGATAGAAGGTTAGTGGAGACTGCTAGAGTGATGATTATAGAGTAATACACAACGGAGTGGAAGGGTGTCAACAAGGGTTGGCAATCATGTTGATCCAAAAGGTAGGAATAAGCATAGAGGAAATGACTGATAGAATATTATTAAAGGGGTAAAATCTCAACCTAGAGCTTGATCATTATTCAGTCCTAAATGCCCTCCAGTAATCAGAGGAAGGAATAAATAGGCGAGGGATGCGATCAATTCTAGGAAATTAATGCGAGTGTCGCTGAAAGGAAACATTTGATATCGTGAGGGATGGGAACGCGGTGGTGGGTGAAGGAAGAGAGGGGGTGGATGAGGAATGGGACTACGGTTCAGGAATATGGAATTACATAGAGGAGAGAAAGAGAGTTTTGCAGGGACATCTTTTAATCATTGCGAAAACTAGGATTAAACACAGAACCTGATGCAGGTGCACGTGCAGGGCCCGGTGACTCAGCGGAATGTCTACTAGGCTATATTATCTGGTTAGGAACATATTTAGATTAACCATAATTAATGAACACAGTTCCTTGAGACCTGACGTGGTCTCAAATAATAATTTTGTGTTGGTGACATGGTCAGTCAGATTCAAGGGGAAAAACGGAAAAGACAGTGAGAAAATGGAATGCAATAGTATTCATTTGATAATTATACGGAACTGGAGTTAGACAAAGGGAACAGTACACGTGGATGTGGAGAATTTTGAACAGTGATGGGAGGATGAAGACTTTGATAGAGTGGAGAATGTTAGTCAAGCGAGGTAGGGAAAGTACAAACATATTAGATGTAATGAAAGGAGGTTTAATGCAACGCATGTGGAAAGGAATAATAATTTATCGCAGAAGGGTGTCGGTAAGCGAGGCTTAAAAAAGTAGGTGTTGTCTGTGTTCATCCAAAATCACATTAAACGATAGACCAATAAATATTAATAACATTATTTTCGACATAAAAACAAAAGATATTACAAGTCAACGTGTATTCTTGACTCTCTTCGTCTTAAGCTCTTACGTCAATGCTTAATTGAACATTCAATCACTGCCCGCTGGTCTTAATTACAGGCTATAAATATCTCTACGCTCTTTGGAATTTTCATTTCTCTAAGAAAATTCATCAAAACAGAATTTTTCTCCAGATAGACCGTAAAATTTAACGTATTTATATATCATTCTCTTTGAATTTTATCTTTATTACTACATGAAAACAATTTGAAAACGTATAAAGTTTTCTTCAGTAATATTTTCGCCAACTCTACACACTCAATCCCTGCAGGTTAAACTCTAAGCATATTTTTCCACTGTGCTGACGTAAATGCTTACATTAGTGAAGTACGGAGTCAGCATAGCAATTCTTCCAAAGTCCCAGCAACCATGATATATGTTCACGGTGCAGTTGGTCAATTAACGTACACAGGGAACTGGAGAAAAAGAAGACGAAAATTAAATGAAATCTGTTGAAATGGGCTTTATACCAATAATCCTCTTTACACTACATCTGAGACGACACGTTTAGGTGACATGGAGAGTCGGAATATCACAGCCTAACCAGTCATTCGAATTCTGAGTGATCGACCGAATGTTAGACTGCGGCGCAGGGCGAGGAAGGAGCAGAGGCATAACGGAGGGGGCAGGAGGTACACCGCGAGGGATGTTCAGCACCCCCACTGCCCCCCCCCCGTGCGACGCAGCTCGGGGATCGGGATGGATGTCCCCGCGGATCGTCCTGGGGAGGGGAGGAAGGACGACGGTAAGGCATGGGACGAAGGGCCTTGGGATTGCCCTGATGGCTTCCTTTGAAGCGATAGTTCTTAGAAGGAGAGGAGGGAGTACCTACGAACCAGGAATGTGGGTGAGGCTGTCACTGGTACACAAAAAAGATAAGAGCGCACCGCGGGGTTACGCAGATGAGTGTTTCATTTTTCTCAGCTTAACCGGGATTCGAGCGAAGGTAGACGCAATGGGAAGGCGAGAAATGAGGAACACCTAGACTAGAGTTCCGTACCAGCAGTCGTCGAGATCCACTGCGGTTGGTTGGTGGAAATCTACGCTGATGATAGTTGATTAACAATGCTTGATAAAATGGATGAATAATACAGGAGAGAGATAGAGAAAGAAGATAGAGAAAAAAGAAGATTTTGTAAAGGAACAATTAAATTAGATAAAAATTATTTTCTGATTTTAATGATTAGGTTTTTATGATTCATTTTTAATTCTCCTAATTATCTCATTTCTTCATCTAATCACAAGATCATTTTCGATTACATTATACACAGAAACACAAAGAAAGGATACTCACATATCTAGTTAATGTTGACGGGACGGCCGTCATCATCAGAATCATTGATTGATTTGACTGAATTGGAATTGATTCTAATGATGACGGCCGTGCCGTCGAAACGTCAACTTGATATACAAGCGTCCTTGTCCTTGGAAAAAAAATATTATATATAGATATATATATGTATATATACGTATATACCTGTACACACACATACACACACACACACACACATATATATATATATATATATATATATATATATATATATATATATATATATATATATATATATTATATATATATACCTAAAGCATATAACGATACTCTTCGATCTGATTATGGAATGGTATGATGTATTTATCATAACAAACCTAAATTTAGGTGATTTTTTTGGTAAAAAAGAATACTACCTTGATCAAAAAGTTCCCGGAATAACCACCGTGTGGCGCTCCCATCATTCCGATTTGAGTTCTGTTTTTTTTGTTAAATTGGTACATCTGTTGTTGATATTCCCTTTAAATCTTAGTGTCATAACTTGACATTTGCAAAAGTTACGTAGCCAAGAGTACATCTATCTCTGTGTGTGTTGGCGATTTTTTACAATTTCAGAAATGGATTTAAATTTGCAACAACGAACTTGTATTAAATTTTGCGTAAAAAACGGATTTAGTGGCGCACGGACGTTGGAAATGTTGGAAAAGTGTTTCGGCAACGATTCTCTAAAAAAACGGTCGTTTACCAGTGGCACGAGCGGTTCAGAAGTGGTCGTGAGTCAATCGAAGATGATGAACGCAGTGGCAGACCATCGACATCGAAAGTCGGTGAAAAAATTGATAAAGTAAAAGAAATGTTGGTCAATAACCGCAAATTAACCATCAGAGAAATAGCGGAGGACTTGAACATTGCCTATGGATCCGCCCAAGACATTGTGGTTAATGATTTGGGTTTCCGTCGTGTAGCAGCAAAGTTGGTGCCAAAAGACCTCAATTTCATGCAAAAAAGAGACCGTGTTGACGTCGCAAAAGACATGATTTGCGAGGCTGAATCCGATCCCACATTCATCAAAAGGATCATTACTGGAGACGAGACGTGGGTTTATGAGTACGACACGCAATCCAGACATCAGGCAAGTGAATGGCGTTCACCAAATGAGCCGAGACCAAAAAAAACCACGTCGTTTTCAGTCAAAAAAGAAGGCAATGCTGACGGTTTTCATGGATTACAACGGTGTAGTGCATCATGAATTTTTGCCAGAAGGCCAGACAGTAAACAAAGAGTATTATTTGGGCGTTATGAGACGTTTGCGTGAAGCAATTCGCCGAAAGAGACCAGAAATGTGGGCAGAAAACTCGTGGATTTTGCACCATGATAACGCACCGTCGCACAGTGCTATCATTATTCGTAATTTTTTGACGAAAAATGCAACAAATACCATCCAACAGCCACCGAATTCACCTGATTTGGCTCCCTGTGACTTCTTTCTGTTCAATCGAGTTAAAAAACCATTACGGGGAACGCGTTTTAGCAGCCGAGAGGAAGTAATGGAAAAATCGCAGGAAGCACTGATGGACATACCGAAAACCGAATATAAAAAATGTTTCGAGGATTGGATCAAGCGCTGGCATAAGTGTGTTGCAGTCGATGGGGATTACTTTGAAGGGGACAATATAGATTTAGATGAATAAACTTGTATTTTTAATTTTCTGAATAAATTCCGGGAAATTTTTGATCAAGGTAGTATTATGCACGCGTTACAGTAAAACGTAGCTAAATATTTCGATATCTGCAAAAATACTATGGAAGATAGTTTAGCATGGTGAGAAATTTGATATTTTAACCGAGTCTTATCCAAAATCATATGAAATGTGGCAACTCAAAGCATACTTTAGGGTACAGCCATAAGGAGAGGTGAAAAACTAATTGGGTATATTCTGAGATTCAACAGTTAACTAAAAACCATTTTGAAAGAAGCCAAATAGAACTGGAGGGGATAATCAAATACGAATAACCGGAAGCAAGTGATAGAAGAAGGCAAGTCACAGGATAGTTTGGAGAACTGCTGCTACAAATCAAATCTAGGTTGGAGGACTCTGGATGATGTGTTTATTTGGGCACTCAATTTCGATCGCGCGGCAATCTCATTCCATCCTCGTAGTTTACATTCGTGCCTCGGAAATTCCATTCGGCCGATCCCATTACTTCTCCGAATGGTTCAATGGGAAACCTTTCGTACACCATCTTTTTTCCGGTTCTCCCATTTCTGACCCCCTCTACCCACCCCCTCTCCTCCCCACCCCCTCCCCTCCCCGAACACGTGTCTACCCCCCGAATAACCCTCTTCGCCCTCCCGCCCTCCCCCCGGCCCGTCCACATCTCTCCCGACACCCCCTCCTCCCAACCCTCTTCCGCAATAATCTCTACGGACATCTCCTCTCGATGGATAAATCTCTTCCCCACAATCCCTCCTCTTTCCACTCTTGTGTATTCTCTTCCATTCCCTTCCCCTTGAACCCTTCCCCTCTCCCTTCCTGCCTTTCTTCCTTCCTTCTTTTCTTTTTCTTAGTCCCGTCTCTTTTTCCCTCCTTCCCGCCTCTCCCACTCTCCTCCCACCATTTTCTCCCGCTCGCTATCGCTCCCTGCCACTCGCTGAAATATTTTCTCTCGCCCCAATCCCGAGAGAAGGTGGGCATTCCCTTGGTCCAGGACCCCTCCATCCCATCCTCCCTATCCATCCCCCCCCCCCCCGGCCTCCACCCGGTTCAGTTACCGGGGGCATCGCCCCTCCTTCCTCCCATACAGCAAGCTCCTCCGCCCCCTCACGTGCAATCTCCTCCTCCGCTCCCTTTACTTCCGGATTTCCACTCCCATTTGCTTTATTCCTCTCCCGAAAAGGGAAATCACAGCTGAAACAAACGAACGGCGACTCCAAGGTCTCCTGGAAAAGATCTTTCTCTTCTTCCCCACCCTAGGAACGATCTTGAAATAAACTGTTTTCTTTTTTTCATTTCGCCAAATTACATCTTTCCTACAGAACGCAATTTAACCCGAAGGTAAAATTATTTGTCACTCACAAGCGTACTTTCGTGTTCGTAGCGGTCGTCATCTACATTGCACGCTTCGCGTGTGGATGCAATGGGCCATCCCTTCTGAAACTTTCGATGCCACTGTAGTCGAAACCAGTTTAATTATCGTTAATGCATAATGAAGACGTGATTGACTGATGGTAACAGAAAATGATTCCAAAATGGAAAGAACGTATAGAAGTAAAATGAATAGCACTTACAAGGTTTGTATAAAAGGTGTTGTGAACAATTTTTTCCCGGCGAAGTGCTGAATTCAGACCGTCGGATAAGTGTGCGCATGATCGCAGATCGTATTGGCATTGATAAGATGACAGTTGCATTATCAATTATCACTGAAAATTTGACTATGCAAAAGATCTGCGCTAAACTCGTCCCGAAGGTCTTGAGCTGTTGAGGCTGGAAGGTAGTCGACTGCCTGACGATGTACGGCATTGCGACAATTCCCCAACCCCCTTACACTACCAATTTGGCACCGGCAGACTATTTTCTATTCCCAAAAGTTAAACTCCTCCCTCAAAGGACACCACTATGGGACTCTAAGCGCCAAAGAAGTTTGCGCGCGTAACCTTAAGGACTTTCAAGAATCCACCCACCAGGGAGCCTTCGAGTTGTGGAAAATTCGCTAGCAAAAGTGCATCGATTTGATGCGCAAGGGGTGTACTTTGAAGAATCACGAGGAATTGTAGCAAACTCGGAAATACATCTATTTCACGGAAAATTTTCCCGATACTTTTTATACGAACCTTGTATGTGTGTGTTTATATATATATATATATATATATATATATAGATAGATATATATATACACACATTCGTGCCTCGGAAATTCCATTCGCCCGATCCCATTACTTCTCCGAATGGTTCAATGGGAAACCTTTCGTACGTATATATATATATATATATATATATATATATATATATATATATATATGAACACACACATACAAGGTTCGTATAAAAAGTATCGGGAAAAGTTTCCGTGATATATATATAAACACAGTAATCAACCCGAAGGTCGATTACTGACCCGAAGGTAGTAGGTGATGGTAGAGACCACCCAGTACTAAGCCCTATACGGCGTGTGAAAATTCACACATCCTTTCCCTGTGCCGGTTATGATTTCCCAGGAAGACCTGGGACCCGAAAAATCACTTTTGCTAGGGTGGAGCTGCAGATTCCCAGAGTGCCTTGCCTGGGACTCGAACCCGGGACCCTCCGGTCAGCAGTCCAACGCTCTACCCACTGGACTACCGCGACCCACATGTATATGTATATATATATATATATATATATATATATATATATATATATATATATATATATATGATATTATATATGTGTGTGTGTATATATATATATATATATATATATAAATTTAAACAAGACCCTGCATCCAAATCAATATGCATGCAAGTATTGATTCGATATTAACTTGAAATATTTAACAAAAATCCCCTAAAAAATCTTTGCAAATTTGATGAATAAAAAAAGCAAGCTGATTCTCAGAATGTATCCTCCCGCAGGTATGAGCTTTGGTATTAGTGGGCGGATACTTCCTTACAATGCATTGCATAGTTTCCAAATTAAAACCGAAAGGTTCTATTTCCCTGAGTAAGAGTCATTCACCGCATTCGTTTGAATTGGAAGAATCGGAGTGCACCGTAACGCTGCTGCTGAGCATCCATCAGAATCCATCCAATAAAATATTTGATCGGCGCAATTTTTTTTAAAGTGGCAACGCTTTCAAAAATCCCAACGGATGAGGAGTTAAAGTTCGTGCTACTCGCTATTTTCAAATTGCATACATGATTACCCTTAACTCAATTCTCAGCTATGACTACCATGAAAATTATTTGGAATAAATAAGTTAGAATTTTAATTTGAAAAAGGGGCAGATAATTATCGAATATCAACTGCATACATCAAATGGTAAAAATTGAACGAAGTAAATGAGGATCCAAATTTAAACTTGCGATATTCAACACAATAATATTTTCAAAACTTACAGAAAATCAAAGGATAAACGAACGTTAATACGTATATAAATGAAGATTTATACTGATTCGTGTTTCGATGGTTCTTTCAGTAGCTTCTGCGAAATCATTTTAATACAAGAATGGTATCAAAAAAGAAGTTGCCAACGTAGCATTGGTTTAATATGGCCAACGAAAGTTTTTTTAAACCCTTATGATATTCTTATAAACTTAACTACTCTAATTGCTGTTTATCAGAAATACCCCCAGTACCCCTGGAATTATTACAACGTTATGCAATTAATGTTTTTCAACCTTTTCTCATGAAGTACGACTTCCCATTTTCTATTAGCTACAAATACCGCTAATACCTAAATTTACGAAGGAAACTGCGAGGAGGAGAAATACTGGTTTATATTGTCAAATATACGAAATAAATCTTAAATAAAAATTATGAATCCTCAAAATACACTCAGCTACAATCAGATGGCAGGCTCTATTCATGTTTTAAAAGTTTTCCTATTCTACTCTTTGCGAACTAACAAACAGCATCTCCATTATATACGATTGATGGCTCGCGTTTTATCGATGGGAAAACAATTTCTTGAACCATTTCTCATTTTCAATTACATTCTACCAACCTTTTTGGCCTCTAATACATCTAGTATTTTCCGTAATCTGTCTAACTTCCTCAACATTTTCCCTTCTATAACTCATCAACATTTGATTGCTCCTCAAAATTTTTATCTTCAATCCATGTTTCCTTCCGTCTATAGCTTACTTTAAAAGTCAAATGTAACCGTAAATATTCCTATATTGCGTAAAATCTTCAATCTAAGATTTTTTCATCTAAAATGTCTGTTCGTTAGAACCATTTCTAAAACGAATAAACCCTTATTCTCGCACGCTAAACGAATGTGCATAGTTACACCCCAAATCCTCTTGTGATTGGCCGTTTTACCATTTCATATCATCCTACACGACATTTAAACGGCTAAAAAAAGATGTGCAGTTAGTCTCTGAAGTAAAAGACAATGTACCTTTTCAACAAATTTTCAATATCAGGTACGTCTATTTGAGTTACCTGATGATGACGCCGATGCGTTGCAACTAGTCGTACCTAACATAAAAAGTTTGTTGGAAAAATACATTGTTTTTTTCATCAGTGATTATGGATTTCCACAAAGTCAAGCCTGTAAACATCGAATTAAATGAAAAGTTAGTTTTTTTAAAGTGGTACGTGGGCTGTGGGTGAACTGAAAATGTCATTTAGGTATTTTTATTAGCACCAAACTGTGGGAGAGTGCGGAAATGTCGATGAATGTTACGATATCTTTTTACTTGAGCTTTAAATACTATCAGCAATAGATAAAATTGTGTTTATTAAACCAAATAGTCTATTAATTATAAATTTAGCAGGCCAATACATGATTCCAGGAAGGAGTTCTGGCAGGGAATTATTTTGAAATATTTCTTTTGAGGTTTCTTCCCACGCATCTCTTCAATTTCCAAGATAAGAACAAGAATTTGTTCAATTGGTGCACGGCGTCAAAGAGTTTGCACTTGACCCCGTGAAGCTCTGCGTTGATGTATTCTCCTTTCAATGGCTTTTTCTATATGAAATGAACACTTTTTTGTCATTACTTTAAGTGTCACTCGTGTGTTTATATTACACGATTAACGAAACAACTTCATGCCTGAAAATTAATTTACAAAACATTACTATCGTGAAATTTGGTTCAATATTGCTAAGAAAGCTTCAAGTGTCAGAGAATAAGGTAATTTTCAAAACAATATAGGCACAAACCAATAATGCCTAATTATATTTTGCGATGCATGCTGTTAGTCTTCAAACGTATACCTTCTGCCACATTCAATTATAAAGTGTACACGTTTACTTTTTGACGAGTAATAAGCAAAATATCGTTCTAAATGTAAAGTAGGGAACGCATTAAAAATGGACTGCCGAATGCATTCCGGTGAAGGGGTCATTTGCCCATTTATGAGACGTGGAATCATAAAACATTGCGAATTTAAATTCTTACTTCTCCCGAAGTAACGGTGAAAGACGAGAATACCTTTGCTTTCCGAGGATATACTCATTTTGGTACCTGCTCCAATTCTTAGTCATCTCCCACATAAATCTTCTCCATGCGTAATTTTTAATCATATCTTGACGTCACTACATCGTATAAGCCGCACAAATAACAATATTTCCCTTTTTTCAAGACTTTTGCCATTTCTTCCGATTTTTTCTACGATGATTTTTCAATTATCGCATTCCGTTAGTGTCATTAGTCGAAGTAAAATAATATAATTTCAAGGAGTATAAACAGTTCATGATAAAGAACTAACAGCTTAGGCAAGGATAAAGAGTATGAATGTAGCTTAGCATGAATATTATCATGTTGAATGATTTGTATTGTTAGAAAAGTGAGAAATAATATTCTGCCACATTCTATGAAAGGCGTTCAGCAAACATGAACCGATGTAAACAAATCAGTTTTTGGTAGGTGACAAATGTATGAATTTAAAATGTTACGGGTATCTTCGCATTATTATTATTATTATCGGTTTTATAAGCCAGCGAGAAATCGTAATCATCTTAATGATTATTGAGTAATTTCCTGCATTTGTTTGTAGAATGACCAAAACTACTTGACGAAAATTGATACTTAATCTATTGGTAGATACAATTTCTACGCATTTGTATAGAAAACTGTCGTTTGCATGATAATAAGTATTACTATGAAAGAAAGGTGCAACTTTTATGGACAATTGAACGTAAGGAAACTAATAAATGTAAGATTTGATCGCATTCTTGGACTTTTGAGCCGTTTTTCAGGAGAAAATATCTTAAAGATGCCCACATGGGAAACATTTAACCGAACCTTAATGAAATTATCATATGAACGGAATGACATTAGCTTTTAGCTATTGTTCACCCTCCCGGTGGGACTTTATACCATGTCATCACATTTTAAAGGAACTCATAAATATGGATAAAAAATAAGAATGAAATAGGCATTGTGTACTACTACGCACCATAATATGCATAGCGCAATGGTTGAATCATTACAGAGACAGTTACTATGAACAAGTTAAATATCTCGTTTCCAGCAGTAAACGCCAGAGTAATTCATAGGCAAGCATATTATCGACACTATCAGTCATAATTTTTAGGAGCATGAAATGAAATTTTACCATCAAAAATTTATTTTTGTGAAACCATCAAAGTTACGACAGGTAAGATTGGTTCAGGGAAAAGCCCATAAATCCACGAGATAAAAAAATTAGAGGTCTTTTAAAATGAGAAGAAAATTAAAGTCTCTTGCAGAAAGATATAAGAGGAGTTTTCTAAAAACCGGCGAAAATCAGGTTGTTAATTTTAATATTACTGCCAAGAAATTTATATAAATGATATTGTTCCTGACCTAGATGGTCACGTAAAATTGAATTGATATTGAGTTAAAGTATCTGACTTACGAGTAGCCAGTACGTACATAATAATAAACTCCTCCGTTTAATTCTCGGATTCGAATGGCCGCCTGCACCTGCGACACCCCTGAGTTTGAATAATTCATAGGAAATGCGCGAAGGGGGATTTGTACTGAGTCCTAAGTAAAACCCAATCATGAATCCAATCTTGAGTAATCTCGAATGGAAGTCCTAATAACGGGAAGATATTCATTAACTACGATGCATAACAAAATATTCCCCAAAAGTGCGACAGAAAAGAGAGTCGACACATCGTGGTTTTCGGCCGAAATAAATTTCTTCTTTTGGCAACATTCGGCTGCAATGTCCATGAAATATTCAGGAAAAATTCAATTTTGCGTGATTAATTTGTGTGTCATATTTTACAGCGCATTCGTAATCACATTAGACCGAGGCGCGACCGTTTAAATAATCACGAATGAGACTGATATTAGTTACGGAAAAGTTTGAAAAAATATTCACGAAAATATGCGTAAAGAAATGTCCAAGGTTTCGGCACTCTGGGCTCCACGACTACTGACTGATTTTCACCAGAAAACACTGTGCGACCGGCAACCAAACCGATGTGGCTTTGCAATTTTGCAACATCCACCCTATTCTTCATATCTAGCCCCAAGCGAATTTTTATTTTTCCAGGACTCAAAAAAACATTGCGAAATCGGATATTTGACAACACAAATTTGCATCTACATCCACAAAATATACGTCAAGCCGCCGAAAGGGCGTGTGGCGGGGGGTGTTATGTCACCACCCGTAAAATAGAATAAAACTAAATGCAAAACCAAATTATGTTACATCTGCACAAATCTTTGTTTGTTCATGTACTCAATAAACTTTAATAACGCGAAAGAAATGACTTATATGCAACAAAATTCAATAACAGGATACGTACATTCAAATTATGCTGTAGAACGGTTAAAAAGGATGGGTCTATTAAATAAAAAGAATAGCATGCAGGATATCGACAGATAAATGCAGTACCAATTCTAATTATCTCCTACGCGATTGCTGCCATGTCTATTATGATTTCTAATGTTTCGAGGGAAAAACAACATTATAAATCTATCCGTTCTACAATAAATCTCCCTGATTTTACGTAGATCATCTGGTCTAACATAGCAATAGGGGGCTTGGAATATGTCCTTAACATCCTCAGATAAGTAACCTGCTTCAAACTTACGCAGTAAATTTAACCTGTATTTAAGCCTACGGTCAAGTAGTGGCTCCCATCCTAACTCTTCCAATAGTGTCGTGACACTGCCACCTGGTACATAAAAACTTGTATAAACCTAGCTGCTCTACGTTGGCCTCCAAAAGTAAACCTACTTCATGAGGATCCCAAATGACGTCATTCAAGAGGTGGAACGATGCTTTCCGACGTTATTTACAGAGTTCTACAATGACTGCCTTCGAAAGGTCAAGAAACGCTGGGAGAAATCTCTAACTCTGGATGGTGACTTTGTAGAGAAGTCTTAATAATAACAGATAAAAGTTAAGTTTCCATATGGATTATTTTTTAGTGATAGTTAAAAGTTTGCGATACCACCCCATACACTCCATTGTGCGAGTACCTCAATTTTGACCTAAGGAAATGATCCTCATAGCTGTTACGGGGATAGGGATAGTGCAGTGGATAACGCAATGGCTACCCACCCAGAGGGCCCTGGTTCGAATCCTTGACACGGCAGATATTTTTCAGTGGTATCCCGATCCCTACTTGAGGTGCTTTGTGGAGGGCAATTTGAGTGAGTACGCTGTGCGTCGGATGGGACGTTAAACTGGGGATCCTTTGGCACATTTCGTTAAGCGTAGGCTAAATGCCAACACCGGGTTTCTTCCCTCCCTTCCTCCTCTCCCATCCATCCTTATTGGCGCAAATGACCTCAGATGCCGGTCGCCTCATCCAAATCTACCGATAATGATAGATGTTAGTTAGGGTGTAGTTTACACGATGCTAAGTTATAATTTTTTTTATCTCCGAATTTATTCTAATCAGAACTAATCCTAGCTACCACATCCATCGAATCACCCCACCCAACCGTGAAGTGTGCATACCTTCAACTGGGCACCCACTTGATGCATACTGAACGTGTAGCCATAGCAACGGCATTCAGCTCGGGCACCCGGAAAAATGAGGTGGGTATTCTTGTTGACCGGGTCCACTAGCCAAGGAATGGGGGTGTACGAGAGGTGCAGCGGGATTTGCGTCGGCGGAGGGAGAGGGTTGATTCGTGGGTGCGGGAGAGGAGAGGGGTGGGGTGGAGAGGAAAAAAAACACCCAAGTGGTTTCCACAGCCGCCGACAGGGAGCAGGGCCACCGACCGCGCACGTGCAGAGATTCCCCAAACCCATCCCGCTCCCTACTCCCCCCCCCGCGCACTTACTCTCCTCCCCCCTCCCCTCCGCCCACAGCATCCCTCTCCGTATCTGCGGAGAGTCGCATCAAACGGCCGCCGATTCAGTCGCTACGAGGGAAGCGAGTGGAGTATAGGGGTTGGAGGCGTCGAGAGGTGCGTTCGGAAGTAGCGGGAGGGCAGAGCTTTCCTCTTCCGGTCAGAGTTCAGAGCGGGGAGATCGTCCACCCCGGAGGAGGTTCCCGGGACCCTTCAAACCCTTTGCCTCGTCGGGCGCACGTGAGAGCGCGGTGCGGGGGAGGGGCCTGTATTCAAACCAAAAGGGGAGGCGGGAGCATTCCTCTCCCGTCGTGAAAGTTGGGACTCTCGGACGTCGAAAACAGGCGAGAGAGAGAGAGAGGGAGAGAAGTTTTGGACTTGTTCTGAAGAACAGGGGGAAAACTCTTTCCATTACACGCCTACGGAAGGCCTTTCGTAGTTCCTCCCGACTGAGCCCGGGGAAATTATCTCGTATGTAAAGCCTCTTGAGTGTGACTCCCGCGGGAGACGTGCTACTAAAAAGCTCCGAAAAAGTAGATACCTTTCACTAGTGGTAGACGAGCTTCAAAATTGCGTCCTCCGTCGAATCCTTGCACGCTTTGTTTAATTCAATAGAGTACTCTCGTACTATTCATTTTATCGTTCGCGAAAATTTAACTGGAAAAAACATTTCTAATTTAAATTTTGATTACAACGGAGTGTAGATATTAAGTGTCGTTTGCTCTAGCTTAAGGTTATAGTGTTCCTTCAGGGTTTACGAAAAAAGTTGACGAATTTTTACACTTCCTGGATATTGTCAAAATAATTCCAGTATTTATAAGGCTTATTATTCAACTATAAATCCGTTTATATATGCAGCGGAAAATATCAATTAGTCGTAATAATGCTGGTTAATAGTAGGTGACATGTAAAATTTCCACCCTTTCTGCGTTAAACCCTCTCAGTAATGGCGCATTTTTATAAGGTTTAATTCCTTATATAATTGAAATAATGTCCGTAAATTAATGATAGCATTGTAAGTTTTGAATTTTCGTATGTTTTACCTCAAGAAAGTTTAATGTCCTCTCGGTGGACCTTAGAGCTCGAGACAGCGAGAAAAATCGGGGCCTAACTCACCACCTGTCCTTTCAAAACAAAGCATCAACGACCAGCACCAAGTTTAGAGGCCTCGAGTTCATTGAAGATCCACCAAGAAAACGCGACGTATGTACACTTTGAAGTGGGGGAGGATATAAGGGGAAACGGAGACGCGGGGAAGGTGATAAAATCGTCTCTTCTGCTTCCCTTCGAAGAAGTGCGTGAAGTCCGAGATTGGCGCCATTGATGATCGGACGTCGAGTGGAAGGAATTGGCGTTGTTCGATATAAAGAGACGGATATCGGGCGAACCGTCGCGCGGGGTGAATTCGGGGGAGGGTGCCGAGAGGGCCCTTAGGAGAGGGGACAGCAGGCGGGCGTGGGCGTCTCGTCCCGCGGCGAGTGGCCCATCGGTGCGCGAGAGACGGGGGAGTGAACGGCGAGGAGCGCGCTCGGAAGGGCGACCCGTCCGTTGATTCAGGTGGAACGGTGTCGAAAGTCCGCCGTCACGTTGGAAGGGAAGATCTTAGCCTTCATCGGTCACCTTCTCCCGACCCACTTCCCCCCCTCACCCTCCTCCTCCACCACCACCACCGCCTCCTCCTCCTCCCCCTCCACATCCTCCTCCTCCTCCTCCCCTTCCTCCTCGCTCTCCGCCCGAAGGGTCGCCGCCAACAACCCCTCCGGACGCAACTCCTCCTCGCACGGGCCCTCCTTCGCATTCGCGAACCGGACGAACGTTTCGTCGGCGGCATCCCCCAACATCCTTGATCAACTCCGCTCGCTCATAATGGTGAGTACGGCATTCTCTGCAACTCTTTCCTCAGGCGCTCCATCCTACGGAGCCGCCGGATATTTTCTATTTTATCGATAGTCATTAGTGGTCATGGTCTTCGAACCTTCAAGGTGGTTTTTAGATGTCTTGTGGGACTACGAGACTCGGGACTCGTGAGCATCGACATACTTCTAAGGCTCGTCCATCCTAAACACTGCCTCACACCCATTTCACTGCGAGACACCATTTTTCAGCTCAACTCCCTTCTCCATTCCCCCCAAATTTGCTTTCCTTTACTTTCGCCTCGGCTTCCTTCGAATCTAAAACTCAATTTATCAAATCAACGTAATCAACACAAAGGCTTCTATCATGGCCTGAAACAATTATTATTATAAATTCTTCACGAGATTGAAATAGAATAAATGCGTTATATCACCATATGTAAGTGAGTAACGGTAGAATTTTGAACATTAGTACGAGACGTTATTACACGCCGGGTGGAGTTTCCCTTGCCCGCTCGTGATTGTGATCATCTTCGGCCAGGATGGGACTTTACAGGTCGATCATTCGCCCGCAGTTTCTGCACGCTTGCCCCGTGTTTGCCATCCGGAAAACGCTCTGGCGACACCTTGAAACCATCCAAAACAAGGCTGTTCGGTCGTTACTCCAAGTGAGTCGTTTCACTACGATGGCCGACGTGCGAGCAGCGCATAAACTCCCGTCCGTCG
This sequence comes from Hetaerina americana, assembly GCF_022747635.1. Classification (NCBI taxonomy): domain Eukaryota; kingdom Metazoa; phylum Arthropoda; class Insecta; order Odonata; family Calopterygidae; genus Hetaerina; species Hetaerina americana. Next base: position 8,864,635 of record NW_027287095.1, read on the forward strand.
CGGAGTTTATTCGCTCGCAAGTCGCGCCTTTCAAATCCCGCCTCGCACCGTCTGGAAATCCGCTACTATAAATCATCTGGGACTATGATCCCGGAGAGAAACACACTTATCCACTGCCTCAAGATATTACTCGCCCATGAGTCTTTTCTATGTCTTTTAATTTTAAATTTTCTTCATAGCAATAAGCCGCTTCACGGCCGGACGGATCTCTTCCGCCGTCCACTAAGTTATTTTGGTATCATTTTATCCGCTTCACGATCTTGCTGTCACCCACTTCCTCTTGCCCAAGTGTAATTTCCCGCTGTGGGAAATGGGCGACCCTCGCCTCCGCTTCCTTTTTGTACCGCTCTATGCTCAGAGTGTGCCGGTGGACAGTTAGTGCTGTTACTGACGTACTTTTTTTTCTTTTGCAAAAAGCCGTTCCCTGTCGGCTTTCCTTTCTTGTTAGATTAAGAATTCATATTTTATTCCTAGTTTGAAGTGTCTCCTTCTCGCAAACCACACTTCCATTGAAGCCATGTTTCTTTCTTCAATGCCATGCGTTTCTTATGCACAATGACCGGTAAAGGTGGGACTTCACTCACCGGGACGATTTATACTTGCCCACTTGGGCAGCCAATGAACATTTGTGACGGCATTCTGTCCTAAATCTGCCCCCTCTTGCTCCATCTTCTTCCCCGCTTTATCATAATTTTTATCTTCCTTCAAGTATTCGTGATATGGGAACACTTGTTGCAAATTATTAGGACACGATAATTCATTTTTTAAATAATTCATAATTGGGGATGAATTACCCGTTTAGCATTCAAGGGACGCGACGAATTTGGAGGGCGGAGAGAAGTGGTCCATGGCAGGAAATGTTTTAGGGAGGAATATTGAGCATAAGGGGGAATCTAGCGAATAAGTGACGCCAGGATGAGGAAAATCGGAATTTCGTGACAATCAGGAGGCTTGCTATGTATGGCACGTGTGGGACGGATGAACTAAATTGAAGGTCACCACGCATTACGGAAACATCGATACAAAATCTTTGATAGGAACTTCATGTGCTCTAATCAATGGCGGTGTTGTCGGGTGCGAATACTAAGAGTGGATGAAAGTAGCATGCCAATCAATGAATTCTAGAGGGAAGGAAATTGATCAAAGCTGGAGGGCTTTGGAGCCGACTGAGGAACTTCGATGTTGCCAGTCGACCCCCTTGGTTCATAACTGAAAGGACGCGACCTAATAGAACCGTTCGCGGGTGAAGAGGATCACTTTATTTCGTGAGTCAGTGCAGGACAATAGTCAATGACCTTCGAGAAATTTCTTCAATTCGGTCGTGAACAACATCATTGCCATCTATAATTACACCTAAAACACTCACCGTGGGACTTCAACGAAGGAAATGAAGTTTTGTGAGAGGATAGAGGAAGATACGTTTTCTCCGCTTTAATGGAAACGAAATGATTGACGACTTGGAGAGATTGAGCACATGTATAAATGTACGTGAACGCAGTTTGTAGACGAGGGGAATAAATTGCACAATTAACCTACCTAAAGATTTTGCGAGGCGAGATGTAGTGGAAGTTCGTCATTATGAGAAGAACAAATTTGCACTTTTCCTAAAGTTTTCGTGAAAAAGTGCAAATTTTTTTGCTCATAAGACATTGATATAAAATACGAAAATATTGAAATAAAATCTAGCGCTTGGATCGATGGCTGAGTGCATACAATTGCAATGCCTCTGAGATAGCGCAGTGAACTAAGGCCTTGATGTATAAGTGAGTACAGACCTGTCATGGTTCATCAAAATAATCCACGGCCATCATCGTGTGTCATTAATCCAAAGATTGGTTTGAGTCGTCTCTCTCTCTCTCTTTTCAATTTATTCATCCCTTGGCTAACCTCTCCATATTTACATATTTATTCTCTTTGACGCCACCATTTTCTCCATAATTCAAGATATCACCATTAACGTTATCTATTGTTAATCTATTACTGGTAATTCTAAAAACTACTGCTAAACCTCACCTAACATGACACAACCTGACACCCCACACTCAAATAAACTCTTCTTTATCTCCGCATACTTCCTGCCTCCCTTCAATCCGTCCAACGTGTTCATTATTTTCCCCTCACTTAGCATTTTCTCACATCCTTCACTCTTCAGCATTCCACCACCAATTATAATGCTATGCATTCGCCTTTCTTACCTCCTTTGATTCCTCCCAACAATCTTCTCTTCTCCGCCACTATGCCTAGCACTTCGTTTGTTATCCTACTCTCGTCCGTTTAAATTTGTTTTCATTTTTCCCCACAACCGCCTCTGTAAAACTACCAACCTACGTATATCCTATCTCTTATCCTCTTACGCCAACGACCAAATCGCCGAGCCGCACAAAAACACACTAAGTCTATAACGATGTTAATTTACAGTAGTAAAAATAAGTTTTTCGCGGGCGTCCTTTAGTAAGCCAAAATGAAATATAACTCCCCAGCAAACAGCGTTATTAAGAGGCGTTCCTGTTTTTGTGTGTTGATTGCATTCAAATGAATGTTGGCATGGTAGTCTGATGAGCGGATCGTTCGTTTCCCGTACCGAATGCCCCGGGTTCAAATTATGATGATGCCTCTGGACACTACCAGCTTCACACGAGCTTCCTGGGGACCAGATCTCCCTGGGAAACTACACCCGGCACTAGGAAAAGTCCCGCATTCCTCCCTCCCGTCCCCCTCACTACCCCTAAGCGTTAATTTCAACGCTGTTGGCACGAAGTAGGCTCCATCAATTCACTCGCCAAAACAACCTTGGGGGATGATTACCGCAATCGACACTCGTTCCCCGCCGACGGAGGGGAGTTCGGAAGAGAATTTAGTTGAATTTTAACGAATTCTATTTCCGTCATAAGTGAATGCATTTTCTTTCCTGCCGCCAAAGAAGAAGTTCGACCAGTTGTGTCTTCAAAGTCAACCTCCCTTCACTTTTACGCTCGCAACCTCCGCATATTCTATTTGCCAAGTCAAAACTTTAAGAAAAATATTTCATAATTTGTCTTTTAAATTAATGCTCCAATGAAAATCTCTGAATACCAAGTTTTTCGGAAATCGCAGGTTACACGCAAAAGGCCCTCTATCCTGACGCGTGAATTTCGTGGGGCTTGTAAGTTCACTTCGGGCTTAACCCTATCATCGCTAATCGAAACCTAACTTCACGATAATAGTGGCTAAGGAAATTGCTAAAATACACAAACCATTTTGTTGAGGTGAAAACTGGGAGCAATTTTCCGGTGTTTATTAAAGTGGAGGAAAATGATCAGTCCAATGTGAGTTCTCCTCGGGTGAAATTCGAATTAAAGGGTGACTTCTGTATATATTTCGATATCATTAGGCTGAAAAGGATCTTGGTTCACGTAGGCCATCTTGGGGTGACCATGTTTCTCAGTCCACGCGATTGGTCGGAGTTAGACGGCTATGAGGATGAATCTTGACATTTGGAATTGGTTTTGGATGCGGATGGGAATAAGGTTTCATCGGTGGTGACTTTAATGCCACCGTCAGCTAAGACGTCAAGATGGGGCAAGCTGAAGCAGTTACCGAGGACAGCAGAGAGAATTGCGTTCCCCTCAAGTGAAGTGTACTGCTTTTGAATATATTCCCCTTATTCCTCGCTAGTCAACTTCCTAAAAAAGAGCAGCGTATGTTTCCATAACATAACCGGACTTAATAATGAAATTACGTATCTTCACTTCAACTTGCACATTGACGGTGATGCCTGAATCCCTTGAATCCTTTTAGTTTCATTTCGTTGTACGTCACGTTTGATGCTTACTTCAAATCATGAATTATAGCCTCTACGCATCTTACCCATATATGTAAGTACACTTCCGCTAATACTTCAAATCTTTCGTGCAGTTAAGGAGTTAGGGGTAAACAAGTCATGAAATACATTAAATCATGATATTTTATTAAAATTGAATTTTTATAAAGTTACATGTTTTAATATTTTTGTATTTGAATATATTTGAAGAATTTATTCACCTATTAAATGCAACAATAACTTTTCCTAGATGATTTAGAGTCTAAAGTAATGGCATGATGCCAAGTGTTCGTTTGTTCGAATAGACATTTGCCCACGGGTTACCAAAATAAGTAAAAATAGCGAAAGGAACTTTAATTAATATCTCTCTCGGTCTCTTAGCTTATGGATAGACACTGTTTTACGTGTTTTTTTCTGGCATGACTTTTACAGGAGGTATTTAAATTAGAAACCACATGGTAGGAATATCTGGGTACTTTCCGCGTGAATTAACAACAGCTACCCTAATAATGCCAATCAATTACCCAGACACACACATGCATCGATGATAAATTCTTAAGTATCTCTGTTCCACATCAATTTCTCCAAACCCAATCCTCTGCATTCAATACAAGTCACGCTTTGGTTTGTGCATAAAATGAGACCGAATTCGCAGGAAAAACTTTTATGAAACTTTTAAGAATGTGCCAGTTAACAAATTTAAGGCACTACAATGTAAATGAAAATTATGCGTTAATGTTTACTGCTTTATAAATGGTTTGACTAAATAATTGTGAATAATTTGTTTGTGATGAAATATGGGGATCACATATAGGAAAAGAAAATTCAATTTTCTCCGGAATGGCTGACGTCGATGTGTTACATATATATATATATATATATATATATATATATACATATACATATTATTTATAGGTAATCTACTGGTTAAGTTAGGGTTTAGATGGACACAACTACCAAATTAATATTTTGTGACTCCTAACAAAACACAATCCAGTAACCACATCAATTACATCTTTATCTCCGAGTACCTCCTTCCTTAATTATCCCATCCCTACTCACACTGCTTCCCACAATCAATCTTTTAATGACTGTTTCACCGTTTCGGTGATTGGAACTCTTCCCAAATCTGCTAGTATAATAGAGGTGAGAACCCGCGAGATGGCGAATATCTGGGTGACCCAGTCATTTAAACCGCCCAGGCTGAACCAAGCCCACTGAATACATCATATGGCTACCTACATATCCCCTCCAACCCCCTTGTTCATTTCCTATTGGTCCCTTATCTCTCCATCCCTCACCTCTCCCCCGCACATGTCCTCTCCGCTCTTCCCCGAGAACGCCATTCTGAAGACGACGGCCCAGCAGTCGAAACGTCAAAACAACATATTATGACTCTCCTTTCTTTTTGTCTCCATGGTTTAAAAATCTACATCTGTGTTTATATATATATATATATATATATATATATATATATATATATATATATATATATACAGGTATATATAAGCATTTAGTTTGCTGAGCAGCAAGCTCTTAGTTTGTCAGTCAGTCAAGGTGAAAGCATCGATGAGTGAATTGGAAATTCAGTGCGAAAAAAATATGGGATGAGGATCAATATTAATAAAGCAAAGGTTATGCGGTGTTCCATAAAGACAAAGTGAAAGTTTAAATTTAAAATAGGAGGGCAGAAGCTAGAGCAGGTAGAACAGTTTACGTATCTCGGCAGTGTTTTGGACCAACACGGTCAAAGTAGTAGAGAGGTAAGGAGAAGAATTGCGCTAGGCAAAGAGGATTTCACAAGGAGGAGGGAGTTGATGACGGAGACTTTGAGTAAGGATGGGGTAAGGGTAAAAACTTTGATATGGACCGTAGCTATGTACGGTGCGGAAACGTGGTCATTGAAGCAGAAGGATAGACGTAGACTGGAGGCTTTTGAAATGTGGGTTTAGAGAAGAATGGAGAAGGTGAAATGGAAAGAAAGGAAAACAAATGAGGAAGTACTTGATATGGTGGGCGAAGAGAGGGGTATTTTGCGAGAAATCCTATGGAGGCAGGAAAAGTGCATGAAGGGCGTATTGACTGGCAGTGGGAAGCTGAGGACTGTAATGGAAGGGAGAATGTTAGGCAAACGAGGAAAGGGCAGGAACAGGATAGGGATTTTGGACGGGATGAAGGGAGGAAGAAGGTACGCAAAGATGAAGAGGGACCTGATGTAGAGTAGGATGTTGTGTTTTGCTAGGAGTCACAAAATATTTATTTAGGAGCTGTGTCCATCCAAAAACCTACCTTAACCGGTAGATTACATAATAATAATAATAGCCGAATGTTTCAATAATAAACCGCATCACACTCGCTGCTTGAAGACTGGGACCCTAGACAAGGTGTGGGCCACGATTGTAGGACATTATTGAAAATTTTATTATGCTCAGTCAGAATACGTATAATGCATTTCAGAAGCACGAAGTTATTACCCCATTCGGAATTACGGTGGGCATAACTACAAAAAAATGCAACAAAAAGAAATGATATTCACTATAAATACATCCAGAGGACAAGAATCAAGTGCTAAGTCGCCAAAATCTTAATGGTCATCAAAACGGCCGTTTATATTTGAAGTTCGTTCTAAGGAGAAGGCAAGGGAACTTTTCTCGTATCCGACCAAGAGTTTACATCTTACAACATGCTTCCAAAGGCACTTTACTAACAAATTTGACACACCCAAAAGCATTTAAAGAATGGAACTTCAATTGCCTACAGAAATTCTAAACTCTTTCCCCTAAAAGTACACTGCAAGTAGTACTATTTGCATGGTTTGCGGTGTAGGGTGTAGAGTAGATTAGTCGGCAGGGTATCTGTCCCGGTATTTTATGGAATAATGCAACTCGGTCATTCATATGGAGTAATGCACCTTCGCATGGCATTTGAGTTTTTTTCAAAATCATTTCGGAAGCAAGTGTTTTAGGTCGAGTATCAAAAAAATAAAAAAATTGGTGATAGCAAACTGCTGTTTCAATTTACGAAAATGTTACTAAGGAGACAGAAAATCCATAAAAAAACTTACTTTTGGAGATTTTATTGTGATAACAACCTAGATCGGATGAAAGAATTGAATAATTAATGAAAGAAAAGAAAAAACTTGAGCGTTTTTCACATCTCATCTCGTTTTCTGGTCGAAAAAATACAATAAGTACAATGAAAAAGCACGTAATCGTAATTTTACTGACTTCTCGCCGCAAATCTAAGCCAGTCAACACTCAATTGATATTATTCTGAGGCGTTACCTCTGTAGTTCGTTTTGCGGCATTTAGAAATTCATATTGACCATTGCCAAGGTGTAAAGTATGCATGACCGAGTACCAAAGTCGGTAGGGACATATCATTATTTTCTGCACTAGAGGTATTTATATATCCATCCCTACACTTACTATTGATTATTTTTAACGACCGAGATCTATCGTATTTGAATCCACATAACTCAGTATACATACGAGCATAATACTTCAAGATGATGCAATTCCAGACGTAATCTGTGGTAAATTTTATCTTTTTTATGAGATGCCAATTTTGTCATAAATATCTAAGAATTTCAAAATTTATTCTGAAAACCAAAATTGAAATTAGTTTGCCTTTGTAGATAATCTTGAAATCTTCTCGAACTCTGTCACGTATCTAAGGTAGAACCTAGGATCATCAAGATTGTACGGGAAAGGTCACAAATAAAACGTTAGGTGAATATAAGTTGAATTTAAAGAGGAGAGGGAAGAGGCGTGATGCTTCATCTATCATGGGAATATTGCTGGAAGGGTGTATGCTTTAATTATGCTCTATGCCTTGGTCCAAAACTACGCATAACTGGGCTGTCACATGCAGCATCGGATGAGTACTCAGGATTAGCTGTGGGAGGCTTCATTAGGTGGCGAGGTCGACAGAGTTTTTCAGAAATATTTTTAGAAAATGGATATATGGTTAAAAAAAATAGGATAAGAATTCCGTTACTAACAAAACTATTTTCAATTATGGGAGAGACATAAAAAAGTCTTAGACATAAGCTTTTAAGATGTGAATACGGAGAAAAACGACAAAAAATAAAATTAAAGGAAAGGAAGAGACATGAAAAAATGCTTGGTGAGGTACGGGAAGTGAGGTCCTCCAGAGAAATCAATGAAGAGAGGAAAAATGGACGGAATATATATAGAGAAGCAATGGAGTGTTAAGGCGGTGAAGGCAGGACGAATGTTGGGTAAACGAGGCTGGAGGAAATTAATGGGAATTTTGGAGAGGCTGAAGAGAGGTAGGCATTAAGTGGAAGAGAGCATTGTTTTGCTATAGCAGAACATATGATTTCTTCATGCTTAGAAGTACTACGTTCCCTAGAAAATAATGAGACTTTGGAGTAGTATTCAGGGTTTATCTGTTTCTACTTCTGACGGGTCTTCACAGAGACCAGTAATAAATAATTAAGTCCCTTAATTCTAGTTCATTCTTTATGCTGATCACGCTCCCCAAAATTCAAACGCAATCCGTCCAGTTCCCCCTTGTCCTAGAAATGGCGGGACGCAAGCCTATTATAAAAATAATTTATATATTCATAGACGTGGTCATAGGTTTCTTATTAAACCTTATGGAAATAAGTCAAATGATTTTCATTCCTCCCAACGATAGGAAATTCAAAAATCAATCAAATTCGGCTCAATCATCTGGTGCAGGGAAAACGGGCTTTCAGGCTGGGGAGGGGCACGCCATACGAGTTATTTGTTATAAACCTATCTTTGCTTTGGTAGACCACCAATAATGATCGATACATAAATGCGTGGGTGTGTATATATATATATATGTAGGTGGGTCGCGGTAGTCCAGGGGGTAGAGCGTTGGACTGCTGACCGGAGGGTCCCGGGTTAGATTCCCGGGCAAGTCTCTGGGCATCTGTAGCTCCACCCAAGCTATGTGATTTTTCGGGTACCAGTTCTTCCTGGGAAACCATATCAACCATAACCGGCACAGGGAAAGGGACTGCCCCCCCTACCCTGATGTGTGAATTTCACACGCCGTCGGGCTTAGTACTGGGTGAAATCTGCTAACAGCTACCAAACCGACCTTCGGGTTGATAACTGTGTTTATGGTTTATATATATCTCAACATAACTATTCTACAACTATGCTACAACAACACTCCTACCTCGGTAAATTTACCCACATTAGAATCTACAGGTTAGAGAACATAAAGAAATATTCCTACGAGTGTTACTCTTGCGGTACCGGGGCCAAACCTTAATATACAGGTGTAAAAATGTGCTTCTTAGCTTTGGATTTGCGTTACTTGAAATATTTTGGGTTCAAAGCATTTATATTTTTCTTCCCGCAAGTATTCCTTACTTTTTGTTTAAATCGGCGAGACGATTGCGAAACTATAAAGTGAAATTTCCTGAACCAGAATTATAAATTTTATTGACTGTATTCATATTTTTATGTTAGAGAAAAGAGATACAAGAGAGTTAAGCGAAGCTGATGTTAGAGCATTTGACACTTGGAGGAAATTTTATATGGCTCCTGATGGAGGCGGTCAACGAAGACGCTTTTTATTCCGCTTGAAAGAACGGGAAATGATGGGACCAAGCAATTATATTTCTTTCAATCAGAAGGAAACTTCAAACGTAGGCGCTTTCTCTTAAGATGTCCTCCCCTCGTAAGGAGCTCTTGCTAATGATGTGAAAAAAAATAGTTTTTACAACGCCAATAATTGCGTTTCTATATATATATATATATATATATATATATATATATATATATATATATATATATATATATATATATATATATATATATATATATATATATATATATATATATATATATACGAGGGTCATCCGGAAAGTAGTACCCGTTCGTGCCGCATGAAGTGCTGACGACGCGAGTAGCCGCTGGACGAGGTCAGATAGCTTCAGTGGCTTGTCTGCCTTCTCTGAGCCAAGTTGCGTGACGCTAGCATTGCCTGTGTTGTTTCTGTGATTGTTTACAATGTTTAAAAAAATTGAGAACGCCGCCAGTTGTGAAGTGAGGGCAGTGATTAAATTCCTCAATGCAAGAAACGTTCGCCCATGTGATATTCATCGCCAATTAAAGGAGGTGTATGGAGACAATGTAATGGACGAGTCGTCTGTTCGGCGGTGGTGTCGCAACTTCAACATGGGGAGGGGGAACACACACGACGATGAGCGTTCGGAGAGACCGTCTGTCATTACAGACCAACTGGTGAGCTCAGTTGACGAATTCGTGAGGAACGATCGGCGCGTCACAATTGATGACATCTGTGAGCATTTTCCCAATGTTTCTCGAACAATTGTTCATGAAATTGTTAAACACCATCTGCATTATGCAAAAATTTGTGCAAGATGGGTCCCTCGCGTATCTCAATGAGCTGGCGGCGAAGGACTATGCAGCAGGAATACAGAAACTTGTCACACGTTATGACAAATGCCTTAATTTGCTTGGAGATTATGTTGAGAAGTAGTTTAAAGTATCCTCTTTCAAATAAAATTTTTTATGTTTGTTAATATTTACTTTTGTGTCTTTATTTCACGAACGGGTACTACTTTCCGGATGACCCTCGTATATAGTACAATACACGTATCTCGATCCCTACTTGAGGTGCTTTGTGGAGGACACTTTGAGTGAGTACGCCGTCCGTCGGATGGGACGTTAAGCCGTGGACCCCTTGGCGCCTTTCGTAAAGAGTAGGCTAATGCCGACGCCGGGTTTCTCTCCACCCTTCATCCTTTCCTGTCCTTCCCCTATGGCGCAAATGATCTTAGCTGTCGGTCGCCTCCCCTCAAAACTACTACTACTACAGTAACACACAATATAGAAACACAAAAAAAAAGAACACTCACACGTATTTTCTTGATATTTCGACGGAAACAATCCGTCTTCCTCTGAAGATATAGAAGTAATGCGTGTTACGTCTACGAAAGCATATATATATATATATATATATATATATATATATATATATATATATATATATATATATATATATATATATACACACACACACATATAAAGGACGGACACAGAAGAGGTGGGGAAGGCGAAATCGAACAGATCACAAACGAAAAAATGTGAACGTCCTTTATGTGTTTCTAACCCTTTTCTTTACATCTATCTCCATGAGAATGAATATGTTTTCGCCATATGGCGGGATTTTGTGTTTGATTGTGTTTATATAAAAATATTCAGGATCATAAACAAAAGGATAGAGAGTAGGGCAAATGTTTACTTAGGGGATGATCAGTTTGGGTTTAGGAAGGGGAGAGGTACGCGTGATGCCATTGGAATAATGAGATTATTAATCGAGAGTAATATAAAACACAACCAGGAGGTATTTGCCTGTTTCGTAGATTTCGAAAAATCGTTTGATAGAGTGAACTGGGAAAAACTAATGGGTATATTGCAGAAAATACGAATACATTGGAGGGTAGTCCGCAACCTGTACATGTCTCAGACGGCTCAGGTGCGGGTGGGGAACGGGGAGTCCGGATGGGCAGTGTTAGGAAGAGGTGTAAGGCAGGGTTGCCCATTATCACCGTTGCTGTTCAACCTGTATGCAGAGGAAATGATTAAAGAGGCATGGGAAGAACTGGAGGTAAGAATGAAAGTTGGAGGGGAATTCGTAAAATCAGTTAGGTTTCCTGATGACCAAGCTTTAGTTTGTCAGTCAGCGAAGGGGTTGCAGGCATTGCTGAGTGAATTGGAAATTCAGTGCGACAGGTATGAGTTGAGAATCAATATTAATAAAACAAAGGTTATGCGATTTTCTAGAATGAAAAAGCTAAGCTAAACATTAAAATAGGAGGGTAAAAACTGGAGCAGGTAGAACAGTTTACGTATCTCGGTAGTGTTTTGGACCAACACGGTCAAAGTAGTAGAGAGGTAAGGAGAAGAATTGCGCTAGGCAAAGAGGCTTTCACAAGGAGGAGGGAGTTGATGACAGGGACGTTGAGTAAGGATGTAAAGAAAATACTCGTGAAAACTTTGATATGGACCGTAGCTATGTACGGTGCGGAAACGTGGTCATTGAAGCAGGAGGATAGACGTAGACTGGAGGCTTTTGAAATGTGTGTGTGGAGGAGAATGGAGAAGGTGAAATGGACAGAGAAGAAAACAAATGAGAAAGTACTTGGTATGGTGGGCGAGGAGAGGGGTTTGTTGGAAGAAATCCTATGGAGGCAGGAAAAGTGGGTGAAGGGGGGAATGACCGGTAGTGGGATGTTGAAGACTGTAATAGAGGGGAAAATGTTAAGCAAACGAGGAAAGGGAAGGAACAGGATAGGGATGTTGGACGGGATGAAAGGAGGCAGAAGGTACTCAGAGATAAAGAGGGGTCTGATGTATAGTAGGATACTGGATTTTGTATTTTGTTAGGAATCACAAAATATTCATTTAGTAGCTGTGTCCATCCAAACACTTACCTTAACCGGTAGATTACCTAATAATGTATATAATATATATATATATATATATATATATATATATATATATATATTATACATATACACACACACTCTAGCACAAAAATAGTTTTTTAAAATGCTAATAAAAGTTTTTAAAACTCATTTTTCGGTGGTCCAAGCCACCTTCATTAATATACGAAAAACCCTTGCGTGTGTGTGTGTATTATATATATATATATATATATATATATATATATATATATATATATATATATATACACACGCAATATATATGCACTATATATATGTATATATAGTGCATTAATTAATATATATAACAAATATTGTCATGGGAAAATCTTGCAATATAGAATCATCGCAGCCGTCATTAGAATCATTACGGCTGTCTCAAAATATTCGTCGATGGCCAATTAAAACGTGCTTCGAGACTGTTGACCGCACTATCTTCCATTCCCGTAGCTGAAAAAAAGAGCGATAGGGCAGGAAAGGAAGTAGTTGGCACCTCTCTCCCTACGGATTCCCTCCGGGACGATGGGTAGAGCGAGCGAGCCAGCCGCGACCTTTCCACGCCTCCCCATCCCCCTCGCCCACGAGTGCCTCCATCCCTTCCCCCTTACGTGATCTTCTCTCTCCGCAGCCCAGCACCGCAAGCAAGCGACCCTCACGTCCTCCCATACCCATTCCCACTTCAGACATCACGAGCCCTGATATTACGCGTCTATCTCACCATCTCTAATGATTCTAATGACTGGCCGACGAGCGTATGGAATGACGTGTTTTGTGATGCCAGTCGTCAATGATGTTTCGAGAGAAGTAACACCGCCAAATGCGAACGGATGGTAAACATTCTTCATTCCATTTCCTCCGGCCATTACGTCTGTTTATGATTTAATTGCCGCCTCCCGAGCTCACGCTCCTCTTTTTCGCAAGAGCTTGTTTTGCTGCGGCAATGATCTTTCCCTCTTTCTTCTCTTACGTCCTGAAGAACTACGCCGTAGGAATTTCGGATCGAATTCCACGATGGTCACCCACCGGCGCGTATTTCAACCCCATAGATTGGTGGCTGCTGCCCTGCTAACTCACTCATGTGCCCTAATTTCTCATCCGTATTACATCTCTTGTTTGGTTTCAATGTCCACCCTTGACCTCGTCATGCAACCTTTCCATTTATTTATCCCTCTTTCGTATAGCTACCATATATGTCGTATTTTAAGGTTTTTCGAATCCACCTTGTTCTTTTTGCTTTTTCCGTACGTAGTTTATAGGACTTTATTGCTGTCATAAAAAATATCAATTTCGGGATTCAATGGAAATATATTATTTGAGGTCTCAAGGACATATGTTGACCATCCTCCGGACGACTTCTATCCGTATGAGTTTGATAGGTTTTTGTGAGCGCGATTACTTAAAAACTACTAAAATGAAAAGTGAGAATTTTATATTAAACTTTTTAATTCAAAGTAGACGAAATGATTTGTGTGGGTAGATTTTCGTCAAAATATACCCAACGAAATCGACCCTTTTGAACGAAATTGACATCTTTTTTAATGTACGATAGTGGCGCCGCCCAAAAATCATTCGCAAAGAGCGACAAATATTTTTATTACAACTAAACGAATTTCCGCGAGGCGCAATTTTTTCTCACTAAAACAGGAAAATATTTGATTATCGGCGTGGGAATTGAGCTAATGTAGAATTGAATTTTCTTTTGCTGTTAATCATTTAGAGTATCTCGAATGAAAATGTTTAAAAAAAATTGTCCTTATATTACAATTTACGTCGTTCAGGGCATTTAGTGTTGCTTTAGATCTCTCGAATGTGAAAACCACTAGTTCCATACTTCACCACTGCTCCATTCTCCTTCGTGAGACAATTGCCTAATCAACCGCCGCCGTAGAAAAGAGATTTATAAGAGAATTGTTTAGGAAGAAACAGAAAGAGGACCTAGAGATTATTTATTGATTTCGACTTCCAGAGACATAAGTGAAAACATTATATAGGCCTGATTCATTTATTAAAAGCTCTCCTTATCTTTGGTCATAAAAATAGAAATCGTTTGGAGAAAGTATTGTACCGTTCATATTAAATTTATTGTCATATGCTTTCCATCCATCTCTCTTCTGCTCCGCTCTATAATTGCCACGTTTGCCTCTTCATCCATACATTCGATCTTCAGCACCTTCTTCCAGCACCAGATTTCAAAGGCTTCTATTCTTCTTCCGCCTGCATTTCTAATGGACCACGTCTCTGATCGATAGAGTGTTTTTTTGTAATTACTACACATTATTGGTTTAATTAATTACTTCCTTGTTTTTAACCGTATCCTCTTTATGCATATCGGTTACTTCTTCTCAGTGAACGCTTCTTTAACTCGAGAGGTTATCATCTTGATGTTCACCGAACTCTTCCCATTCCTTGTCACGCTAATCCCGATGGATGGATAAGAGTGATTTGGTGATTCAAAAAGAACGAGATGTACGATCATACCGTGAAACAAATAAACCACCGACTATATTTCAGATTATTTGATCAATGAGATACTAAATATTATCATTTTCATTTCGAGTGTGTCTATGCGTATTTTCCCCGACTCCAATCCCAACCTGTGAAGCCTTTACTCGCGTTTGATTTCGTTTATGTGCATCAATCGATCAAGATAAAGTTGCGTTTTCGAAAGTCCTTGAAATCTATTCCTTTGACGCACTTCTGGGTAATGTACACAAAGTCAACCCACGCCAATGGCCTCTTCAAATGGTACAGTATCTGCGTCTCTCCGTACGACCAATCATTTCCTCACCCTCTTCCTTGTTTACTAAGCACTTCCTCGAAGACAGTGTTGAAAACCTTGTTTGCCCCTCAGTCTGTATATCCTTCGTCATCCACTTTTCCAGAATTCCTAAAAATAGCCTCCACTCGCGCATCCCTACACCTCAAGATTTAATTTTCCACAAAATAAAATACATTCAGATCTTAGACAGTCACTGGACTATTTTCATTATTTTAATATTTGATCGCAATAATAGGTTTCCTAATTTTCAATATAGTTCTTTACGTGGTACACTCCATGAACTAATGCCTCTTCTCACACTATATGTACTCACCTCCTTGGAAAATAATGCTAATTGATATGTGTTGTTTCACTTTCACTAATGTTTATGCCACTAAATTTTTATATTTAACCAATACTGATATGCTTCTTCGTGCAAAAGATGCCGCACTTTCATCAGCTAATTTATTACGCAAACAAATTTATCCCCTCCCCCTGTCTTTCACTGCGCTATGGGTGAAAAATTGGTGGAAATTACGGACGACTATGTTTCATTTCCCTCGCGAAAATTGCCCATCACCGTTCTCCCTCTCATATCCATTCTTGTTCCGCATGGCTCATGTGAAAGGTCTGGAAAATCACCCAAGCGTCCGTCCACTACATGGGATTCGGCGGAAGGGAAGAAGAACCGACTGGAAATCTCTACATGAGCCAGAGAGCAGAGTATGGGTGGCGGGTGGAGAAGAGAGATAGGCGGCGATCGGCAGAGGTATCGTCCCTGATCGATCGATCGCCTCATAAATAATGCGCCGAGGAAAAGGCAAGAGAGGCATAAAGAGGGGGGTTTGCCGTATGGGATGAAAGTAAGCACACAGCTAACCAATTCAGATTTAGCGAATTTCAATGATTTAGTCACCCTAATCATCTGGGAGATAGTAATCATTGCTGAGAGAATTAAAGGAGTAGTCCGTGGGTGATATATATGATCCGAAGGTAAAACCCCACACTCCCAAAGCCCAATCAGTTTCAAAAACCTCCAAATCCTCACTTCGCTCAGATGAACCGCCTCTACGTTCCCAGAGGAAGGGATGTTAGGGGTTCGAAGATAAACCCCCAAACCTCCTACAAGCGTCCAATAAATACAAAGAAAACCAACACAACAAACCTGAATATCCATAAGCAACCACCTTCTCAGGCTTTACTTGGTGGAAGTCATTCATAGTAAATGAATAAACAACTAAACTTTGTAAATTTCACTGAACTTTATAATTTTTGCGACCGTGGTATCGTTAGAAAGCAACATCATTAGGTGACATTTTTGGGGAATAGAGGCTCCTGTGTGTGTGTGTGTGTATATATATATATATATATATATATATATATATATATATATATATATATATATGCTCTGGGAGTGGGTAAGTGGAATTACCCACACTCAGATTAGCCCTCCATTCCCCCCTCCAAATATATATCTATATATAACTCTTGTTCCTCATCAAGGCACCTGATGATGTTGCATTGCGACGAAAACATAGTGGTGAAAAAAGTCCAGTAGAATGAAGGATCTCAGGTTTTCCCGGCGTATGGTATTCAAGAAGTTCTCTCGGGTTTCCCAACGGGTCAGGTTGCAGTACACCGACGTTTCGAAGGCTGACTCTGCCATCGTCTTCAGGGTCTGAAGGCGATGGCAGAGTCAGCCTTCGAAACGTCGGTGTACTGCAACCTGACCCGGTGGGAAACCCGAGAGAACTTCTTGAAAAGTCCAGTAGAAATTGTAAATTTAGCCTTCATTCATTTACTAAATTTAAATTAGTCATTAATATTCAATCAATTAAGAGCAATTAATAAAAAGAATCGGAGAAAAATTGCGTTATTAAATGAAGCATTTACACAAATAGACGAGAACAGAAAGTAAAAATGACAAAAGAAGTTTATTAAACAGGTTAGGGTTGGCATTATTGTGGAATGGAACCGGAAAATGGTATCTGAGGGCTCAGGATGATTCCAATTGGTATGCTTTTGATATAAAAAACCATAAACACAGTAATCAACCCGAAGGTCGGTTTGGTAGGTGATGGCAGAGTTCCCCCAGTACTAAGCCCTATACGGCGTGTGAAATTCACACATCAGGGTAGGGGGGCCAGTTCCTCTCCCTGTGCCGGTTATGGTTTCCCAGAAAGACCTGGTACCCAAAAAATCACTTTAGCTTGGGTGGAGCTGCAGGTACCCTGAGTGCCTTACCCGGGAATCGAACCCGTGACCCTCTGGTCAGCAGTCCAACGCTCTACCCACTGGACTACCGCGACCCTTGCTATGGATATATGGGCATGGAAATCATAGAAGTATATGATAAAATGCATCGGGAGAAGCGAAGCAGTAGGAGTGTTTAGTGGCTTCAGTGGAAGAGGGAAATTGTCGGTGAAAGTTCGCAGAGTGCAGAAAAAGTGGATGGGGTGGACACAATGGTTTTCAAACGGCTGTGACGGATCGTAGGATGTTACGTCAGCGGATAAGAAGGAGGAAAGATAACGGCGTTCTACAGGGCACGGAGAGGGATGATGGAGATAAAAAAGAGTTAAGGACGAGAGGAAGTTCAATTGAAGTTCACGACGGCATAAATAATAGTTTTCAGACCACGTCTATAGACCTGCTGCTAGTCGGCACGCTACCGATAATCATAATTCCCTAACTTGCCTCATACTTGACGATATTCCCTATCAACTAAACATTGGGACGTCCCAAACCATCGGCTGCGATGGAAGGTTCGCGGAAGTCGTAACTATGCCTTGGTTTCAAACGTTAGGTGCATCATTTTCATCATCAGTTCTATGGCGACGTGACCTGATCGTAAATGGAATATGTCTGGGTGGAAGGGCCTTAAAACTCAATGGTCCCGGAAAGAGTAAGCCATTTTTGTCTTCTCTTTCACCTTCTTTGGTTCTTTTACATCATCTTTCCCCGTCCACGACCAGCTACCTTTTCGATGCCACCTTCCTCATAGGATCTTCTTCCTCCTCTCGGCCGTGGACCGCTTCATTGCATTCCATTTGGACAATAAATCTCCCGATAAGATGAAACGGAAGATGTGGGTCCAAAAATAAGGCCCAAATCAATCGGAAAAATGAGATTATATCAACGACTCCTTTTCCCTCACATTTATATGGAATCTGAAATTTCAATTAGTGGCCCAAATGTATTATTCATTTGTGTAACATCATATAGTTCAACAAGGAGATAAACTGTAAATTTTTCCCACTTACTGTTCTCTCGCATTCGTTTGTCATGGCATGGCCTTCGTGGCTTTTTATTAAATTTCCCATATTTAAGGAGCTTCCTTTTTATACTAACTGTGTTGAAATTCAATGTCACCCAAATTTAGCTGGGTATTCAAGAATTACGGGTCTATTCATTAGACTAGACCTATATTACCTCATTTTTGAGGGATAAAACTTGGGCTCTTTTTTTCCTTGACTTAAAGTCGCCAAAACACAACTTCTCCGTCAATAATTTATGATTTAAATTAATTTATGCGCTGCTTTATTCCATGCCATTTTATTGCTGGGAAAAGAGGTGGTCATGCTTTTCAAACACGGTGATGTGTGCTCAAATATAATTTGTGTTTCCACTCATTCATTCGACAGATTTAATAAAGTATGACTGATCACTTGTTTAAACGCGAGTACGCCATCAAAATCAGACCTAGGAGATCGAATTATCAAGATTTACTAAAATCATAATGAAAGAGAACAATTCAAGCTCTTGCATTGACTGTAAATTACACGGTAAGATGTAGCAATTGGCGGAGAATATCTGCGTCTGTTAACGAGGAGTTGCATTTGGTTCAACGCATTGGACTATGCCAATACTTAGGTCACTACCAATATGAAGCCTACCAATTTCATGAATTAATCCGTTCAAAGTATGTAAATGACCCCAGCGACATAAAATCTCCCACGAAAAGAAATAACATGGTCAGGGAACTTTTTATTTCCGATTTCATCTACATTTGCACAATACCCTGCAAGCCGTCGCAAGAGTGTGTGGCCGGGGGTGTTAAATCACCACCCGTAAAATAGAATAAAACCGCATACAGAACCAACAAATTCATGCCAATTAACAATCAGAGAGGCGTATATATTCATGCGAAAGACTTTTTCACTTAAGTGAATGTAAATACATATACGATCAACTACAATGCACATGTAGCTACGAATATGCCTTACGTCTACTCAACGTTTAATCTTGTCCTGACTTGTAAATGAAATGTCTCTAATATTTCTATGGTGACTTTGGTTTCTTTCTATTTTGAGTCCTAATTGTCTGCGGAAAGAACGAGTGTTTATATCTATACGTACTGGGATCTACGTTATATCCCTTATCTTACCTTTGTGGTCTGATCTATCTATATAGTGTAGGGCCATAATAATTCCTTTAGTGTCTCGTTTGCTCTGAACCTTTCTAAAAGTCTCAGTCTCGCTTGTTCTTTTCGTATGTCAAGTGGCTTCAAACCTAATAGCCCTAAAAGGCCTGTCACATTCGTCTCCTCATCGTAAGATTGTTTCACGAATCTGGAGGATTTTCTCCGATCTGCGATTTGCAGACATTCAAGCTTCCGTTAGAGATTGAGGGAAGGGACTGTAGTTATTTTTTCAGAATATTAAAGACTCAGTATAAAGTAAGAAATACATATAAACCCTTAGAAAACGCAAGTAATGAGCCTCCATAAATAGGAAAATTAAGTAATATGTTGACGGCATAGGCTATGATTTATAGTAGGTAGGTAAATGAATGTATCAAAAGTATAGAGAAAAAGGTGGAGCCCTCCTCCTAATCGAATGTCGTCAATTTGATCGCTAGTACTATCGGGGAGAATGTAATTGACACTTGTGACAAATGGCAATTAGGGTTAACATGGAAAAATGCGTAGTGATGAATTTTTGGAAAAAGAGAAATTCCCTCCCGAACTCCTACTGCATTGGGAATATGAAATGAAATGTGTAGACTCAATTAAATACCTAGGTGTTACCCTCACTCAACGATCTCTCCTGGGTGAAACACATACGGGAAATGTGTGGACAAACTAACAAAAATGTGGGATTTATTAGAAGAGTAAATGTGACTAGGTAAATGTGATGAAAAGGTCAAAGAGAAATGTTATCTTTCGTAGGTTTAGAATATGCTGCAAATATATGAGATCCTCACGAGGTTTTTTCCTTTTTACGGTTGGTGACCTAACACCCCCCGCCACACGCCCTTGCGGCGGCTTGCGGGGTATTATGTAGATGTAGATGTAGATGTAGATGTAGAAGTAGGAATAATTTCCGAACTGGATCGTATGCAGCGTAGAGGAGCCAGATTTGTAAAGCGTTGTTATGATAAACTTAGTAGCGTATCCAAAATAATTGAGGAGCTAGGGTGGGAATCACTCAGGGAGCGAAGGTTAAATTACGGATTAAATTTCTTAGCATAAATTGGGAGGATATCTCTTTAGCAGTGATGTTGAAAATGTATTATTAACTCCATAGTACTATGGTAGACGAGATCATCTCCATAAAATTCGAGAGATTAAGTGTAGAAAAGATAAATTTGATATGTCATTTTTTCCAAGAACAATAAGGTATCAGAATAACATTGGCCGACCGCGGTGGGATCATATTCGGGTCAAAATTAGTCTGTCGTGTATTCACCCCCTGTCACACCCCCTTGCGGTGACTTGCAGGATGCCAAAATATTAATAAAAATAGATAAAAGCTACTGTTATATGCATTTCCCTTACATTATGAATATAAAACATGGAATGAGTCCAGATAACTACAACTTTATTTTAATCACTTGAAAAATGCAGCAATATCTCTCACTTCTACTCTGTGGTAAAGCATAGTGCAAACTTAAAAAAATCAAGGTAAAGTTGCAATGTATTCAAATTTTTCATTCCAAGCGATTTTTGTATTTTAAATAGATTAAAGAGCATATTTCGGAGTGCCTCAATGGAATAACAGTTTAATTGTGTTCCGATGGCTGAAGTTACAACACAATGCATAACCCAACACAGCACATAACACAACGTAAAGTCAAATGAGGAAAATGTCTTCCATGATAACACAATATTTCATTCATAAGCGGAGTGTAATTTCTGTCCGTCCAGAAGAAATAAATTCCATGAATGATGATGTAACCGATTTCAAAGTCAGGTGACAAATATGCTGAATATCTCCAATAATCCAAACCCATCCAGGTGTGCTACATCACGCATTTAAGGAATAAAATATTACAGCATTCAAATAAGGATTCGTAATTATTATTAGGTTAGCTTACCAAGGAAATCTAATTATAATGAATGATAACTTGTTCCATAATTTAGATCCTTGTGAATGTAAATAAATCATAGTCTATATTGTATTTCAAAAGTCTAAGGATTTCTGTCTGCCTGCGATTTTGTCTGGGATAAATTAGAAAAGTTATGAACCACTCATGCCTCCTCAATATCATTGCGTGCTTCGTGGACGATCCCGTTGCCTTCGCAACACAAAACAGATTTACGTGGCAAGTGTTATACATTCAAATTCGGTTGTACGTCGTACTCCTCCAACGTACATCTCGTATACGCAAATACAAAATAATTAAATTGCAATAATTTGGGCTGCTCTTTTTCCTACACTCCGTTTATTTAGCTAATCCTGAACGAAAAAAGCAAAAACTATTTTTTTATGTTACGTTTCAAACGTCACCAGTTGTACAATAAAATCTTCATAATTTCCAGCGTAAATGAACAATGTTACGTCGAAGTTGACTCTTGTTTCCTCCCGGAATACGTAGTAGCAGTAAATAAAAAATTGGCGTCGAAAGTTTTTCATAAAACGAAATTAGAAATAAATTTCGAAAAATTTCTCTTCCCTTCTTTTTATTTACCAATTGTCACGTTCATGGTTGGGAATGGATTACGTTTGGAGAAGGAAGGCCCGCGGAGGAGCCGACAAGATAGGATACACATTTTGGCCTATGAGAGCGGATTTATTTCCATTTATGAACTAATCTACGGCACAAAATTTCGAATTAAACTGGCCGTAATGGTTAATGAATTCTCACTGGTCTTTGCTCTGGCCTTCAGGATAATATGTATATTAAACGAGTGGTGGGGAATTGTAATGAGAAAGTAAAATAGAGGTGTTATTTTGTTTTATTTGGGCCTCGTTTAGAATATTCCGCAAGTATTTGGGATCCTTGGGAGAATATTTGGCAAAAAGAGTAAGATAGAGTCCAGAAAAAATCCGCTAGATTCGTGAAGAATTGTTACCACAAGAACGGGTGTGACAGGCCTTTTAGGGGAACTAGGCTGGGACTCGAGTTGCCACTTGAGATGCGATGAGAACAAGCGAGACAGACTTTTAGAAAGGTTCAGAACAAACGAGTTAAAATAAAAGATAAGGACTCCATTACAGATAGAAACAAACACTTGTTATTTCCGTAGACAATCAAGAATCATAATAGTAAGAAACCATAGTCACTATGTAAATATACGAAAGACATTAAATTTGCAATTCTGAGCAAGATTAAACGTTACATAGACATAAGGTATATTCTTAGGTGCACGTGCATGTTAGTTAATAGTATATGAATTTGCATGCTTATAAGCTATAAATTTATTTATTTATTTAGCCTTAGTCCGAAAACAGCACTCTGGCCTTTACATCGGAATATTAACAAAGAATAACAATGGAGACGATTACAAACACCCAAGCCCTAGGTGGAAGAAACCCACCCAGGCGGGAATCGAACCCGCGACCCATGGATTGGCAGACGAGGACGTTACCCCGCCGCCACCGAGGCCGGCATAAATGTTTATGCATGAGTGTCATACGATTTTGTGTGAGTCGATTAGCATGAATTTGTGGGTTTTGTATGCGGCTGTTATCTTGATTACGGGTGGTGACCTAACACCCGCCGCCACACACTCTTACGGCGGCTTGTGGGGTACAATGTAGATGTAGGTACAGTAGTACTATACGGAACCAAAGGAGTGCTGACGCAGGCCGATGTACCTGCAATTAATCTTGTACTCAATGTGTTCGATACCTGAACACAATCAACACTCGATATACGAAGCGATCCCAAAGATCATTTCCAATGCATGGCGATTATAAATCGAAGAGACACGCACGGACGACAGGAATGACGTGGAGAAGATTTGGACGGAGAGCAAAGAATGAAAACCATGTAAGATGACGTGGTAAAGACGTTGGAAGTGTCTTAAGGTTTTCCTAACTCTTACGTATAATAAAACCGTGACCCAAGTCGTGAACAATGAATTGTGTTCAACACACCATCCATTTCAAAGGCGAGATTTGAACTGGCAACTGTCAGGTCATCCAACGAGTACGTCACTACCCTTCCCACTGGCATATCAAAGGTCAAAGGTTTTTTTTCGCGACACGAAAAAAACGATAGTGACGTGAAACATTCCCTTTCTCTCGTCTGACTATGATGGAAAAATGTTGACGCAGCTTAAACATCACAACACCGGAAAAAAATTGAGATTTGAGGTCTCCACGCCTCAAATACGTGCGTACCAAATCTCAAATTCTCGACGAATAAATGCGTGGTATTGCATTCAATGCCGATTGTTTTTTTTTATTTCATTTACTGCGAAAGAAATCGGTGACGAACGGATTGCGGTGTCAAGAGCAGAGAGAGTGATTGAGAGAGGTGGAGAGAAAAAGAGCGTGGTCCAAGCAAGCCAAATGTTCGCCGAATGCCCACTTCTTTCATCAAACGCACATACAGTAGTACCTGTAGTACTACTCACCTCCCTCGCCCTTTTCAAAATTGCGGCAGAACTGAAGTGTAGTTTGTGATGGGGCTTGAAGGTGGATTTGATGCCGCTTCGAATGAGTTTGTGGGGAATGGTTGGGGTGTGGGCGGAGTGGAATGGGGGTTAGAGGGATGGGAACCCAACCACCCCTGATTGCGAGGGGTCTCCACTCGACTCGGGACACGACCGACCATTCTCCCTGCTCCACCACCCGTCCTCCTCTCTTTCGCGATGGGCCGCACACCTCTCGGAGGACAAGGAGTAATCAAGCCCACCCCCTATCCTGCTATTCCCTTCGCGATGGTATCCCCCTTGCCTCGGGGATCATCCCCCTCGCCCCCTCCTTTCTCCCCGGGAAGGAGAGCCCCCACCGGCGGAGGAGGGACTTCACCGCGGAGAGATATCACTCCTTCCGCGGACTGTGCTTTCATTACGTAAGGCTTTCGGGATGGGAGAGGGGTCGCGACACTTCATCAAGTTTCCTTGCCGGGCGGTTGGGGAGGGGATGGGGAGAGGATTAAGGAATAATCATTTCGTAAGGTTTACTATTGCATTTATATTATTCCATTGTTTATGAAGGATTAACTTAAATGATCTTTGATTGCCGAAGGACTGGTACAAATAAGGCCAGTACAAGCTGATAAAACTGTCAAACATAATAATGTAAGCTTTATCATTTTATGGAATGTTTCGAAATAAATTCTGTAAATTTTTACGTGTTACATTAGTTGTAGAATGCTTCGAAATTCACGATGTGTTTCGAAATTTTATTTCGTTTTGATGAATTCATCCAATAATGGCACTAAATTAAAAAAAAAATTTCGTCTTTCAAGAGAACTTTTTTCAGTACACGCACGTCACTGAACTGATTGATAATTCTAAATAAAAAATAATTTCGTCAAATCTAAAAAATATTTTTTCTTTCGAAAAATGTGCACGTTTAATGATAGGGCCGGCGGGCAGGAGAAGGGGTGAACGGGGAAGGGGAGGGTTTCGCATCTCACGGGTCCAGGGAAAGGTGGAGGGGGATGGGTGAGGTAAATCCGCAAATGGCCTTCCGCAATTGAAGGGCGGCGTCCATGGCTCGTGATCGTTGGCGCCGGAGACGAGGAGAAGCACCAAGCACGGAGGGGGGAAAGTAAAAGTGCTCTCATTACTCAGATTCCGGATTACGTTCCGAAAGCGGGGCCAGCGGCAGGAGAGGAGTAGGAGCAAGAGAGGGTCACGTCGGGACGCCCGCAATAAAGGAATGGAGCAGGAATCTTCCTCGGCTCCCTAAACCTTTCTCGCGGAAGGAGATAAGGAAGCTACACTCCGGTCACGACAACCGTGCGGATGACGTCACGCGAGAGAGAGAGAATAGAGCTGCGGGGGAGGGGAAGTACGTGTGACGTCGACATGCACAGTGACTGATTGTTCCGTCAGAGGACAAGTCTAAGTGAAGGATGCCGTCCATTTAGGGGAGCGAGCATTTCGCAGAGACACTTATAATCACAAGCTCGCCAACTCTTGGGGGTACAGGGAGGGAAACTGGACTCCTGTAAACTCCACTGATACCTCCACACTTTCCTTCTGAATTGCATGCCTCCCCACCGACCACATATCACCTCACCTATTATCCGAAATGGACTAAACACTCACCCGGACAGCCGTCAATAGTGAGTGATGGCAAAATAATTAACTCACAAACCCCTGGAGTTCAATTCATTGCAAAAGTATTCGTAAAAATCGATAGAAAATTAGAAATCAGAAAAAATACAAGACAAACCTCACATTTATCGATTGCTCAGGTAAGAGATACAAGGGAAAATGAAGCGAAATCCTTGAAAGTGCGCTAAAATTTCAAAACGTTGTCCCACCGTACTGTGGTTTGATGAGTGTCCCACAGTTTGTAGAATGATGCAAGAAAGCAACAAAACGGTGCAACAATAGTGCAAGCATCACAGCTGCATTTGTAACATATCGCGATGGAGCATTATGCTCTATTTGTTCGTGGAGTAGCTAAGATGAGAAACATTGAAATTCATCGATGGATGAAAGTTGGTGATTCATCTCTGTCACACCAACATGTTTAACCGCGGACCAAGCAATTCCTAAGCAGCATTACTTCTCTGAGAGACTCCCGTTGACCATGGCAGGTAGACCAAGTGGCAGTTAAACCCATGGTATTTACAGAGTTATTGTGAATTTTCAAGATGCTGGCATATTTCTATTGCACACCATGGAGAGTTCACATGAAAACAATATAGCTGATAATATTAAGTGTTGAAGAAATTACAAGAAATGTATATATTTCAAGATTTTCAATTGACTCTCCCTAGTATTACTATAAGTTAGCAGTAGGCCAGTAAATAAAGATGGTATAACACACAAGCATTTTTTTATTTCCCCCTCCGATTTAAAAAGCTCAAATGTTTCAACTGAATTGTCCATTCATATCAAAACTTCGGCCCGTGGGTCCTTTTGGACCCAAAAAATCTTCTCAATGAGGTCCCCTTGGCAACTCCAAACATTTAATCATATTATATATTGGTAAGTTCACAAAAAGTAGTTACTTTCCTGTTGTAAGGCGAAATTCATGCTGGAGCCCTCATCCAACCATTTGACAGCATTCTATCTACATAATATCCCGAAAGTCGCCGCAAGGGCGTGTGGCGGAGGGGAGGGGGTGTTAGGTCGCCAACAGTAAAAGAGAATAATGCCAAATGCAAAACCAACATATTTATGCAAACCTACACCCACAGTGGCGCATATATTCATGCAAAAACTTTTTTTAACTTACACATTTTAAAATGACCCGTTGCACGAAAATTCGCTAACAGAGTAGCTGTTACCCTGGACGTCGCGAAATTGAAGTTTGTTTGTGGGTCTGTGGCACCCTGTAATTCCTTCTCTCGTTAAATTTGAGAAAGTAAAACTTGATAACATTAAGTGCATACATGTACAGGTATATGCATTCATTCCCAAATTCGACTCGAAGCTTTCGTACTCAGAGTAAATAATATTACTAGTCACATATTCTGCGTAAATATTTGCCCCGGAATGTTATGCCATTCAGATTCATCTTTCCAGACAAGGTCTGGACGGGATATGCAAGAATTATTCCCGTGTGTGAAGAAATTGAGGCCATTATCAAGGGATCCATTACGGGTCAAGAGCCCTTGCATCAAAAGATAACAGATGGATGAAAGCAGAAATAAAATTCTCCTAGAAGGGAGTAGAAAAGGGAGAAGATGTATCAACCATTTTGGCAATCTCATTCCCTTCGTGGTTCGGCGAGGGTTAAAGTAAAAGAAGCGCATCGTTTAACAGTGGGCCGTAACATAACATAACGTAGCCGGCGCAAGGGGCGCCGTGACTATTCCAAGCGCAATGGGATTGTTCGGAAGCTATTTCATTGCGTTCTCCGGTACCCGATTTATTTCCATGGCTCCAATTATAGCCCACCTCCCCTTTTGGCCCCCATGCACTGTGCCCTCCCCCCCCTACGGCCCCCGGAGCAGGGGACAATGAGGTGAAAATGGGATAGAAAGACGTAGGTCTCTCATCGGGAATGGCGATCGAGCGGCGATGCAAGCGGGTCGTCTTCCAGGGTCGACGATTCCACTGACGGCGGACTCTGGGCGATCCCCTGGTGCGGCCTCGTATAAAAAGGGGTTATGAGGGCCCTGACTCGTAAAAGGCTCCTCTGAGGGGAAGGAGGGGAGGCGGGTGGGTGGGGATGGTCCGCCCCGGTGTCGATGTTAAGGGATGTGGGTTTTGGCTGGGGGATGACTGGATTCGAAGATTATTTCATCATTGAATCGGTTTGCCTGCGGGGTTGCCATTTATTCACAATAAAGAGTGACTCATTTCGAATGGAACATGTCCGCCATCCCGAGCAGGGGAAACGAAAAAAGGGTTTTCTCCCTGGTATGAAACATGGCAGCTCAGATGAGAGTTCAATTGCTGAAAGGAGTTCCAGTACACTGCACAGAAATCATAATGAGAGAACTTAAACTGCGACCACACTTACAAAATGATGGCCATCGGAATTTATTCGCATAATTCATCGTCCGTCAAATATTTGACCAAGAAGAGAACTGCGATACCCATGTGATGCATGTACTGTAGAAGGAAGAAGAAAAGTACGTATATTTTTTGCAGCAGATTCACCACAAACATTTCTACGGTTATTACCTCAAGACTCGAGTTCTGTGAAGACATAAATTAGGACTCACACGGGTGACAAGTTGCAGGATTTTAAAATGATACCGAGGAGAGTTATACATTTCAAGTTCAAAACTTACGTAAACAGCACATAATAGTGCTTCTTGCTTTGGTATTCCAATTACTTGTTAAAAACGTAGGTTAAACAAGAAAGAATTACTAAAGCGACTGTTACACGAGATCCAGGGATGGTACGTATTGTACGAATGAAAATAAGAGGCAAGAGACACGATAACCTTAAAAATCTTTTTAAGAATGGTTTATGGACTCGGATAGCCAAAAGCCAAAGAATAATTTTCTCATGAGTTATTATGAGAAGTTAGTACACCGTTGGCGGCTTAAAGTGATTTTTACAGCAAATATTTTTGAAAATGAAATGTCAGGCTAACATAGGCTAAACTTAACATTAAAACAGGAAGGCAAAAACTAGAGCAGGTGGAACAGTTTACGCATCTCGGAAGTGTTTTGGACCAACACGGTCAAAGTAGTAGGGACGTAAAGAGAAGAATTGCACTAGGCAAGAGACTTTCACAAGGAGGAGGGAGTTGATGACAGGGACGTTGAATCAAGATGTTAAGAAAAAGCTCATCAAAAATTTGATATGGAGTGTAGTTATATACGGCGTTGAAACGTGGTCACTGAAACAGGACGTTAGACTTACATTGGAGGCTTTTGAAACGTGAATATGGAGAAGAATAGAGAAGGTGAAATGGACCGAAAGGAAAACAGATGAGGAAGTGCTGGGTTTGGTGGGCGAGGAGAGATGTTTGTTGGGAGAAATCAAAAGGAAATATCGGTGATTTTGAAGACTGATAGATGGGGAAGAATGTTAGGCAAAGGGGGAAAGTGTAGGAATAGGATAGGGATGTTGGACTGGATGAAGGGAAAAAGTACACAGAGGGACTTGTTGTAGAGTAGAATGTTGGGTTGTATTTTGTTAGGAGTCACAAAATATTTATTTGGTTGTTGTACCCACCCAAAACCTACCTTAACCGGTAGATTACCTAATAATAATAATTTGAAATTGGAAATATATATGTTGGCTTTTCCACGTCAGGACCTGACGATGTTATACCATAATGAAATCTAGATCGTAAATAAAGAATTTCTATGCGGAAAAGCCAAGTTGTTTATTCACAATTTCAATATGAATATTTTCCACCAAGTGACGCCAGGAACTATTTTATTTAATAATAATTTGTTTAAGAAGTCAACCGTGCGCGGAGGTTTTTATTTTGTAAATCTATTATTACTGCCAAAAAAACGATCAATGTTGTCAATTTCATATACACTAGCCATATTTCAGGTAATATAAACTCGTCACGGGTGAATATATTTGTTTGAACACCTTTCTGGAACATCAAGCATGATTATTATAGTCATTTTGACGCCTGTTGACACAATCATAAATATGATTGCCAGACCGAAAATCGGCATTCTTCACTGATTGTAGAAGGTAGTGCAAAACAAATTCGCATCGAAAGAAGTGCGGTCCCACAAACTAGCGGGAACGTTCGGGCAAAATCAAGGCAAGTTCGGATCTAATCGATATAAAAAAATATATCCTCGAGCCACCGAGGACTCCGAGGCGGCATCGCTGGGTTTGAGCAAAGGAACAATAGCGATGGCTCTTCCAGACCGCATTTAATTAAGCCTCGTTGGGAGAATCTCGTGCCGAAATCTCCGGAGAAATCCAGCTGACGACCCACCGTCCATCGATATGCTTTTGCGCAGTCTCATAAACGATAATGGAATGAGCAGTCACCTTTTAAAAAAATCGGTTGGCGCTCGCACGGACTGAACTCCCTGGTCAACCCCTTTAAATCCTCCTCCCCTTTAGGAAGGGGAGAGAGAGGGAGGGAGAGTAGGGTAGGGTCCCCTTAAGATCTTTAAAAGGCCACCGTAAACCGAGGGACCTTCCCCCCGACATGATGAGAGAGCGCACCCTCCACTTTCCACCCTTCCCGAAATTCACGCCCTCGCGCGTGATTTCTATTCCCCAGCTCCGAGAGCGAACGGAAATCGATCCTATGGAATAGATCTCGTGGAAGGGTCGTAAATACGACAGGGAAAAAACTAGGGGCGACCGCATCCATGGCGTGCCTCCTTAACTGAGGCCAGAGGAGCGGGGGCGTGGCATGCGAACGCCTTCTGCGACCTCGCACGTCAATCACGTGCTGGGAGGGGGACATGCCGAGTGGAGGCGGGGGGGGGGGAGTTGGAGGGAAGAGCAGTCAAGTCACCGCATCGCCAATAAACTTTGTCCTTACCGGATTCGACCTTCATGCGGATGGCAAGGGAATCATCACGGTGATGCTCTGAATCGGTCGGATGAAGCACCCGAAGGCAATGAAACGAATACACTTCGAAATACGTGACACCGAGATTTTATAGAACCTTTTTTCCCCTCTCAAAGATCCTTAACATAGGTAGTAGAAGGCACGCCGTAGTGAAGAAGGCACGCCGAAGTTCGGAAGAATGCAATAGAAAGTCTAAAGGGATTTTAATATTCACCTCCGATTCAAAATATTCTCTACGCCGAGTAGTTCTTCGATTAGCACATATTTTTTTAATGATTCCTCAATTTCTGATATCGTACGAGAGGAATTATGATTAAACGTGTGTGCATTTCGATAGCATCGGGCTCAACGCTGAGAACATTCATATTGAGGAATAATACAACCTTAGTATGTTCACAAAAATGTATTAAACGGTACTACCGGTTTCATTGCATAGACGACATTCAGATACCGAAAGATGTCACCGGTACGTGATGAAACCGGCAGTACCGTATTAATAAATTTTTGTGAATTTGCAAAGTTCGCCTCATTCCCCAAGATGAATGTGCATCTTAAATGAACGTTTGGGGGAGTTTCTAAAGAATTATGGAACACGCATGTTGGTCACTTGCGTATGAATGACGTCATTTAATTTTTGTGGCAATCGCATTAAGCTTTTGATGAAAATGTAGAGTGTTACTACATATTTTATTATTATTATTTTATTATTGTAAATTATTATTCTTTTAATATATGTACATATTGTTTGACCTCTGGAGATAAATGAAATATTTCTTTTGCTCTCCTGACTCCTCTGGGGGTGCATGCACCCTTTGGGATCCCGATAAGCCTTTGGCTTGTCAACAGGTTTCCCAGGGTTTAACATACCGGCAGAGTCAACTCAATACCCAAGACTCGAGCCAAAGATTCCTGAATTAGCAGTCATGCGTACTACCCCCCAGACTAACTCAGCTGGCATGTATGACCAAGCAGAGCGTGTTTCTTTATCCCTGTATTTTCTATCGGTGAATTTGTCCTTCGATCTGAAGTATCAATACAGAAACACGAGTATCCAGCTTAGATTGAAGCCCAAACCATAAAAATTTGGTAAGTGTACGTTGTTCGGCACGTTAAGCCCCTTTAAGCACTATGAGCAGGAGTAGTGACAGAGAAGCCTCAGGTGTTTGATTCATTCAAAATTTACATATTTCTTAAACCAGATATCTTACAATTTCTAAAAGAATTCAAAATGGATGACCGAGAGAACCGCCTTGACGAACGATCCTCGTTGGCTCACCATACAAAGACATTAATATGTGCATTATAGAGCTAAGGTTTATTTTTGACACTGCATTGGAAATTCATTATGTGCTTTAATCAATCTTAAAAAGATATTAGGAACCTCAGGGTCTGTCCCAAAAAAGGTAAATTATTATACCGTATTTTCAGACTAATAAGGCGTTATCCACAAAAGAGCTTATGACTCAGAGAGAGAGAAATAGTGGACAGTAATTTTTACTTGGAAGTCTTCAAAAGGCTGCGGAAAAGAGTGCAACGCGTCAAGAAGGAGATATTTGCCAATTGGAGGCTGCACCACGACAATGCCATGTCGTAACTAACCTTGATGTGACACCGCTGAACTTCTTTTTGTTCCCAAGAAGAAAAAGGAGCTTGAACGGCAACCATTTTGGAACGCCGGGTAACGTCAAAGAGGCCGTAATGAGGTTACCGTCGACGCCTCGGCTAGTCGATGCCCAACGGTGCTCATTTGAATAATTTTCATTATTTGCACTCGAATATGAAGTGAATATTTCCCATCGGATTGATTATACGGACTTACTTCTGGGACAGATTACGTCTGCACTTATAAAAGGCGTTATTTATGTCGATGAGTAGGTTATTCTTCGCGTAACTCTTCAAAATTCTTCTATGAGCACTTTTTTATGTGCTGAGGCAGAGTTTTTTTCCCGCTGGGAAGAGCGTGCTCCCCCAAACCCTGTCCGTCCCGCCCCCTCCTTCCCCGTAGCATTAAGATATCCACGTTCATTTTACGCCCAACCGTTGGGAACGTGGCGTCGTTAGTTCCTGCGCGCCGTTTACACCCGAATCTATTACATCTTGCGGGCCCTCGATGTATTTCGGCCGGCGGGAACGACCCCAGCGACCCCCGGGACCCGGTCGATTGTTGACTCGGTTGGGAATTGGCCGGGGGGAGGCTGGAATTTGGGTTGATCTGGTGCGAGGATTAACGCGAGAGTAAATATTTTGGTGTTTGCTCGTTGTAGACAAAGTTTATACGCGGTCAATACATAAATCCGAACCCGGGATACTTGGATATCGTAATTGGATTTCCTACGCTTTGTGACCACTCGATCGATGAGTTACAAATTTCAAACTAGAGACCTAAATGAGGTTTCTTTTGCAACAACTACGGAATGATTACGGTAAGAGTACCAAATTTTTATTTATATTGTCAGCAGGACTCCCTCCAGCTTGGATGTAATTTATTAAGAGTATGAGAATACGATTTTCCCGATATCCATGCTAACGTTAGAAGCTTTGTACATTGTAGTGACTAGTTAATTCGCTCTCATTTTCTACGAAAAATGCCAGTATCGGAAAGAGGTCACGCGGATTATGTGAGTTATTGGTTAATATTGACTGACGGTAACAGAAAATAATCCCAAAAAGGTCGAGAATGTTTAGAAGTAAAATGAAAAGCACATATAAGGTTTGTATAAAAAGTATCGCTCACAATATTTTCCTGGCGTATACGTAATGTGCTGAATTCAGACCGTCGGATAAGTGTGCGCATGATCGTAGATCGTATTGGTATTGATAAGACGACAGTGCATTATCAATTATCACTGGATATTTGGCAATGCGAAAGATCTGCGCTAAACTCGTCCCGAAGGTCTTGAGTGCTTGAGGCTGGAAGGTAGTCGACTGCCTGACGATGTACGACATTACGACAATTCCCCAACCTCCTTACACTACCAATTAGGCACCGGCAGACTATTATCTATTCCCAAAAGTGAAATCCTCCCTCGAAGGACACCACCATGGGACTCTAAGCAGTTTGCGCGCGTACCCTTAAGGACCTTCCAGAATCCACCTACCAGACAGCCCTCGAGTCGTGGAAAAGATGCTGGCAAAAGTGTGTCGACGCTCAAGGGATGTAATTTGAAGAATTTGAGGCATTTTAGCAATATCTGAAATATATCTATTACCGATACTAACTATGCAAAACATGTATTCATAATGTGGTCACCTTAAGTTCGTTTTCAGTAATGAAATTGTTGTGTTTATGTGAGATTTCTTAATCCTTTAAAAGTACTACGCTTAAGCGTTAACCTAGCCTAATTGACAATTAGTTGTGAGCCATGCTAAGACAGGTATATCGTTTCGGAGTTAATACATCTTATTCTGCAGACAGTTATTTTCTCACTGAAGAAGGTACATAGGTTACAAAAACAATAATATATTTCAATTTTCCTTAGCAGTATCTCTCGTTCTTAAAACAAATGCTCACATTGAGTAGCTTCAGGCGTAATGTGGTGGAAGTCGAACAGAATAAATAACTGATCGAAGCACTTTTCCACTTGATAAAATTTATTTTACGACTGGTTTAGATGTATTACATCATCATCAGGTGATGATGTAATACATCGATACCTGATGATGATGTAATACGTCGAAATCCGGTCGTAAAATAAATTTTATCAGGTGGAAAAGTGCTACGATCAGCTATTAACAAATGATCTCCACGAGAATATCCATTATGGAAAATAAATATGTAGCTTTCCGCAAAACTCTTTAAGTTCTGCTACATCATGGCTATCAACAACTCTCCCAAAGTTATGCTGAACTCTGTTAATTTTACACTCTGTTAACTTTACACAAAGGGATAGGAAGAAGTTAACAAGGGAGGCTACGTTCCTTCAGCATTTTGCAACCGTAAAAACATCCAAAATATATTCTAAGTGAACTAATGAATATTCCCTGCTTTTAATATACACATACATAGCTACTTAATTGTTTCTCACTGACGTTAATAAAGGCGAGTTCTGGACATTAGCTTCAGTGTGAACCAAAGGAAGACATTGATAAACCCATTCTTTTCTCTTCTCTGGATGAGGCTATGGATGGACATCACATCTACTTTTTATCCATTTAGTATTTCACATTTAAAATTCATTTCTTTTCTGCTGTGGTAAATTAATCTATTTCTTGTCTACCATGCTCTGGTTACATTTAAATTGAAAGCAAAATTTTGAAGACTGGGATAGAGGGGAGAATTTTAAGTGTACAAAGTAGTCTGAGGAAAATTAAATCTGTATATTGGACGAAATTCAAAAAGGCAGGAAGTGCGCAGTATGTGGTATCGAAGAATAGGTCATTGTAATGCAATGTATTAGATAATTTTTACTGCTTTATTAGGTGGAGCTTAGTTAAGTGTAACAGTTCCTTGTAATCAATACACCTATCTTAGCCCGGAAGAAAAAGCTAACGATAATAATAATTTCAGTTCATGTGGAAGACCTCTGTGTTCTTTTGGTGATTTATAAACTGATTAAAATAAATTAATTAATCAACCCCGTAGTAGGAAACTTACTAACCCCATTATCTCTGAAAAACCCGATGCCTGCACGAAAGCGGACCACGAAACCATTTTATTACATTTCATTATCTGTAAAGAAAGGATCGATGACCCCACCCCCGCCTCACCTCGCAAAGTATGAGCGTGGGTTTTTGTGGCTCTTCCTCGCGGGCGCCGGGAGCGGAGGGGCCGCCTTTGGAGCCAACTGCGCCCCCGAGTCGACTGATTCGACTGAAGGGCGATAACGAGGGCGATAATGAGGGCGTCTCTCCTCATTCGGGGCGCCGGGGGGGGGGAAGGGGGAGCACGCGGGGTTAGAGGGGAGTGGGGATTACACCGCCGAGAGGTGGAAGGGGGGGAGTGGGGTGGATAACAGACTCGACCCCCTCCCTCCCCATTGTTCCTTTCCCTACTCCGGTCTCTCAATGATTTCATCCTTTCGAGAACATCGGATTCGGAATAATGACTGCAGAAGTTGAGACTACCCGTTCATATTCGCAAAAATAATTCTCTCCTCCTTCATCTCTCTCCATTGGGATTCTTACGCCACAGTGACCGGCGATGAAGGAGCTATTTTGTCCAAAGAGAGAGTGCATAATGCAATTCCTTGCAAAAAGTTTGTTTACCTGTAAAATCGGATTCGTGCGGACCTTTCCGTGGAACACGAAAATTATGTCCTCATGAAGATGAAAACAAGGACCGATACATGCATATGCCGAGTTGCTCTGGACACATTGAAACGCCCTCCCGGGCAACCAAGACTCCAGCAGAGCGATTGGTTTACAGTAGAATGGTTAAAGAATAAAAGAAGGTGGCCCACTTGCCGATCGCTGCGATGTTAACTATTTCACGTCTCAAGTTATTTATTTATTTAATGACTTTATTGGGACGAGATTGAGACTTTATAGTCCCTTATTTCACCTAACCCGTACTCATTGATGAATATTAAAAGTACCCCAGCTGTAGGTGGAGGAAAATCCACCTAGGCGGAAATCGAACCCGCGACCTTTATGTTAGCAGGTGGGGACGTTACCCCGCCGCCACCGGGACCGGCAACTTATAAGAGAGAGAGAGAGACATAGAAGAAATTCTCTCGGTCTCTCGTTTCATTTCAGGCCGTCGATTAATTTCAAATTATTCGTGAGAAAGAGATCGAGGTCGAGAGAAAAGATCATTTTTTTAGAAGCAGAAAATACTATTAAAAAATCTCGCTCCCTAAATCTGCCTGCATTTACACAGGTGCATAGTTTAGGCCTTGCGGCGCTTGGACCTGATCCCCAATCTCATCGCCACCCACCCAAGAGTAAAATAAAATCACGAGGTAGAAACGGACGTATCTGGATGAATCTTGTCCGTCTACCGAGATGTCCTCGCTGAAGACACCGAAGCTAGGGACGCGATGGAAACTTTTTTTTCAAACGGGGAAAATTGTCCATGGCCGCGAGATCAAGGCGCAAAAACGGAAAAAGTTTAGCCGCGGAGGAATGGGGCAGGAAAGTAGAACGCGACTCGGAGGGTGGTGGTGGTTGACGGCCGTGGTGATGTGAGGAGCAAAAAGGAGCCTGCCTCGGTCGTCGCAATCCTCCACCACCCTCCTCCTCCTTGAGTGCCCTCCGCCATCTTCTCCTTCTTCTAACGTTACATTATGCGCAGGATGCGGATCACTCGTCGCGCCGTGAGCAGTGATTACTCGCGCGCAATCCCCTTCCCATTCGACGGGGAGCCTCGCATCCGATCGCCCCCACGAGTGCTGCACTCCTCACGAGAGGTCTTTTAGATGGAGAACGGCGCCTCCCCTCCATCCCTCCCTCCCTTTCGCTACTTGCGAGGGATAAAGAGCGGGGAGGAGGCCTCGGGAATATGGAACGAAGCAACTCCTTTCCCCCGGGACACGTGGACACATTTCTATTTTTTTCATCTAAAATCGATGCATAATGTCATATAAAAATCAAATAACATCTAGTGATCACGTAAACTCGAATAATTCTTTCAGATAAATAACTAATTAACTGTAACCGAGTCTGTCGAGGGAGGGAGAGGAGTGGTTTAGTAATTAGGTTGTGTTTCGGCTACTGAACAAGGGGGGCAGTACAAATCCGCGTAATTCTGGACGCAGCTGTCGTAGCTTTTAACCCAAGGTGAGCGATTTTTCGATGATATCCTCTGGAGGAACCGCAGGTGGCACAGGAAAAGGAAATGACTCTATCCCTATCCCGAAGTGTGATTGAACCGACACACACATCCAAACAACCCTCCGTTTGATTATTGTGGTTTGGTTCCGGTTTCTATCGAATGAGCGGTGGATGTTTTGAATGGGTTATCTTAGAGGATGAATACTACGACCACGAGAGACACCCCACGGTTTTTTTTTTAACGCTCATTATTCTAGACGCGTCAAAAAAGTAAAATGGACTTTGCGTAATATATTCAAGAAAAATTGTTGAAAAAAGTCCTAGCTTGTTCATTCGATCTTCGATGAAAAATTTATTTCACTTACTTATGGGAGACATTATGATTGTACAACCTGAATGTTGGTGAGTTGGTGCATCAATGGAATGTGTAATTTGATGCTGGAAAGTCAAAGAGTAGCAATCAGACATTTTCAGAACAATATCTATTAAAACCAGCCCCAAAGCGAATGAAAGCCACCAAGAAAGAAGTACGAGTCCAGTTACTTTCCCATTGTCATCTACTTTTTTTTAGCAAAGTTCTCCGATTTTCCTGAGGTCGACAATTGGACCATTAGGTCAGGAACTATCTGTCTCCATCCCCGAATACCCAGGGGAATTTGTCAGAAATATGTGGACATTAGGCAAATGCCAAGTAAAGGAGAAAGGAGTCTCTCTTAAATATCTTGGTATCACGCTTACGTGAAAGTTTAGAGGAGCACTTGAAGGGAAAAACATTCGTTTGATTTGACCCGTATCTCCCCTATTCATCCTCTAACCTTACCCCAAGGTCGAGTACAGCCTCCGTGTCTTTACAGGAACGTCTACCGCGACTCTAGAAGGGAAAATGCAATCGGACGGGCGTCGTTGTTTCGACCGTCGATGCGGAGGATGAATCAAGGGGAGGGAGGGAAAGGGGAGTGGGAAGATGGGGGAGAGGAACGAAGCCGAGACGACATTACGAGAAAGGTGGGTTGGGAAGGGTCAGGAGATACGCCTATTTCCCGTTCCAGGGTTCGACTCACTCCGTCCCGCGGAGGCGGAAACAAAATCGAGATGCCGCTGCCCGCGTTCGTCATTTCACTCGCATACGAGGTCGGTCCAATAAATACGCGAACTGAGACCGTAA
The DNA here is from genome assembly GCF_022747635.1 of Hetaerina americana. Classification (NCBI taxonomy): domain Eukaryota; kingdom Metazoa; phylum Arthropoda; class Insecta; order Odonata; family Calopterygidae; genus Hetaerina; species Hetaerina americana. Next base: position 8,902,868 of record NW_027287095.1, read on the forward strand.
AAAAACTTTATTTTGCAAAGTTTAGTCAATATCGATGCTGTCCCCTTCAAAGCGCTCTCCATTTGTTATTGTGCACTTATTCCATCTTCTTTTCCACTGTTTAAAGCACCCTTGGAAGTCCTCGGCAGTTAGGCTTTTCAGTTTTCTCGTCGTTTCTTGCTTTACTGTGTCCACATCTTCCCGGTGATGTCCATCACCACATTTTTGCATTTTGGGAATAGGAAAAAGTCACAGGGGACGAGATATAGCGATTAAGGGGGATAAGCAAGGATGGTGATTGAATTTTTTGCCTGAAAATAGCGAAAAATCAATGCTGAATATCCAGGTGCATTGTCATGGTGAAGGATCCATCCATCATGTTCTGTTAAAATAGTGTGTGCTGTTGATTTTCCTAAATTCAGTTCATCAGCTACCATTCGGACAGTTTTTCGGCGATCGGTAAGGACAAGGGACCGCACACGATCAATGTTGCCCTCATCAGAGGTGGTTGAAGGCCGCCCTGGCCTTGAATCATCTCTGGCGTTTGGTCGGCCATCTTTGAAACGCTTAATCCACTTGAGAACGGATGTTTTCTTCAGCGCATTACCACCGTAAACAGCTGTCAACATTTCAGTTTGTTATTGATAACTTTTACCGCACTTCACCAAAAAACTTGATGTTGATTCATTGATCCGTGATTGCGTCAATTTCCATTTTCGACAAACGGTAAAAACAAGGACAACTGAAACTAACATAACTGGCACCCCACGTAAAGGCAACGATCCGCCAAGCACAGACGGCTTATTGGGTCTCAGGCAACCAGCACCGCTAGTGGGCGGGGCTATAGTCCGAATCATGGTCACCATATTGCACCCGTTCGCGTATTTATTGGGCAGACTACGTCTTGCACAAGGCACTGTTTTCATCAATCTTGAGAAAAGTTACTTATTCCCATGAGAATTTACTGGTATTAACTTCTAGGAACTTGCTTTTTACGCCGCCGCGTCGATTGGTCATTGCGGCAAAGATAAAGGAATCTAAAGTGGGCTTTACAAGGAGCTGCTTTTGATTCTAGCCCCTGGCTTATTTTGACGCCATCCTTTCGCTCTTCCAGATGGAATTCCTGGCTGAACAACTCACTAGCAGCGAACCATTAGGTTAAGGGTTCGTACGTAGTAGGAAGTCGTGACGTACATTTTGGAGGATATTTTGTGAGGGTTACACTCTCGAGTGCCACGGCGTCACGATGATGAATTTGCAGTCACGGTTGCGCTTTTTGCAAGAGTTCTTCAACCTTCGGTAGGCGATATTGAGATGAGAAAAGAGAAAATAGAAAGGAGAGTTTGTTTACGGAAATTGATAGGCGGGAGATTAGCTCAGGGAAATTCGAGAAGTCTATTGGAGGAACTAACATTCGAGGTTTTTTAAAGTATCGATATGTGGGCGAATAGAATACATTTGAAAGAAGAAACATCAACTTATTCAAACGAAGGCCACTCTTGATACGACCTGCTTTTACATTCCGGACGTGCATTCCATCACTCTCCGATGTTTAAATTCAGGGAGCTACTATAATTTTGTGGAGTTACACTATTAGAGTTCCAGCCTGCCTTATTCGTAACCGCTGGTCAATTTTCTGCACGCAGTCAATGTCATCGCTCACGTGTGTGACGTGCCAAACTATTCAACATTCGTCAGCTGTTTTTTGCCACAACCCTGACACGAAGTTTTATTTGAAGCTGTTGCTAAAAATCATCCAGCCATTCGTTTGACGGGAGCGATAAAGCTAATGCATCCGCCGGCTGCACATCTCACCCCCCGCTTCCCCCTCTCAGTAAAAACCTCCCCACCGCCCCCCGTTCCGAGCCGCCGATAAAGAGACGGCGGCGAACCTCTCCGCTGCCATTATCTCTGCGGCAATGGCGCCGCTCTTGAGTGCTGGGAAACATATCTTTCCCACAGATTCCTTCCTCAGGGTGTCCACAGTTTTCCGCTTTTGTATTCCCTTAACCGTTCCAGGCATTCCAGGGCCGATATTACATTCATTTCCCAGCTGGTAGAAAGGTAGAATCTTGAAGGTGGAAATTCAATATTTCATCAGACACAATTTTTATTTGTGCGTCGTTTCATTGTAAACTTCCAAGAATACATTCTAAGGAATTTTGCATTAAAGTTATTTAGCGCATTTATTTTAGAGTCAGTTGCATACAATGAATGACTCAAGAAAATCGCAATTGTTTCGAGCTAATATTCACGTGGTCTCATAGCAGCACAAGAGGAAAACGCGACAGATACACAGCTTTCGTCAATTACACTTCGAGGGAGGTTTCTCGACGAGTTGTAAAGAATTCATGATGTTATTTAATAAGAATTCATTAATGTTCAATTACTAAAAAACAAAATGAACTCTCCATAGAGAACAACATGAAAACGGGAGATATCAAATTGCCAAAAGATTACCCGGAGAGAATTTAAATATCGCCTTGTATCAAACATTATTTTCTTTGGGAGGAGAGTGAAAGACCAAGTCCAAAATCACTTTGAGTACGTCAATTCAGATCAGTCAGTTCCTCCTCGGTCCTCCTCCAGAGTCCCTTCATGTCATTACGAAGATAACCGCTGAACATGACTTCAAATGATCATTTATTCAATGATTTAACGTCGTTCCTCACTGTGCTGAAGTTTTCCAAGTGCACCTCGATAATTACCACATGGGAAAGAGCTTCAAAAGCGCTGATTCATTCACATCCCATACCTTTGAACGACTTTACGGGTTAATACTATTAAGAAAACACTCGCAAAAACATTGATATGGAGCGTACGGCGCGGAAACGTGGTCATTGAAGCAGGAGGATAAACGTAGACTGGAGGCTTTTGAAATGTGGGTGTGGAGAAGAATGTAGAAGTTGAAATGGACCGAGAAAACAAATGAGGAAGTACTTGGTATGGTGGGCGAAGAGTGGGGTTTGTTGGGAGAAATCCTGTGGAGACAGGAAAAGTGGCTGAAGGGGGTATTGACCGGCAGTGGGATGTTAAAGACTGTGATTGAGGGGAGAATGTTGGGCAAACGAGGAAAGGGAAGGAACAGGATAGGGATGTTGGACGGGATGAAGGGAGGAAGAAAGTACTCAGAGATGAAGAGGGACCTGATGTAGAGTAGGATGCTGGATTTTGTGTTTTGTTGGGAGTAACAAATTATATATTTGGTAGTTGCCATCCGAAAACCTACCTTAACCGGTAGATTACCCAATAAAAATAACTACTGGCGGTAAGAAAACCAGTGGCGATATTCCGGTAACGCACCAAGTGCCCTCGTGCCATCAATTCAACCTTCAATGTGCGATTCAGACACAGGTTGAGGCTAAAGCCGTTTTTAGCTTAAGTAAGAACAAACTAGGAGCAAGTGTAGAAAAATGTTTCTTTTCCGTCATCCAGCAGCAATATTATTGTCACACTTTCATGGACGCCGCTCCCACTGTCTTTCCAAAAGTAAGCACCGTAAGATGTTTATTGGGTAAACTTTGTTTATGCGCGCGCGCTCGCGCCACATGGCTTCCGTCGACTCTCGCATCCGAGCGGGGTAAGTTCCTCTCTCTCCATCCCCGCACCCCATCCCTCATCCCCTAGCTCCTTGGACCTCTTGTCCACACAAAAGTACTTGTTCAGGGTAGTTTTTCAGCTTAATACCTCCGAATGTATCCCAAAACATTAAGTACAAGTACTAAAACTTAGTGAAATCCTTTACGCATAATGGGAGTAACATTCATTTTTTGTCAAAGAAAACCAACCACGTAACCGCTTGATTGATCTACATCTACACAAAACCCCGAAATCCGTCGCAAGGGTGAGTGGCGGGGGTTGTCGGGTCGCCAGCCGTGCATGCACAATCACAATCGTGACACCTTTACGAAAATATCAGTACGATAATGCACTCGTACAAAGTTAATCACACGAAAGAAGGTGCTTACATGCAAGAATATTCAATTACGGGATATAGTCCAATCAATTTGATAGGAGAAAGTAGAGCCTCGCATCGTCCGGTGATGCATAAAATACACGCATCGAAGGAGAAAGGGGTGGTATTTCCTCTCGCTTGCAATTTCCCCGGAAGATCAGGAGGCATACGGCTCGGGTGAAGCTGAGGGTGCCCATAGGCGGCGCTCGGAACGGAATCGGGCCCATATGGCCAGCAGGCAAGCGCCGTGCCATTTTAGGGCAAGGATCCGCTTCATAGCCTCCATAGCCCTAACAGTTAAGCGTGATTCATTTTTAGCACTGACTTAGTTCAGGTCTTATCTGCTCTCAGACAAAATTAAACATACCACATAGCATGGCCGTTATTGTGGGTCATTATGGCGGCGATATTCTAGCTCAAACAAACTAACCAGTGAAGCCCGTTTCCTGTAACACGAATAAAAGCCTAATGGGTGATTTCAAGGGTACTGTGATTGTAAGCACGTTTTTAACCCGGCACGGAGATATTATACAGTTTTGTCGAAGTTAAATATTAAGTGGCAAGGTTCATTATCTAGCCTATGCTGCCGAAAATGTTGTTTATTATATATATATATATATATATATATATATATATATATATATATATATATAACATTTGGATGGCACAATAGAACACAAATAAAATAGATAACACTTAAAAGAACACTCTCATTTTAGATTGTTTGAGTTTTCGGCCTTCTTCGAGTAGTAGTAGTGTTTAGGGGAGGCGACCGACAGCTGAGGTCATTTGCGCCATAGGGGATGGACAGGAAAGGAAGAAGGGTGGAGAGAAACCTGGCGTCGGCATTAGCCTACTCTTTACGAAAGGCGCCAAGGGGTCCGCTGTTCAACGTCCCATCCGACGGACGGCGTACTCACTCAAAGTGCCCTCCACAAAGCACCTCAAGTAGGGATCGAGAGACCTTTGAAAAATAATAAACACCGCCGGAATTTGAACCCGCGCCCTCAGGGTGCGAAGCCATTACGTTAGCCTCCGCACCATGTCAGCATAGTTGCCTTCTTCGAGGCCGAAAGCTCAATCTACAATGTGAGTGTCCTTTTAAGTGTTATCTATTGTGTCGACCGAATGTTATATTGTCTTGTGAGTGCTTCAACATCATCGATATATATATATGAGTCTCTCTTGAAGAAGGCCTCTGAGAGGGCCGAAAGCTCGAACAATTATCCGTGTGAGTGTCCTTTTAAATGTTGCTATTCTATTCTATTTGTGTTATATTGTGTCAGCCCATTATTATATATATATATATATATATATATATATATATATATATATATAAAATTATATTCCGAAATAGGTTATTTTGAAGATTTTACTTTTGAATTCGATATTCAAGCATCATCGAAGAGGATGACGAATCGGCACTAAAATCTCCACCAAATTCACGCAAGCAGGAGCTTTCAGGATTCCTGTTCACGGACGCCCCCTGGGTGGATGAACAGGAAATGCTTTAAGGTTCCCCTAGAGCGAATGGAAACCAGAACAAGTTCATGGCATGTAGATTTTATGCCCGTGCATTCCATGACGCTCATACAGGTATTTGCCAAGCATCTGCAATTTTATAACTAGCTTTTTTTTAATTTCACTTCTCTATCCCCGTCCTTGCGAATTCTTTTTTTTCCAGTTGGCAACTTCTCCCGGATTAACATAAACATCGTGTCTCAGCAGCAACGCAAGGGATAAACCCGACGTAAACATAGTCATGAAAACACCGAATAATTGGTGAGTCCCATCTCTGGGCGACGAAAAATTATACCGATTGACTGGCTGACAAAGTAGGTTTGGTAAGTTCGAGAATCAAAATCACATCAAACTCCCGCCTCATGAAAAACTGCGTAGATCTTAAGAGTGAATGGAGAAATGACCAGCTTGATAACGATCTAAAGTTAGCGAGAAACCACTTCCCGCTCGGACCACCGGGCCCTGGTTCGAATTCCGGAGGTGGAGGAAATTTTTAGTGGTATCCCGAGCCCTACTTCAGGTGCTTTGTGGAGAGAACTTTGAGCGAGTACACCGTACGTCGGATGGAACGTTAAGCTGCTGACCCCTTGGCGCCTTTCGATAAGATTAGACTTCCGAAGCCAGGGTTTCTCCGTACCCTTCATCCTCTCCTGTCTTTCTCTAATGGCGCAAATTACCTCGGCTGTCAGCTGCCTCCCCTAAACACTACTACTGCTCGGACTGGTGCTGTCAAGGTAATACCTTGACAACCAAAAATTACTGAAATAATTTTTATTTTGCATGAAAGAGTAAAATGGTATATTAAGATAAAATTAAAATCATGCATTCTTTTAGAGCATGGATATGAATTCATATGACCTTTCATGAAACTACTGCTATAAACCTAAGTGTACGTAGCACCTCATAACATGTCTAGAATTGTTATATATAATACACTTCATGGAATTTTGGTTAAATCAAACTCCGGTAGCTTCGAGGAAGATGGGGAAGAGAGCACGCGGGAGGGGTGGCGAGCTAAAGGAAAGGGATCAAGAAGGGGCCACCCGCATCCGGTGACCCGTCCCTCAAGCACTAAATACGACGACGACAGCCTGCAGCGTGGATACAAACAAAGTTCGACAGTTATCCAGAAGGGAGCTTTCAATATGTTTTATGTGCGTGAGAGAGATATCTGTTTATGTCTGGGCTGCGGCCACGTTATTCCTGGAAAGGTGGGAAAGTGCGTCCCATCACCCTTGTGATAAGGCTCCACACTATTATGTTTGTGTTTTGACTCATCGGGTGAGAATTTGTGCACTTGCTGGAGAGCGTTATTGCTTAGCATAAAGGCATCGTGCTTTGCTTGTTACTGCCGCTGATTTTATTGGTCTCTTGCCACTTACCAAATGTAGACAAAGTCACAATTGAAATATTGAAGACATTGAACTTACAAGTCAGGACTAGATTAAGCGTTGCTTAGACATGAGGTATATTCGCAGGTGAATGAGTGTATTGGTTGATAGTATATGTATCTGCATGTGTGTGAGTTATAAAGGATTTTGCATGAATATATACGATTTTATTTATGTAGATTGGCATGAATTTGTGGGTTTTGTATGCGGTTTTATTCTAAATTACGGGTGGCGACCTAACACCCCCCACCACACGCCCTTACGGCGGCTTACGGGGTACTATGTGGATGTAGATGTACCAATGTACATCTACACCGGTCATCTTCTAGTACCTTAATACTCAAAGAATATCTCAAAATGAAAATACCACCCAGAGTGGTTCGAATGCCTTACTGATACACTTTGAAGCAGTTAAAAAAAATTGTCACTAATCCCAAAAACGGATTCATTATCTTCCGTTCCGATTGAAATTCCGCCAAATATTCATTCGTATGCACACTAACGAAAATGTCCTATTTTTTAAAAACAGAAAATGATAGTTCTCCTAAGTAAATGTTCAACGATTATTTGCGATCGATTTATTTAAATATTTAAACAAACTAATAATATTTAAGCATCTAATAGTCTTAGTGCATCCGTCTCCACAGCAAAATTTGAAGTGGATGAGTTTCCCTGGTAGAAGGAGCAATGGGTATTTGACATCGATGCAGTAGAGAAACGACTGGAATGAATCTCCAAAGTTCGGCAAGAAGAAAAGAATACATATATAGAGAGTATACGATACCATAAACAAAGTAATCAACCCGAAGGTCGGTTTGGTAGGTAATGGTAGTGTTCACCCAGTACTAAGCCCGACGGCGCATGAAATTCAAACAGGGTAATAAAGAGGGCCAGTTCCTTTCCCTTTTCCAGGAAGTCTTGATACTCGAAAAAATCACATAGCTTGGGTGGAGTCGCAGGTGCCCAGAGAGGCTTGCCCGGGAATCCGGTCTGTAGTCCCTCCGGTCAGTAGTCCAACGTTCTACTCCTGGACTACCGCGACACACACATACACAAACACACACACACACATATTGAAATGTAATGAAATAATTGACTTTGTAATTCCACACACTTTATTTAAAAAACACGACCCAGGTTTCGACGTTCGAACGTCGAAACCTGGGTCGTGTTTTTTAAATAAAGTGTGTGGAATTACAAAGTCAATTATTTCATTACATTTCAATATGTTATGCAAATTCCACAAAGTTACGCCTGAGGCAACGAATTTCAAAAAAACACACACACATATTCGGGGAGGTTTTCTTTGAGATTAAGAAATGGATTTCCTTTGTCGGACTGCAATTGGCAGAACATAAAACCGAAGCGCCCCTTGTTTCCAGCAGAGAGCGGGCCGAGAAAGTGACTCTTTACGGTGATACCGAGATCACATCGCGGTCGTTCATTCGATATCTTGGTGTGACCCTGGATACCAGGCTAAATTTTAAGGAGCAGGTGGTGCAAGTCAGCGGCAAAGCCCCTGTAGTGGCGACCACACTGCAACGGCCTATGCCCAATGTTGGTGGCCCCAAGCAGAAAAGAAGACAAGTGCCGGCATCAGTTACTACCTCAGTGCTCACCTATGGTATACCCATATGGGTTGATGCACTGCTGAGGAAGGGGTATCGCAGGAAGGTAGCAGCGCCCTACCGGATTAGTGCTTTGCGGGAGGCAAGCGCTTTCCGGACAGTTTCCGAGGACGCCATTAACGTGATTTCGGGTATGGTAGCAGTGGAGCTCCTGGCGAAGGAGAGGAAGAAGTGGTATCAGCGGGAGAATTCGGTTGAGACCAGGAAAGAAGTGAGAGAAGACAGTGTTAAGGAGTGGCAGAGATTGTGGGACACGCCAACGAAGGGAAGATGGACACACCGGCTAATCCCAAACGTGGCGAAATGGGTAAACCGGTCCCACGGGGAGCTCAGCTACTACCTCACTAAGTGCTATCGGGTCATGGGTGTTTTCGGGCGTATCTGCATAAATACAAACATGAGGATCCACCGTACTGCCCAACGTGCCCAAGAGTTGAGAAGAATGCTGAACACGTGATTTTTGAGTGTCCACGGTTCAGTGCATCGCGCGACGCCCTGGTATTAAGGGTACGCACTCAACTGACGCCGGAGAACCTGGCGGAGCATATGCTGTCGTCGGAGGCGACCTGGAGCGTGATTTGCGACTTCATTATCGCCATCATGAAGGAGCTGCGCCGAGCAGAGCGCGCAAGGAGCGCAACAATGGAAGTGGAAGAATAGGCATAGAGGAAAAGCTACGGCTAATGGTCTCTCCCGCGAAGTAATAAGCCACCAGCAGTACCGCGGGAGAAAATCAAGACCACAGGGGAAGAGACGAGGGGTTTTAGTCGGTGGGAGTCCGACACGAGGGACAGGAAGGTTTCCTGTCTATCAGTGCATAATGCATTTCCCCTGAACTCTTAAAAAAAACACAAACACAGATATATATATATATATATATATATATATATATATGTATGAGATGAGAACATTGAGAATTGAGTACCGGAAATCTTAAGGATTGAAGGCTACATGACCGGAATGCTTTAACATAATGACGGTGTTTGTGGCCTTTGACAAAGATAACTACCTAAAAATTTAATTGAGGTTAATGGCTTTAATGAAATAATTGAAAAGATTTTATCATTTGATGCCTCCATAAGCAATATATTGTGAACTTAGCTTCCCAAATCAGTACATCTACAAGCGACCGAGCTGTAATAGGTACGAACTCCCCCAGGAAAAATTATTCCAAGTGAGATATTATCCATTCAGCTCGTAGATTATAGCAATCGAATAAGGAAACATTCTCAGTCATTTCTCTTGCCATTGTCCACACTAAGATTGTGCCCCTCTGGCGAATCGCCCGCCGTCAGAGTTTATTCCGCAAGTGTACTCAGGCGTAATTTGCTGCAATTCGAAATTGCACTTCTCTCATGGTGCTCTTTCCGTGGCCTTAATGCAAATCCTAATTATTATGGAGTGAATCTCACCCTCGGTGTCGACTATTGGGATTCATTTGCTAGCAGTACGTGAGCACAATGCTACCAGCAGACGCTACAAATCGGCTCGTGAGGAATTATTCGCTTTTCCATCTGCTTCCATTCCATTACTATTCTTCGCGGAACACTCTTATTCAACTTAAGATTCTGGCATCGAAATCGTGTTTGACTGCTTTCAATTTTCAAGGTATCCCATTTTTTATGGCACCTTAGTATTATGGGCTCAAGGACGGCCATAAATTTACGCCCATTGAAAAGGTTAGCCATATTTGTCAAGATTATACCGCACCATAAATGTTTGACCCACTATATTGATAGTTTATGGTAAGAAATATGCACAATACAAGAGCTACGAGTAGAGTTACCCAATAGCAGACGTAAATCGTAACTTTCCTATGACTTCAAAAAAAAAACAAGTTAAAAACCCCAAAAAAAATGAGGCACAGAGACCTTTTCATCTTCTGCCTTATTCTTTAAAGAACACTTCAGTAAAAAAAAATTTTATCCCAACAATAGCCAAAGCAATGAAATGAGTCAGTTTTGCACGAAGTTGGTCTTCGTTTGGAGGTGAGCTCTGCCCTCACTTAACAAACGAACCACCGCGTTGAGTATTACGGTGTTTGTGGTTTAATTGTGCTCTGGGGCAACACATCATTGTTCCCTTAAATTAACAAATTCACTGCCATCAAGAATAAAATTTCTGTATCAAAAAAGAACGACATTAGGAGTAAAGTTTAGAGTCATAATTGGACGTGAGATTTTGCCTCAGACGAAATCTTTCCCGTTTTGAAGATAGAAAATCACTCAGCGAATAGCTTCAGGTGTGCAGCTCAATGAATATAAGAGACCAACTGTGAAAAATGCCCTTAACGGCGGTAAACATTGCAGAATATACTCGCGACGATACAGTAATTTGAGAGAAAGAAATATTTCGCGAAATAATCTCCAATGACGACATCGCCCGAGTCATAACATAGATGTATCAACTTTCTCGAACGCAATACATTTCCCACCAGTTTTAGATCTGACAAATTACACAACTTTGCTTCTCAACATTTTTTCTTCGCTGCTTCCTAATCATTCCTCCCTGGAGGACCATGGCGCTCCCCGCCAGCCGCGAATTAATACCCTCGGAAGAAATTCGCCGCCCGGAATTACGAGGCACCGCGTTCCCCGCCAAAGCCTTCTTAAAACTTTTCCCGAAATTTCAATTACGTGTTCTCATCTTATAATGTCCCTGCGAGAAAAACTCCCCTCAAGCGAAAGGAATCTTGATATGCTTTGCGACCGTAAAATACATCGAAGGCCTAGCAAAACATGCTCAGCAGATGAAAAGGGAATTTCAGCAGGGAGCCAGCGAGGTAACCAGAGCTCAAATATGATTAAGAATCCCCGGACATTTCGGAAACGTTCAAGTCTTATAAGGATTAAGTTCCCCCTTAACTTCTAACAAAGGTTAACATCTCATACCTTAATTTCTACAAACATTGAAGAATGTCTTTTTTCAAAAAGTTTCCATATATACTAACCACGGCGCATTATTTTACCCTATTTTTCCAAACATCAATGTCACTTGAAGAATGTAGCATTGAATTTAACCAAAACATGATTTTCAAGCATATATCACAGGATTAAAATTTTGTTTCTGATCACTCGCTGACACAATTCATCCGATACCTCTCTCGAAATAATCTTGCGGCAACAGAAATATCTCCTCCAAAGCTTATTGACATCTATCATAATGTTCCGCCCGTAAACTATGCCATGTTTCTGGAATCGAAGCCCAAAGTGAAAGTAAAGCTAAAGAGGCCGATGGAATCTCAATTATTCGTGCGATTGAAGAGGTATTTCTGTTAAAATTTTTCTAATATATCCATTACCCTACGTATTCGTACACCTTGGAGTAGGTAGCTTTATTAATCGTTGAAAAAATTGAACAGACTTCTGTCATGGCCTCCCAGTTGCTAATTTAACTTGATTTCCAATTATATCGAATCTTTTCCATTCATTAGTTTCAAACTCAAGGTTTAATGCCATCCATACTTCTCAATAGGATCGAATAAGAATATGTTTGTTTGACGCCCAAGTTTCTCCTTCAATGGTTTTATTGTCACTTAGGAAAACCGTGGTAGGCGTTGCTGTGCATAACTCAAAATTTTCAGTTAAATTCTATTTCTTTCTATACATGTGCACCTGTTCGTGGCATGTCAACCGTAGGTGAAGAACTTAAGGGTAAATATTTCTAAGATCTGAGAGTTCAAATTTGATTACACTTTCCTCCGGTGAAGGGGGAGGGGTTGTGATTTCTCCAGTCTCGGGCTCAAAATGGGTGATATCGAAAGAGTGTAAAATAAACTAGTCAATTAAGTATACGACCGCGAAGTGACGGAGAAGTCGCTGGGTGGACTCGGTAGGAGAGCCACCTGGTCACACGAACGGCCAGTGCATCTTTAATCATTGATATCATTGCTTTCCCATACGACACTTAATTGAACTTCAGCTTCTAGCCATTATGACGATCACTCCAAAAACGCGAGAGTCAAACGGATTCAGTAAAATTGTTGTCAGAAGCACTGCTGCAAAACCCAGCCAATTTCAAGTGAAAGACCGCGGAAATTACTTTTGCCAAATCATTCGCACGGAGCAAGCAACCAACCAGGAATAAGCAACGGTGAGAGAAAAACGATCGAGAGCATAGGTAGCCAATAAAATACAAGAGATTCTCGAACTCTGCTACTTTAATTAGTAGCAGCGTTTCGTCTCAAGGAGAAAAATGTCCCATATACGTACACGTATTAATGTTTTCAAAGCTACTTCGTTGATCGAATGTAAGAACCGGTGTTTTCATTAATTAATTCGCTGACTAAAATTGCGAGGCCTGCATTTTCCTATTCAATCCCGGGCCGATTTGTCTAATCCGACTAAGTGTCGCGGGCGAAACTAATATTTTAGCATGGTTCCGCGACATCTTAGAACCTAGACCACCAACACAAGATATTGCAATACCCCAAGAGGGAAATAGAGTGTCCCGAAGATCAATGAAATCATGCATTATCTATAATTTATTGAGTTTAAAGCAGCAGCTTTACCTCTACCATTTTAATCTTCTGATGTCATCTTTAATGAAGTATTAACTCTATACACGCAACCCATTTATTTAAATAATGGACCTAGTAATACATTTTCCTTATTTAAACATGATCAATGTTGAATTTCATAATTTAGCGTGTGCATAATTTCTTGACTAAGATTAAGTAAGACTAAAAAAAATCATGTCGTGTAAAAAAAATTAAATGTTTGAACTTATTTTATCTGCGTATACGGCGATTGGTTACATTTTCTCCAGGATAGCTTTCTTCGTTAGATCCAAATTTCACCGAATGGTATTTTTCCTCTGACCTTTTTCCTTCACATTCACTTTCGACGAACCTTTCCCCAATTTAGTACCCGGTGATGGAGCGAAAAAAATAATGACAGCGTCCCTTTCCATCTCCAAGGTCGGGAAAAAACACACAGCTTCGGAAAGGGCTTCAAGGCCAGGGGCCGACACCATCTGATCCCGAAATTCTCATCATTCATCGCCAGCCAGGGATTTTTTGTCCATCGCCACCGCGTCAGTGCTTTTGAGAAAGCGCATATTCTGGCAGAGATATTTTAATGTCAGCAAAACTTTGAGCGCCAATTTCACCGATGACATTTAAGGAACTCCGAAGCGTATTAAAACTGTAGAAACTATAGAGGTAGATAGTAATCGCCCAAAGGCGATGATAACATGTTGCATTAAGGTCCCAAAAGGGAAGCGAGGAATCCCGAGTCTCTCATGGCCTGTAAAAATCCATGAACGGCCTAAAGGGGAAAATCCAAAGCAAAGATCAGGACCACAATCGCTTTTAAGGCAAACTGGAGATAACGCAGAATACCCTCACTGGCACTTATGAAATAAAAAAACCCATATGATGGGTATGGGGAGATGGGGGAGGGTACGATGGACTACTGATCTGAGGACCCAGTTTCAAGTCTTGTTGACACACCTAAGCACCCTCAACTCCTCCGGTTACCAGATATTTTTGGCAATCACGATACAGGGGAAGGAACTGGCCCCTCTACCCTGATGAGTGAATTTCACAGGCCATTGGGCTTAGTATTGGGTGAACTCCGCCATCGCCTAACAAACCGACCTTTGGGTTGATTGATGTTGTTAGAGTTATTTTGTGTTGATTTAAGTGCCTCCTAATTATAATTTAAGTATTTTTCACGTTAAGAGTAGAGAACTTATGAAAGATTTGTTACCTTTTATCCCGTAAAAACATTAACCATCTCAGAGCTCACAAATTAACAATTTCAGAGATTAAAAATTATTCGCTTTGACCGGAATTCGAACCTAGATCCCTCGAATCCCGGTCGAGTGCTTTAGCCAGTTAAGCTATCGATGCGTCAATTTAAACCTTGAAATTTTTGGGGCTTTGATGAAACAAAATGTTGAGACGAAATACCGTACATACAATGTCACAGGCATTCGTAGTCGTGCGCGACACGCCACAGTCCACGAGGTTAAAGCCAACTTTAAACACTGAGGGTGAAACCTTTGACAAATTCCAAGAAACTGAATGAAGCGCAGAAACCAAGGGGAATTATTTCTATTACTCTCTGAAATTGTGACATTGTAATACATATTAGTGGATGACTCCGTCAAAAGTTACTGTTGCGACATCTCCCGCAGTTTCTTGGAATCTCAGAGCTCATTTAATTTTTTCGAATCAGGGCCGCTAAATAGGAAATCAGAGGGACGAACACTTGGCAGTCGTTACGGTAACGCGGGATTCAAAATAAGGGAAACTCGTATGAAATATCTGTGGAGTTACATGAACGGCACTTGGTCTCATTTACTGAGCAAAGAGCAAATACTGTATAATAGGGTGCTTATATCGCAATAATTAGTCCTTACTTGAAATACTAGCAGTTCAATTCAAGCTACCAAATGATAAAATGCCAGCAGATACTAAAAGATCACTAACAATCCTTGACGGCAGGGGGTCACCTCCCAGCAGGGGGTTATTTTCCCCCGTGGTGGCCTGCAAGGTAAAACGCGAATGAATGCTTTACAGTTTTGCCTTGCCTTCCCTTGCCTACCTTGCCTCCAGAAGGGCATAGACATGTTATGAGCACCTTATGAGTTTGTTCACAAAATAAGTTGGATATATATTGAAGTATTTATTCGGGTCTCAATGAAGCCTTTGCTGTAATATCGTGCACATGTGCTCATATTTTTTAAAAATAAAACCTATAGTTTAAATGAATTTGTAATACTCCTAATTCAATATGATGCTATTGACATCTATCATTTATCAATATATTCGACTTGGATTGTTAGCTGAGTGTTGGAAAATGCCGTCCTACTAAAATACAACGGCTTCGAATCACATTTACCACATCTAAACGTGCATTATTTTGGACGTCATCATAAAGGTGTGTGGCAGGCCAGTGCTAGGTCACTAGTCATCGAATTAAACGGTGATTTTACCATGCAGGAATGCTGGGTAACTTTTAATTTCATTAGTTGCCGAGTGGAATATTATATGTTGTTACTTTGAAACTGCTTAGAAAGGTACTTAAAAAGTTCGAGTACTTTAACAATATAGAGCGCACTAGTACTTCTATCCATCAATTAATTCTTTTATCATGACAATCTTTCGTTATCATATACGGCCGATTGACCCCATTTACAGCCATCAATGTTGCTAGGAGGAGCTTCTGATTCTACTACTGTGGACAAATTTAGTACGTGCACACACCAATGTTGGTCAAGGTACATTTTTTAAATTAATTGCATTGGCAAAGCGACACCAACACCTTGGTCACACAGCCTGGGATTCTTTACCACACTTGGTCAGGAATCCCGGGATAAACAGTACCCAGAAATATAAAAGGTCAAATGCATTATGGCCAAAGGGTGACACAAAATTTATTTGTTGCACGGGGGAAAGCGTACGTAACGTCTATATAATGGCCATGGAACAGCGAGATCAGATAGTACGAATAAAAATTGTGTGGAAGTTACAAAGTATATTCATTTAAACGAGCGAGATCAGGATCATTATAATAATGTATCAATATAAAAGGCGATTTTGTTGAAAAATAAAATTTTTTTGGAGAAAATAAATTGTCATTTCCATCATTAGGCCGAGAACTTCTCAGATCACCCTTATAAACTATTAGTTAAAAAATATATTAGTTGGTTTAATGGATGATTGTGAAAAAGGTTCTTCCAATTGCGAGATAGCGAGTTATCCAGAATATGAACGCCGCACCATTACGTCCTCTGTTGATATAAACCAAGCAAAGCCAAGTAAATCTGTGATACGTATGTAAAGAAATACTCATAAATTCGATAGGCTCAGTTATAACAACAACAAAATGCTTCCTGTCGTCACCTTCGGAAATCGCAGCTGTTGATATGGTGCGTTCGTTCTCGCGCTCCGCTAAATTTCGGTGTCGGTGTCAATATCGTTGGCTTGTGGAGTGAAAAGGAAGGGGGTCCCTTTTCCCGTCGAGCTATTCTCGAAGTCTCCTCGCTCATTGTTAGCCGCCGAGTTATTTGTTTCGGTGGGCGGTGGAAATACGTATCCGAGGGAAAGCTAACCCCACCCCGTTTCTCCCGACTCCCTCCTTCTGGACCCTTCCTATCCTCCTCCCTTCTTTCGATTTCCGACTCATCCCTCTTCCCCTGACCCTCTCCTCCCCACCTCACCCCAACCCGCTTCCTCGACTACCATCGTAAAGTGATACCACCGCAAAATATTACCGGCACTTTCATGAGTAGGCCCGACGAGGGTTTTCAGTGCTTTTAATGCTCTGGCGTAGCATTTTCATTAGTAACGCTGTTAACGAATCGGTAATAACGTACGAACTCCTTGAGGATTTTTAAATAAAAAGAGCTTGCCAATATTGCACAGGGTAATGATTGTCATTGCATAATCATAATTTATTTCATAACGTAATTATTGCTCAAATGTCCGCCCAAGGGATATGTAAGAATTCAAACTGATATTCTATTCCTCACGCTTCCTAATGGAAATAACATTTTGGAGCCGGTCGATGCCGATTTTTTAAAAATACGATTAATTT
Source organism: Hetaerina americana (assembly GCF_022747635.1). Taxonomy (NCBI): domain Eukaryota; kingdom Metazoa; phylum Arthropoda; class Insecta; order Odonata; family Calopterygidae; genus Hetaerina; species Hetaerina americana. Next base: position 8,919,888 of record NW_027287095.1, read on the forward strand.
TAAATCTTTTTCGCATTGATTTATGTCCGATTTTCCTTACGAAGGCTTCCGATCTGAACTCACACTCATAGGCATTTATAATGTCGTGGTATTTGCAAATCACAGACCGAAATAAAATAGGTGTCCTCAATTGCTGTGATCGCAATTGAACCTGATCACCAAAAAAAAAAAAACTTGCGGTATATTTGCACAAAATATCGGCAACGGAAGGATTATTTAAAATTCGTGACCACAACATTAAGGTTTGCCAAATATCATCACTTGAATGTGAAGCCGATGTCGATGACCTCAATGGATACAAAAGGAATTAGACGCGCCCCGTGGAGTATTCGGATTCTGCATAAGCTGTCGCCTGGATGAGTACAAACGTCGCCCTTAAATCGAAAAAAAGTGGGTTTATTCGAGCGAGAGGCTGACGGCGAGGAGACTGGACGGATTGGAAATGTGGCCGGATAAGGCCGACCGCCCACCGATGACAAGGCTCTCCCTGGCGGAAGAAGAAGAACATCCGCCCGACGACTGTAATCCGCCTTGACCGCCCGATCCTATTTTCCGGGCGATACCCGGTCGCAAATTGGGAGACAACTCGCGCCAACGAGCCTCCGTCGTACCGTTTCATTCATCCCCTTGATCTTTGATCTCCCACGCGTCCAATTAATGCTGCCACTTGGACTGAACTGATTCGGAACACATTTCATGCGACCCGAAGATTTTTGATCCGGGCGTCGACTGCGCCTTCCGTTGAGATATGCTTTTTTCCCATTTGGAAGCCACGTTATTACGGCGAGAGGTTGTTCTAGCGGCGAAAGACGCCATTCCCAGAGGCAGCACTAAGGGAATTAAGCGAATCATATTACCGGATCTGATCCCAAAATGGTGAAATTGCAAAATTTCCCCGCTACTTCCTTATACCAACTCCGAGGTGCCTTTGATATAAATATCCGCGCGTATATTTTACCAAATTTATATTAGTCATCTGCTTATAAGGATTGTTAGTATTCATTGGCATTTCAACCCGAGAGTTAACAACATGTCAAACGACTGCTTTACTTATTTTATTTTAATTTCTGTTTATTCATTCAGATGAAATGGAATCACTGAAAAATAAGAGCGGAATCGAAATGCAGCCTCCACCAGCTCCAGGCAAAATAAAAGCATGCTTGCTCCTGTGCAATGCATGTGAATAAATGTATACGCACATATATCGAAAAGGGAAGGTCTCCAGGGTCGACGCAAATATATAAACACTTTGATCAAAAAAGACAAATTTACACACAGAAAGGATACCGACGGCACGGCCGTCATTATCAGAACCGTGAACTTGATATTTGAGTGCGCTTTCTCCGTTTCTGTGAATTAATGCTTTGATAAAGATTTATATATATACAATTAAATATATGTGTAAATTTATTTATATGTATATATATATGTATATATATATGTATATATATATGTATATATATATGTATATAAATTTATTTATATGTATATTATATATATATATATATATATATATAAATCGGGCATATTATTTTATAAATCTAGACTTCCGTTTGTAAAAGATGAGGATCATTATCAAAATAATCTCTCAATTTCTGTAAATGTTTTTTCTTTATTTTACCAAGCAACGTAATAGCGTTAGCCGTCCAAATATGAAGCTTGAGAGAGCATGTCGGAGAGTGTGGTTACTAAGTAACCCAGCCTCCAGTGTGTCATGTGATGACGGATTGAAATGATTCTAATCATAAGTACGAAGTGGATGGATAATCAGTGTTGGCATGCATTAAAAATATCAATGCCGACCCTAATTGGATAGAATTCGGGACGACACAAATGGTTTTTGAACTCATAATAGAAATTCATAGGAATCTGTGGCTAAAAATTGAAAATAAACGACACCCTCTGACAAAAAGCGGCGGTAAAAACTTTGATAACAAGGAATAAACGAGAAACGTGACATGGTGGAAGAGTTCTTAGTCCTTGGTGATAGAAAGTTGCGAAGAGTAACGGCCAAAAGAAAAAGATCTTTAATTTAAACACTTTAAATGGTAATGTTTTTGCCAGTAATCTTTGACGAAATGGAAATATTCCGTGCATATTAAATTCTCGGAAGAGCCCCCATTAAAATATTAATGAAGCGGTCATAAAACGCCGAGAAAAAATATCTGAATATCCACGCCTTTAAAATAACCATAAAAATGGTAATTACACAGTAGAAAAAAAGAACTGCTCGAGAGGAAAAAATAAACGAAAAGGAAATTAAAAGGGAACAAAGTTAACTGATGTGGTGGCATTAGTCAGAGGCGAGTGGGCAGGGAAAGGTCCCAAGGCGAGCAACAGGCGGAGGGACGGGACCGGAGACGGGACCAATTGAAATTGATCAGGTTGAACGAGGGTGATAACGCATGCCCGGGCACTGATTTCGGCTCAAATGTTTTCGTGCGCTTCAAGCGCCGGAGTGTTCCCGGCGTCAACGATGTTTAATTCGATACAAAAACACGAGGGCGGATCAAGGGATGAGAGCGATTGAGGACCCTAGCGCGTGATCTATCGAAAAACCTTCCCATGGAAAGATATGTTCCAAATGCTATGAACTCCCCAAATATTTTTATTACGCCATTTTTTTAAAAAAGGCTCTCTACGAGGCTGTCCGCTGTGGTTTACAAATAACGCCGAGGCTTTCAACGCCACTTCAAGGGAGCAATGCGAAAACCTTCCGAGTCATTTTTTAAAGTTTGGAAAACTTTTGATGCGCCCGCGAACGAGCTTTTTTGGTTTTATCAAACACGTATTCTTCTCTTATCCATATGGTTTGGCACCATATAGCATTTATGATATTGTATAGTGGTAGCGGTTGGCTGCGAAAGAATTAGGTGGTGGCTTAGGTGGAAGAATTTTATGGTGAAGGAATTTGAAGACTAGTTCAAAGACATGAAAAAATGTTTAAATCTGTTTGGAAAATATATTTTGAAATAGTAGAGATATATAGGTTTGAGATGAAAATAATAACTTTTCTGTGTCTATACGAGCGTATTTTTTTATAGCCTAACGGAGGTTATTTTCTAGACAGCCCTCATATTTACACGAATACATATATACACACGCATATGCGGGTATTAACATACACCTCCACGCACCTATTTGGTTCTTTAAACTATCAATATGCTTTAGAAAAGTTGCAAAGTAATTTGATTAAGACCAGGAAAAAGTTTCCTTGACCGGAAATCGATACCAAAACATCTTTGTAAGTATTTCCAACCATTTCATTTATTTTTAACGTGCATCCACATCGTGTCTTAACAGCACTGCGATGTTTTTAGTTTTCCTTACAACTTAAAAATGTGTACTAACATAATACCAAATAGAGGTAACCAAGAAAAATTAACCCCTACGCATTCACTTTTTCTTTTGTCTCAATCCTTGCGCTGAGATGATTTTATGGTCGATGCCATCCAAAAAAAAACGTCCTCGACCGCCACAGGCAATTGCAGCAGAGCACCCCAGAGCAAGCATGGGGCCCCAGTATCTTTCACTCCTGATTTTCAGCTAGTTTTGGCCATTCTCAACAATTTTTTTTAGTAAAGAGTGGCTTGAGAAGGAGTGAACACAAAGGAAACGCAACAGAAACTAGAACTGTGAAAAACGTGGACACTCCCTGGATACGGCAAACAAGGGAAATGGGAGAAGGGAGGGAGGGAGGTCCAGGGTGTGGGAAGGATGGGCGGCAACACGAGCGCCTCCGGCAACAAGAGCGCGAAAATTCATTTTTTAGTCCTTCCATCCCGTCCGGGGCCTGTTTTCCACCGCGCCCGCCCGCGGCGGAAGAGGGTGCGGGCGCGAGATGGAGGCAGGAGGGGGAGAGGTGCGGGGGAAACGAGCAACGGGAGGAAATAAAGGAGAGATTGGACATCATCCTTGTGGACAACGACTTCCAGGACTGCAGCGGGAGGGATGAGGAAGGAGGAGGATAGAGTCGTCGAGTCTTCCTCCACGGCTAGTGGTGAGAGGAGAAAGTGCGTGGGAGTAAGGAGGAAGAAGTCGCGCATATGAGAGAGGACGAGGCGGGTTTGGTGCCTAAGTGACGCCGGATGAAGTCGAAATTAAGAATGGCGGATGGGGAGAAGATCCTTTCTTCTGCGAGTATTTCGATGTCTGTTTCTAAAGAATGATATTTCTCCCGGCTGAGAGTTGAAATTGAGACTGAAGAAAAACTCTTCCGCAAAACAGGAAGAGTCTGATCACCTGAATTCATTCGAGTAGACATTGCAGTGAATGGGAAATTTTACTATACAATCGGAACCCATCAGCTTATTGAAGTGTTTGGACTCGATATTTCATGTATATTCAACCCTATCGGAAGTGTAATCTGTAACTATTGCTGTGTCGGTATTGGATAAAAATAATATTCTCCTCCCTTATTCTTTACGATTGATTATTAGTTGAAATAATTGAAATTGAAAATTATAAAACTTGGCTTTCCACATAGAAAATGTTTTTATATACGACCTTGGTTTCGTTATGGTATGACATCGTCAGGTCATATTAAGTATATAATATATATATATATAAACATATATATATATACATATATATATATATATATATATATATATATATCATAAAGAAACCTAGATCGTAAATTAAAAAATTACTATGCGGAAAAGCCAAGTTGTTTCAATTTCAATATGAAGATTTCCCACCATGCTACGCCAGAAACTGTTTCATTTAGTTGAAATAATGCTCAAAATAGAAAACTAAAAATTCATTTTACTTGTTGTGCGATTTCCAAGAAAATAATCATTGATTCGGGTCAACAAAATTACTGTTCCTTTTGGCGTCAAGATTAGTTTCAAGACAGTTCCAGCTTTCACTAAATCGCCAGTATGTTTAACGTTTAAAATATGTCTACATCTACATCTACATAATACCCCGCAAGCCGCCGCAAGGGCGTGTGGCGGAGGGTGTTAGGTCACCAACCGTAAAAAGGAAAAATACCACATGCAAAAAAAAACAACACGGAAAATTACACCCACAGCAGCGCACACACTCATGCAAAAATCCCTTCATCCAATACTCATGCAAACACATATACCGCAAAACAACTAAAAAACAGCACCCCATGATGCAGCACGAAAACCATCCTACAACACGGAAGCCAGGACACAACAAGCAAGAAATTGAAACACCACATGAAAATGCACCACGAAACACTCTACCCCCAAAGAGTCTTTAAAAGGCAGGCAATGCGACCCAACGTTGCAGGTAGCAGGAATTTCCCCCCGCGGAGAGGGACGAGGGATTGAAAGGGAAACTTAAAAACAGATGAACGGAACATGAATGAGGTCATTCGGAAAGAATGGGTTATTATAGCAAAACACATAAGGTTAGTGGAAGAGCATGCATTTAAGTAGAACTAATTATTTTTTAGACGCTGAGGGTGGCAAGGGGAATTTTTGCTATCTATAACCCTGCAGTTGCTATCCCGTATTGTCCGTGGGAAGAAGGAGTCCTTGAGTCGGCTAGTTCTGGCATCTATTTCCCGAATTTTATATGCATGATCCAAGCGACAAATGTATGTAGGAGTACGAATAATTTGCGAGACCTCGGTGCTGAAACATGCGGATCTAAATTTATTTAATAATTTCAATCTTGCATTGAATCGTCTCTCAGCCAATGATTCCCACCCCAAATCCATGAGCATTTCGGTGACGCTTTGCGTTTTATCGTAGGAATTTTTTACAAAACGGGCTGCCCGGCGTTGAACCTTCTCAATTTCCCGAATGAGACCTTTTTCACTCGGATCCCACACGCTGCATGCGTATTCTAAATGAGGCCTTACAAGAGCGTGGTAACAAGGTTCCTTGACCTTCGAGTCACATAAATTCATAACATCAACTAGAACCTTCATTCCTCCCATAAACGTTGTCCTCTATCTCTCACTTAATTTGTTTGTTATGAGTGCCTTAAAAGCATACGGGTATTTTAAAATACAGATCAAAGCCAAAAGGTATTTTTTAATATTCGCCTCAGAGGCGTACCTTCACGAGGTACGTTCATGTTCAACAGTAACTCCAATTTTTTGTGGAGCAACTATTAGAATAAAAAGAATTTTCCATGTAGCGAAATTAAATAAACCAAAATATTTATGCACATGTTTTACTGCGAGAGGAGGTACCCACAAAACTTAATCGGCAGAATTAATTTTTAATTTTAAAAGTAGCCTCGGTAGCTCGGTCTTTCCTATCCCACAACATTACCCCTATTCAGAGTAACTTATTATCACATTTAATCATTTTATTTTTATATCAGTGCTTTTTGAACATTTTTTCATTCATTACCTCCATTAACAGATGAACAATTAGGACATCTACCAATACAAACTGCTCAAAGAATTACGTGTATGTTTCAGGGTTCATGAGGTTCACCACACAACTACCAATCGAAAAGAAATCTGGCATGCTACTCGTGCTGAAAGGTGATAATAATATTTTTTCTCCCATGAGATGTGACTTTCTTAGACATAGTTCTCCTTTAAACTACCTAACCCTTTATCAGATGTAATGTTTAAGGTTACTCTTGGTCACTATGGTACCAAATTTCGTTGTTTGCGATTGCACTGCAACAAATTAATCTAAAGTGTAAACCATTCTAGAACTATACGCCTGGTATAATCCATTAATATGGTTGGAAAATGTCTATAGGGGTATAATTGTATTTGACGGACTCGCAGGTGAAAATTTTCGAAAATATTTCATCAGCGTTTTATGGAGATGTAATTTTCCACTTAAATATTTAGTGAAAATTCGGCGCGGTTTTCACTCGTGGTCATTTACACGCTCTAATATTTCCAAGAATCATCTTGATCCATCATAGCCAGTACATACGTATAGGTATTATGCATAAACATGAAAAGTAACATTTAAAAAAATGTCATTTGAATGAATAGGAAATTTGTGGCATATACTTGGCGAGAAATCCCTGGGTGGGGACGCATTGTCTCGAGAGGGGTGTTTGTAAGACACTTGAGATTCGTCGCGACGGTGCTGACGTGAGCACCCGGTGACGGTGCATGGTCTCGTGACACACCGCCACTCGGGAGCTTAGGAAAGTGAGGAATGGACGGAGCGAATGGGTGTTTTGGGGGTGACGGGATTTCACCGGGGGGAGGGTTGGTGGAGGGAGGGCCGTCTGAGGGGGTGGAAACGACCGAGGGTGGGGGGGGCAGGGTGGAGTAGGAGGGGGCCACCCGGGAGTTACGAGGGATAGGGCGGGGCATTATGGGTCGGCGGAGTCCCCGGCAAGAGAGTGAAATGTAAATGGGGCGTGGAGTGTCAGCGCCGAGGAGAGGGAGAGAGAGTCGGATATAAGGAAGAAGGACGAAAATAAGAATTTCCGCCGCAGTAAATAGTGCCTACAAAAAGATATTATACACTAAGGGTCCACATAATACGAGAGTCGCCGGCGAAGAAGAAGAATCCACAAAAAGAGAAAAGGCGCCGCAAAAATCCTTATTATGAACCCGAGGGGAAAAAACGACCGTTTGAAACGACACGCCCGAACACAATGGAGCGGTGCGATACGGCGGAAAATGGTAAGAATCCACGGGGCACTACGGAATATTAAACTTAATACTGAAACTATACATAAAAATAATCAAGAATAAATACACGCATTAAGCTAGGGAAGGCACGAGGAAAATGGGGCCAAAACTCGAACACCGAGGTAAAATAGCAGATTATTACCTTTAGTTGAGTTCAGAGAATGAAACAAATTCTAAGTTTCAGTTAACGTCGAAAGCTTAAATATTTTAAAATCTGAAATTGTCTTACGTTAGCAGTTTGAGCTTATTACATTAGTCAGTTCATTAAAATATATTTTTTTAAAGTAACATTCAGTCGTTCCAGAGAGCGAATCGATTCATAATGCGAGCTTCGTCAATAATATCGAGATCCTAAACATTTAAGGGCGTCTCCTATAGGATGACAGCTCACTTTTATCTATCTGTCACCGGCCAGCCTCGGACGACATATCACTTGTTCCAGTGGCAGATATATAAAAGTGAGCTATAAGCGTCGGGTCATTTTCATAGTGGTGCAAGAGGTGCAAGGTAAGATCGTACCACACAAGCAGTCTTCCGACAGCACCTTGGGGACCATCGTGACACACCTTTCTCATATTTAAATCTTTTGTAAGAACGCAATGGACTGCGGGTTTCTGAATATTGCACTCTTTTGCTGACATCCTGACACTTGGGGGGGTCAATCAGAATTGAGCATGTGTCTCACTTTTTTCACATTTTCATCATACTGTGATTCTGATGGATGTCCAGGGCATTCCTCATCGTCAACCTCCTCTTCACCCTCCCAGAGCCTCCTGTTCAAGCAGAAAACCATCACTTGGGACATTTCTCCATCTCCATAAGCATTATTAACTATGGCCATGGTCTCATAACCCGATTTCCCGAGTTTAAAATAAAGTTTAATCGCGTATCTTTGCTCGATGGAAGTGGCATCGTGAATTAGTGACGCGACCCACTAACGGGGGTTCAGTCTAACAGCGATCCACAGACTGTAACGGCCCGAAGACAACTGACGCGGGTCGTGTTGCTTTCCCAAGACCTTTCACCATTTTTACCACCAAAAATTGTTCCACTCCAGTCGTCCGCTTTGCCAGGAAAAATCGTTTTACTCACTTTTTGGGACAGACTCTATACTATATGTGTGTGTATGTATGTGTGTGTACATATATATATATTATTATTCCGTCCGTGAGACTTTCACTAAAGTTTTTTATGTATATATATATATATATATATATATATATATATATATATATATATATATATATACATACATACATACATACATACATATATACTTACGTCAAAAACTTTTGTGAAAGTCTCAAGGATGTGAATAATAATATATATGAAGTTAGGACGTGTGGACAAAGACAAAAAACACAGAAACGCAAAAAAAAGAAAAGAAACTCACTAGGTTTTTAATTTTTGGTAGTGCAAGCCACCTTTCTCAAGGAAGAGGAGGACAAAACTGAGGAAGGGAAGGGGCTGGAAACGCTGGATGGAAAGAAAAGTTTTGCGATGGGAAAAGTTGGGAGGGGAAGAGTAAGGAGGGGAATTTTTCGAAGGTGTTGGTGCGGATGGGGATGAAAATATGTGAAGATCGGGGTAATTAATGTCTAATTAATAATACCTGGGCAGTTCCAGGAATCCAGGAGCCAGGTGAACGCCTACTCTATTGTTTTGAGTTTCAGCGGAGGGTCAGAGGGTGGGAGGGGTGCTATGATGGAAGCACTATAGCATACTACCTTGATCAAAAGGTTCCCGGAATAACCACCGTGTGGCGCTCCCATCGTTCCGATTTGAGTTCTGTTTTTTTGTTAAATTGGTACATCTGTTGTTGATATTCCCTTTAAATCTTAGTGTCATAACTTGACATTTGCAAAAGTTACGTAGCCAAGAGTACATCTATCTCTGTGTGTGTTGGCGATTTTTTACAATTGCAGAAATGGATTTAAATTTGCAACAACGAACTTGTATTAAATTTTGCGTAAAAAACGGATTTAGTGGCGCACGGACGTTGGAAATGTTGGAAAAGTGTTTCGGCAACGATTCTCTAAAAAAAACGGTCGTTTACCAGTGGCACGAGCGGTTCAGAAGTGGTCGTGAGTCAATCGAAGATGATGAACGCAGTGGCAGACCATCGACATCGAAAGTCGGTGAAAAAATTGATAAAGTAAAAGAAATGTTGGTCAATAACCGCAAATTAACCATCAGAGAAATAGCGGAGGACTTGAACATTGCCTATGGATCCGCCCAAGACATTGTTGTTAATGATTTGGGTTTCCGTCGTGTAGCAGCAAAGTTGGTTCAAAATTTCATGCAAAAAAGAGACCGTGTTGACGTCGCAAAAGACATGATTTGCGAGGCTGAATCCGATCCCACATTCATCAAAAGGATCATTACTGGAGACGAGACGTGGGTTTATGAGTACGACACGCAATCCAGGCATCAGGCAAGTGAATGTCGTTCACCAAATGAGCCGAGACCAAAAAAACCACGTCGTTTTCAGTCAAAAAAGAAGGCAATGCTGACGGTTTTCATGGATTACAACGGTGTAGTGCATCATGAATTTTTGCCAGAAGGCCAGACAGTAAACAAAGAGTATTATTTGGGCGTTATGAGACGTTTGCGTGAAGCAATGCGCCGAAAGAGACCAGAAATGTGGGCAGAAAACTCGTGGATTTTGCACCATGATAACGCACCGTCGCACAGTGCTATCATTATTCGTAATTTTTTGACGAAAAATGCAACAAATACCATCCAACAGCCACCGAATTCACCTGATTTGGCTCCCTGTGACTTCTTTCTGTTCAATCGAGTTAAAAAACCATTACGGGGAACGCGTTTTAGCAGCCGAGAGGAAGTAATGGAAAAATCGCAGGAAGCACTGATGGACATACCGAAAACCGAATATAAAAAATGTTTCGAGGATTGGATCAAGCGCTGGCATAAGTGTGTTGCAGTCGATGGGGATTACTTTGAAGGGGACAATATAGATTTAGATGAATAAACTTGTATTTTTAATTTTCTGAATAAATTCCGGGAAATTTTTGATCAAGGTAGTATATCAAATTGAGTGTTATGTTCAAAGGCGTGCTTAGGGATTGGAAGCATACCAATCAGGGAAGAATTTTTGCATGAGGCCCGGTGGTTATTGATTCTAAAATAAGGATACTCCCTTTGATAAATGCTCTAGTTTATCCATCCATAAAATACTAGTATGTTTAGGATTACCTAAACTATAATGCTTTATGGAACAATATTGGGCTCCAGAGATATAAACACAAATTCATTTTATTGCCCGAAAATAACAATGGAGCAAATAATGAAGGAAGAGGCATAGGAATTGTAGAAGGCCTCGGCGTGTCCTACCCTGTAGTCGAGCGGACCTACGGCTAGGGTCCCGTGGGGAGGAGGGAGGGGTTGATGAAAGGAGTGAATGGTGCATAGAAGACTGCGTGGGTGGCGATGCACCCTCCAACATCACGGAAGGAGGCAGTGAGTGGTGCGGGTGTTGGTGCGCGGTTCCCGTCGCAGCACCCTCTTTGCCACTCCGCTTTCACACTCACTCCCCAGATGCTCTTTTGTCTCGCCTTCTCATGCCCCCCCTTCTCCCAACAGCCCGTTTAATTCCTCCCCCTTGGGGGTGCCAGGGCTCACTTTGGCGAGAACCTTATTTCTCTCCATCGTAAGTTTCTGTTTCACGCGGTCGAAGTTGGAGGGAGGACTGGCTGGCATCTGAGGAGACGTTAAAAGCTCTTGAGAAGAAGGCATTAATTCCTTCTACTCTGAGAAAAGTTCATCAAAGAATTTTTTAAATAATTTTATCTAAAGCGAGGAATTGAAAATTCGTCGTTCTAGCCAACCAGCGGGTGATATTTTATCGAGTTTTCATTCAATAGTTTTTTTTCTAAATTAACCTTCCTGGAAATGAAGGTGAATCATTTAAATGTTGACAAAAATTTCCCGTTTCAAGGCCGAAGTTAAATTTAGTGCAAATATTTAAGATTTTAAAATATTTATCCATTTAGATGAATTCCATTCAATTTAGAAAAAAAAAGATAAAAACATCCATACAATGGAAGGGATAGTAAAAACGAAGAAGAATGAGATTATGATGTGAAACGCTATAAGTACATACATATTTATTATTATTAGTTAATCTACCAGTTAAGGTAGGTTTTGGGCTGGACACAACTACCAAATGAATATTTTATTACTCCTAACAAAACACAAAATCCCGCATCCTACTCTACATCAGGTCCCTCTTCAGCTCTGAGTACTTTCTTCCTCCCTTCATCCCGTCCAACATCCCTATCCTGTTCCTTCCCTTTCCTCGGTTGCCTAACATTCTACCCTCTATTACAGTCTTCAACATCCTACTGCCGGTCAATACCCCTTTCATCCACTTTTCCTACCTCCATAGGATTTATCCCAACAAACCCCTCTCTTCGCCCACCATACCAAGTACTTCGTTTGTTTTCTTCTCTGTCCATTTTACCTTCTCCATTTTTCTCCAAACCCACATTTCAAAAGCCTCCAGTCTACGTCTATCCTCCTGCTTCAATGACCACGTTTCCGCGCCGTACATAGCTACGCTCCATATCAAGGTAATCACGAATCTTTTCTTAATATCCTTACTCAACGTCCCTATCAACAACTCCCTCCTCCTTGTGAAAGCCTCTTTGCCTAGCGCGATACTTTTTCTTACGTCCCAACTACTTTGACCGTGTTGGTCCAAAACACTTCCGAGATACGTAAACTGTTCTACCTGCTCTAGTCTTTGCCCTCCTATTTTAATGTTTAGCTTAGCCTTTGTCTTTCTGGTAAACCGCACAACCTTTATTTTATCTATATTGAGTCTCATCCCGTATCTGTCGTACTGAATTACCAATACATACACACACACACACACACACACACACACACACATATATATATATATATATATATATATATATATATATATATATATATACACACACACACACATAGCACCTCTATTCCACTTCATTCTTAATTTGCCCTAAATAAAAAAATGAAAATAATCAAATCGTATTATAATGAAATATGCGACATCAAAATTATTTCAAATTTTGGCACAATGTTGAATTTATTTGTTCTTCATGAAGCGGAGTAAAAAAATAACTGATCCATTCTTTGATTGATGCACTACGACTGAATTTCAGAGACCTCTCAAGTTTTATAAAAAAAAGAACAACCTCCTAGAATGAAATCGGATAAATTACAATATTTAATGAGTTTGTAAGCAATTCCCTAAGATACAGAGAGCATTAGTATTAACTCTCCGACTCATAAAACTGTATTAATTAGTGTTAACTGTATTAAGTAATGTAAATGATTCTATAATGCATGGACTTAATCACACTACATTTTATAAATAACTTACTAAATTTCCCTAAAATAACTGATACAAAGGTTCACGACATTTTCCTTGCAAAAACCACGGATTTTTCATAATTTTTTAGTATTACGAAGTTCTAAAGACTCAAATAATGTCTAATAATAATTCATCAAGGTTAATAGAATGTCTCGCGGTTAGTGCAATAAATATATAAATAAGTTAGTATTTGAAATAAAAAATGAAACATCATTTTAACGAATAAAGCTCCACCACGTGCCAATTTATATCAAAACCGATGGTGCTAAAAGAATTTATTTTACACAATCCCTGATTTTAGCCTATTATTTCCGTTTAACATGAAAAACATGTCCCTTAATTTTGGAGCGCAAATTATAATGTTCATCCCAAGCTATTCGGAGGCCAAAAATATAATAATGGCAATGATTAAGGTTCACCTTATCAAAAGGAAATGATTAAGATACACTTGGAGCAAAACTCAAACATTACAACTATTTTTCTTTTTATCGCAGTAATAATTTAAAAGAATGGTTGGTAACAAGACAACTGCTTATGGAATGAATTTCTCATCTTAGACTTCGTAATTGAGAAGTAAACCGACCGTGTGAAAGATAAATAGAGACCTGTCATATATTCATAACAGTTGGCACACGTATACAGGGTTTGTCTACCCTTTAGACCCTATTACTTTAAAGCCCCTGACTTTTGTGCAAAAATTATCTCCATTGAGAATATTAAACCCGAAATATCAGGCTATAACCTAAAGTCATGCATTTTCAATCGACCCTTAAGTATTAAGGAGTCCTCATCAATTTAAAATTGATAAGTTTGATTTAAAAAAAAGAAATCAAATTTTACAAAATGAAAAAATCGACTAGCAGTTGGTTAAACAGATGAAAATCTGGCAACTCTTTGCTGAATTAAAGCATTTTAGGAATAAAAACTGGAATAAAGCTCCCTTTAAATAAAAATATCGTGGCTGCAAGAAAATGGCAGCATTCCAAAAAAATAGTGGCAGTAAAAATCAGTAATTACGTTAAAATAAAATGAAACACTAACGATGCACATACTTCAAAAGTGCGAACTAAAATCATATTTTCACGGGTTAATGTTATCTTCAAGGATGAAACTGCAAACATGTTGCTACGAATATTCAAAGTAATCAAACGATCGGTTGCGGGAATGAACCAACAGAGGGTGATAAAATGAAAGAGCATGACTTTTGTGGATCATGTGTGGTTCAATACGTATACTACTGCGGCTGGAGATAAGCAGAAAACCTCAACGAGTAAAACCATAGAGTTTCGGAGAGATAACTCGAAAATGGGATCATTGGTCAATATATTCTGCCGTAATTAATACAAATCGGCCAAATGATTCGCAAATACCACAATTTTCAGGCGTTGGAACTGGAGAGTTATGTCAACGATGACAGTCTCGTGGATTCTAATTATATGGAAATCCGCAAAGAACATGTTGGTGCATTCGGCGATAAGATATCATCTTGAAATACATCATCCTTCGGCAATCTTAATCACAATTAAAATTTGGCAGGTGGTCTATCGACTGAAAACAGGTTAAAGGGAGGCCCATGAAACCATAACACCCGCAAGGAAAGCATTGAAATGGCACTGCTAATGGAACAATAAAATTCTATCATAGCATACTACGTACATATGCCGATAAGAAAGAAGACCTGACAAGAATAATACATAGTTAATATGGCGAAGAGGACGGCGAAGCACAACCTCACGATAAACAAGATAAAGACTATGGTAATGGTTTGCCGTCGAAGTAGGGCATATAATGTGAGACCAGGGAAACCTACGCTAGAAAAAGGGGAAGAGTTTTGTTTGACATTTGGTAGGATCGCCAGTAATGGAAGATGCTATGAGGATTTTGCAATCAGAATAGAAATGACGAAAAAGGAAGGTCTCCTATCAGAAAACAGTTATATAAACTGCTAACGGCTAATAGCGCTAAAATAGGCATAAGAACACAAGTCATTAAAACTTCTCCAATATCCTTTCCTAAGGATGTGAAATGTGGAAAGTGGTGTTACTGAGGGATAATGGAAAACATTAATATGCAGAATGAAGCACTTCGTGTGAAGAGAGAAACTTATGGAGGCCTCTAACAAGAGAAATACGAATACTAATTGGACATATACTGAGCAATGGCAGATTTCGGTTCAAGGAGTTATGAGGGAACAAAGAAATTGGCAGAAGACAGGATAGTTTGGAAATCTGCTAAACCCGAATCCTCGGCTGATTATCAAGTCATGATGATGATGATTGGTCTGTCTGTTTTGAGTTTTGCTAAAACATCGATATTGGCGATTCTCCGAATATTTGCCCGGAAAGTAAATGTATTCATCAGTGTTATCAATTGAACTTTTACTTTGTAGAAGAACGCTTAATGTAAACTTAAAATGAACGTACCTACGGTCGTGAAACATTGGAAAACAAAAGCCGAGGCCGTAAACTTGATTGACACCAGGTTTGCTTAAGGGGGGTTAGATGAAAACAAGGTGACAAGTAACAGGAAAATGGAAAACACACACTCAGTCGTGTTTGGGAATCAGTGACCCACGTGTACCTCAATCACACACAAACAATGCAAAAATAAATAAGGAAACAGACTCACAGCCACTCGACCACTAGGGTGTGTTAAGGAATAACAGTCACTCTCGTGAATCGTATAACGCTATATTACGAATGGATCAACACTATAAATTCTTCATTAGTGCCAATTAGATATTTAAAAAAAATTAAGCGTGGTGGGTAGAGCGTTCGGCTTCTGCCCGGAGGACCCGGACTCCATTTCGGGTGATGCCTCTGAACACCCTCAACTTCACCTATGCTTAGCTATTTTTCGGCTATCGGATCTTTCTTGGAAACCGTAGGTGTCGTAATGAAAGAAAGCGGTCCTCCTCCTTATCTGAATATTTGAATTTCATCCGCAGTAGAGCTTAATGCGAAGTGAAATCTTGCCGTCACCTACCAAGTCAACGCTCGGGTCGGTTATGGTGGTTGGTGGCTGTAACTAACATCCACCAACCAAAAAATTTAAAAGTGGACGCGTCAACGGAGACTCTAGCTCTAGATACGTCAACGGAGTACCACCAATCATGTATCCTCTTTCAATTTGTGTCCCCAGCTATGTTCCAAGCAAATGGTTTACGATGGGACACAGTTCGGCGAACTGGTTGTTCATGTTCAAAATGGGTATGGAAATGATGCTAAATCGAATAATCTCAATTGAAAGAGGCCAACTATCGTAGTATTCTATTCTGAACTTCTGAAGACTTCCTTAAGACCGCTTAGAACCTCGAAACGAGCAATAAATTTAGACAAGAGCATAAAAATGTTATCTAAGAAAACTAAGGCACAAGCGCTGAGCAGCTTGACTTTTGGGTTTAAATTATATAAATTCACGTGCATATAAACCGTAAAATATTTAACGAATAATCACTTTTTCATTCCATTGCATGAGGCTCGGAAATCTTTCTGTATATTCTAGTGTGCTTGAAAAAGTAAAGAGGGCAATCAGCGTAATCAAATCAATATATCCCTGCAATGGTTATATTTACGGGGATCCCTCCGCCGCGACGATTTAAAAATTAGTGATCAATACAATGCATTTTTCCTATTATTGTGGATACTTGAGTTGTCAACAAGTAAGAATGCCATCTCTGATTACATAGCAACGTCAAATCTTCAATTCAAAACATGAAAATCAGGTTAGTACGGATTTAGTCGTGTTCCACGATCAATATTATGCTGAAAATTAGCTATATTCTACTTAAGTTATATCGTATATACCACTACTGAAAAATGAATAATTATAATGCTAATACTTCTGGAATCGGACATTATTTACGAATGGAGTCACCCATGCCTAAACAATTGTACCCTCCAAACTTTCAACCTAGAGGCGTGTTATCCCGTGATTAGTTATTTTTTCTTATGCATTTCTGCCAAGGACCTTGTCTTTTTTTACCTCCCTTTCCCATGCAGTGCATGAAACTAAAATCCATTTCGCCATGAGCAAATTCACACGGTCGCCTCAATCTGTCAACACAGTCCGAGAAAAATGAACTAATATACGTTTCACGTTCCAGGGGTAACTCCCGGGAAATAATCTTTCGCTGTGTTTCACCGAGTAACCCTAGCCCCCTGAAAACGCTGCATTGGTCGGCAGCGAAACCACTCCGGCCGATTCGTGCGATGAGGCCCCGGGCGGTGCTGAGGCCGCCGCCGCCGCGGGACGGGCCCTGCGTGCGAAGGGGGAAGGGGGTGAAGTTTGGATAGAGGGGCGGAGTGGGGAAGGACGTTCAACCACTCCACCCAGCGGCTGACAGGTGATGCCTATGAGCGGCGTAGGACCCCATGTAGCCGAGAGACCTCTCCTCTGAGGGAGAGCGGGGGAGGAGGGATAGAGAGGACGGGGGCGGAATGGTGCCATTTAACATGCCCTAACTGAGTTCTCACCCGCCCCACGGAGAGGAGTGGTGGGAGGGGTACCGAGTCGGGAGTTGGGGAGGCAAGGCGTGGGGATTATTTATCAAAAGAGGAAGAGGCATGAAAGAACATTTGAGATAACGGAAACATTCTCCGGCGCATGCCATAAATATTAACAGCAAAAAAATTGTCGGCATGACAGTTAATCGTTAAAAAACATGTTTATCGTCAAAAAACTTAAAGCACAATAATATTATGCAGAAAGAGTCCTGGGGATAGAGTCATAGGCTCACATACTAATATTAGCGTGGAAACACATTCTTCCGACCCTGGGCTGAAGTGTATTCATGCCCCACCACAGAACTCCTACAATGTAATAGGATTTATCCTTTATAACGGATCGCCAAAATTGAAGATATAAAAAGCACTAAGCGTAAGATATCAGACAACCAAGATGGATCTGAACCACAAAAGATGTGCACAAGAATAAAAAATCTTAAACCTCAATACAAGTAAACTTTAAAGCAAGACGTACGTATATATGGATAGAGTCGCATAAGTACGTTGTTTTATCAAATATTCAAATAAAAATGTTGCAAGAACTCCTTGATTTGGTCTTTTTTAGCCATTTCCATTAATTGGAATACACGTTTACTTCTCAATGGATGCGATATATGGGGTTGCACCGAAGCAAGTAAGAATGCAGTTCGTGCAAATGTAGGTCTAAAGAATAAATCCAGTGGAAAAGATTGAAAGAAAAGAAGGAATCTATAGTACGTGTATGTATTTTTAGCCAGGATGTCTCGCTGAAGGCAATTGCGAACGAAAAGGCGAGCGAGATGCAATAAAGGGGGGGACTTCGGATGAATTAGTCAGCAGTAGGTAATAAAGGTTGTTATTTTAATAACGTCACTTCATAATCATCAATAGTATTTTTTTTGAAGAGATAAAGATAATATTTCGTTCACCTCCTGAATTTTTCATGAATATAATGCTAAAAGAGGAATCGGATGTTGCGGTGGGTAGCGGTTTCCCTCCCGGGTTTGAATCCTTGAGGCGACACATCCTTTTCAGTTGAATCCTGATCCCCATTTAAGGTGCTTCGTGGAGAATACTTTGAAAGAGTTTGCCGTCAGTCAGATGGGACAGCAGTGGAGCCCTTGGCGCCTTTCGTTAAGAGTAGGCTAATGCTGACGCCAGGTTTCTCTCCATCCTCCTTTCCCATCCATCCCTAACGGCGTAAACGACCTCAGATGCCGGTCGCCTACCCTAAAATCTAATTCTCAATCAAAAGTTGAAAGAAGTTGATGATGAGGCAGTTTTCACCTCACTGCAGCTAAACTGGTTTCCCAACCACAAACGAAATTGATAAAATTAAGCTTTGAATGCTCGCAGGTGTGTTTATTGAAGATTTTTAAGTGTGTGAAATGGTGCGAGGCGGGAACTCATTCTATCACATCGTGGGAGTTACTCATCGAATGTCAGCATCTAACTTCGCTCAGGGCTTCCGAGTATTCCGAAACAGGATCAACGAAAGGATGAGAAAAGAGAACCAGATCTGACACGTCCAGTTCTAAATGACTGGCAGAAGGGAATAAAAATACAGATTGACAGCATGACACGAAAGATTCGATTTTCATCTCTGTTTTGTTTTAATATTAACAAAAGTATAACGTGGGACGAGAATAAAATCGCAAATCTTAGTTACATTCGGTAGCATTTTGTCGAATATCATAAACGCTACTTCTGCCATAACAGTAAGGATTCTGATCTAGCAGAAAAATATAACCAAAGAAGAAAAATCCACGTTAAAACCGCAGCAGTATTCCAGGCTCTCGGTTAAACACATAAGGACGTGTATTCTCTGAATTTGAAAGGGGTTAGCTGCAGGAAACGGCCGTAGGAAATGGCTGTGACGAAACTTTATAGTACATACGGGATATTAACGGTCGTAAATTCAGTTATTGCTCATTCAAATACTACCGCGCCGAGAAGAAAGTGCTCCAAAGCTTCAAGCTTAGCGATTCAAAGTCAGGACACATATTTTGTGGGTTCAAAGTAAAACAGAAACGGAAGATGCCCATTCCTCATGCTCCGTGGAAATTCATGCCACATTTACTACGTCGAAGTTGTGCTAAAAATGCCACGCTAATAGGACGCAATAACATGCATCAAGTTTACCCGAAGATCCATCGACGATATTTTTGGGGTCATCGCTATTATTTTTTTACCGCAGACATCATGATTTCTTTGGAAATGATTACCTTATTGCGTGTCACCATGACAATGGAGTAGAGTTGGCGAGCTTTAAAGAAGTGCCACTTCAGACATTCCGCCAAATGGCGCAGATGCATTATTAGAGAAACGGACGAGAAAGGGTGCATGCTCCATGAATAACAGTGGTGGAAAATAAAAATGACATTTCAGGGAGGAACTGCTCGTAGGCGCGCCGTGGAAGGTAGTTCTGACGGGCTTTCAAATACCCGCCGAGGTGCAGAATTTAAAATATATGACCTAGACAGAAACATACCAATTTTTACTTTTTTCATTTAATATATAGGCATGTGATTCATCATCACTAGTTTCTCTTATATATATATATAATAATATATATATATATATATATATATATTTATGTATGTATGCATATACACTTGTATAGGTTTTTAAACATAGAAACAAAAATAAAGGACACTCACAGATGTAGTTACAACTCCTCAATTGACAATACCTTCATTGTCAATATAACAACACCTTCATATCATAATTAATAAAGTTTTTGCTATATTTTTTTCAATATTACGGATTTTAGGTAAATTTTAAGCTTTCTTTTATTTTAAATATTTCTGCTCATAATTTTCAAATGTCAACAAATTTATCGCAGTAAGGTTATCCTTTTATTTAGATAGCCATGTCTACCTAGGTTTGCATCCTGCTTGAAACGCTAAATGATCAGGTTATTTTTGGCAGTAAATTTAATCCGAGGTTCCATAGGAGAAAATTTAGATGCGTGCCAGAAGGGGTACTCTCACTGGCCTCGCTTCCTGCCTATTAAAAATTTCGCGCAACGATCATTAATTTCATAAGGGTCTTACTATAACCAGGCAGATTTTTAAAGAAGTAATTCCACCTGTCTAGAGTAGGAATTCTCATAATTAATATCAATACAATTCCATCAACGATGTTGGAAAAAATACATAAATAACATTTACAAAAAATGCAACTTTAAATTACTTAAATGCAAATCGCTTAAATAACTTAAAACACTTGAAGGTGAATAGTATTGCACTAATAATACAGAACCATAGCCAAGGATCACCCCGTATCACAAAGCCTACATCTTTAAAATACAATTTATGAACGAATGAAACGCAAGAAACCACCCAAATATATTTCCCCCAAAAGTGGCTTGGAATACTAAACATTCTCTCTCACCACGTACGCTTCAGCCTTTGAAAGTATAAATTTAAGTCTCATGAGCTATTTTAGATGCATCAAATCTGAAGCATTCACAAAAAGATAATCGTTGCTTCTGATAAAGAAATTTTTCTTACATCAGGCCGAAACATTACGACCATGCAGAGCTCCAAGAGAGCGCTCCCTCTATTTTGCCGGACCTGATGGCAACTTGTCTTTTCTCATCACCTTCCAAACACCAAGTGTCACATTGTCACAAAATTCGCGCAGCACTGGGCTGGTGTAGGCTACGTTCTACGGTCTTTGCGGCCGGCCTAATGGTCGGTTTGGTCGTCCCATGGGCTTGGCCATTTAGGGGCAGCTGACCCCGCTGAGCTCCCTTTCCCCCCCAATCCGACCTCTTTTGTCCATAGCAATCCCCACATAACGGGCCATTATCCTCCGGATCTCGCCCGCCTCAACCTTTGGTGGGGACCATTACGACCCCCGAGACACCCAAACACTCACCGATTTCCTTTATCTCCTCGGCTACAGCTCAGGCCGACTTCTCCCAGGAGTATCGCGCTTTCTGAAAATGGAGCATTTTAATAATTAGATACGACCATTCCGGTTTTCTTGGCTTCAATTCGATCTCCTTGGTACACGTTGCTCTGAAATTATTGTACATTATAGATGTATCTTATTTACGAATATAGTAAAAACCAATCTAATTACATCACAAAAACACTGTCTATATGGCCAGGTTATCAATGAAAATTGGCCAAAAAGTAATGGAGAGCTTTCTCAACTATATAGAGAGAATTCTCAACTATACATTTCGATTTAACTCACTGAACCTCTCCACGTATTTTTTTTCCTTAAAACTCGACTACTGAATAGAAAACACTGCGGCATCCCAACACAATACGATGCCTGTGTTACCTTAGGACAATTTAAAATTGAGCACTGTACTTAGATACAAAAGCATAATTATCCAATCCATACCTAGGGATTGACAAAGTAATTCTTAAGCATTTTGACCATGACAAAGGATATCACTAAAATGCCTAATAGATAGAACAACAAGGGCATAGTCGGTTTTGGCAATAGCTACAATGCAGATGCTGATTGGCACATTTTCGCTCCTTGGAGCTTAAGAATTAGATAGCTTGCAAACGTTTTCTGCCTTTGGCACAGAGTAAGAAAAAGTGTTCAATGAGAGATTGATATTTTTCTTATGATGAAAATATTGATTGACATTTGATTCCTACATGTCATTTGTAGCCCTCTTCAATTAAAATTAGGTGGTTAGGGTAGAAAATGTTATTTTGGTAATATTTTGACCCAAAATTTTGTCAGAAATTAGCAAATCAAATATGTAGTTTAATTAAAAATTGAATTAAAAAACATTTTTCGAACTAATTTCAATCTATGCTCCCCTTGAAGCGTAATGATTTGCCGATAACTTGCTAAGCACTTCCTCATTTAATTTTTAAATTCAAAACATTTTCTACCAACGGGCAATCACAGCTCCTATACTAACCATAATGCCACCTAGATGCTATAGCAATGCACATGATGTAAGCTATAGATGCCGAGACGTGATCGAGTTAGTTGACAAAATTCATTTCATTTGGGCCTAAGAATTCATTCGCAGATCGTGATGCACGAGGTGAAGGAAAACATCTATAAATACAAAGCGAAGATATGCATACATACGAAGGAAATAAAAATCATAAAAAGACAAATATAAGGATCTTCTTTCAGGATTTTGTATATCAAAGATTTCGAAAGACGTTAGTGATATCGCTTAGTTTGCCCAATTCCCCGATTTCGAAACAAAATTTTAGGCGAACTGTTAACGCTGATAAAGAAAGACTTTTCCATTTCCACACAGATGATTTTTTCGCGGAGAAATATTTTTTAAACAAATAATTCCACGCGATAAAACCTAGAGGAACTTATAATCACGGATACATACGAGTATAAAAGAGAAACACTTTTTTTGCAACATGGATAGCCATGTTAATGCCACGAAGTTACAATTACCAAAGTTTACGATGCCAATTTTACCGACTCAAATTTTCGTGTCAATATCTTCTCCACTTCGACAAACCATTACCTTTTCCTTACTGCACATCTATATGTCTGGAGTGTTGAGTCCGCGGGAACACTCCATTGGCGGATCCTGAGATGGAACCATTTCAACCTTTATGACGCTCGGTGCGGAGCGAGAGAATTATATTGGGGATGCAGATGTATCCATGGAGTTTTATTGGCTCGGGAGAGGATGGTAAGGGCACGAACATTCGGACTCGAGAGAGCTTTATGCAGCAGACAAGCGTGGAGAGTGGCCGTGGCAGTAAGACGGAATTAAAATGGAAAAGGAAAACAATGGAAAAGTCTTGAAGCCGATGTTAACGCGATCATCTGAACAAAAGAGAGGAAGAGCACCTCCCCGCAAGTGCGAGGCGTCGGTCGTGAGTGTAGGCGGGTGGGTTGGAGGGAGAGATGGCGAGGGGGAGGGGGTTGATGGGGAAATCTGGGAATCTGTGGATCCCCGGATTTCGAGCACGGGGGTGAGACGGCGGCATTTCAATGGCACCGGGAACGCGAAAGGGAGGAAGGAATGGAATGGTAATAAATTGGATTGCGCCAAACAGAAATGGATATTAGGTGAAAGGTACCCCTCTAGACGGATGCAAGCCTAATTATGCCCCCTGAAGACAAATAATACCCAATTACCCATTATCTGCTTGCGTGTATATTCAAAGTCATCAAATGTCTACGAAATAAACTTAATAATGAGAGTCTGACTCCAATTTCATCCGATTTAAAGTAGTTATTCACGTATAATCTGTTTAATATCTGTTGAAATTCTTTTGATCAATAAACTTGTATCAAGCAGGGGAAATTTCAATTGTTATGATTTAGTTTATTTACAAGTACTTGCCTTTAAATACTTGCTTTCACATCTAGCAAAATATCAATTTACACCTTATTTTTAACCATGAGCAACCAAACTGCGAAGGTGAAGGCATGAGGATATTTGTTTATTTCTTTTCCAAAAGCACAAAAATGATCGCATATGGAAGACAGATTACGAGCTTATATTCATTTAAAGAACAAATTGAGTAGCTTCAGGCGAGATGTGGAGGAAGTCGAGCATACTGATCGTAACACTTTTCCACTTAATAAGTGGAAGTAAGTATCCACTTGATAAGTAAATATCAAGTGGAAAAGAGCTACGATCACTTATTCATTCATTTAAAGACTGACACGGAATACTGCATTATGATAAAATAATGGTTTTAACAAATGACATAATTTTCTTGTTCTGCAACACTGAACCATGTCCCCTCAAAATGAAATCGATGTTCCCTTTGACCTCTCTAGGTTCCTAGCATATTCTCGGATTTCCTTAGAGTGTTAATAATAACTCAAATATAAACATTTTTTAATTGATTGCAACTAAATTCTAACTGTATTATACATAGAAACTATACCAATAAAAAATTTATCCACTGAAAAATTCAATTCACCCGTTCTGGAAGAAGATATAAAAGATACTGTAAGTATTTCTATTTCCATTGAAAACTTAATGATAACACTGATTCTATAATAAAAATATGTACAAATAACTACAATAGTCCACCCAAATATAATTTTTCTAGGTGAGGGAGATGCTTTCGAGTAACAACATTTACCTCGTGTAAATAAAGCGAAAATAAAGGGAAACAATGTCTTTGCAATAAAATGCTGTGTATTACATATTACGGTCAGTAAAACAACAAAAATTAAGGCCAGAACGTTTAAACGGTAGAATTATCTAACTAGGAAATTTAAATAAGCGAAAAAATATTATAATTAGTTTTAGTAATTATACTATTAAGTATTAGAATTAGTTTTTCATCATTGCTGTAATTTTTTCCTATGCCTCTTGAGTAGTTAGTTACCTTGGGTTGCACATCCGATGCAGTTGGATCCCAAGGTACTTTCAACCACGTTTAAAGGGACGTGCTTGTCATTCAAATGACCCGAGCATCTATTAGAGGGTGAAGGACAATGTTCAATGGCACATTTGAGACCAATTTTATTCCACGGACACACTTTCGGTGGCCTTGTAAGCAATTTTTTTTAAGTTAGCTTTATTAACAATGTATCCACCAATAAAAAATAATGTAAATATTATACCGTCCTTATATTCTCAATATTTATAATGACACCCTTTGATCAAAGAATCAGACACTAAAGAAAAGGAATTCATTCATAAAAATGCTTTCGTGTGAGAGCGGGCGTGGCCAATACTATATCAATTGATGCAAACCCAATGCGAGCAATTCGTCACGAAAATTCGCATATATCCCAAATTTGGAGAATGTTATTACTTGTATTATAATGCGTGTGTGTAGCCTCTTTCAAGTGGGCATTTCAAAATTGCGAAAATTAATTCGATCAAACTTCGTCTCGTGTTGGCCGCGATACTTTGGGTGGCGTGCAGACTACAACGAACTGAACCTTCCGGTCATACTCCTGTTTGCAGGCACGCCCCGAGGGGGGAGGGGAAGGAATGCTTGACCATCCCCATGGGCCAGGGCAAACATTTGACTGTAGGTGAGGAATTCAGGGGGTGGGGGAATGCAGAGCGGGCCCCTCGGGCTACGACGAGGGCATCTCGGGGACGAACGCAGGCCTCAAAACAGTTTCGCCCAACCAAACAAACAATTGGTCTGAAAATGGGTGTCCCTGCGCAGCCCCCTCTCCGTCCGTCGAACACGTTTGTACACTTCAACCGAGGGGGTTATTCATAAATTACGTCAGCAGTTTAGTTGTGAAATTACAGGGCCTTAAAGTGCGAGGGGACGCGTGGCTACGCGGGAAATGAACTATGAACCGTTGTAGGCGAGAAGTGAAAAAATACGAACGTAAAGTTTTGGAAAGTGACTCTACCGTCAAATATAATGTATGTGATTTACACCATAATCTCCTCGTTAGCCGTGAATATTTAAATTCTTTTGAACACACTATCTCCGGCGTGTTAGTTGATTCGAATTTTCGTCGGCGCATTTCTCACCGAAACATTGAAATGATGCCTAAAATAGATTCTTAATTTGCTAGTTCTACTGAACCATCAATGTATACATATTATTCAGTTGGATTTACATACTCGCCAATGCATTGGACAATGGTACCAACTTAGCGTTCTCATTCCGGCTTCTTAAGTCAATGGTGGTCAGCCAGTTCTACATCTACTGCTACTACACAGAATTATGAAGAGTTTTTAATCGGTTTGATCTGATCCCGAGGTACATAGCTTTGCTATTTTTCTATGCCGGTGTCTTTTACAATTGATAACCCAACATTAAAATCTCAATTTGTTCATTTCGTCAAAGTGGCATGTTTTGAATTTTCCACTTTCGAAGAAATTAACTTTCCAATACTCTGTATACCGTAGGTATTACTTGTTTTTTTCATCACTCCCACACTCTGCCTGCACGTCATGATTCCCGCGAGTTCATATAACTGCCATAATTTCATTTTGATCAGAGATACATACGTTATGGAAAATAGTTCAAAACTAAATGCGTAATTCGGGATTCTAAAACTAAATTCGATTGACACGGGCGCGGTGTATTTTGGATACGAAACGTATCATAACCACATACAAAATATAATAATTAGAATATGGACATACTTTTACCAGGTTTATTGCGTGAATAGAGGTAGACGTACCCGGTGTACTCCATGAGAAAAGCCTTCCGATCAACTAGATGGATTTGAAGGTTCTCAGGTGGCGTCAAATGTTTCTCAGCCATTCAGGTCGAAGGCAGAACGTGCTTTTACTACAACCATGATGAATCAAATTATTACGCACGCTTCTAGCACATGGCTTAAGGAAACTTTCACCACTTGTCCGACGGTGGCGCCTCTGGGCCTATCCTCTCTCAAATCAACACCGGCCGATATGATGGGAGTGAAACCGAACGCCGGCCGGATTCTCCAGGGTGGAATGTTTACTGAAGCAAAGAAAAATCATATTATTTTTTTCAGTATTCATGCAGTATTCCATAACATGCTTATGGTCATTTTACGTGAATGTAAAAAAGAAAGACGTTTAGAGCCTATTTCATATCTATCTACATAATATCCCGTTTCTATAAAGCGGATCCGCACATTTTCCTCATATGTGCTCCACATGAAAGGCGTGGTGTTAGAACCACTCCCAAATATTTAACTTGATCGGCCGTAGTTGGCACTGAACCCTTGAATTTTATAATATACGTCCTATTTTTCACTTCCTTTGTTACAAAATTTCAAAACTACGCATTTGCCTATATTAAGTACTAATCCCCATTCCTTGCACCAATCCTATATTGCGTCTAAGCCTCTAAAGAATAGCTCGCAATCTGATGAGCCCCTTACTTCCCTGTACGTCGTGGGCAAATAATCCGAGTTTGCTGCAAAAATCTTAGGTTTCTGCAAAAATCTGAAGTTGCTATAAAATATAGCCGTATTTACTCTCATAATAAAGGACACACTTTTCACGACGTATTTTTTTTGATTAAAATGTCTTGGATATAGGGTGAATTATGCAAATAGCGTCAAAAAAAGTTCAACGAAATCATTTCAATATCACTCACGATAATCAATATTACTAACTCGATTGTGGCATTGAACTGAGATATTCATGCGCTCAATATTTCCTTAATTTTTAACATGATGCACGTGCATCCGTTACTCTAGTTCCCCCTTTGAGTGGCAGATCCGCTTTTTGCATCACTATTAAGGGCAACAATGACATCAGCACATTTACGTCACATGGCGTCACCAGCGAAGCTCACCATGACTGCTAAGAGAAAACGGGTGTCGTAATCCCACGGATTGTCGGAAGTGTAAGCACGCAGAAACAGAAGAAGAAGCAGACGTTAGTTGAAAAAGAAAAGAATTAAAACGTGAGGAAAGCATTAGGAATATGACATATCGTAACGTGTTGACGCTCTAAATTCAGTTCGATAGCTAGCTATTAGCTTGACCAGGGAATAAAATGATAATTACATTTCTGTAGCCAACTACAAGATAAACAACTTTTAAATGACTGAAAAATCGTATCTGCATGAGTAATAATATATGAAATAGATGTGCAATAAAATGTACCCATAATTCCTGTATTTCGGATAAGTTTTATTAGTCACTATTGAAACAATGGATAACCAAATACTCTATTGTTGACAGCAGTTCTTAAGAAGTATACAAAGGTTGATCGCTCTTTAAGTTGTTATACACGATGAGTAGTCATCATATTTTACTAAATAATTCACATAACTATTAATAAATTTTTGATATCATATTATAAAACTTTAAATAAAAAAATTATCCATATCTCCTCGGGGATTTGAGAACCTTCTTGAAGGTGGTCCACTCGGCGGACTGCTACTTCAGTTGTACTGAATTTAATTAAAACCTGCCTTTTTTTAAATTGGCCATGCATACTTTGAAGTAAATAAACAACTTCCAACGTCTAGATTGAAAAGTAAATCTTCAGCACTCTGCATCTACGTATGAAGTGGAAACCAATCAAACAGACGATATCAAAGCGTAAGTTAGTGACGTGTGATTCAGTATTTTATCTTTAAATAACAGTAATTAGGGAAACAGATTACTTTCTAAAGCAGATACAGTGAGTAATCAATTTTTCGGAAAGAAAATGGATATTCAGTAATGGTTAAGTTCCACAAAGTCATGCCTAAAAATTACGAATTTTAATCAGTTAATAATAAGTAGCTTAAGCATTTGATCACAGCTTGAAAAACAGTTATATAATGTTAAAGTGATAACAAACAGCCAAAGCGAGCTAGATAGAAGTATTAAAATAGTGTCGAGGATGACTTAGAAGAAATTAGTGGGGTGGTAATCGCGTTAGCTGCATAGTTTTCCTTTTCAATTTCCGTGGAAGGTCTCACAGCTCGCGGGCAAAACACTCGTCGCTTCGCCTTGTTCCCGACACTCCGCTCCCAACTCATTTTACGGCTCGTTGCACACGTCTTCGCCCTCTCCTCTCTCGCGATTTAACTTCGAAAGAGGCTTTCGCCACGGTACACGAGAGCTCGATCGCAACTATGGCAGGCGAAGTTCTGCGTTTACTATTCAGGCAAGTGGTCACATTCTCGGGACATGAATTCAACGAATGGTTTTTGCTTACAATGGATCAATTGGTTGACGGTGCAGCAAACGTGCGGAAGAGATTATTGCTCGCTTTAACGTCTCCATTCATCAAGTTCAATATTATTTATTGTTTCATGTTGACAGTAACTTTCATGCTGCGCGGGGGTAATCCCAGAAGTACCCAACCCAACAAAGAAATCACAAAAATTTGGAAAAAATGCGTTTATTTTCAACATGTCCTTTCAGCCCTATTATCTTATCCCAGCGATGTTCAATAAGTTCGATACCCTTTTTATAATAACAACTGCCTTGCTCCTCAAAATAGCCATCAACTGCCGACATTTCTTCTCCGCAGCTAGAATATTTGACCACTGAGCCATTTTTTCAAGTTTGCGAACAGAAAATAACCCTAGGGGGCTAAATCTGGCGAATAGGGTGCATGAGGTAGCCATTCAAACTTTCATAAATTCATGAATTTGGGCCATTGCAATAACTGATTTGTGAGTTGGTGCATTGTCTTGATAAAAAAAAAATTTATTCTAAGCCAAATGCGGCCGCTTTTGCTTGATTTCTTCACTCAAACGTTGCAACAAGTTCACATAATACTCACCGTTGATAATTTTTCCTTTTTTTAAGATATTCAATGAAAATTATCCCACGCGTATCCTAAAAATCCGACGCCATGCCCTTGCCTAGAGATGAAACGGTCTTCGCCTTCTATGGAGCCGGGTCTCCCTTTTGAATCCATTGTTTTGATTGTTCTTTCGTCTCGGGTGTGAAGTAATGGATCCATGTTTCATCCAGGGCTATGAAACGGCGCAAAAATTCTGTTTTGTTGCAGTGAAACTTAGCTAAACACTAAATTGAAACATCATCGCGACACTGGTTTTGCTCGAGTGTGAGTTAACGCGGCACCCATCTTGCACACAGCTTTCTCATGTCTAAATTTTCAGTCAATGGGCGATGTGTTGCACTTTTTGAAATACCCACTGTGCCTCTTAGCTCGCGCACTTTCGGTCAACCATCATCCAGCATCACTTAGTATATTTTCTTCACCGTTTCGGGAGTCGTCACCTCATTTGGTCGACTAATGCGACCGATGCTCGTCTTGACAGGCCTCACGGCCTCGTTTAAACTCTGCTACCCAATATTTTACTGTTGTAAACGAAGGAGCAGAATCACCTAGAGTAGAATCCAGTTCACTTATTATATTGGCTGGGCTGAGGCCTTTCAAATAAAAGTATTGTATCACATGAAGATGACAAATTTTCTCCATTTTCACAAATTCACTAAAACGCTCACTATTGATGGCTCCCAAACAAATACTGAACAACGTGGTGTCATCAATATTTCTAGATTGCGTATACAGTGATATTTTTCAAACAACTACCGCCATCTCTAGATCAAGCCGGGTACTTCTGGGACTACCCTCGTATGCATAAGCGTTATTATTTTTAATTTCGACTAGAGAAAGCAATTTCAAACCATTTCTAAGCTCATCCTGATCATAATGGTTTCATCTTAACGTATTTTCCTGAAAATCCTACTAATACCATCACACTACTAATTATGCATTAAAATAATCGCCAGCTCTGGAACTATGCGGCAGTTGCGGGCGGAAAAGGAACACCGCCGGTGGACTCTATTATGTAATGGGCACCGTATAAGTAGGCCTAACCAAAGGATTAATATCATCCAACTTTTCACCCGATTGACTCATTTAAATTTCAAATGGATATGCGCCTCAGAAAATTGAGAGGAATAAAGGCTCCGGTGGAAAATGATCCTTAATGGGAGTTCATTGCGAAAACATAAATCGAGTTCATCCATATTAATGTCTGCGTACTAAAAAGCACTTCTTCACGTTAGTTTGCTCAATAGTCTAACACAGAGAAAATAAAATCTCTATAGGTTTTTTTAACCATAACTCACCCACAACAGGAAAAAATATGAGAAGGTAAAAAAGTAAAAAAAAGTTTTCAAAAAATTAATATTTCGTGCTGACAATTTTTCGCCTGTATTGCATTTTAAGTGGTTTTTTGCCTCCACCAATTAGTTTAAGTGACGTTATTTTAAGGGCATTCGAGTATTTGAAAAACATTATTGGCAATGTATTTTAAAACAAGTATACAGTTAATTAAATCAGCAATTTAAAAGTGTTGCCGTCATAAAAATACACTAGATCAAACACATTAATTACATTTTAAAACATATTGATCTGAAAATATTGCTCAAAGTAAATTCATAGCTAAATATTCACTCTCATTTTAAACAACTCGTACATTTTTCATTTGAAATATCAAATATGGATAATCAACACGACATTTTCAAAAGCGGTTGCTTCATCAACCGCAATATATATTTGCAGAAAAAGAATGCATCAAATCATCAAAATATATGGGATACACATAATGACTATTATTAATCATATTCTGTTTGTTGAAATTCAATGATTGGAGCACATTATTATATTAGCTTATTTACAATTTTAAACAAATAATTAATGAAATTTTGTTGATGTGTACTTAATTTCTGCGATAAAATCAATCTACATTCAAAATTTGTTCAAAGTTACGAGAAAATAAATACATATTTATTTAGACACGAATTCAGCCATTCGATGATTTTTTAGTGACTCTTCAGACATTTGCAAGAAAAATTGAATTCATACTGCGATGAAATAAATTTTCAACATTTTGAAGTTATATGACCTTTTGATGAATGAGAGGTATCTGAATTTAAAAAAAGATGAGCAAAGTGTAATATCTAATATAGAATAAAGTTCTTGTGCTCAATCTAAAATTTTACACTTGAAAATCATCCAAGTAGAAATTTTTACGACCGGACAAATCGACCAGATTTATGTTGTAGACAACTAACGGCCATTTTGTGTACTCATAGGGTGAAATAATCAAATAAAATCGATGCGCACCCTGCAATAAATTCCTCCCCCAATATTCATCCTTTTTCCGACTGATAAGCATAAGCGCCTGGTAAGCGTCCTTACTTCGCCGTAAGCGACGGAGCCGAATTACTTGTGGGCAACAAAAGAAAAATATGCAGTTCGGGGGAACAAATGATAAATGAAACAATTAAGAGAAGGGTTGCATACTCCGAGGACATGACTTGGGGTTTGATACATTTTTGATTAGATTATGATTTTTTTTAAGGCAGGAGACCATTGTTAAAGTTTTAGCCAGTTTTCCACCTTCCCGATATCTTTCGATAGAGTGCGTAATATAACACAGAGTAAACACCAGCAGACAGTTCAAATTTAACGCGATATAACTAATTTGATATAAGAAATTGTTTAAACTTCCCTTTCAGCCCTCCACTTACTGCATACACTGCCTAGATCTTCAATTTTTTCCTCAATTATTCAAGCATAGTGGATACAAACATGTCTCAGAGATTTTGAATGCCTTTTCGTCCATCTTTAAAAAATTCGGGTACTTTCCGGAAAAAAATATTATTCATCAATTAAATTGCCGGCCCTGGTCATGATGTGTTATTACCACATAATTTTAATCGTATGTCCCTTGATATTCGGAGTAAATGGGATAAACTCACACAATCTTAATTTAATAAATCAAATAGAATTATTAATTTCGTTTTTTTTGTGTTTGATGCCGAATTCATTCGTGAGTGATTGATTTCAGTCTGCATGGGAGATAACTCTGACGAGAGATCAATCGGGTTATCAGCCGGTTGAAAAGGAAGTATCCATTGGTTGATAAATGTGAGATCCACGGGGTCTCCTCCTAGTACAATCGATCGAACTCAAGTGCTGTTAAAATAAATGGCGCCATCGATGGGAATTCCCATAGGGGCGGCGGTTATATATTGGAAGGCGTCTTCCGAAGCGATTGAAGAGGTCTCTCAAGCAGTGCCCAGCTCCAAATTCTCCCATGTTTCCTCCTCCCCCTCGCCCTCCTGTCCCATCTGGAGCCTTCACCCCCCTCCCTTCTCCGCCATAGCGATAGGCCCCTTTCCGACCTCCATCCAATCCATATATCAAACCCCCACACCCTCCCAGTTTCCAATGCTCCCCTCCTATCCACACTGCCCTTTCACATCTTTCCGCAAGCCCGTCCCTCTTCTCAATTCCCCACCTTCCCTGTCCCCCCACACCGCTTGCTTTGCATGTCAAAATATGGCCTAGTGATCCGTCAACAGCGGCATACCCCCCCACTCTCGCACTCTCTCTCCCTCACTTTATCCCCCTCACCCTCACATCTCAGTGCGTTCGTCTGCCCCACGAATCAATTACATTGCATCTCATATTAGCCCCCTGCGCTCTGATCGCCGCCATCTATACCACGAAATATCGAGCATAATTCTTTAAAATCTTCATGAATCTCTCAAAAGTAAATGACTTGGATGGACTGACATTTAAAATATACCTGAACATGCCTATTTTCTGCTATTCTTCACTGAAATTCGGACTTTAGATGCACGGGAAAAGAAATATTTCCCGTAAAAGTATGACAATGTTTTCCTGTAAATCCTGATTATCCCGTAAAACTCTTTGTTCGATTACAATTTAGTCCGATCTTCAATATGGAGGAGCATGGAGAGTTATTTATCGCACTCAATTTTCACGCTCAAATCTAACAGCCAAATTTGTCAAACAAGACGGGGAGCTCTGAATAATAAAAAAGGGGAAGATTAAGGAGATGGCAAGCCAAAGAGAAATTCGGGGTCGTCCCAGTATTCTCTTAAGACGCTTAAGATGCATTTGTCTTATGTTTTTATGCTGAATACCTAGGATTGCTGCAATTAAAGTATCATTGTGACGACAAAATTAAGATTGATAAACTATCAAAGCAAACTCATCCATCATTCACTCTGTTGCCCGCATATGTAGTCAAAACGACGCCAAAGTTCGCAGCCGGAGTTCATTGTAGTCTGTTTGTGCTTTCGATAAGTTGTTTTCAGTACCTATGAAATTACAATGCGATATATTGCGTCATTAGTTAAGCGCGTTTACACCCCTTATTTCCAGACGTGACGCAGTCGGTTATGCCAGGAAACATTCACTTCTAAATCCGTTATTCCAGGATCATTGCAAAAAATGTCATCTTCCTGAGTATCAAGTCCTCCAGTACAACTCTGCTCCCCGTATGGTTCCCTGAGTGTCTCACAGCTAAGCGTAGAAAAAAGTTCATCAAAGAATAATATACGCGTAGGTCACTTCAGTATACGTATACACACAGGTCAGTATCCTAATGTTTATGCAACATTAAACACACTTATGTGCTGTGTGTTGCCTAAACGTCGTAGCCTTCGCCTCCATGTGCAATCGTTGGTGGATTGCTTCACAAATCAGATTTGATTTGCGAAGCAATTCACAAAAAAACATTTGATACCAATAAATATTGCAGAATATTCCGAACGAAAAAATCATTTAGTCAGCACTTCTCAGAATTAGTTCAATTTCATAAAATACTGGTTTTTCACGTAAAGACACTGCTATTATTTGATTAATACGACAAACCAAGTTAATGTAGAGCATTCGAAACACATTACCACTGCATTATACGGAGGCCGTACTCCCTGACCCTTGGGTCTCGCATCATGAATCCCTGAGAGAGAGCCTATGGTCAGGGCCGCCAGAAGGGTGGCCCGTGAACTGCCCACTCACGGTCGTCGTGTCACTCACCGTGAGGCCCTCGACAGATTAACGTGACTCTCGCACATACTCGATACTCTATACGCTTCATATCGCTGTGAACACGTGGAATGTGTGCTCGCTGATATGGACCAAAAGAAAATATGACGCCAGCTTGAAATGATGCACCGACGGCCGCCTGCCACTGCAAACAGATTACCGATACATTTCGGGAAATATTTTTTTGATGAGGCCAAGAGTGAAAGGTAGCGTAATGCCGTAAATAATTCCACTACTTAAAGGGTAACTTGGGACCTCAAAAAGTATGAAGTTGTTCCGCATTTATGCGATTATTTAATGAATACTGGTGAATTATTGGAGATGAAGCTAATCCAAACATAAATCTGGAATTTTAACTGATCAGATAAAGTAAAAGAAGGAAAAAATCTAAAGGGATGATTCACAGAATCAAACTTTTCTAAATAAAATTCACCAATACGCTTATTGTCATTCTTGTTGATGAGAGAGTTTCATAAATTTCCAGAAGAGTAAAACTTCAAATCCTCATGCATTCGAAGCTACCTACGCCGAAACAACGTGATGTTAATAGTAAAAAAATCAAATATGTCTGCCATCCCTCTGAATAAAACTAGTTCCGTCATGTTTTACGTAAACTACGACCATTCACCCTTCTGAAGTGCAATTTATACTCTCCACCACACTTAATTGACTCGATTTAAACGATTTTCCATGCTGCTGCGTTGATGAAAATGGAAGGTACGTATATGTAGGGCTCTGTAAACCGGTTTGCCATGAAAAATATATGTTTATACTTCCTCTACGTCAAATAAAGATAGAAATTAAATATCTTCATAAAAGCATACCATGGTTTAATATGCAATTTTTTCATTACATAGCACTATCTAAATGTCATACTTTGACGCATTATTTAAAGCGCAAGACTCACTGGCGTGTGCGTGACTTCAGCCGTAGGGTAGTTGCTGAAACCCCAACGGAATAAAAAATAATCTTCCCCTAATAAGGTAAGCTTTTTTTGAAATTCTGCAAAATGGAGGAAAATATTTTATCTTACTATTTCCTATCTTCATAGTTTCATTACTGTACCACTCACACTTCTCCTATCATATCAAATTTACGTCCTATTTCTTTTTCGAATTCATTTGTAGTATGATGATCGATTTTTATAAAGAGAATATTCCCCTTATTTAGCAAAATACACGCACATATTCTTCGTGAATACCGACCTTTCGAATATATCTGAGGTGATATTAGATTCTTAATTGCTTCAGAAATAATAATATATATTTAAAAAATTCGTTCCCTATAAAATTTACCTTTGATATGAATTGGGATCAGTTTTAAGTATTTATTTAAGATAAGCGGTCTTTATCATACAATTTAAAATAAAATTATATTTTTTTAATCTTCACACAGCGAAACGTGAATAAGAGTATTCGAAGTTAGTTCGAAATGGTTTTAGACATGACGAATAGATCATATGTGAAAGGTTTTTGAAGATATTTTTGTCTTTTTCATTACAAACTGCAAAGGCAACAAAAAAGTGCCCAAATGTTTTCAACGTAACCCTTATTTAGTGAACAAGCAATATACTCCGAGTGACCAGTTGGGAGATTCACACCGTTTCAATTCAAACATTATTGTGAGGGTGAAAGGGATCAAATGCCCGAGTTGCTCGTGGGTAGCTCAAGAGTGTCAGAAGTGAGACTGAGAGTGTTGAGGCAAGAAGCAGATTGGCGCAGCTGTCTGCGATTTTTTACTCCAGGGCACTATTGAGCCCTTCGTGGTGGGGAAGGAAATGGTATGCAGGCGCGGCGCCTGGTCTTGGAAAATCTTGGGGTTTGCCGGGGGCAGCAGAGGGCGAATGGAAAGGGGAGAGCGGAGGAGGGTTAACTGTTAAAGAATGTGGCCGGGGATGTTCGAGGAAATGTCTTACGATGAAAAAAATACATAAGAGTCATGAAAAGACCCAACGAAGTTCTCTTTTTATTTCCCAGCATAAAATTGTAATTATCAACCAACGAATTGTTTCCTGCGCTCTTTCCTTTGCCAACACTTTAATTGTGCCTAAATTAAATCGATTACAAGTTCAGCTAACTAGAAGTTGGAAAAGAATGCCGCAGACATTCATTACGGACTAAAGCCCAGCACTTTCTTCCCTTCGTCTCCTCTTGAGTTTGGTGAGACACGGGAGGCGACTTTGCTTCATTAAGTTGAAGAACAAATTGTACAGTAACACTCGGAGTATTTTAGAGCGTAATAATATTTATCTTTAATCATTTATGTTCAAATATTTACCATAGGCTCAAAAGTTCCTGTAATGGAATCAGATGTGCATTTTATTATTTAACATCGGCATGAGAGCGGGGACTTGTCCAGAAATAAATTCCTCCAAAAAGGAACAATACGCTCGGAAATAGAAGTGGTAGCAATGCAAATTCTTTGCAATTGCATAGGAAAGGAGGCCTCTTCTCCCACAGAAAGAGTGGCATAGAAATATATCAACGAATCTTAACTCCTAAGGTCACAGAAAAGGAAATAGCATGATTCCTCAACGGTTTATTTCAACCAATAGATATATCAAATGCATCAATCTACATCTCATAAACGTTTGGCATCCAACGCAAGAGTAATTAATCAACAAATGTATGGCAAATGTCAAGTTTTATTAATGATTTTGTAAAAACCTTCTGTTTTATCCTGTACACAAACAGTCCCCTGCAAGGCGCCACTGAATTGCTTAATAGGGAGGTATTTGATCCGTGCACCATCCCCATTTAAATATTACTCTAAGGTTAGAGCTCAATGGGGAGCTATACAATTCAAAGAATGAAATAAACTATGTTTTCGTACTCATATATTTGAGTCCCAACTATTAATCTACTCAAATGACATTACTTTTATTAATTCGCATAGAAGGAAGTGTCCAAAAATAAGCTTAATACTAAGGTCAATTAATATTTAGTTAGACGAATAAGATGATAGCTTCCTCTGATAGCTAGTGCTCTCTTAGGGTACACAAAAGGAAATTAAATATTTTTGCTGACTCTTCGACAATTATTGATCTCTATAGTATCATATTAACTATCCAACGTCTTATTCGTAAATTGATTGAATATGTAAGATAGTTTTAGCATATTCGGAGAAGTAATCTCCTTTATATTTCATCAGAGATTTTTCTGTATTTTAACTTCCATCGTCTGAAAGCAGGCAGGAAATATTGATACAGGACATTTTTACTGGCGATAGAGTTTTGCAGACTGTGGAAGAGAGGAGAACGCTAGTCAAGGGAGGATGAGGCTGAAGTGGGATATAGGTTGGATGGGAACAAGGGTTAGGAAAGAACGAATGGAAAAAGGGAGAAAGCGTAATTAAACATGAGTTTATTTGGGTTTCATATGGGTTGCGTTTTGTTAGAAGAGGTAGAAACGTATCGTTTTGCCATTATTTAGTATGTATCTCTCCAAAACTTACTCTAAATGGTAGAATACAAAACAATAATAATTATATGAATACAAAGTTTTTACGATTTTATCGAAGTGTTGAACGATAACCGTAACGTTTCGCTTCGTTCGGCCGTAATTGACAGGAAGTCTCTAATATCCCTTGAAAACCAAACGGAACTTCCCAGCAATGAACAATTCGTTCGGTCGCGTTTGAGTGATGAACGGCAAATGGCCATGGGAATAGCGTTGGAAGTCACCTGAATGGATCTTAAAAATATGCTGGCTATCGAAGTTTTTTTAATTTTGAGTTAAACTTTTTCGCAGCGGAAATTTGCATGCTCACGGAGACGTGTGACTTGAGACCACGGGATTTTCGTATTTGTCCTTTTATTTGTCCTCGCCTGAAAGGTTTCCAGAAATCCCAAAAAAACTTTCACGATCGTACTAAATATTTCAAACATAAACAAAAATTGCCACATTAAGATAATCGTTTTTGGGATTGTATTTTGCCTGGATTTGTTGATATTACCTTTTTAGTGTAACAAGAATATTTTTTTCGCTTGCATCCCTGATTTCACGAAGTATAGTGCTAATATGTTATCTTGTGTGGTCGTTAATATGTGCATCTTGTGAGGAAGGAAGCGGGGCCTGGCCCGTTTGTCTCTCTCCTTCCTATTCCGCCCTGATTATTTCTCGATCCCCCTTCCTCACTCCCCGACTGACCCCCGCCACTGCTCGATGCTCTTAAGGTTCCACTCCCTCCCGGAGAGGTTACCACCCCCCCCCTCACCTCCCATACCCTCGCTCTCACTCACTCTTCATCACCCATCCATCCCCACGCGGGCCGCATACACTTTGGGGTTGCGACCCCTTGACAGATTCGATGTCAAGCGAGATTCACTGCCGGGATGGATCGATTAAATACACCGAAGCGCCCAATCGGTTCATTCTCATACGCTTCCCCTCGAGTACTCGAAATCTAAACAACATTACTCAGAAGGAATTGGTAAATTTTGGGAGAGTTACGGATTTTTTCTGTTACGCGCTTGGACCAACTCTGGCTTGTGGTTACAACTTTGGTAAGGAAATGGAATGAGCCTAAAGGCGTTCAAATTCATCGTCAGCACGCCAGCAAGATGATAGAATAAGCCTCTCTTTCCACGTAGAATATAATTATTGCTGAATTAGGAGAAATAAGTGATAGAAAATATCAGTGCAAGGAACTACGAAGGAGTGAAGAGGTTGGT
Organism: Hetaerina americana; assembly: GCF_022747635.1. Classification (NCBI taxonomy): domain Eukaryota; kingdom Metazoa; phylum Arthropoda; class Insecta; order Odonata; family Calopterygidae; genus Hetaerina; species Hetaerina americana. Next base: position 8,959,218 of record NW_027287095.1, read on the forward strand.
GGAAAACATGCTACATCTGAAAGCTGCCACAAACCAATTTTCAAAATGATAACGCATGATAAGCATTGCCTTGAGGTGTTGAGTTGTAATATGGCATTTAAAAATATGACGCCAAAAAGATCAAGCTCCTTTGCCCATGAAAACGTTCCCACCAACCGTGGAATTATATTGAATAAGATTTATAATTGAAGCTATATACCGAATATTCTTTCCAATAATACGGTGTGATTTAAGGAAAACTAAGGTAAAAACAAAACCAGGTATTAATTAACTTAAGTGGCAAACACACAACAACCACACAAGAACACACAAAAAACTAGCTGCAGCTGTTCACAGGAAAATTAAGTCCAGGGTCAACGAAATCTCAATCGCAGTACCAGTTAGCGGTTTTTGGCCACAGAATTTAGGGATAATAATACGATTGATTATTGCCTTATATTACGACTTGCGGCAAACAACATGACGGTCTAAGGAGCTCTCCCATCATATAAATTTATAGTTAATGTTTTTGGTCACAATGGTTTTTTTTTTCATTTCCGGTGACAATCAAAGTTAAACAATCAAGTAGAAAAGAATGTGATAGAGCAACTGTATATGGGCAGTATGTTGGAAAAAAATAAGTGTAGGAATTTATCGGAAGAAGTTAGTTGATGGCAGGTATTCTGGGCGAAAAATATAAGAAAATATAAGAACAGACATTGTTATGGAGCGTAGCGCTATGCATCCAAAACTTGGCCATTGAGTCAAGAGAGGGTGGTTGTGGATTGGAGGCTTTAGAGAGATGGGTTTGGAGAAGAATGGAGAAAGCAAACTAAACAGAGAGGAAGACTGACGACGAAGCATCAAATGTGGCGAGAAAGGAGAGGAAGTAGTCGGGGGAAATCCGAAAAAGCAGAGAATGTGGGTGGTGGAAATATTGAGACGTAGGTGGGATATTAAAGAGCCGATATAGAAGGGAGAATTCAAGGTAAGCTGGGTAGAGAAGGGAAGGAAATAAGCTATTGGTTTTTTAGAAGGCAGGAAAGCAGTGAGTAGTTCCCAGGGACAGAAGAAGAAGGGAATAATGTAGAGGAAGCAAGAGGAAGTTTTACATAATATTCGCTGAAACCCCGCAAAATCCACTTTGCAAAAGCACGTATGTTACTTTGAATAGATGATGACGACCCAGGAATAAAACTAACACCTTTCCACTGGATATACATGAAACCTTTATTCCAGCGCGCGTTTCCACTCAAAGAGGTCCACGATTCCACTCTAGCACGACTGAAAGAGGGAACATATAACGATGAAAGTTAGATCTTGCACCACTGCTAGTATGGAATTCGCCTGAGGCAGTGCGAAACAGCGGGCGCGAACAGAACTGACTCTACTCTCTCCCCGCCCTCACCCTCCACTCCCCTCTCCTTTTTCTTCTCCGGAGCTCACTCCCTCTCTCTTCTCTTTCTCCACAACTCTCCCACATCCCCCATTCTCTCCATCGCTGCTTAGAGCGCGTTCCCGAGAAATCGCTCTCACTCCTCGAGACTTCCTTCCGCATCGCGCGTCGGGAGCGGGGAGGCCCCTCTCCCCCGCCAACGAGGAGTGGGCGACTGTCAAGGAGGAGGATGTGGGACATGTGTCTGCACCCGCGGGCACACGCATGCTCCCCTCCTCCCCCACCATCCTCTCCTGGTCGTTGGAGAACACCCGCCGTCCTCCATTTGGTGGGTGGGGAGGCGCATAGGGGGAGGAGAGTGGGGAAGGGATGGTGATGTCGACGGGTGCGGTGATGTTTCCCCACTGCGGCAGAATGCTTAAGCTCCTCGAACGTCGCTCTCGAGTGGAAGGGCGCTCGCTCTTCACTCCGACCGAGAGACGGATGATAAGATAAAAAAATACACGCCGATCTGCGGAGAGCCTTATTTTCTCCCTCCCTCTCTAATCCCCCTCCTCACATGATCCTCAACTCATTCCCGTCTAAGACGACACGCCGAATAGGCAGCCGCCAAGATTCCCTCCCGGACACAATTTATTTCCCCCGCGGTCATCCTCAAACCTTGACAATTTGCTTTGTCATCTCCCAAGGAACGCACCAGACATTGAACATTTCCGCACAGAGTCGGATGAATGCACATCTTTATTTTTGCACGACGAGGTTGAGACTGGGGCAGTCTCCTCAAAAAGCCTAATCCTAAGGGGGAAACATTTGGCGATATGTTGCGGAATGGCCTTAAATGGAACGGGTATTTTCAACACCAAGGGGTACTCGATACTTCGAGCGACGTACGATAATTTATTTTAATTTTTTAATTCGTCATAAAAGAAAAATAAGAGTGAGGGATTGTAGAACCGATGGGCATACAACACTTTCCATTCGAATCATTCACGAATGGTACAACGGAAAGACTGCTAGCAGATATATGTACGTTCCATAGAGGTATAACTGAACTTTGACAGTCAAAGACTGACCGTTGAGAAGACTTTGTCAAGTAAAGGGATTTTGAACATCGACAACAAAGGTAAAACGCTTGTTGAGCGAGGCCGAATCAGGTATGCAATGGATATTTTGAAAGGCATGGCGGTAGTCCAGAGAGTGCGTGAAGATGAAGAATTATTTAATATCCAACGGTTAGCATATTCAGCGCAGTGTTAAGCTGCATGCCCTTGGATGCAATTGCATGTTCTATTGGGAATCAAAATATTGCTGGAAATATCCGAATGCATCAGAGAATCCTCCGATCAGTTGACTGCCATAGTCCTATCCGTAGGACTTTTAACTTTCTCTTTTTGGCTTTCAACTCTTTCCTTTGTTCTTTGTTTCTCCCATATTTTCTCCCTACCATTTACCACTTTAATTATCGCATAAATCAAATGAATTGGAACCGGCTTTTTTGATGCAAGTTAAATGAAATTCTGGATATCTTTTCGGGTGGAATTAATTAACTCCCAGGCCGTTACCTCATTCTTTTGACGCGTATTGATTCGAATTTTACGTCCGAAGGTGGGTGAACTGGAAGACGGAGCGTGGGTGCATTTGGCTGCGGAATCCGTACATTTCCCCTCGAACGGAAAGCTTGGATCCTCAGGACGGGGATGGAGGAGTAGGGGTGTTGGTAGTGGGATGAGGAGAGACAGAATCCCTCACCACCTCCTCCTCCTAAGGAAGGGAAGGGATTCTGCGGCTGACTGCAAATCAACTTAAATACACGATTTTTACCATTGGAAACGAAACCAATCTCGAACTCCTACAAAGAAGATTTCCCTGATACTGCCGTTGCTTCGTAACGGAGGAAAAGATACGCATGATACCTTGGAGATATTAAAAAAATTATGAAATTTATTTAGTAAGGAACGATCCCGGAGAAATAAAATACATACGAACTACACGAATGATATTCATAATCATTACGGAAAAAGTGACCACTAACAGTTTATACATACAGGTAAATCACACCTTAAAATAACAAATTCTACGATAATGCAAGCCCCCCTCTGTCATAGTATTATTCCCTAATCTACCTGCTAAAATATTCACTTTTATTGGCACCTTCATTCCGATATCATTTATAAGCTATTTCTTCTATCTATTTTTATGACTATCTTACAAGCGAATACGTTAAAGATCCATTTCAACGTTTGGGTGATGAGTCGTCCTATGATTTCGTATCGCATCGGTGTATATTCTCCCTTTGGAACGCAGTAAGGTAGAACTGAAGCTGACTCGAAACGGACAATGTACAGATATGCTTCACTAGACAATCAGGAGTGTAAATTAAAAGCATTGCTAGAGAATGCCAAAACATACAATTACAGAAACATGTATTACTTCCACACCCTTCATTTTCAAGGAGAATCTGAATAAATGGATCAAGAACATAGGCGAATGGAGAAAACCAAGAAAGGCATGAAGTTGTATTTATATGATTATTTGTGCATGTACCGCTAGAGTGGTTGAAAAAGAATCCAATTTATTACTGCAATTGATAATTCATAGTAGATAAGTGAAGGTTTAGAAGCTGTATATTGGAAATTCATTTCCTTCCCCACTTGCACAGCGCTGAAATGCATCAAAATTTCACAATGAGCATATTTGCTCCCAGATTACATTCTTTACGAAATCAGTAGAAATATTGGTCGGAAGTTTTTTTTGTAATTTTTAAAGTTGACCACAAAACTCGAATCAAAATCCGAAAATCTCTATAATTTTATGAAGGTGTAATAAATATTAAATAGTGAACAATTCAAGAGCTAAAAAATATAAAGAACCTGATTAAATGACTGGATGATATTGGTGAGAGATAAATATGTACAATCCGAAGGGGACCGCGATAAAAGAAAACGAAAATCCTCCACTGGTCCCGCTTGCCAAGAGATTAACGTGGGCCTTGAATCAACTGTAAAGGAGTCCTAGCGGCCCTAAGGCGTGAGGTCTCTCTCCACTTCGCCTCCCGCGTCGAAATCAGCGCGCAAATAAAAAAGAACCGTAATTTTGGGAATCAGTTTACCCAGCGAGGTGCTCGGATGGGATGGGTTATCGTGGAGGAGGAAAGGGGTCTCCGTGAGTGTGAGTCACCTCGAAATCAGGAGAGCAAATAAATATGGAGTCGGCCGATTTGAATTCCCACAAATGGAATTCTATCGAGGGGTTTTTTGTGCAAAAGGTGAGTCAAAGAGAGAGAGGGATAGAGGGTTGGAACGAGGGAGGGGAGGATCACTGGGAGAGGACGGGGGAGGAAGGAAAAATCGTTGCTCTAGAGACAATTACTGGAGGCCGCCAAAATAAAATTCTTTCCGACGCGTAATTTGCGTAAATGAATTTATTCTGCGTAGATTTATTCCGGAATGTACCATTGGTAACTGCAAATTGGCTCTACATAATTATTTCCTCTACATTGAAAGGTTACATAAGAGCGAAATTAGGACACGGAAACAAAGGCACCGACCTGATTCGATCGGCATCCCCATCTTTGCCCAAAATTTGTTCTTTTAGAGTCAGAAAAAGTTAAAAAATGTATCCTCAAAAAATGCTTCGAACTCTCATTGCATCTTATCCCAGAAACCAATGGTTTAGTCCAAATTCCTCGTATGTTGGTACATCCACCAAACAATAGCTTCCTCCCTATTGACCGATCTCACACTGAGATACAGAAAAAGGATACTAGGTAGGTCACGAATACGCAATTCAGAGACGCATTAGTTTGATTTTCAATTGTATTATTTTCACCTAAATCCAGATTTTATAGTCATCCTGACATATTGGCGAAAAATTAACGAATTTGAAATATGAATTTTTTTTAATAAATGGCAATTCAAAAAAGATAAATCAAAAACAATTACCTTGATTTCTTGCCTTTACTCCTTTACATTTAAATCTTAAGTATCAATCCTTTCAATGTCTGATGGTATACTTCGTTTTTCTTGATCGAAAAATTTTTGAAGTTAATAAATGTTAATTTTCTTGGCAAAAAATTGAACAACTATCGCACTATTATTCTTTATTTTCGTTAATTATTAACGCATACTTATGTATTTAGAGTAAAATTCAAATTCATAGTTTTATACGAGGGTAGGCTGAAAAATAATGCACACATGCTTGTAGACCACAACCAAAATGACCTCCAGAAGCCCTCCTGATGGCATGTGGAAATAACATTCCCCCTCAACACGCATGTGCAGGTTTAAGGTCGTTACATTCATCCAGTGTATTTTGTGAAGCGGAAGTATAGAGACGTGTTCTAGAGCTATGTCAACGCGAGTTAAACAGCGTGCTGTTATCGAATGTTTACCTTCACCTCATCTTCTGAGGTATAATGATAGGTGTCTCTTGAGTTGAGAATAAAATAAAAATCGCAAGGTGCAACATCGGGGGAATAAGGAGGGTTTTGGAAATTAAAAATAAGTAATTTTCTCATTCCACTAAAATTTTATCGTCGGAAACTTTTCAGACCACCATCGTATGTACAAGTATTTACAACACACACACATATATATATAAATACAACAAATACAATATATATATATATATATACAATACAAATACGATATATACGATCACATGAAACTGTCATGTGCTTCATGGGCGCCCAGCCTAGAAAATCTAGCATTATAAGTCTATTCTCGGATTCCCGAGTCAAACTTATAGATGAAAAATCCTTAATCTCGACCATGTGAAGGCGACTAAACTCGAGTTTAACTAATAACAGTGCCATGAAGATGGAAAAATAAGTTCTGTGACCGATGGGCTTTAATGTAGGTGAGGAAAAAGGGTGGAATGAAAGAGGAAATACGATTAGAGATTAGGTTTGAGGGAGGGAGGGAAGGAGGGAGGCCACTGGCGAAACGGGGAGATTAATACACTGACTGATTTATTATCGCAGCTCTCTTTGGCGAGCGAGAGGGAGACTAGCAGGGGGCATCGTGGCGCTCCTCTCAGGAGTCCTGAGTGGGTGGAGGCGAAGAACAAGGGGTTAAGGGGAGGGGATGGGGGGATTGGATGGGACCGGATATAATTGAACCAAATCTAATATAAGCAAATATGAAGAGGGCCGGGGAATGCAATTGAGGCAGGATGGAGTGGGCCATAAATCACCCCCAGCTGGCAGAGGGTGGGTGAAAAAGCGTGGGGAAAGGGAGGAAAAGAAAGTGTGGGGGTGGGAAAGGGAAAGAGTGAAAAGTTTGGATTGAACCGCGGGGGTTGGCCATTTGGCGTTTTAATCGATATTCCGGACAGGGTTTTCGCTGGTGCCTCTCCATAGTTTTTCGCTGCCTTCCCATCCGATCTAACAACGTTATTCGACGGATTAAGTATTCGATTCAGATGTGAGTAATAATGTTTGCTCTGGCGTAAAAAATATCCTTCCTATTACGCTTTGACTCTTGTTACGCCTATTATTTCACGGAAAAGAAGGGATGAATAGGGTATTTACGCATTGAAGTTCCAAAGAAAATTTTTGATGGATAGTTTTGGAAGCTATGCATGCGATTTGATAAAATATTGTGAATTTGTGCTTGGACTATATTATATGAAGTCGGATCTGGGTGAAATTCAAATTAAGCCCGAAGAGAAGTTTACTGAAACTTTATAAGGCGTTTTCAAAATATACATTAAATGCAACCAAAAGTTCATTGAGAGTTTAAATTTGGCAAACCTAAACTGTTAAATTTAATGTCACTGACAGAGCTGTCGTTTCCTTTCCCTGATAGCACTAATGTTTTATTCTGAAAATTTACACTCGTGCCGTTTTTTCAGGGGTTAAGTCCAAGATTTCAAATTCCACCAATCTATTGAGAAATTATACAAGTTGTATCACCGTATAGAATAAAGACTTCGTCTCTGTGAACTGTTTCAGTGTTGGCAACATTCCGAAGTGAGGCTAAAAGAGAGTTAAGTAAAAAAAAGTACTCAATCGCTTGAATATTGTTCGTTCGGATGAGTTCGTTTATTTTGTCCCCATTTCATCACTGGGATGAATTTCAATTATGAAGGTTGCTAAAATGTGACACATTTGGCGTCATCATCGCGAAATAAAGCCTGACGTTGACAAATGGCTGACAAAAAATAAACTATTCCACGCTAAAGGACAAGAAATATGACAGTGTTTATCAAGGTTATAAAAATACAAAGGAGAAAAGGTCTCAGTGCTTAAGATAAATAACACGGAGGAGTTTCTTTCAATCTGTGACGCATCTATTTTTATGAAATGTGTAAACGTGTTGTATATATGAACAGTTTTACTAAAAAGGTATACCTAAACTGTATTAGTTTGTTCTTATTATTCTCAGGTTAAACAATTTTACAAAATAGATTTCCTTTCATTTACATAAAAAGATAAGTATTATCCTTCAGGAAATATTTAAGAGAGCGTGCATAAAATGCGCCTTAACTTTTTCATGCGAAATATCGTACCGGTCCGTATACACGTAGATTATATTCATATACAGCATTGATCGTCGAATTTCGATTTCACTGTAAGAATCCGCTAGTTTATGCAATCTTCTGTCTGTGGAATATCGTAAGAAGATAAATTTTAACTAGCGTCATCCATCATTGGATATTAGATTCATTCGCTTTGAATTTATAATAACTTCCTACGTTATAACGTGACGTGAGAAGGAGGCACGAAAGGGAGAAATGGAATATCTCTTGCATCTCAAATATTTAATATTTTAAATACAAAATATATTTATATTTTCAAAGCATAAAACCTCTTTTTCCTTCGACTCTACTTAATTGCATCGCCCTGGAGTAAAGTGAAAATTGATCATCATTCTGATGACTAAAAATTACTATTCGTCAAAGAAAGGTGATATATTTATAGTTTAATAACATTTAAAGCTATCATGCCAGGATCCTCTCGATAAATACATTACTCTCAGAGGAACAATAAATGAATTTACGGGAAAAAATTACCCTTATTTGTACTTGTGGGAGAAATAATAGTTACGAGAGGATTATTGAAGTGATGTTTGCCGAAAGGAATCGATTGCGGATTTTCAGTAATGAAGGACACACAACGTTTTGGGCGGCGGATTCGAATGAAAGGAATGCTAAACGAAGCAATTAGGAATTCAAAGGAGTGCACTACACAGAGCCCTCAATGAAGATTGTAATAACTATGCAACATGCGCTCCCCGATGAAATTTTTGTTAGTGAAACAACGTATATTTCATTTGGAAGAACACAAGAAAAACTGAACTCCAAGTGAAATAATATTTTCCCTTACACGTAAAAGTCTAAATTTGGTATCATTTACGCAATTTGGTTCGCTCCACGTAAAGTATTAAAAATCATTGGTTTCCATCACGGCATGTTACAATTTGGTCACGTGGTAATCGCTGTTCAAATAAAGACAGCCAGTCATTTCTCGGTCTAAAAATCTATAAGGACCATTATGATGTGTAGTAGCTACTATAAAGCATTGATCTTAGAATACCTTCCTCTGCAGTATTGAAACAGTATTACTAATACTACTATGATCGTTTTACTTGTAATTGCACGTACTAATTTGCATATTCACAAAAGTAACCTGGGTTAGTTTTTTTCTTCCTTGGAACTCCGAAAACAAAGTAATAGTAATGAATACACATGATCTTATTCACTTGAAACGAAGAAAGCTGACTAGCCTGGAGGTTTTAAATGCCTTCCCGAACGTGGACTTGGAGTGATATTCGCAGGAGTGCACTTTCTCTCTTTTCTTCTTCGTGAAGTGCGACGGAGCACCTAAAAATAAAATACTGCGTTTCGATTGAGTGTTTACGAAGTGCGCGGCACTTATATATTTTCCACGTACATAAATATGAAAGGAACAAATGCACTATGTAGTATGAACCGTCGATATTAGTGTCATCTAGTGGAAATCATCGTTATCAACGTAAACTGCCCATTGAAGGAAAGTTTTGGAAGGTCTCTAAAAGCAATAATGTTATATGCATCGCGAGACTACCTCTTGTTATAGCATTCTCCCCTGAATTACTTATACTATCAATGCGTCAGACCTTCAATCTGCCTGATTTTCCTCTTAAACCCATTCCCTTCCAGCCTCTATCCCATTTATCTAAAATAGAATATAATGGACTTAAACATGTCAATATTTCCTCTACCCACTGCCACCTTCAGATCTTACCTAGCAACGTACTCATTCCTCCGACATATTTGTTGATTTATTTTTATCATTTATAGTCCATTCGTCAATCTGCCAATGCATTCAGATTATTTTCTCAATTTTCCTCCATACACACATGTGAAAAGCATCTAATCTATGCACATCCGCATTCCTCGAATATGAGGTTTCGGATACATAAAACCCCATGTTAAAGACTATGTCGAACCGTCCGCGATATAGTTAATACTATAAGTAATGTACCGGTTAATGTAGGTTTCGGATGCACATAACAACTAAATAAATATTTCGTTGCTTCTTCTAGCAAAAACAACCAAACATCATACTCTAACAATAAGCCCCTCTTCACCTCAATATACTTCCTTCCTCAATACATCCCGTTAAACATCCCTGTCCCTATTCCTCCCCTTTTCCTCGCTTTCCTAATATTCTCCTTACTCTCCTAGTTTTCAGCATGCCATTCCCAGTCAAAATGCTCTGCATCCATCTTTCCTGCCTTCTCCGGATTTCTCCCAACAATCCCCTCTCCTCCCCAATCATACCTTGCACTTCCTCGTTGTTTTCCTTTCTGTCCATTCCACCTTCTCTATCCTTCTCCACACCCACATTTCAAAAGCCTTCAGTCCACCCCTATCATTCTGCTTCAATGACCAAGTTTCCGCATCGTACAAATCTACGGTTTAGTATATGCATGAAAAAGTTGGAGACAAAATAAATCTCCTCCGACAGGCGTCCATAAAAATAAGGAAGCTGGTAAATGTCGTTTGAATTTCTTTCGCACAAAGAGTGCTCACTTTGAAAAAAACAAGTCCAGTTCCGCGCGATTCACGAGTCTGTATCTGAGTTCCCCCTTTCAAAGCCACTTCTCGCTGACCTATATGATAAGGGCACTCACGAACCGCAGACACAAAGGGCCGGCGGACAGAGACGCGGATGCGCTCGGGCGGATAATGACATTGCCTGCAAGCGGCCGCCAGGCGCAACAGCGGTCGCGGGAAGACCGGTCGGCCGTCGCCGCACCCCCGGCCGGGGCGAGCGGGCGTTGCATGGGGGGGAAAAGGTGGGCGAGCAGGAGAGGGTCGGAAACTGTGGCGCCTGCGGCTGACGTCTCCACGAGAGACCCGTCTGTCTCAGGTTGTGAAAATGGTCGTTTTCGAAACTACACACAAACGATAATGGGCGCCGACTTAAGTATTGCTAGCAACGTATTCGTATGCTCGGCTGCATCGTATGTAAAACTAATCATCCGATTGAGAGATGAAGCCGCGTATGCCAAAAGAATGCTACGGCGTGTCAATTTTTTAATTTCGTTTTTAGTTCCACCAAGGGTAGACGGCCTGGCTTAACTCAGTCGCTTAACATCTTCTAGGAGACAATATATCTGGCTATGTCTTATGGAAATATTCAAACCGGTGACGTTTAGGAAAGACGATCAGGGAATTCCCAAACGAGATACTCATTAGTTTAAACCCACATGATTTTTTAGAGTTTGTTTCTGTTGCAGGAATATATCGATTTCGTCGGTAGGTGCTCATGAGCAGACACTATGGATATAAAGTTTTCAATTGAAACAGCAGCACCACAGTGGCAGAGTACAGGTGTACGTGTAAATCACGATACAAGCAGGAAGAAAATTTTTAAAATTAACGATAAAATGCCCAAAGAAGGGAGCTCGTAACTTAACGATCTTACCTTGCAATTGATTCTCCGAGGAAAGAGAGTTATGTCATTGTGTGATTGAATTGTAATCCGTATTAGAAAGAGGACTTTTGATTTCATATTAACTCATTCCCCGACGCCAAATTCCAATCCGGTTCTCATCATTGTTTTGACAATAATTATGGCACGCCTTCTATTGAGGGCAAATATAGTTGTTTTCCTTGGTATACTGTTTAAGTCAGAAATTAAATATCTCCGCACTGGATCCAAAGCGTTCAAGGTGCATTTGACGTCTTACCATCGCGCAATAAAATCTCTCCCCGACGTTTCCGACCGAATCTAACACAACTATTCCTTCAATGAAGCTAAACATCTATGGGGCTGATTCGTACACATAGAGAACACACTTTCCCAGTATTGCCACACATATAATTGTATTCGGCCTCATCACTACGTCAGTTGAATGTGCTAGGAGGAAGATTTATTCGCGAGAATTTTCTACGTCTGCTATTTACCAATGCAGTAGATGCATGCGGATGGTTCGCTGGTTAACGTACAGGCTTCCCACCGAGAGGGCCCGGTTTCGAATCCCGGAGACGGTAAATATGTTTCAGTGGTATCCCGTTCCCTACTTGAGGTGCTTTGTGGAGAGCACTTTGAGTGAGTACGTCGTCCTTCGGATGGGACGTGAAACTGCGGTCCCCTTGGTGCCTTTCGACAACAGTAGGCTAATACCGACGCCGGGTTTCTCTCCACCCTTTCTTTCCCATCCACCCCTAATACCGCAAATGACCTCAGCTGTGGGACGCCTCCCCTAAAAACCACTACTATTTATTTGAAGTCCTCATATAAGAGTGTATTATTGCGTTTCAGAACTTGGTTGGCTACTCAGAGAGGGAATCAAAGTTCTCTGGGGTTCTGAAGTGTGGCATGATGTAGGGCACTGTGTCAGGCTTAACAATGTGGAATTCCTCCATATTTTGAGAAACAGAATAAATTCTGCAATTCCATCAAAAATAATAAATAATTTCCAAGAAACTGCGGGAAATGCCGCGACAGTAACATTTAACGAAGTCATCCGCTAAATTTTCACCACAATGCAACAATTTCAGTGTATAAAAATCATTCGCCTGTGACATCATATGTACGGCATTTCATCTCAAAATCTTAATCCTTTAAAGCCTTTTAACTGGCTAAAGCACTCGGCCTGACATCTAGAGATCCGGGTTCGAATCCCGGTCAAGGCGAATGAATTTTACTCTTCCATTGCTGCATTTTAATAATAAATGAATAATTTGTGGTAATAAATTGTGATTCATGAAATTTTAGAGTTTTATTTTCACCATTCCTATCAGTGTGACATGATCTAAAAAATGGTTAAGTAATGCTTTAATTCATTATTTCTGAACCATCTAATTATCTCCAAGAGTGCTCCACACTCTTAATTGTGTAACTGCCGAACTCTGGACAAGAATTGCGCGGGCGGTGATTTCTAAGCACCTGCGGACAACAAAGGGAAGAGGAGTGTAAGGGGAGGGCTTTATTTAACGCTTCCCTGGGCCATCATGGGGGATGGGCCCAGTAATTACAGACCTATATCTCTCACTTCTATCTGTTGTAAAATCTTAGAGCACATAATTGTCAGTTCAATAATGAGACACCTTGACAATATTAACTTTTTAAGTGACAATCAACACGGATTCAGGAAAACCCGCTCCTGCGAAACCCAATTAGGATTATTTACACATGATTTACTTGTATCTGGTGAGAGAGGTAGGCAAGTGGATGCCATCTTCTTAGATTTTCAAAAGGCATTTGATAAAGTCCCACATGGTAAACTCATTCATAAATTAAAGGTCGCGGGTATAAACAAGGGCGCCATAAGTTGGGTTAAAGATTTTCTTTCAGAGCGGGAACAGAGGGTAGTCCTTGATGGCGCTAGTTCCGACAGCGTTCGAGTCACGTCGGGGGTACCTCAGGGAAGTGTGATCGGGCCATTGCTTTTCTTGATTTTTGTTAACGATTTGAACCGCGAAGTGAAAAGTAAAATTAGGATGTTCGCGGATGACACGGTGATCTATCGGGAGATATCTGGGGATGAGGATCGTTTTATTCTAGCGCAGGATTTAGATTGCATTACTAAATGGTGTTCTAACTGGGGATTGACTCTAAATTATAATAAATGTTCAGTGGTAAATTTCTTTAAAAGATCAACGGGATTTGCTTACAAATTAGCTGGAGGTGACCTGGCAGTAGTTGATACGGTAAAATACCTAGGTGTCGCATTCTCAAAAGACTTAATTTGGGGGACTCACATACGTAAAGTCTGCGGTCAAGCATATAAAAGATTGGGATTCATTAGACGCATTGTCGGCAAAAGTGACTCGAAGGTCAAGGAACGTTGTTACCACGCTCTTGTAAGGCCTCATTTAGAATACGCATGCAGCGTGTGGGATCCGAGTGAAAAAGGCCTCATTCGGGAAGTTGAGAAGGTTCAACGCCGGGCAGCCCGTTTTGTAAAAAATTCCTACGATAAAACGCAAAGCGTCACCGAAATGCTCATGGATTTGGGGTGGGAATCATTGGCTGAGAGACGATTCAATGCAAGATTGAAATTATTAAATAAATTTAGATCCGCATGTTTCAGCACCGAGGTCTCGCAAATTATTCGTACTCCTACATACATTGGTCGCTTGGATCATGCATATAAAATTCGGGAAATAGATGCCAGAACTAGCCGACTCAAGGACTCCTTCTTCCCACGGACAATACGGGATAGCAACTGCAGGGTTATAGATAGCAAAAATTCCACTTGCCACCCTCAGCGTCTAAAAAATAATTAGTTGTATTTAAATGCATGCTCTTCCACTAACCTTATGTGTTTTGTTATATTAACACATTCTTCCCGAATGACCTCATTCATGTTCTGTTCATCTGTTTTTAAGTTTCCCTTTCAATCCCTCGTCCCTCTCCGCGGGGGGAAATTCCTGCTACCTGCTACGTTGGGTCGCATTCCCTGCCTTTTAAAGACTCTTTGGGGGCAGAGTGTTTCGTGGTGCATTTTCATGTGGTGTTTCAATTTCTTGCTTGTTGTGTCCTGGCTTTCGTGTTGTAGGATGGCTTTCGTGCCGCATCATGGGGTGCAGTTTTTAGTTGTTTTGCGGTATATGTGTTTGCATGAGTATTGGATGAAGGAATTTTTGCATGAGTGTGTGCGCTGCTGTGGGTGTAATTTTCCGTGTTGTTTTTTTGCATGTGGTATTTTTCTTTTTTACGGTTGGTGACCTAACACCCCCCGCCACACGCCCTTGCGGCGGCTTGCGGGGTATTATGTAGATGTAGATGTAGATGAGATGGGGGGGCGCGAAGCGATCACCAGCGCTCGCACACGCGGAGTGTAAGAGTGGGGTGAAAGATTTAATTCGACGCCATGGCTCGCCTTCGAAATGAGCCCTGGCCTCCCTCCCACCGACCCCGTGTCGAAGGAGGCGGGAGGAGGGACAGGAAAAGGAAAAAAAACGTCCTGGAACACCCGCACCGGAAGCTCAGGGTGGTTTTGGTGAGCGGAAGGTGTTCGTAGAATCTCATGGCCGGCTCCCGGGACGAAAGGGGGCACAGCACCCGTCGCATTTGGATTCTCATCACGTCCCTGAAAGTTCGGCCAATCAGACGTCAGAGCGTGAAAGGAAAGAGGGTCGACCGGCAGGGGGTTGAACGGGTGTGAAGGAGAGCGTTTAACGAGGAGGAAGGGATGCGAGGGCGTCGGAGGGGGAGATCTTGGGAGGTAACGACGTAACCAACTTTTGCGCCCTTTTATTGCCTCGCCCACTCTATCGTTGTTTGACTGCCCTTCGCACTCCCTCGCACTGAATCTGACACCATTCTGTTTTTTACCGAATGATTCAGGACCAATTAAGAGGCTGTCTCGGTCAAAGCGCAAAGGGAGCAAACATATTTTAAAATTCTTCCCACAACTTTCGGTCTTTTGTGGCCACTAATTATTGCCATTGTTATCAATTGAAATCATAAAATAGTTTTCCACTCCTCTTTTATTTAACTTCCCACTGTTTCGGCGTCGTGTGTCACAAACAAGCGCCAATTTGATAACGACCCAGACCGAAATTTAAACGACACGATGTCGGTGATAGATCGGAAAGAAGATTGGAAATATATCGAGTGATTTATAATTATCAGAGCGAAAGTAATACCTGTATATTTCAAAAGAGATAACTTTTCTTGAATTTAAAAAAAAAACATTGAATGCGAAGTAAATTCTCTGAACTTACCGTAACCTTTTTTTTCAAATAACCTTAAAGTGATGTTGAACTGGTAGCAGCCTAGAGAGTAGTGGTCAATAGTACTGAGCATGGATTCCGGGTTGCAATACACGTGGCTCCTCTGAGCAACCTCAGCTTAACTCAATCTGTGGGAGTATTTGTGTATCCAGACCTTTCTGGGAAACCGCGGGCGGCATAGAGAGTGGAAGTGCTGCTCCCTGCTCTGCTCAAATGAATGTTCGAATAGGACACCTCGTGGGAATTTTGCTAGAAACGATCTCCAGCCTCACCTATCACAACCGACCGACCGACTGTTCGACTACAGTGGTCATAAAAGTACTTCGTGCGAGGAGAGCTATAATCCAAAAACATTTAACTAAACATTATAGTGGCTATGGACCATTCCGATTGGTGAATATATTCTGCCGCATTAACACTACTTCTGAAACCTTTGTTTAGCTCAAACGTGAACCCAAAAAAGCGTAATCAATAATTTAAGTAGGTCAAAAATTGAAAATTTGTTTTTTTTTCGCCTTACTGGGCTCAGTGCTACGTACTCTGGGTGTATCTCGTACTCAGAGCCCACTTGGCGCAATTCCGGATGAATGAAACGGCAACATCGTTTAGGAGGGGGACCGTGACAACGCCAGTGGAAACTTGGGCGGGGAAGGACGGCGGAGGTGCGGTGGTTGAAGGAGTAGACGAGGGGGAGGAGAAAGTGCCTCTCGCGGGGAGGGGGGAGGCAGAGGTGGAGGACGAGAGATTTCATTCGAAAATATTTCGGCGCAACCCACACACGTTCGCGGGATCTGGAGCGCCATCTTGGCGCATTCACTCTTTATCCCGCCACCGATCTCCCCCCCCCCCGGGGGCTCGTTCGTCCAACAAATTCCAGTCGCGTAAGCGAACCCTATCCCCCTCAAGATTCTCGATCTCATTACTTTCCCTCGGCCTCAACAGAAAGCCCCAACTCCGTGTTCCGCTGACAACAATGTCTGACAAGCTGAATCACCGGTAGTACCAATGCTCGCGTTTCACCCGCGAAAGGCAATCGGGTGAGAACGCTACCTTCGCGAGAAAGTGAAGTTTAAAAGTTATAGTTCTTGTTAAACCCTTAGCCTAGGAGTCATAATTTGTTTCAAGGAGTCGCAGCGCCCGTATTGTGAATGTGATTTCACAGATCACTGCTCACTTTTACTCTACGTTTAAACTGCATTTGCCAACCCGAAGGTTGGTTTGATAGGTGAGACGGTAGAGCTGCCCTATTACTAAGCCCAAATGTGTGTGAAATCCGCACATCAGGGTAGAGGGGCCAGTTCCTTTCTCTGTGTCACCTGTGGGTTTCCCGGGAAGATCTGGTACCCGGAAAATCATACAGCTTGCGTAAGCTGAGGGTATCAAGGGGTATCACCGGGAAACAAACCCGGGTCCTCTGGTCAGTAGCCCAGCATTCTACTCACTAGACTGCTACGCCCTACATTTATATCCAGAAATGGGGAATTTACCACTTCTACTATTTGAACATCGCTCGCTATCAGCAAATGTGTACGAAAGTGCATTTATGACACTGCGGTCTTCGTTATCTTAAGCACTGGTCACCTTTTGCTTTTCTAATTAATATTTGAGGAAACCCGATACTCTCGCGTCGAAAGCGATCTTGCGTTGCAAATTAACTAAGAGAAAAAGTAAGGCATGATTTTCGTGATTTCTCTTTCCCTCAACGTAGCAAATGAAATCAATTAGTTCATGGCGTTCAAATATTTTAATTATTAACGCAATTATGCTCGTATCATAACTTCAATACAACCTCCAAATAGAAGGGAGAAGTTTAATGGAATAGTTCAATCAAGTGAACCACTCCACCCATTCCCTAAACTGATGTTCCTCTCTCGTTAGCCTTCGAAGATTGGAGGACCTGAGTCTTTCCGCTTTCCCCTCGACGACACTTTGATTCCTTCATCATTATAACCCTCAAAGACAAAGGAGTAATACACATTCCGCCATAATTTCAGCTTTTGAAAATGCTACTGGCTCATTTTTGACCCATGGATATGCCACTGGTAACACCATTGCCACTTATTAGCCAGGTGTTATTTAAGTGTAACAACATAAACATGGCGCCATCCATTTTCTTAATAATTTTAAAAATTTGATATGATCGCCAACAAGTACACGTCTCCCCACAATAAAAACCAAATAATTGCATGAGAATGGCCACAAGAGTTCCTACAGAATAGCCATGATTAATCTGCTGGATATTAAAATTTCGAAAATTATCGCCAAAGAAAGGAATAGCATAAACCGTGAAATAGGAGGAATAGATAGTCTGAATATACAGGCATAAAATGTAGGACATAGGTACGGGCTCTAACAAATGCTACAAAATTGTGACATTACAACCCTGCAAATACTAAATAAAACAGAAATTCAAGTTTAGAGAGAAACTATGTTGCGGCCTATAGCACTCTTATTATTAACATGTAAATATATTATTCCACTAGCCCCAATAAAACGAAAACCCGTGGGATATTAGTCAGTGAGTGTCCTATCTCCATCTCTTTCACAACAATGTTTAGGAATCCGTCATCAAAAGCACAAACAAACGCAGCCATCTCAAAAATGTACAATTTCGAAATATTTGCCAAAAAAAAACAAAAGAATATTGCGGAAATCCTAGCACAGAGCGCATTCGTTGAATCTCGACCCGCGTGGAATATGAGGAAAATTTGCATAGGAGGTAAATGGACTTCATTCCAACGCCGGCTTGTGACAGAAAATTTGCATCTGAATTTTAAAGAGAGGTTAGTCGGTATGGTTCGTCAAAGGCGAGGGATTTTAATTGAGTTTTTTATAATGAGAAAAACACAAATGACAAAGATAAACCAACTGTAGTCATACGAGTAAAAACTGTGCATTCGTAGGACAACTAATAAGGAAGGGGTTAAGGAATGATGAGAGTTTCCAATTTAGAACTTGACAGTTTTTTTGATCATAAGAGGCTATAACTACTAACTAAAATATTTCACCTAACTAAATAATAATCTGAATAAGTTTAGATGAACGATAAAAGTTAGATCAACGAGTTTGATCTAAGGGGTGCTTCAAAAGAAATAGCTCCGTCAGCGTGTTTCATTCGTCGGAGATCTTCCAACTGGAAACATTTTGATTAAAATTTTGGGAAAAAATCCTGTGAAATTATGCTTTTCTCATACCCCAGGAGGCAAAATCTAACCCAATAAGTGTTTTTTCGGGATATTTTTGAGAAAGCTTGTGGAATTTAGGGATACCCAGGTAGCCATTTCATAGTCACCGAAGTATTTTTATTTGATACCATATTGTTAGCCATATCAAACCCACCTGAAGGTTTGGATATGAGGTGTTAGCTTACGGCCTAAATACAAGTTCCCAGAATAGTTGGTAGATGAATTAAAGGGATCAGAAAAAAGAGTATTGTGAACAGTTATCAAAAAATAGAAGTAGTTTTAAAATATGTAAATACTGTATACATTTTTCATATGAAAAAACCATAAACACAGTAATCAAGCCGAAGGTCGGTATGGTAGGTGATGATAGAGCTCACCCAGTACTAAGCCCGACGGCGAGTGAAATTCACACATCAGGGTAGGTGGGCCAGTTCCTTTCCGGTTATGGTTTCCCAGGAAGATCTGGTACCCGAAAACCACATAGCTTTGGTGGAGCTGCAGGTACCCAGAGACTTGCCCGGAAATCGAACCCGGGACCCTCCTGCCAGTAGTCCAACGCTCTACCCCCTGGACTACCGCGACCCACATTATTCTGATATATAATATAAAATAATATATATATATATATTAATATACAGATATATTAAGCTTTTAAACTCCCGATATTTTCGAGGGCAATCTTAAAGAGGGCTATGAGAGTCTTGTAGGCTTCAATTTTTCGCAAAATGAGTTATCCCTTCATTAGCGTGGATCGATCTTCTCCGAATCACAAAGATTTCCCAACCTTAGACCCTTGACTCTCTCATTTAATTGGCATAATTCTAAAATAAAAATTACATTTATAATCAGTTTCCAAGAAACTGCAGGAGTTGCCGCGACAGTAAATTCCAATAGAGTCATCCGCTAAATGTGCACTGCAGTTTAACAATTTCAGATAGTAAAAATCTTTCCCCTTGACCCGGTTTCGAACTCGGATCACGATATCTGGCCGAGTGCTTCAGCCAGTTAAGCTACCGAAGCATCCTTAAACACTCCGAAATTTTGGGGACTTTAAAGGGAAATGATGTTGTGACGTTATACCGTGCATACAATGTCACAGGCATTCGCATTCGTGCGAGATGCGGGATAGCAGTGGTGCCACTCCACTGACCGCGTTCAATTAAATATTTCGTGAACTTCGACTTTGGAGACGGCCCGTCTGCAAAGTCGAAGGGCCGTGTAAGGTTACCGAGGCTTTTTTGTTTTAAATATGAAATCCATATCAATCATTGAGCAACATTTTTCTGATATCTGATGAGTGTGTCCAGAGAGGTCATTTTTACTTGATGTTCTGAAATCTAGTTTCCAGTCGGGGAAAAAATGAAACTATGAAGATACCATGGTCTTGTAAATTAGTCGTTACCTATGCTACAATTTCAATGGAACAATTTCAGCACATATTTTCAAATGCATGTTAGCGGATGACTCCGTTAAAAGTTGCTGTTGCGGCATCTCCCGTAGTTTCTTAGAAATTGTCGTCAACTTGTCAAATACGGAATTTGGTTGGCCGTTGATTGATGCAAATCATTTGACAGCGCCACGTTCTTTTCTGAAATTTGCATCGGATATGGGATGAGGGGATCATTAGATGAAAATATCTAAGAGTCACATATGTAGCAGAGAGCATAAAGAATGACGATGATGGTATCTAGAGGCTATGGTCTGGTCCGTATAATAGGGTTTCCTGATGAGAGGAACATCGGAAAAAGTCATTTTCGATGGAGATGGAAACATCCAGGAAACTAAAGGAGCCACATTCGCTCTTTTCGCACGCATATGGAATTTATCTGCTCATGCCCAAGCCACACATGCTTTCATTCGCCTCTCTGTGTCGTTCACACGCACGTTCGCGTCAGTACTGGGGCAATCCAAATGGTCTCGTCGTTGTCCTGAGCAACTTGAGAGCCAAACAGTATTCTAACGTAGCCGGCGGAAAATTGATGGTATAATCGTTTTATTTTTAATGACTTATTTCGTAATGGAAATGCTGTCGATATACAGCCGCTAAGGAAAAATGCGGAGTGATTTATCTGCTCACTGATTGTAGACGTACGCATAATTAGGGAAATAATCACTTCAATTGTGGGCAGAAATGAAAATCCATTAACGGTTTTACCTTTATTTGAACTAGTTGGTGCACAGGCGCAAGCTGCCTAAGGTTCCATTCAGATTATTATTTGCACAACCACGCAACTATGACGTCATGACTGATGTGTTGTTGATGGTTTCGCTTTTTACATGTGTACTCGAGATAAAAAAAATTCTGGTGAAAATGTGACACTGTAAAATTAAACGCATGAAAACTGAAAAGTTGTATTTCTGCACGTTGTCTTCAATAAAAATCCAGCACGGAAAAGAGGCCGATGAAGACCAAAAGTAAAGAGCAGCCGAAAAAAATCGATTGATAGATAAAACTGACGGGCGAGAGTAATGATAACAAAAGAAAGAAGAGTAAATTGGACGAAAAATAAATTTCTCCCGGTGGACGAGAGATAAATTGAGGCGTGGGATGCGTCGCAGTGAAGTGGAGGCAATGTCCTCCGCGAGAAAGGGCTTTATTGTAATCGCTAAGTTGGTGCCGTGAGCTCACGAGAGGGGGGCTAGGGCTTCGTCCCGCAAAGCGATTGAGGCAAGGAGCCCCATCCGCATGCGGCCCATAATGCTCCCCTCCTCTTCCTGAAGGGATAACAACACCCCCCGGATTTTTCCCTCCATCGCTAGAGGCTTGAAAACACACGCCCACTTGGGCGAGAGCGAGGGGGGAAGGAAGGAGGGCTCGCCCAGCCGAGAGGCTTCCTTCTTCCCGCACCCAGATTACGCGAAAGCGGCTCGCCTCCGATTACCCACCGGCGATTGACGGAAGTATTCCTTCGCTTATTTCCGTCGCGGCCTTAGCCATCCGGCAAGTAAGCTTCCCTCCAATTTCGAGAATGCGTGGGCGTCGTAATCGGACTATCATCGCTCGCCGAGATAATGCGATGATATGTTCATACCGTAGGAACCAGAAGTCGATTAATAAATCGTATCTATACACGTACATATAAACGTATATATTATCTATAAATAATATTTATATAATTTTATAATTATATATATATATATATATATATATATATATATATATATATATATATGTATATATATATATACATATACACACACACACACACAAATTAAAACACGAAATCCCGCCAAATGGCGAACAAATACTCATTCACATAGAAATAGATATAAGGAGTTCAAGTCCCGGTCTAGGAAATATTTTTACACTCGTGATTTGCCTGATTCCGCCTTCCCCACCTCACCTGTGTTCGTCCTTGATATGTGTTCCTATCCCTTTTCCTTATATCTATTTCTATGTGAATGAGTGCGTATATTTATATTATAACCATAAACACAGTAATTAACCCGGAGGTCGGTGTAATCTCACAAAAGCTCTTCTTTTCGAGCTGTGGTCGCCAATTATGCAAATTGCTGATTCTATTTTGGAGTCAATCTTAAATGCTGTTACTTCGAGATATCTCCAATTTCAAGCAGCTGTATCGCTTTTGCCAATCTTCAACATTTTAAATCGCTTCTCGTAAACTTGAGTTTACCTACAGTAGGTATTCCGGAATGAAGTTTTGCAAACATACAGGGATTGCAGGACGGTATAGGTAAAGTAACTCGATTTAGAACATATGACACTAAAAACGATTCTTAAAAAATATCAAATGCCTTACGCTCAAGAGCACTGTAATATTTTATACAATAAATGATAATTTAGGGATGGAAGTGGTGTCTACCATGTTAGCCTGGTCGGGAGTACTTGAAATTAAAGCGATGGTAGTAACTTCGTTCACATGGATAACGTGCATTAATTATAGAAATCATGACGTTTTATATGCGTAATAATGCCAATTAATTTCAATAATCTGCAATTGTGAGAGGAATGTAAATATGGCTGTGCGGATTAGAGGGGAGGGGAGAGCATGTGCTTGGCGGGGGCGGCGGTGGGTGCAGGGAAATGTCCCGCACCCACCTCCCCAAACTCTCACCCGCGCCTCCTCAAAGGGGGGGGGGAATCCCGGAACCATGACTAGTGCTCCATCCTTTGTTTGCCTTTCCATCCATATTATTTTTTTCATTCTTATCCACACCCAAATCCCAGAAGTCTCTTGTCCACTCTTGCCTCAACGACCAAGTTAACGAACTACAAAAAACTACGCGCCATATTAATAGTTAAGCTATTCTCATCTTCATATCTTTAACTGAAAGCAATTCTTTTTTTAATGCCTCTTCTATTCTGATCACCCTACCCCGAAATATTTTCCAAATAGTTAAGCTTTTGGCTCATGTTCCCCAGATATAATCCCTATCTTAGCCTTCCTATTCTTGAGAATCTTATTAAATTCGTTTTCTGATAATTGATTCTCAGCCTATACCTATAGCATTGATTGTGCAATACGCCAAGTAACGACTGTAAATCTTTGGTTGACTGGTATTGCTCGATCGTCCGCAAATATAACTGATTAGATAAGTTACGTACCTTCTTTCACTCCTGTCTTCTACTATTCCCATGCCCTGCTTACCATTTCCTCCGCATCCATATTATTAAGAACAGGTTATCAATCCCTTACTCCCCTTTCTAGCACTGCCCATCCCGATTCTGCATTCCCCATCCACACCTGCGCAATCTGAAGCTCGTACAGGTTCCGGTTATGTCGTCCATCCCTCCATTCTAATCCTATCTGGTTCAAATATGCCAATTCATTTTCAACTTTCATTAATTTTAATTATGTCACAAATAAAGATACGTACCATCCACGACATATCCAAAGCATACGCAGTCAGGAGCACTAACGTGACCCGTTCTCTCGTCAACAGACTCGGCAGACCAACTTGAATCCTGACGGGAGCGGAGGCGGCGGTGGCGCCGGGGCGGAGGGTGGCGTCGCGGCGGCCGGGCAGCCTCCCGCTCCGGAGGCCCCGGACTTGTCCCCGGGCGGCGAAGAAGGAGGCGCCGGGGGTGCAGACAAGGCGGACCACGGGCCCCCCTCGCGGAGACCCTCCTCGACCAGCTACAAGGTCTCCAAGGCGCAGATGAAAGGTACGAGCGTCTGCCTCTCGGGGTTACGTACCCTTCCTTCTCATTGGCGGGGGAATCTGCGCACTGGGGTGCACCCCCATCACACCCGGAGAACCGGCAAGGCATGCCGCGTACGGTGCAAAGGTGTCGAGAAACCACCCTCAATATATATTATCGAAATTCGGGTTCATTCGATGCGTTTCTGATGGGGATGCCAGATAAGAACTAGGCCCTATTGTCCATTGAACTATTGTCGTCTTTGGCTGGAGCAGTATTTATGATTCACTCTCTTTTTGCATTACTGATTTTTCATCACTACTCAATAAATATGAGAATTTAATCAATTAAAAAAAATGATAGTGAATTTCTTGCATGTATACAGGTACTTAATGAAACTCAAAGAGGTTATAATTAGAACTTCTGCGATCGCCAGAAGTGCAACTACGCGGACTCCACGGTAATTTTAAAAATAAAATAGTAATTTTATAAAGTTCGAAATAAAAAAATATTCTCATCAAACGGCGCCTACTAAAAATATTAGAATGCTTACGACTAGAAGTGTCCAATATCACATTTCAGTGAAAATTCAAGAGCAAAGAGACGTAAATTTAAATGTAAGTTTAAGTGTTTTTGGATAATTGAATAACTTCAAAACTCGAATTCCAATTTACAATCTACTTAAGCTTTTTAAATTAATCCTCCTACTTCTTGAGAATCCATCACTTTTGTAACATTTTTTAATTCCCTAAATTACCTTATATACATCTCAGCAATAACTCTCACCCCTTGGCTCTCTGGCTAATTAATGTTTGATCATATCGTGTGCCTCCCTCACGGCATGATGACAAAACATTCCCTGTCAGTGGTGGGCCCACTAAACGGCAATCCTTTTAATTCCCAGAGTTCCGGGATGCCTTCCGGCTCTTCGACAAGGACGGCGACGGAAGTATCACCCAGGAAGAGCTCGGAAGAGTGATGAGGAGCCTTGGCCAGTTCGCGACGGAAGAGGAATTGCAGCAGATGCTGACCGAAGTGGACATCGACGGTGAGACCTCCCCTCGGCTGTCGCAGGGGCGAACGCCGTCCGGGATTCCACATTTCCGGAATCAGCCGAATATATTATTTCTAACAAACTCACTCTCTGCATGGATAAGTTATATTATTTCACGGGAAAAATATTATTTGTCAATTAAATCTTATACACCGAACAATAATTGGTATTTTCTCACGTCGCTGTCCGAGGGAAAGGCGAAAATAATGTGAGCCGAAAATTGGTATCTTACATGATCCCAAAAAAAACATCTCTCTCAATAAGATGATACGAAGGTCATCCGGAAAGTAGTACCCGTTCGTGAAATAAAGACACAAAAGTAAATATTAACAAACATAAAAAATTTTATTTGAAAGAGGATACTTTAAACTACTTCTCAA
This sequence comes from Hetaerina americana, assembly GCF_022747635.1. Classification (NCBI taxonomy): domain Eukaryota; kingdom Metazoa; phylum Arthropoda; class Insecta; order Odonata; family Calopterygidae; genus Hetaerina; species Hetaerina americana. Next base: position 8,984,494 of record NW_027287095.1, read on the forward strand.
CATAATCTCCAAGCAAATTAAGGCATTTGTCATAACGTGTGACAAGTTTCTGTATTCCTGCTGCATAGTCCTTCGCCGCCAGCTCATTGAGATACGCGAGGGACCCATCTTGCACAAATTTTTGCATAATGCAGATGGTGTTTAACAATTTCATGAACAATTGTTCGAGAAACATTGGGAAAATGCTCACAGATGTCATCAATTGTGACGCGCCGATCGTTCCTCACGAATTCGTCAACTGAGCTCACCAGTTGGTCTGTAATGACAGACGGTCTCCCCGAACGCTCATCGTCGTGTGTGTTCCCCCTCCCCATGTTGAAGTTGCGACACCACCGCCGAACAGACGACTCGTCCATTACATTGTCTCCATACACCTCCTTTAATTGGCGATGAATATCACATGGGCGAACGTTTCTTGCATTGAGGAATTTAATCACTGCCCTCACATCACAACTGGCGGCGTTCTCAATTTTTTTAAACATTGTAAACAATCACAGAAACAACACAGGCAATGCTAGCGTCACGCAACTTGGCTCAGAGAAGGCAGACAAGCCACTGAAGCTATCTGACCTCGTCCAGCGGCTACTCGCGTCGTCAGCACTTCATGCGGCACGAACGGGTACTACTTTCCGGATGACCCTCGTACATGTACGCACATAATCCTCAAAGCTTATATGTCAGATACGGTGATTTGGATCACGTTTCTGCAAACAACTTGAAGCAGCTTGAAATTATTTATTCTTTATTAAATAGCCACAGTCCCTTCTAATTTCGTATGGTTGGACTCGGATGAAGATTATCCGATATCCGATTATCAGGAGCACTCAGCAGACAGGTCCGCTCAAGCTGAGGGCCAGAGAGAATATGCAAATTACATTACACAATTGATTTCGTAAAATACTTCAAATAATCTCGATAATTAATGTTCCTTCTTACGGGTGGTGACCTAACACCCCCCGCCAAACGCCCTTGCGGTGGCTTGCGGGGTATTATGTAGATGTGGATGAAGATTAAGCCTTTTCAAAAAGTCTGATACCAGTTTGAAACACTGGAAAAAACTAGATAACGATAAAACACAGTAAATTGCTCATGAATAACGAATTCGAGGTAGAAACAAAGTTTCAAAAACCTACTTTGTGTGTCTGAATTTTCAATTTCAATCGAATTGGGCCCCTTCAGAGACTTTTCATAACCATTTATGTTCGCCTAAAATGGCAGAACGGAAAAATTCTACAAAAAATGTTTTCATTCGTAAAAAAAAATATTCAAAGGAATGCTTCATATGAATTTAAGTAATTTAAAGAGAACATTTCCGTTTATTACCCTGAGGATTTACCACCGTAGGACATTAAAACGGTTACGATAGACGACTTCGTCTCGAAGACTTCATCGCAGTCGTACGCTGGGAAAAAACGATATCTTACATTGAGTTCTTCGACACTTGATTAAAAATCAAGACCAAAATATTGAAGTTAGAGCGCGATAAAAAAATACTCTGGCAATATTAAAACTTTTCTTTTGAAGTACTATTAGTACTATACCCTCACACTTGAAATCAATATTGGTATTTGATGAATTCTTTCGTGTAATATATTTGAATTCAACTACTTCGTACTCTTTACACATTTTAAATTGTTTCTCTATCCTCCCGAATCGAATTTCCGAATCCACAAACTCAGAAACTTCGCTCAGGTGTGCGACACCATAAAACTCCACTCTCGAAGTTAATGCAGTGCTCACGGTGGAGTCAGGGAAATGAAGAGCGGAAGGGAAGTTGTATCCAAGAGGCAGATGGATATTCATCAATCGGCAGTTAAGTAGGCGAGGGCAGAGAACTTTAAGGGAAAGGGTGAAAGGAGCTGGTCCACTTCGGACCTTGGAGGTGGTAAGGGCGGATCGATTATTGGACGGTGGAGGAGGAGTTATTGAAGGAAGAGAGAAGGCGGCTTAAGGGGTTTCAGGGCCGGGGAGAAAGAAAGATAAAGATCCTGCCCTGAAAAATGGGTCCATTCAGCGGGAGGGAAGACAGTGGGATGAGTGAAATTGAATGAAAACCATCCGGTGGGCCTCAAAGCAAGGAGAAACAATGTGGTTGCATTAGCCAGGGGATTAAGATCTGGAGGACCGAAATGAATAATCTGGGAGAGAATCTTTAAGGCGAACTGTGGAGTTCTGTCCGAATGAAACACTTCGCGCTGTGGCTGCATTAAAAAAAATAACTAAGAAAGAGCTCCTTCCACTCGGAAATCGATTCTTTCTGCTATCTTGATGAATCGAACCGTTAATCTCTGCCTTCGCTTTTCGAAGACTGTTCGCATATCGTGCGAGTATGTATTCGGCCTTCAGACATTGCAATGCTACCCTGCAGATTTCAAAACGCAAAATAGTAGTATCCTAATAATATAGAAAGGATATTTGCAATTTTCCATTAGATATACTATAGTTTCCACTAGTATCTCGTGGCAAATCGCAACTATCCTTAGCTACAATCATCCGCTGCTACCAGCATATAATAGAAGATAATAGAAGCTATTGCTTCTAGATACTAGTGGAAACTATATCTGGTGGAATATTGCTAAGATCCGTTCTTTGTTATGCTCGACTTCCACCACATCAAGCCTGACACCACCCAATTTGTTGCAGTATCATACCATTTAACGCTAACATTTATTGAGTCAAATATTCCTGAAAATTCTAGCTCGAAAGAATTAATTCTCATTTTTTTCCGAAGTTGAAAATGTAAGAAAGTATAAATCAAATTCAATCCTGACCGAAATTTAAAGTCCTTTTTTTATAAGTAGCTTATGCATAAAAATATCTTTCCATTTTTTCCCAAGCCATAAGGTTTTTTCCAAGGGACCGTTCCTTCTAGTAGCAACATGAGATAATGCCCATTACCATTCGGTGCGAAGGATTCGTGCCCCGTGACACATGCACACTTTCTCGTGACTTGTCCCGCGGTTTGGAGATTTAGGTGAACCATCAATGTGCTCGAAGTATAAAATTTGTCTCTTCCATACGAGTGGATGGGTGAACCACGTGTTTAATGAAAATCTAATTTCATCAGCTCGCCTCAGCAATAATATCCCCGTTACTGGAGCGCATAAAGTTCAAATGTTCAAATTCTATCGCTCGTGGCAAACTGTCTCTGAATTTAATTTGTCTCCTTGTGGCAAATGTCCTCGCCTGAGAAATATGAGTCGGCGATGGAATTGTTTCACGCAAATGAGGCATCTGTTACGTATTTATCAATGTCGATTCGATGGGTGAATTCAATTGGGCGGAGAACTCGAGCTATGGGTTCGACGTGTCCCCACGCTCACCTCGCCACGCGTTTGCAACCAATTATCGTCCTCTTCCTCTCAGTTAAAGAGAACACCGGTTTACTTTTTAAACAAGCTCACCTGTCAATCAGGTGAATCCGCCCTAAAGCTGATGAGCCGAAAGTTGCCTGAGAAATAAATACGTTCATTTCAATGCAACAATTTCAGAGGATAAAATCATTCGCCTTGGCCAATTTCAGAGTTTAGAAGGATGCCTCGCTAGCTTAACTGGCTAAAGCACTCGACCGGACATTGAGGGATTCGGGTTCGCATCCTGGTCAAGGTAAATGATGTTTACACTCTGAAATTATTGCATTGAAATGCATATTAGCGGATGACTCCATTAAAAGTTACTGTTGCGGCATCTCCCGCAGTTCCTTTGGAATTAATACGTCCATATTGTCAGTTGATATATATATATATATATATATATATATATATATATATATATATATATATATATATATATATATATATATATATTGGTCGTTGGTTTACTCTTTGAACTCCAAATGGCGAGATGCCTGCTGAACACATTGCCGCCCTTTGGCTGCAATCCGTCCATTTGAATCGCCACGCAGTTGCTCGTAAATATACGCTAATTACCACCCTAAATTACCGTACCGACCTAACCATAAGAATAATACGTAAATGATGGATAAAATACGTTTAAAATTACGCTCAAGTGAAAGAAAATATGTAAAAATAAGTAACTACCATCAAAATATGAAATACGAGTATGTTAATTTGCCCCCGCTCTGTTTGCAATGAGATTATTGTGTAAGTAGAGAGTTGATGAGATACAATCACTTAAATTGCCCTTAAAAGCAAGCCATATAATAAATCTATTGGGAGTCGAATCAGCATTAAAAAATCAAAGCGCAAACTCATGCATGTGGAGTGTTGACAGGTACATGTCGTATAAGTTATTCAAGTATAAGAGTTACGCATTAATAGAAATAATTAAGCTATATAATACTTCAAGGACTATTACCCCTCCTTCATTAATAAGCTTTATTTGGTCACACTCTAAATTGATCACTTCACAAAAGGTTTCTTTATCAAGGTGATGGGAACTTCAGCTTTGATGAGTTCGTCGAGATAGTATCCAACATGGGGACAGCAGCGGACAAGACGGCCGACGAAGAGGAGAAGGAACTCCGAGATGCCTTCAGAGTTAGTACACCTAATATTAACGATTTCCCTCCAGATATCAATATTATCGTTAATTTGAAAGATTTCTCGAGAGTGATCGTGGCATGCTTGTGAAATAGTACAGCTATTTCGGATGTATCACTATGGATCCAAATTAATTAGATTCATCCCTGAAAGCTGACAGAATCTGTGGCCATCTCTCTTTATTCACGCCGAGTGATGACCTCCCGCCTCATAAAATATAGCCAATGAAGAGTATTTTATATATTTTGATAATATTTTCCAAAATACTCAGTGATATTAAAAAATTAATAATGCATAGCAGATATTTGAATTACTAATTCAATATCATATCATGTAAATACAAAATGGGAAAATCATATCAATGATGTGCTTCATTTTAAAATAAACTGTGTTCAATGGTGTTAAAATTAAATTGGACGCTTAATGAAACTTAAGAGATTGAAAACAACTGTGCTAACTTGACGGCGCTTTTGATATTTCTCTCCAAAATTTTACACTGGGACATACGTGTATTGAAACTGTTCAACTGTATTCGTCATCCAATGTCCATCTTTTCCCGGGAAGTAAATCAACACATCCAAGAAGACAACCAAATCCAATCATTCCACAGATGTTGAGTACAAATATACAATACAGTACTTGTACCTTATACGTAACAAAGAAGCAGGTACCCATTCACGTTTCTTCAAAACACTTATGCATTTTGTTAATGACACTTAATAGAAAATTATAATATTCCGATCAGTCATCAGTGAAAATGATATGCATCAATGTTTGCTTGAAAATCTCATTTTACATAGTAATATCCTTGTGCACGATTTTTATGCACTAAGTCAGCTTCACTTCACAGCTCAAACAAACGGATTCAGGGGCACTTGATGGAATTCTGTAACGAATAAACTTTCACCTTGACAACTTGACAATGTTGGCCAAGATTCACCATGGCCAACATTGGCAAAGTTCTCAATCTTATCCTGTGAATGGAATACAGTCAAACTTTCGTAATTCGACATACAAACTCTGAGAGATGAACAGTTTTCAATTATTGAAATTGGAATTCATGAATAACAATAGAATTTTGGAGCCAGAAGGTTGAAAATGACAAACATGGTACACGATTCCCGCATCAAAGTGAATTTACTTAAATTATAATATCAATCGACAAAATCTACAAGTAAATATAGTAAAGAAGAACATGAAATAACCAAAGCGCCTCCTTATGTTTTTGCAAAAGTGTAAAATTTTCTTTGTCGGCCTTTTTAACGGCGCTATCTTGCCGAAATACCCGTGCACATTTAAGTACTTACCTTCACTCAAATGATTTAATATTTCTGTACGACAATAATTTAAATTGTATTTTATCATTAAAATTATCGCATTTAACATCATGTTGAATCTATTTTTTCTTCCAAAAAGATTAATTTTTTAAACAATCAAATGTGTCTAAAAAAATACCTTTACAAATCGACTGGCCGTTTGCTTTAAAGTTTCATTTCACTTAAAAAGGTTTCGGTTGAAGGAGGTCTAACTGTGAGATCGTCCGTGGGTTGACAAGTTTTCTGGCAACTTCAAATAATCCCAGTGCACCTGGCTCAGTTTCACATTTCCCTCCCTTCGCAGGTCTTCGACAAGCACAACCGCGGATATATCAGCGCCTCCGACCTTCGGGCCGTGCTCCAGTGTCTCGGCGAAGACCTGTCCGAGGAAGAGAGTGAGTAGCAAGCAAGAGGGCAGCAAGCATTGCCCCATCACGCCTCTCGCAACTCACACTTGACAGTTTTTTGGAATACGGAAGGCACGGGCCGGGCCCAAAAGCAAATCTAAATTGGCGAAATTTCCTGAAGCGAGAATTAATGCCTCCAAAGATACGTACTCTTGCAATTAGTGAGGCGAATCTCTGAACAACTCTGCGAAACCTGTAATTTTGTAAGAAAGGCCGGATTCTTCTTTCATGCATCAAAAAATAAGAATATCTATTGAGATTTCTCTTTAAATGATAGCACAAAAGTGAAGACAATGAGGATATCTCTTTCGAAAAAAGGCGATTTGATCAGGAGCTCAAAACTCCTCTTGCCAGAAAAAATACAATGAATAATAAAAACTAAGATTCTAGTTCGTGAATCACAACCGTCGCCAAAAATTCTTGGGCATTTCATCGATGATCGTGATAACAAAATAAACTGGTGGTGTATACAAGATGGCGCTGAAAACTCGAGTTGAGTTAACCATCCCTGGTTCAGTGGTGACGACGAGAGTTTTCATTATCATTTCACAGTATTCTACGGGCAATATATTCCGTCAGAGTGAGAGACATTTTTCTGAACAAATTGTGAAAGGAAAGAGCTTTTCGCGAGACATCTGTAGCCCAGTGAGCTCTGATGTCGCCTAAGGTGTGTGAAGTGCGTATTCAATGGTTGAAGTGGCGTTTGGAGTCAGTCCATCGTAGATTCATGAAAATCATCTTGTTCGTCAATGGTTAAATAAGGAAAACAAAATAATCAGATCATTGTCACTCAAATTACAACATCAATTTATGTTCAAAATGTCTCAGTTGTTTTATTATTCATCGCTATACGAAAACCATTTAAGTTTCTTTCCGTTTGCCCATTTATTCATTGTAGACCGCACCTAATATTTCCGTCCAGAGATCATAGGCCACATGCAATTGGTTATAAATTTTGGAACAGTGAAACTACTTCATTCAACGCTTACTGATTCACTAATTTTTTTTATAGTGAGACTACGTTTGTTCATCTTCTTAAATGCAGAGGCTAGATAGAACGTTGAAATTTGCGGGAAATGCTGGCCATAATTACATATGGAATTCTAGATTTCACCTTACGTGAACTTCATATTAAACAAGAAAATTGAAAAGAAATACTCAATCATCCATATCCAACTTCAGTTTCTAAAAATGGCAATTTATACTGATTTGAAGATTCGTAAATGTGCACATGACTCAATGAAGTTCCTTTTATTTCCAGTTGAAGACATGATTAAGGAGGTGGACGTTGATGGCGATGGCCGAATCGATTTTTATGGTACGTTTATTTATTTATATTCATTGAATTTTTTTGCGTCACCATTCAATCTGTGATTGCTTCACATAAATCCTGTAAGAGGAAAACTGGCATTTCTAAATCTGGTAAATCTATCATCTGGTATTGTCTTTTTCAACAACATCCAATTATCTTTGTATGTGAGCGTTGATTTTTGTCTAAAAAATATGTGTAGTTAATTGAAGTTTTATCATGGTGGCAATAACCACTTGGGCACATCGTTCTGGATTTCATCGTACCCTGGCTCATATTACTAATTATTGTTTTAAATTGGTATTCAACCATTCCGTTTTATAAAATGGTCCCCGCATGAAATATACGTAATACGAGGGTCATCCGGAAAGTAGTACCCGTTCGTGCCGCATGAAGTGCTGACGACGCGAGTAGCCGCTGGACGAGGTCAGATAGCTTCAGTGGCTTGTCTGCCTTCTCTGAGCCAAGTTGCGTGACGCTAGCATTGCCTGTGTTGTTTCTGTGATTGTTTACAATGTTTAAAAAAATTGAGAACGCCGCCAGTTGTGATGTGAGGGCAGTGATTAAATTCCTCAATGCAAGAAACGTTCGCCCATGTGATATTCATCGCCAATTAAAGGAGGTGTATGGAGACAATGTAATGGACGAGTCGTCTGTTCGGCGGTGGTGTCGCAACTTCAACATGGGGAGGGGGAACACACACGACGATGAGCGTTCGGGGAGACCGTCTGTCATTACAGACCAACTGGTGAGCTCAGTTGACGAATTCGTGAGGAACGATCGGCGCGTCACAATTGATGACATCTGTGAGCATTTTCCCAATGTTTCTCGAACAATTGTTCATGAAATTGTTAAACACCATCTGCATTATGCAAAAATTTGTGCAAGATGGGTCCCTCGCGTATCTCAATGAGCTGGCGGCGAAGGACTATGCAGCAGGAATACATAAACTTGTCACACGTTATGACAAATGCCTTAATTTGCTTGGAGATTATGTTGAGAAGTAGTTTAAAGTATCCTCTTTCAAATAAAATTTTTTATGTTTGTTAATATTTACTTTTGTGTCTTTATTTCACGAACGGGTACTACTTTCCGGATGACCCTCGTATATTGTGTACGTTATATATATTTTCCGCTTGAATATTCTGATATATAATTTATATGATTAATAAATAACAATATTAATCCTGACTGGCTTTACATTAGACTACTATTAAATTAGGCGCGTACCGTAAATATTGCTAATGCTTAATTATTATTAACGGGTTAAGGTAGGTTTTGGATGAACAAGCTACCAAACGGTACATTCATCTCTGTGTACTTCCTTCCTCCCTTCATCCCGTTCAACATCCCTATCCTATTCCTGCCCTTTCCTCGTTTGCCTAACATTCTCCCCTCTAATACAGTCTTTAACATCCCACTACCGATCAATAAGCCCTTCATCCCATTTTCCTGCCTCCATAGGATTTCTCCCAACAAACCCTTCTCTTCGCCCACCATACCAAGTGCTTCCTCATTTGTTTTCCTTTCTTTCCACTTCTCATTCTCCATCCTTCTCCACACCGACGTTTCAAAAACCTTCAATCTACGTCTATCCTCCTGCTTCAGTAACCAGGTTTCCGCGCCGTACATAACTACGTTCAATATAAAGATTTTGGTGAGGCATTTCTTAACATCCTTACTTAATGTCTCTGTTATCAACCCTTATCCTTGTGAAAGCTTCTTTGCCTAACGCAATTCTTCGTCCTATGTCCCTACTGCTTTGACCATTTTGATCCTAACGTCAAATAATATTGATTGACATTATATGCATATGACCGCAGCGCGGCGCTAGAAAATCTTAGTTTAGGGGAACAAAAGAAACATAAACTAGTGCACTACTAAGCTAAACTCTCTGAAAAATACGTGGAGTAAACATTTTCATTTTACTATCGGGGCACCTACATCTTTTTATTGATGAACAACAAATAAAATACTTTAAAACGATGCAGAGTATACATGATTTAAAGCAATAGATTAAACATAATATTTTGAAAAAATGACTCAAACGGTTGAATTTCTTTCCAGAATTTGTGAATGCCCTCGGTGAACCCGGTGAGGATGACGAGGCTGAGGATGAGGAGGAAGAGAAAGAAGAAGCAACCCCGCCAATGATTAGCACTTAGATGTACGGAAATGTAGTTATTGCACAAGTCAATTTCAATGTAAATTACTTATATCTACGCCTAACTTGAAATCGAATATTTCCAAATCTCTTTTATCTCCTGCTAATTTAGAAGCGTATCTCTCAAAACTTTCTGCCTTTGAATTTTTAAAACTCTCGTATTTACGCGAAAATACTTTTCAATCGTATGTATCTTCAAGTCTTTATCAATTAAATATAATGAGAAGAGCTCTTCTAAACTCTAGAATAAATCAAAATAATTTCCTTTGTTTTGAAATTCAAAATTGCAAAACTTATGCGATATTACATGCAACAGGAAGACATGGAGCCTTTGCCATATCTTATGTAAACATGGTAAATATTTAATGTAAAAATATAAATAAAGGAAATGCTAAATTGTATTCTTTGAGTACCATATTAAATTCAATCAATAATAATTCCGATTTGTAATGATTTGACTTTCACCACCCCAAATATCCTTGTGCATCCAATAACTCTATGAGAGCATGCTAATGTCACAAAGTATTAATTCTGATAATTAAGACTGACGCAAATTGATTCTTAAGTCTACGTAATGAAATTCATATTGAAGCTTTTAAAGTCAAAATATTGTTCATATTTAACCGTTACCGGATTTGATCTTTTCCGCGTAATTTCCTTGGCACTAATTCAATCTGTCCACCCAATTCAATACATTTGGTATTTTATTATTCAATGCCGACGAGTTTTTGCCGCCCTAGTTTGTCGAGTTGTAATGTGATTGTCGTACCCTGGGAGTCATAAGCCTAAAATGCACATCAACGACTCATTAAGTCATACGCATGAAAACAATCAACCATTCACTTCAATCTACACTCAAGAACTGGGCGCTTTAATATTGCTTTGTCGAATCACAATATTCGGCCCGAACATGAAACGTCAAACTGAAATCGATTTCAATTAAATCAGAGAATAAGCCATATGATGGACAGCTTTTTCATTTAGCACACGGAACAAATAATTCAAAAGTACATACAGCCATATTTGCCCTCTCCACCTAGATGTTAAGGAAGACATTGGGTGTTTTGATGACCTCTGGGGCTGTGCTAGTGGGCATTCTAGAAGGGTCATTCATGTCAGATACCTGTAGATCAAAGGACAGGAGCCATACCCACAACCCGCGCAGCGTCAGTTCCCCAAATAGGTGGATTAAGGCTAGGCGAGAGTAAAGGCATTAACCGATGCAGAGGAGATTCAGGAAAGATGGAAAGAGTACACAGGAAATACATGATGAAGATACACGGCTAGCTGAGTTTGGACAGAGAACTAAAATATTATTGGAAGAAAGTAGATAAATACTCGCTTCCAATCAGAGGGCAGTTGAGAGTGAGGTATAAAAGGCGTTAAAGAAAATAAATCAGAGAAAGCTGCGGGCATAAGTAATGTCCCTACGGCACTACGCGTACTTGGGGCAACACGGAAAGAAGAGTTTTTATGGGCTCGTTCGTAGTATATATGGGGGAAGAGAATGGCCCGAAGATTGTCTTTGGTCAGTAGTAATTCCCATTCCAAAAAAGGGAAAAGGAACAGCAGTCGACCATAAGTTTGATTTGGCTCGGGTGAAATCCAAAAAAGATAGTATTTATGTTCACAAACAAAATAATGGAGAAGAGGGTAAATGATTCCGTAGGGAATGGTAAATTTGGGTTCAGAAAGGGGCGTGTACGTTCTACGCGTGTTGCCGTAGCAGTAATGAAATCACTGATAAGAGGGGTAATGCATAATATTATAACCTAGGATGAAGGTACATACTTTTCTTTCGTACATTTTGAGAATTGCGAATATATTAGGAATCACGGGAAATATAACGTATGTGGTGTGAAAAATAGTTTATTGTAAATATGGGGCTAATAGGGATTACAGTCGCGTTATGCGGGGCTTTGAAGTCCAGCAGAACTTCCCCATGGTTAATCTAAACTCTACCTCAATGATATACCTTCATAATAGAAATTTAAGCTTGGCATTTTTCAAGGATATGACAATTCAGTTTTTTCAAGGATTAGATTAATATTTTTTTTCTTTATCTATTTATATTCTGGTACATTTTTGTTACATCTTCATTGAACTAGATTCCGATCATTTCCAATGTTTTAGTGCTTATGTTCAATTAAATTGCTTTCCTCGTTGCAAACGATTTCTACACCAGAGCCCAATAAGTATGAATAATTTAACAAGATCGCATATTAATTTCCGAAGTTGTTACCACAATTGATACTGAAAAAAATGTAAAAATCCATCAAAAACTACATATATTTCTTAAATCATGACCGTAAGAAGGTGAAAATAGGTATTCTCATTCTCTCCTGGACCATCTCCTACTTTTTAACATATTAAGTTGTTGACTGGCGTCTTAAGCTTTTAATTGCGAGATTTTTAACAGTTAACCTTCATGTCACGCAAAACAACAATCTCATCTACATATACCGCGCGATCCATCAAAAGGGTGTGTGGCAGGGGGTGCAAGCACCAAGTGAGAAGGGTAAGGCATATGGGAGAGGAAGGGAAAAAATATTCAGTAAAAAACTATCAAATAACGAGCAAAAAAATATGCTGAAGGAAGACTTCATCCAAAACAAGAGTTAATTTCACCTAATAATATAGCTATTTTTTACATGAAAAAGAAGGGAATTACAGTGAACCAAGACCATTTACACAACAGACCTCCACCATACCAAAGACAGGTGATAAAGAATTACGAAGTAAGAAATGGAAATTCTACTATTTCATCGACATTCCACTCATGGTCTCCGCCCCTAAAGTTACAGGCATAGAATGTGACACACCGCTGTTGGCAGTGGACGGCATGAGACATGTTTACTATTGTGCCCCCCCCCCCCAACCACGGAGAGAGACGATGGATAGAAGAAGAAGCTTGAAAACAAATAAGGGTAGGCAATATTGTGCCAAGTACAACAGTCATTAAATGACAGTATCATGCGGTTATCTGGGAAGGTATTTGCCAACCGTATTCATTCCCATTACCGCATCCAACCTTTTTTAATCCAAATTATGATCTATTTGAAGAATGCTTCAGATTAATAAGCCACAAATTTGGTTTTCAAAACTTTCGATTTTATTATTCGACAAATAATGTCGGTCTTTTCGGTTTCACGACTGAGAGGTCTCCAATTTCTGAAAATTGATAATAGGCTCCGGTTTAAAACCTGTCTGAAAGGACCGGAACTAATTAATTGGTATCGTGAAGTATGCATATGGTTTCCAAATGATTCGAGGGCACATTTGGTTCTCGCCGTAATTGTAAACATCCATTAATTATAAATGATAACTTTGAAGTCGGTTTTCCCAGCATAATATCATCAATCTCGTGCCGTCGCTCAAAGCCATAAATGATTACAAATTCAGGAAGTTGAATCGGGAGCAATTAAATCATACCCATTATGCCAATTTTTTCCCTTGTCCTTTATTGAACCCCTTTGGAGTAATCCAAGCCAGCAGAGATTATTCCATTTCTGTGTGAAATGAACACGAAAAATCACGCATGACCCCACAAACACTTAAGCACAGCTCATCGGTACATGCACGTAACAAGAGCATTTCTCCGCTACTCAGGCTTACTTGCTACTATTTCAGATCTCTCATCCCTCCCCGAGTCCGGAGAAGAGAACAAGGGAATCGAAAAGCAAACCAGCTACGATGCTTTTTCAGGTTTAGATGAGATTTGTAATGTGTTTAGAAATTAATTCCGACTACTTTTGTACTACAGCTACATGAACTTTAAGGGCTCATCGTATCGTACTTTACGGGCAATGACTTAGAAAAACTAAATAGCTACTAATTGCTTTTTTCATGGTCACCCTTTCCCTGTCAGTCTCTTAAATTACCCTTAATACCCTGAAATTTAAAGATGACTATAACGATGTATTTCATACGTAACCAAAACCCATGAATAAATATTTTCACCACGCCTTAGTATCAACAAATTAAATCATGATTGATACATCTATAGCAAGGAATAAGTAGTTTCTAATGTTATTTAAATGCCTGCTAGGCATTCTATAAGGAGTATGCAGCAAGGAGAACGAACAGCTATTTATTTAAAGTGGAAAATCAGCTATTAAAAGGATACTGTCAAAATTTGCTGTTGCATCTGGCTGCATGGGGATGATGGAAATCTCGTATTTTGAACAATTTTGTGTTGTCCACCAGTAAACTTGCTGAGCATTAATATTTTAATTACGTCAATGGATAATATATAGTCATTTACCAGGATGATTTGAAAACACATTACAAGGCAAAATGAAGAATTAGTGTTTCATCCATTCCAAACCTACTGCTAGTACCCACTTCCCTTATAATTTAAACAGTTTCATAAAATAAAGGGAACATTTTCAAATAAATTTAATCCAGCATCTTTCAGCATGACGATGTACCCACTCTAGTTCACCTGACAGTGCAAGTATATCCATTAGTGGCAATAAATAAAACCATGAACACAGTTATCAGCCCAAAGATCAGTTTGAATGGTTTGGCTAAGAGTTCATCAGATACTTAGACCTAAGTCGGGAGAATATCAAATACCACAGAAATTAGGTCAGTTCCTTTCCCTATGCTACCTATGTTTTCCCAGGAAGTTCGGGTACCCGAAAAATCACACATCTTGGGTGAAGATGAAGGCACCCATAGGTGCACCCGACAATCGAACCTGATCACAATGGTCAATCCTCCTGGTCAATAGACCGATGCTCTATCCCTGGACTACCATGTCCCACATAACAATGAATAATTTAAAAATATAGAATTAGTTACCAGCAATTTTTTTTAAACACCAAACGACGAATCTCAAAGATGAGCTATTCACAATGACAAATCAACTGAATGAGGAAGAGCACTTTTCATTGTTCTGCCCCACAATTTTTACAGACTAAGTATTTGGAGAGTGCCGACGTTGTAAATGCTACACATATATTTTACATTGGGATGTATGTGGTGACACCCACGAAATTCACATGTTCTCATGCGCTCACTTCTTTAACTCAACATGACTGTGCAATCTACAACAAACAAGTTACGTTACAATTAAGAGAAGACCTTCTTTTGTAAATTGCAGTTCCAATGAGAAATGAACTGAATGGATTGTAATATCCAGGGGCTTGGATTCATCGGTTATTTATACTTCAGTATTTCTCGCTATGCACGAGTTAAAAATTCCATGACAGACTTTCAAAGATTTACGAACCAAAAATGAAGCACTCAGCCCCTTGCATATATTTGCTCTAAATAGAATCAAAAATACCATGGCTCACCTAATGAAAATCCTACTAGCATCAGAGAGATCAACTTTCTTGTAGATCTATATTGTAGAATTCAACTTTTTCTAGCATCTAACCATGTCATGATACAATTTTGCTTTTTTTATTGCAAGAATTCAGGAAATACAAATTTTAAAACAAGGGACTATACAGCAGAATTATCATACAGGAGAGTCATCTAGCGTTAGTGAAAAAATCACTCCTTAAACGGAGTGTAAACCTCAGAGAAGTACGTACCTAATGATTACTATTTTTTGTAGCCCAAAGGTAGGTCACAATTCTGTGCCTTCTTGCTGAGTACGAGACCAAATGTAGGTAAACCAATTGCATGATACCACTTAGTTTTAGAAAACTGCTAGATTAGCCATTTATATTAAATTCAAATATCATTTTTCCATCTACTGTCCACAGTATATTTTCCATTAAAGTAGTTTAAATCTTCCAACACTTATTAAAGAAAAAAAAAAGATTTAACCAGGAAATCCAAGAGAAGTGGAAATAATACATAGAAGATCTACATGATTAAGATGTTAAGCCAACATATTAAGACATAGAAATCATGGCATGGATGAGGATAGCTTAGGTCAGGACATATTTGACAGTCATAGATTGAAAGGGAATTAAGAGAACCAAAATTAAATAAGGCTATGAGCACACATAACAACCCTGCAGAACAACTTCAGGGCTTAGACAAACGTGGAAGGAAGAGTATACATCAGTTCTTTCATAGCATTTATGCAGGATTTAATTGGGTGGGTAATTTCATCAGATCAGTGAAAGATCCCATCCAAGAAAAGGGAAAGGCAGCCATAGTGAGAACTGTACAACATCTGAATGAGTTCTCCCTCAGCTGAAGAAGCCACAATAGTCATAAATCAGATGATAGAGGGGAGGATTAATGATAACTTGAGAGGTGATCAGTTTGGATTCAGATCATGATGCCATGACTGTAATGTGATCACTAATGTAGTGGAACATAGAATAAAATCAGGATTTATTTGTTGGTTTAGTAGATTTCAAGAACGCATTCTATCGAGTGAATTGGGTAGAATCAGTGTATGCATTGCAGGAAATAGAAGTAGATTGGAGAGAAAATTTATCCACTACGTATGTACATGTCTCATACTGCTCAAGTGAGAGTGGATGATGGCGAGTCCGGAAGGGTAGTGTTACAAAGAGGGGTGAGATATGGGTAACCATTATCACCTGTGCTGTTCAATGTAAATGAGGAGGAAATGATTAATGAGACAAGGGAAGAACTGGAGGTAGGAACAAAAGCCAGGGCACCACTCTAAAAAATGGTTTGAGAGAGGGTTGAAGCCAATACTTTGCGGAAATTCATTAATAATGATACTGAATGTAAATTATTGCAGGATGATTTAAATAATGCTCTTGAGTGGATGAGGAATAATAAAAAATGGATGTAAATTGTATGAAAATCAAAATAATTATTTTGAAGACAAGTAAGCTCAAATATCATAGTAAATTTGGAAAAGAATACATACCAATAGTAAAACCATAAACACATTAATCAACCCAAAGGTCAGCTCGGTAGGTGATGATAGAGTTCACCCAGAGCTAAGCCCGACAGCATGTAAAATTCACATATCAGGGTAGGGGGGCCAGTTCCTTTCCCTGTGCCGGTTATGGTTTCCCAGGAATATGTGGTAACCGAAAAATCACATAGCCTGAGTGGAGCTGCAGGTGCCCATGGACTTACCAGGGAATCGAACCCGGGACCCTCCGGTCAGTAGTCCAACACTCTACCCCCCTGGACTACCGCGACCCATATACCCATTGTAAGTAAGTGTAAATACCTACCAGTAACTTTATCAAATGACTTCAAATGGAATAAGTATTTGGAAAGAATGACCTATAGACACGCAAAATTTTATCATGTATATTCTAAAGAAATGGAGTATAAAAACTAAAGAAAACGGTTAGCTACACATAGTAAGACCTATTAGAGTATTGATCAAGTTTATGGGACTCTCATCAGAATCAATCAGAGAGAACAATTGAAAGGGTGCAAAGGAAAGCTGCTTGCTTTGTTTTAGATAAATTCAAGAAGGAAGATATCACAAGAGACATGATTGGGTAATGGCAACGGGACAGCTTAAAGAAGAGACGAACAATTGGAAAGTCAGGGAAAATGTTTGGATTTTATGGGTGGAATGGGGAAGCATCAAAGGAAAAACAAAAAAGCTGGTTGTCACAAAGGAAGGGGAAATCATGCGGAAACTAAAATGGCTCACTCAAAGGAGTAACATTAGTAAGCATTCCTTCTTATATAAGGTGATTGGAACAATTTACCTGGAGATTTTTTTAAAGATTTTCCTTTGACCCTCACACAAGTTCCAAGAGGAGAATGGGCAAACACCTGAACTGAATTACTTTTTCTTTCTGATATTTTGATTTGGCTATTAGCTGGCTTACTTCTATTGATTGGTGTAACTGCACCTTGCCACCTGAGATTGTAAAATTGCATTGTCATTATAATACATAAATAGTGATATCTGGAAAATTTCACATTTTTCCAAGGTTTTTAAAATATTTAATTGCATTAATAATGGATAAAAATGCCAATCTGAATAGAATTCAATCAACTGCATCATTCACATTGGTAGACTCAATGTACGAGTGTGGTATGTAGTAGCACCAAATAATATGCTTATTTTTTTACCACTGTAACAAAAATGGAACCTAGTGACGCCTAGAGAGTAATCTTGGATGATTAGCAAACACAATTGAGCCATTTCAATTCAAAAACTCTTTTCCCATGACACTAGGATGGTTTACTTAAGAAATAAAAATGCTGGCCAAGGTTCTTAGAACTATTCCCTCCATATCACGTAATTCTTTGATAGAATACTCAGAGATGTTAGAATAGGAGTGTTTCAAACGATTTTGTTCCCATAAAGGGAACATATCTTCTATAATCACAAAATGTCTTCTTCAAACAAAACACATAAATAATTTTTGCCCAAAGAGTTAACACTGAGAAAGTAGGGGTCATAAGTTCGGCTGTTTGGAGACATATGAAATTATAAAAAATCTTGCAAAGAAGAAAAGCTGTGCTAAATTTTTATACCCTCCCCTCTTCCCAACAGTGGGGGAAAAACTGGCCTAGCACAAGTCCTTCACCTTCCATATACCTCCACACACTCATCAGTCCACTCCACCACCCTTTTCTCCAATTGTAATGTATAAATCTGGTATAAATGTCTTTTAAACACACCTGATGATACACATCTTCGATACAACCTAGGATGTGTTGTGTTCAATAATATTCTAAAAACAATGATATACTTTTTAATTTCAAACTACTTTGGTGTTTTTGTAACATATTAATGAAAGAAATCATGTGTAACTGATAGTACGAATGGGTACTACTTTCCGGATGACCCTCGTTTAAAAAAAAAAAAAAAACGAATTCTTCCACATTCTCAGATGGCTTGCAAGTTCCCACTCCATCTTAACTCCCACCATCTGAAAACCTATATGCAGGTACTGCATGAAGAGACAAATTCAGTGAACTGAGGGAAATGCCGTGACAATAGCTTTAGTGGGGTCATCTGCTAATGTGCATTCAAATGCATTCATTCCAAAGTGTAAAAATCATTTGCCTGGATGGGAATTCAAACCCAGATCCCTCGATATCCAACCAAGTGCTTTTCCCAATTAAGCCACCAAGGCATCCCCATACACTGTGAATTTCTAAGATATCAAGAGGAGAAAGATGCCACAAAATATAATATGAGGCATATTCATAAGGTAAAGGCTGTTCGCTTATATTTAAATATTGGCGCTTCAGAACACAGTTGTACTCCTGTAGCACCATCTACTGATTCATTGAGAAGCTATAGCAGCATTTGTTTTGTTTCAGAAGTTGCTTGCTTGTCCATGCATGCAAACAACAACAACCACGACAATCGTTCATCCCGCCAGCTGTTAAGTTCGTTGTCATACGATTCTTGTATTCAAAAGGATTGTCGGCTACTGAAATTCATCGGGAGTTATGCCTAGTTTATGGACCTACAGTTATGAGTGAAGGAAAGGTTAGACAATGGTGCTATGATTTTAAAAATGGACAAACAAATGTCCATGACAAAGAGCGAAGTGGCAGGCCCAGTATTCTGACCGATGACAATGTTCTGCAAGTGGAACAAAAATTGCGATGTGATCGTCAATTGACGATTAATGGCCTAGCTGAACAATTTCCTCCACTTGGACGCACTACTGTCTACAATATTGTCACGGAAAACCTCAGATACCACAAATTGTGTGCAAGGTGGGTACCGAAAATGCTCACCTACCACCACAAAAAGCAAAGAATGTCCAGTGGACAAGAGTTTTTGGGCAGTCCTGAACTTGCACCTGGCGACTACTTCCTCTTCTTGCACTTGAAACAGTGCCTCAGTGGACCAAGTTTCAAAACCAAAGAGGAACTCAAGAATAGCGTTGACAATTGGTTCAACTCTCAGGCGGCGAGCTACTATGCAAAGGGGTTAAAGAAGCTGGTGCAGCGGTACGAAAAATGCTTAGAAGTGAACGGCGATCATGTAGAGAAGTGAAGTAGGTTTGTAGCTAAAAAAAAGTGTCAATTAAATGTGTTTCATATGAGCATATTTTTTCCTGTGACCAAACGGCCTTCACTTTATGAACATGCCTCATACATATAATGTCACAAGGTAACATAGTCTCTGGTCATCTTGATCCTTTAAAGCCCCTACACATTCAGGGAAAGAGGATGGCCCGATACCTTGATTGGCTTAAGCACTCCGCTGGATATCAAGGGATCCGGCGTCATCAAGGCATTAAGGGAGAAGGAAAGGCAGTACAGAGCTCTACACTTAGTTTGTTGATAATCTACATGGTAATGAGACAAGACCGATGAAATAGCTATATGATGGAAGTCCAAGGAGGCCAAGTCTTGTGGGGTCGCAGACTCAACAAGGGTACGGGTATGACTGGACTGACCGAATATCAATGCTGACATGCTTATAATCCCCTTCAAGGGTTCAAAGGGTGAACTGAGTCATCCTTCGATGTCGTAGCAGGGTGGGGCCAGAGAGTAAGAGAAGCGGGCAAGTGTACTCTCCCCCACATCCCTGTCCCCCCCACCATGACACCTGGTTCAAATTCCAGTCAAGGCAAATGATTTTTATACACATTGAAAATAATATACGAGCATTTAAAGATACCTATATTATGAAAATATTGCATTGAGAGATAGAGTTTTGTCAAGGCTAAGTATTCCAGCTTCACAGTTATCTCACACCAAATAAAACCAAAAATGTATCCTACAACTAATAACCCTGAACTCACAAATTGTCCTTTAATTTTTCCCTTTACATCAGTTCTATAACTATGATTGGTAATGTATTACTTATAATCATGCTCCACTTGCAAGGATAAATGCAGAGGAGAAGAAGGCCATATTTTGAATTAATCCAAGTGAATTTGTAATTCCCTCATCTCCCTGTGAAAGACCATAATGTAATTATTTGCAGTGGCCACTTCATGCAGCAATCAGTAATTCTTATGATGTATCTGTCATTTTGGCAAAATTAATTGCATTTTCAAATTTGGTCGAATAGCTACATGCATCCTAGGTCTTATGCCATCTAAGTACTCAATTTCCCAGCCCATTAGACACTGTGATTTTTCACGTTAGAATTTACGAAAGATACTAGGATCAGACAGAATATGATTAAAGTATTCTGATGTTAACACTTAATGCAAAGAAAATTAAATTAAAACATTAAAAAATTAGCAACTAAACATATATCAGCATTCCTTCATTGTAAATCCCATATCGTAATCACTGTTACCAAATCATTTACGTAGTTATTTTCACAGGGGTTGACACTTTCCTCTGACACAATACATTCTTCATTTCTATGTAACTCAATGCTAATACTGCATTTTTAAACAGGCATCATCATCATATCCCTTTTAACTTCCCACCAGGAATTTCTTAATCACAAACACTAGAAATTGAGAGTAATTTCTTCTTCCCATTGGTGCGACATCATGAGTTGGTGCCTTATAACTTTTCCTACCTATTCAATATGCAGTTTTTGTCATATTGCAGATCTGATACTTATGCACAGGCCATAGTAATTTTTTTATTCATATCTGCATTTACTAAATCCATCTTCTGCTCCCTCTAATCTCCTATCTTTATCTAATTCAGAGCTAGGTCAAAACGCCTTTTAGCTACCCTGTTTCTGTGTGTCTGAAAGGTGATTCACAACTTCCAAATTTAAATGCAATTCTGTCCAACAATCTTCTCTCTTAAGATCCCACGATGATATTATTTTAACTTTTAGTTCTATGCTCGGTTTCTGCTATTATTTTGATATTATCAAAATTGTACTAAAAGTAACCATTTTCTATCCCTTCACGACACTCGCACTACTTAAGGTTTAATACTTGTAGACTCTGAGTTTATTGGGAGAGATACAATTAGTGTCCCAGCAGCAGGCAACATGCAGTGCGGACCGCAATGGTGCGGTGGCTAACGTACTGGCTTCCTGCACAGAGGGCCTGGGTTTGAATCCTTAGCACTGCAGTTATTTTTCAGTGGTATCCCGATCCCTACTTAAGGTACTTTGTGGAGAGCACTTGGAAAGAGTACGCCATCCATCGGATGGGACATTAAAGTGCGGAACCTCAGGCGCCTTTCAAATAGAGTAGGTTAATGCCAGTGCCGGGTTTCTCTCCACCCTTCCTCCTTTCCCATCCGAGGTGCAAATGACCTTAGCTGTCAGTCACCTCTCTAAAAACTACTACCACAAACATCCTCTTTAATCCAATGCTTACAAGTTTCACAGCAGCACCACGTGTGAGATGTAACTTAATGTGCTACATTTTATACATTTACAATTGGGGAATTTTGTAGGGATGTACTTTCAAAGGATTAATTAAAACTGTTCTTACTACTGACTCAAAACCTACATTTGTAGTGAAGGCAACCATTTTCTCTGTTTGATGCGGGAAAAATACCTAATAGTAAGTATTTTTCTGGCGAATCAGCTAGCACTTATGGGTGGACATTATACCCAAGTACCCTAGTAACATGCAGGCTGATTTTAGAACAGATTTTGGAGTAAAAAGTTGATTCTTGTGAGCCAGGAAATGCATATGGCATATGCTGCTTTTCAATTGAAGGATATTCTTTTGGCCCTAATTTAAAAATCTCCAGGCACTGCAGAGGCATCTTAAATTCTAAAATGTTCAGGCACTGACTGACCAAAAAATGTTATCCTTTTTCATGCACATGGTTAACAAGTGATTCCGCCAAATCTGAATCCGATTCCACCGATTCTTCAGGTGAACAAAGGTGAATGAAGTATAAGTTACCATTATCACCAAATCAGAAGGTCAAAAAGGTTTGCAAGTGTGGGTTGTATTTACTATATTAAATGGAAATCGCAATATTTTTACAATCAACTAGAACTCCTAATCTCACTTTACTGAAATAATTCAATGGCCTCCACACAAATCATAACTTTATTACAGTTATCTAATTAACTAATTAAAACTTGTGCCACTATTTACAATGCTTAGAATTATTACATGAAACTAAGTATAAAATTTGAAATCTGCAAATGAAACATTAGGTCCAAATTTTGTATCACAAAGTAATCAAAATTGATACACTTACGTACAATAAACACAATATATTAAGAAAAATACTCCACATTCATTCCATACACGGCAAGATTAAATGAATGTGGATGGCAATGAAATGCTAGTATTCATACCTCCAAATATCTGGATATAATTTTTAACAGCAAACATCCAGACACTAACTTAAAAACCATTCTATTCAATCAACCTATGGCTATTTAGAGGAAGAATTCAGAAACCATTAAGTTCACGCAACACATAAAGAAGATATGGTAATGTAATACTCTTTAATACAGAATCAGGACACAATCCAGAAGCAATTTATATGCAATGCATCATTGATATAATTAATCACAGGGAGTATAGACCCACTGCAAAGGCTACTCCTGTATTCTGTACATGATTATTTCCATTAATGGCTCATGCTCATACACCCTGGCAATGATAATAGGGCAGGAACTTATTTACATTGCATTTTTACATGAAATAAGGGATCATTAAAATATGTAAATGTGCCCTGTGTAAGCAGAGCATTTTTAATAACGGGCAATTCTCTCAATCCTTAAAACTGATGAAATACTCAGGAGCTCTTAATTAATCAAGGAAATCTAATTTCAAAAATATATTTTTAAGTAATGAGTACTATGAAGATTGGTAAAGACCTAAATGAATTTTTCTATTCAAAAAATGCCTGCCATTTAAAACTTCACTAATATAAGTAGAATGTGATATTATAACTGTAAGTACTGACCTAAAATGAAGTCTATGAAAAAATACCTGCCATTCAAATATCACTAAAAACATGAAATTGTATCAAAATATGTTTAACTAGACTTCACAATCCTTTTCTCAACAAAAATACCCGTTGGTGATTTCTATTCTCTATTCATGCACTAAGTTGGAAAAAAAGCTTTATCTGTCCGTATTTTAAAAAGATAAAGACAGGAAAATTTTCTAAAAAATTACATTTCTCTGAAACTTATGGTGAACTATAAAACTTATACTAACCATGCCTAATTTTTTCATCAATTAAGTTTTCAGGATAAATTATAACCACCATAGAGTAATGTAGGTCACCTAAAATATATCCGCAAGCTACAAGTTGGTCATAGTTTTACCATAAATTTCTCTCTCAAGAAAAAAAATTGCAAGTATATATGCATAAATAACGCCAAGAATATAAAAGTCGTTCCATAATCATCAATTTACAGCACCATTAAGTATGCCTTACTGTTATAGATGTTCAATTCCACTCATTGTTAATTCATGAACTCCATCGCATACTATAGCATTACAATAGTAGTGCCAACATTAAAGGGGCAGATAAATGCAGTACAAATATTACATGAACAACACCTACAGAATCCTGCAAGAACATACAGTAACATTTACAAATGTTGACATGGCTCAATCCCTTCCCACCACCTTAGTGCCATCACAGCAGAAACATGAGCTACTGACAGTTATTTCCTTCAAAAGTCAGCAACGGGAGCAATAATACATTTACTTGAATATCATCAAAAGGCCCATGTCGGGCCAAGTGTTGTCATAATAAGAGATCCAAAACAGACTAGCAAGTTGAAGATTTGCATTTCTTAGAGAACCATGAGCTGGCGACAAGTCGTGCTACGAGGGGCATGACGGGACGCTCAAGAGCTGACAAGACGGGAATCGGGAGAACCTGCCTCAGCAGGAACATCAGGGGCTCAGGCACAGACCACCAACATTTTCGGAGTATCTTCTGGCACAGGGAGCTCTGAACACCTTCTCCTTCAACAGGGACAAGCCTCGGTGATTCGGCTTGAGAAGCGGCGGCACCTCCTCTTCCTGGTTGACCGGTGCGGCGACGACGGCCAACCCTCTGATGGCATCAACTGGTGGTGACCAACTCGGGGGGCAAGTGCCCTGAGTCGCCTAGCATGTGCAACACCACATTTCCTTTCGGCCTGATGCTTATCCAAGTAATGCTGGCATTGTTAAGAGACAACCGTAACCATCCTTCGGGTGGAAACTGAAGAGCCCTGTTAGCACAATTGATTACAATCAGGTTAAACCAGCCAACAGAAGACATCCAACAATCACCACGACAAATGCTTTGTCATGAAATATTCACTATGAGGAGTCAGTTGTAAATGAAGAAATGGCCAAAAAACAGAGCATGCAAAAATGCGAGTCCCAAGCAAAGATTCACACACTCTGCATTTTTGCGATCAATTATCTTAGCAACATAAATAAGAGACATAAGTAAGGTAAACGATGAGAAATCACAAAAAGAACACTCACCTACACACAAAGTATCGAATTACATTGGCATGGCATACGTATATTTCAAAGCTGTCCTTTTCCTGAGACACAGGAGCTCTATGGAAGTATTTTCGGAAAGCTGCTTCAATTCTAGCACCATCTTCATAAAACTGCTGATAGTGACAGAAAGGTAGGCATTAGTGTTATGATATGGTATCGGAACCGTTAAGAAATGCCATGCAAAAATTAGGTTATTAACCACACTCCAAGAAAATTTAGCCGATTCAAAATAAAAGAAAGATATGGAGATAACGGAAAAGCAAAACTAGGAAACTAAGAGAAAACAATATATCTTGTCAAGAATATTTAAATCAAGCTTTCACAATAATTCTAATCAGTTTTAGTATTGATATGCACATGAATTAAACCATTCAAAAACTTGCAGTCTGCTTGTCATATCATTTTTAGTAGGTAAGCTCATACAGTCATCAGCTGTTGTCCAATGAAACTAAAAATATAACCCTATATTTCTTCAAAATGCAGACTTAAAACCCAAATGTCTAAGAATAAGCCTCCAAAAGGGCATCTTTTCCATGCACAATTTGATAGTTAACCACATAAATATCTACAGTTAAAATATGGATTCACATATAACATAGAGCTGCTTTTTCAGGTTGATGACTAAGGTCAAGTGAATGATATTAAAAGGCTAAACTGCCCTATCCAAATCAAGTAGTTCAGCCAATTGAAACATTTTTTACACACGTGTCACTTCACTATGGTTGAAGGTTTCAGGGTTCTCATGAAGCTCTTTGCATCCTCTCATTCTATTAGCCACAAATGGTGTCAATAAAAATTCTTCAAAAACATTCTTTTTATATTATATATTTATAATCTAGGGCAAAAAGAGGCCACATTCATATGCATGATGAATCCAATTTTGATAATAATATAAATATAAAATTCCTTTGGTATATAAGGCTTTTATGTGAAAAAATTCAGTGAATTATATGTCCAAAGCAGTGCAAAAACCTGCAAAGCAATGCCAGCACTTGTTTCAGACTCAATGCCATCAAATCCTCTTTCTTCCTTCTTCTCAGTTTCAATTATTACCCTCAAATTCCACACATTTCAATCTTCAAACTGTACACTTTGATGTTCTAAACATAGTGCTTATAAATATGAGGCATATTCATTAAGTAAGGGCTTATATTCAAATATTGGCGCTTTAGAACAAGTTTTACTCCAGCAGCGCCATCTACTGATCCATTGAGAAGCTATAGCAGCATTTGTTTTGTTTCAGAAGTTGTTTCCTTGTCCTTGCACGCAAACAACAATGTCCACGACAGTTGTTTATCCCGCCAGCGATGAAGTGCGTTCTGTCACACAATTCTTGTATGCAAAAGGATTGTCGGCTGCAGAAATTCATCGGGAGTTATGCCTAGTTTATGGACCTTCAGTTATGAGTGAAGGAAAGCTTAGACAATGGTGCCGTGATTTTAAAAATGGACGAACAAATGTCCATGACGAAGAGCGAAGTGTTAGGCCCAGGATTCTGCCCGATAAAATTGTTTTGCAAGTGGAACAAAAACTGCGATGTGATCATTGATTGACGATTAATGGCCTGGCTGAACAATTTCCTTAACTTGGACGCACTACTGTCTACAATATTGTCACAGAAAACCTCGGATACCACAAATTGTGTGCAAGGTGGGTACCGAAACACTGCTGCCAAAACCAATAAGAAAATTCAAGATTTCCGTTGGGAACTCTTCGACCACCCACCGTACAGTCCTGACCTTGCACCTAGTGACTACTTCCTCTTCTTGCAGTTGAAACAGTGGCTCGGTGGACAACATTTCAAAACCAAAGAGGAACTCAAGAATAGCATTGTCAATTGGTTCAACTCTCAGGCGGCGAGCTTCTATGCAGAGGGGTTAAAGAAGCTGGTGCAGCGGTACGAAAAACGCATAGAAGTGAATGCCAATTATGTACAGAAGTGAAGTAGGTTTGTAGCTAACTAAAAGTGCCAATGAAATGTGTTTCATACGAGTATATTTTTTCCTGAGACCAAACAGCCTTTATTTTATGGGCATGCCTCGTAAACATAGTTGTTTCATGTGAGCCATCAGGTGTATGTAAATACTGGCAAGCTGGTATGCATTTTAACTATGACAAATGCCATGTTTGGGTTGGAAACTCAGACTCCTCAGTATTATTGATCCAAAACCAAGAACGACAACAACATAACCCATGTCTCATGCCACTAGCTCCCAATCTTCCACCCCCCTACACCTTTGTAAGCCCCTGTGCTCCCACCTCATTCTCACCAAAGACTCATATGACTCTTTCAAAATGTTGCATTGGGTAATGAGAAGCCTCAAAGGGAGCAATAGAGCAACTAAGGGGAGGGCGTATAAAACCTTGACAAGACCAACTTTAGAGTTTGCATCACAAGTATCAGACCCATATGAAGAATGTGTTTAACCCCTCTTTGAATTCCAATGATTTTCATTCTTTAAGTTTTCTAAGCACTCCCAAATTGGCTCCTCTGAGAATTGATTGTTCACAATCAGTGCTACACAAAATTATAAACTTTGGTGAACTTAATACTTGGAACTTGTAGAAACCTTTACATTTGTGAAATATGAAGAAGACAAAAAGTTACTATGAAGGAATTAATATTAACTTGTATTTCTATTAACAATTTTGTTGTCACGACTAGCAAAGATATAAGATATTTCAGAATTCAACAAGATAGAGAGAAAATCTGCCACTTCATTAAAAATCACAATGAATGAGCATAGATCATCACACAATCAATGGAAGTCCTGTTTGGAGCCAATGTAAGATCAAAGATTACTTGTATGATGGTTTCAATCAATCAAAAGTAATAGATACATTACAGGTTGTTTATAAACAGCCCCTAACAACTACCACATACATAAGGGGGCCCAAAAGTTCCCGGCTTGACCTAGATATAGCAGTAATTGTTAGAAAAATATCACTGTATTAAAAAGTATGCATTCTAGAAAGCATATGCATCAAGTTTGAAGATGCCACGTTGTTTAGTATTTGCTTGGCAGCCATCAATAGTGAACGTTTCCAGTGAATTTGTGAAAATGAAGAAAATTGGTCATCGTTATGTGATACAATACTTATATTTGAAAGGTCTCAGCCCAAACAATATAAAAGCTGAAGTGGATTCTACTCTGGATGAGTCTGCTTCTTTGTTTACAACGGTAAAATATTGGGTAGCAGAGTTTAAACAAGGCTAGATGAGCATCGCATTTGTCAACCAAACAAGGTGAAGACTCCAGAAACAGTGAAGAAAATCCAAAAATAGATACTGGACGATCGTCGACTGAAAGTGCGCAAGCTAGCATATGCAATCTGCATTTCGAAAAGTTCCGTAGATTGCATATTAACTGAAAATTTGGACATGAAAAAGCTGTGTGCAAGATTGGTGCTCACACTCAAGCAAAACCAGTGTCATGAAGATGTTTCAATTGAGTATTTAGCAAAGCTTCACAGCAACAAAGCCGAATTTTTGCACCGCTTCATAACCATGGATGAAACATGGGTCCATTACTTCACACCAGAGACAAAAGAACAATCAAAACAATAGATTATTCAACAGGGAGATCCGGCCTCAAAGAAGACAAAGACAGTTTCATCTGCAGGCAAGGTCATGGCGTCGGTTTTTTGGGATGCAGGTGGGATAATTTTATTTGACTATCTTGAAAAAGGAAAAACTATCAACAGTGAGTATTATGCAAGTATTATTATTAACTTATTGCAATATTCTAGCAAAGAAGTTAAGCAAAAGCGGCCGCATTTGACTAAGAAGAAAGTGTTGTTTCATCAAGACAATGCACCATTAAATCCATTATTGCAATGGACAAAATTCATGAATGAAAGCTTGAATTGCTACCTCATGCAACCAATTCGCCACATTTAGCCCCCTCAAATAATTTTCTGTTCACAAACTTGAAAAAATGGCTCGGGGGTCAAAGATTTTCCAACCGTGAAGACATGATGTCGTCAGTTAATGGCTATTTTGAGGAGCAGGACAGTTATTATAAAAAGGGTATCGGATTTATTGAAAATTGCTGGGAAAAGTGTATAGAGCTGAAAGGAGATTATGTTGAAAAATAAATACATTCTTTCCAAATACTTTTTGTTTTCTTTGTTGGGCCAGGTACTTCTGGGATTACCCTCATATTACATTTCCTATGGACCTACTCCTGATATGTCATTTCTTGCAATGAAAATAAGCAATAACAACATCCAATTTGTCAAGCAGCAAAATCAATTGATGCTTGCAAACTGTGATCCTTATGTCTTCTCAATTACCATTAATCATGAGAAATGTAGACATAATTCACCAATTAATTACTTTTTCACGATTACCCATATTGTCTATGTTTACGCAATACCCCTCTAGCCCCCACAAGAGCATGTGGCAGGGGGGTGTTTGGACAGCACCCGTAAAATAGAATGTAACTATATGCAAAACAAACAAAAAACAAGCTAATGCACACCCACAAAGACAAATATATTCATGCAAAACCCATTTTAACAAGTCAAACACGCAAATACACATTCTAGCAACTAACAAAAACATGCACCTACAAATATACCACATGTGTCACTTGTAATTCTAATCTCTTTACTATTACTTCTAATATTACTTTGATTTCTTACTATGATGATTTCTGATTTTCCGAGGAAAGAACGAATATTTATAGCTATCCATGGAGAAGATAAAGAGATCACAAAAGACCTCCCTTATGTCATCTTTGTGGTCCTACCTATCTAAAGAGTGTGGGGCCATAATTATAATTCCTTTAGCGTCGTTGCTGAACTCGTTTATTCTGAACCTTTCTTTAAGTCTAAGTCTCGCTTGTTCTCATCGCATCTCAAGCAGCTCCCAGCCCCTAAAATTCCCTAAAAGTCCTGTCACACTCGTCTTCTTATGTTAACACTTTTTGATGATTCTGGTGGATTTACTCCGAACATCATCTAATTCTTTCATCAACACTTTCTCCCAAGGATCCCAAATACTTGTGGAGTATTCCAAATGTGGCCTAACCAGCATAAAATAACACCTCTATTTAAACTATTGCATAACATTCCCACCACAAACTGTTCAATGGAGCAGAGATGATGAATACTTCAAATATTTTATTTTACTCTCAGTAAATTACGGTTATGCTTCACATTATGCGATTAACTAGTTCAAAGAATTCATTTCATTAAGTGGCTTGCTATTTGTTTAAGTATCAACTGAATGCATATGAAGGTCACAAGCTGCTGAAATACATAAGCCGCTTTACACAACAGATGCATCCAAATATGGCATAACTAATCACTTTAATTCCATTGATCATCCAATTCATTTTGAGAATGTTTGGTTTCGGCATGAGGTTTTGGTTTCACCATGCTAAAAAAATGCAGCAAGTGATGAGTTGAGAAATATACATCGAGTGATATACGGAATGATTTTTTTTTTAAATGATTGAGTTCCAACATAAAGAAAATACCATAACATCTTCAATATCCTAAGGAAGCTTGCCTTCTAACTAAGACCAACGAATCGCGAACATAAATAAAACAAACTAAACATAAACAACAATAATCCAATGAATAAGAACTTGTAGAGCTAGAATTCATTCTCACATGTTTCTCTGGTCGCCAATGTCCCACTGGTGGTTCGGGAGGAATTGGTGCACCTTCTTGAATGAAAGCCGAGGATTCGCATGGCACATCCGGCAAGTGCTTTTGAATTATCTCAGCGGTCTCCAATGCACGAAACATTGTTGACCTTACCAGTTTAGTAAATGGAAAGTTGAGATCTTTCAGACGCTGGCCAGTGAGATCTGCCTGTTTCCGTCCTGTAAAACGATCGAAAGTTATAAAATTTGAACATTAAATTATTATTATTACACCGAACGTTAAAAATCTTTTATAACTCTTAAACAATATTTCACAGAAAATTGCAAGGCCACAAAAGGAGATCAAACTAAAACGAGGCCAAATTGCGGATGACAACGATTTAAAGCACAAGGAATAGACATTTAATTTTGCTTACAGGGATGCACTTGCCAAACAAAGACTATGTCGGGAGGAACCAAGAAGAATAGCACTAATATCAATGAGATGAAAGGCATGAGTTTTACATGCCATTTATTATTTAAATCATAGAAAAAAACGCACTACTATCGAACTAATATTCTCGAGTACCCATCACGATCATTAAATTAACCAAAACCGCTCACCATCTAACAAACAGGCACTTACCACATAATACCTTCTAATAAAATCGTTCTTAAAACAGCACAAAGGGATTTAAAAATATTTCAATTTTGCTATGGTTAGAAATTGAAAACAAAGGTAAGGACAATCAATTAAAAAACTAATAATGCAAGGACAAAAACATCACACACCATCATAATGGCATCCAAACTCCAGTGCGACAAAATCACAATAGGTTAAGCAATTGAAGAAATAAAAAACCCGAAAATTGTATTTCAGTGACCACAGTAAGCAATCCACAGCTTCGTTTGGTGGGAGGGGGGCAGGGTACATACTGAACCCAACAGTATGGGAAATTCACATATCAGGGTAGGGGGGCCAGTTCCTTTCCCTGTGCCGGTTATGGTTTCTCAGGATGACTATTGGCTTGCTGGCACATTTGTGCCATTAAGCAAAAAGTATTACTAAACCAAGCTCAGAGATACTCCGGATTCACTATCGCCATTCCAAAAAAGTTATCACTCTTATCACATCGCCAAGATACACTGCATATCATCACTCGCAACCAACGACCTGAAGGTTTATGCAATTACGCTAGTCTCTTACAGAAAAACTTAAGTAAAGTAAACAGCATCTGTTAAGATGCAGATAACTCTACAATATTGTGGAGATGAGTGCACCTAAGGTGTGTAATTTGCACCGCAGAAATAATGATTTAATAATTCAGTCACGCATACATTCAAGCATAATAACTACACGTTCGTCTCGAACGTATTTACTAATTTTGCATATAATTTCAAATAAGAAAGAGGTTCTAAAATGAAATAATATTGCATAGGGCTTACCAAGTTCTGTCAGACATTTCTCCTGGTCATTTCCTCCACATAAGTTGTACTGTCCATGTCGGATAAGGAACAGATTTCGCACGGCAGTCGGTTGTGCTTTTTCTATTTGCTCGTTGTACTTATTCTCATCTTTTTCATTTGGTTTTATGAGGCTTCTGGGTTCTCTTCTGTGAGGCAATTTTGCAGTTAATTACTGCATGTACAAAAGAACTAATTTATAATATAATAAAATTAATAAGATAACATACTTATCCCAGTTAAAGTCCCATTTCACTGATGGATTATAATTAGTCGTCCAAGAGGCATGAACACGTTTCCTGGTATTTTCGCGGAAAGCATAATAAAATATAAGAGCACCTCCACAAGCACCAATACCAGTAAAGACCGAACGTAGTCTTGAAAACGACGGCATGCTTACATAAATCACTCCTAAACCGCGATTCTAAGTGCTTCGTTCGGAGTAACCAGGACAATCTACATAATCGACAATGATAGCCTTAGCAACAGCGCCGCTGTCAAACGACGTCAAAATTCGTGTTTACATGCAACAATGTAAAAAATGAGCTTCGGCATGCGTAATGTGGGAAAATGGAAACTGTTTGAATTATTATAATATATATGTACATGCATGGAGCATATGGAACCACATCCATTGACGATATTATAATGCAAATAATCGACCGATGTAGCAATGTTAAGGTTATATGACTAAAGTTACATAATAGGAAAGTTGCTAAATCGTAGAATTTTTTTCCTGTGTATACTTATCCTCATGCATTGGTAATTTATAACATAATAATCACTCGGAGCATGCATATGGCTGGGTGGGTCTTGAAGGATGTTAATAAGTAGGTATATATCAATTAAATAAAATAAATGACATATATTCAACAATCCCACAGGCGAAATTTCCAGCAAATATGAATTCAAGTGGGTAAAAAATCAATTGAACAGGCTAGTGGTATTGAATAAAGCAATGATCCTTATTATAAAAATACTAAGGATATTCTGGTATACATGATTGTGGCCATTGAGAGAGTCTAATGGGATTACGACCACTCCCCTATGCAAATCAAAAGTATATTTCAATGTGTAAATATTTTCAGTCTTATTTTGTTGATTTCTCATTCTATCTCGGCTAAACATTTATGGCATGCGCGTAATTTATCTTTAAAAGTGTAATATGGATATCAAACTCAGTATAAAGTAGTCCTCGAAATTAAAAAATGTTTTGATAAAGATATCATTTTACAGAGCATGAATTTACAGATACGATGTAGTTAAAGTCAATATTTCTGTTTTTTAAATCGTGGTATGAAGTATTAAACTTCAGAAAAAAAAGTGTTAGTCACACTAAGATTGTTCCTGTGAGTTGGGGGGGGGGGGCAGGTTTGCCCCTAAAATACAAGGGTGCAGAGCACTGCAGTAGAGGTCAAGTGTCCAGCATTGCCCAAAGAACGTTTCTGAACTTTGGTGATCTAACAGGAACATGTGTTACAATATGACTAGGCTTCTTCCCTTCCCCAATTCATACTATAATCACGCAACTGACTCCTCTCCTTATAATTTGTTGAATGCTAATAATTTTATCAATACAATTCCCATTAAGACCTTCTGGTTCAGGAACTACAAAAAATTTCTTTTGTAGAAATTCACTGTGTCACTTTTCTTGTCAATCTTGGATGCCTTTAACGTAATGCCATCCTTTCTGTAATCCCTGTAATTTTTCGTGTAGTTCCTTCCTTGCTGAGCCCTTGCCACTCCCAGCCCCACTTCGTGTGGAAACTAATAATATGTGTATGGACAAGCCCTGAGGTTGGTTATCTGAGAAATGCCATGCCTCCGGCTGTTCCATTTGTTTCTCGGTAGATCATAAGCATTGGAATGATCCATTTCTTTGAATGGGTCTATTTTTGTTTTATTGAATTCTGAGAGTTGAACAGCCATGAAAATTCTTAATGATGTTAATAAAATAGGCTTGAAAACAATTTTGTAATTAATGATCTATGTAGCTAAGGATAAGCATGTACATTTATGCATTTTGTGAATCAAAAGTCAGCTGATGTAAAGTTGACGCTCTCTGAAGACGCTCTTTGAAACACGGGCGAAACTGTTGTCAGAAAAACAACCTATGCGGTGACATCCCGAGAATGGAGAGTCTTTCATACTCCACTGCGTTATAATATCACAATTTCAAAGTGTAAAAGTCATTCCCCTTGACTGGGATTCAAACCTGGATCCCTTCTTTGAAGCCCCCAAAATTTCAGACTGTTGGAGAATGCTTCGGTAGCTTAACTAACTGAAGCACTCCGCCAGACAACAAGGGATCCCAGTTTGAATGCCCATTTAGACTAATAAATGAATTTTATGCTTTGAAATTGCTGTGTTGTAATGCGCATTAGTAGTAAGCTCCATTAAAAGTTACTGTTGCAGTATTTCCCACAGTTTCTTTGAATACTCCATTGCACTTTAGATATTGCAATTAGTTAACCATCTGCTGAGAGAAAAGGTAGTGTGCTGTAAACATACATTTTGGAAGAAATAAAAACCTTATCCTAATACTGTCAAAATTTAGGCTGTTGAAATGAGGGCAGATGGTTTTAAAATACCCAGTTACCATGACCTACCAGAGGCTTACGGATGTTTATAAACCTGGCTACTCCACCCATATATCTGATTGTGAAAACCTAGAGTAATTATTGGGTCAAACAGTTGCCCCAGAAGCTCCAAAATCCAACCCTATGCCTACAATGGCTCCTTAAATTCACCAGCAGGGCTCAAAATCTTTAAGTGAGACAATTACCTGGAAACTATCACAACAAAATTTTATTGCAGCCCTCAAGGTCTAATGCAGTCTCCAATCTTACACTCCCGGTGACTTCTCTCGCATTCCTGTTCACAGTCTTCAACCTCTGCCATCCACCCTTCCATCCCCCACTTGCCATCTGCTTCTCCCTCTCCACTGCTCCCCTTTTCAGTAGAACTCACTTTTGGCCACCCTTCACTATCCAAAATATATACTAATATATGAGGTAAAGTGACCAATTAACTTCCATGCCAACCTAGTGTATTCAACAAGATAGTTGACGTGTAACTTCCACATTGACCATATAAAATTGTATTTATTGACTAACATCCAATATACTCAGACCTCATAAACTGATAAAATTGAACTTTATTGTATGTAACCTAAAATGAATTCCTAAACATGTTTTTGTAGAAGCAACTTTATTGCCGAGGAGCAAGACAGACAATACTCAGCTTGAGATTTCTGGCCGAAAAACTGATACACATTAATAAGCCATAATATGTGGCATTCGTGGACTTGGAGAAGGCCTTCAACAACGTCGAATGGAACAAGATATTCAAGATACTAGAAGTGCTTGGATTGGACTACAACAACAGAAGAATTATCCATAACCTCTACAAGAATCAGGTTACAACAATGCAAATGAAAAATGGAAGAAAGATAGAAGCCAAAATAAACAAAGGAGTAAGACAAGGAGGCAACCTCTTTCTGGCAATATTCAACGTATACCTGGAAGAGGCAATAAAGAAAACATAAGAATTGGGTATCAAAGGAGTCAAGGTAAATGGAGAAGAAATCAACATTCTCTGGTTTGCAGATGACATGGCAGAAGTGGCGGAAATGTAATAGGACTCGCAAGTAATCCTAAGTGCTATAGATCAAGTACCGGGGGAATATAATATGAACATCAACAAGAGGAAAACTAAAATCCTTGTATGTTGAAGAGAGAAGATGAATGCAGAGATCACAATTCGAGGGGTGAAACTAGAGCAAGTGGAATTCTTCATCTATTTGGGCAGCAGCATAACATGGGATGGAAGAAGTTCAAACGACATCAAGCGAAGAATAGCCCAAGCTATGAACGCATCCATGAAGAAGAGGCAATTACAATGTTCAAAGGATCTAAGGCTGGAAACAAGGAAGTAATTTGTTAAAACTTTCGTGTGGAGCATGGCGCTGTATGGTTCCGAGACTTGGAACATTGGAAAAGTGGACCAGGGAAGAATAGAAGCCTTTGAAACACGGCTTTGGAGGAGAATGCTGAAGATTAAATGGACAGACAAAGTAAGGAATAAAGAGGTATACAGAAGAGCATAAGACATGTACATAGGACAAATTAAGAAGGAAGTAAAACAGAGAAGGTATCAAGGATTGAAAGAATTGACATTGAATAGAGGGCTGCAATGGAGGGCTGCAGTAAACCAATCCTAGGATTGAAATACTGATGATTATGCGAAAATTCTGTTCTCCTCAGTATTTTCTTGAATTGTGGGTTGCATAATGATAGTTTCACTCTCCAACCCTGCCACTGTTCAAAACCAAAGCAAGTGGAGGAGGAAATACAAACCTGGGCACTAAATCTGAGAGACCAGAATGAATGACAGCCCCAAAATGCCTGTAAAGGTAAGATTGATTTTTTATTTAGATTGTTGATTATTCATCACATTGATATCCTGTGTGGAAAAAAACATTTTCAGAACTTCAGTTCTGTTTCAACTCCTAAGGAATATACAGACCCACAGAGGTTGATTTCTGTGTAGCATAAAACAAAACATAAATTCGAAAACCTAAAAATCACAAATTATTTAATGTATCCATACACATGAAAATTAAAATGGGTGAAAAGTATTTTATACTTTTCCGCCACTTTTAAGGATAAAAATACAAATGACTAAAAAATAATGACTTGACTATGCCAAATTTGAGAAATCCATGAAAATAGGTGGCCACATTTGAAGATAACATGTTCATGGCGCTTTCCAAATCTGCTTATAATCCATATATTTCTAATCCAAAGAGTCTCACTTGAACACAGCCATAGGTACCCTCACATTATTTTACATTTACATGCCACCTGACAATTGTATCTAAACATTCTTTCAATTTTTTCAAAGTGGTTATGAATATTTTGCTAATTCCACCACTGTTGGCAAACTATAATCAGAAATATTAGGTATATCAATTTTACTACAAAGTTAATTTAATTTTGTTGCGACAAAGTGTAAATCATCTGCAATCTTTGTGGAGTTTGGTGCACTTTTTAGTATTCAACTTAATTTTAGTGAAATCATTAGCCCATTGCGGAATTTACCTAAGAATATGCATTTCATGTAATTTGCAAAGCTAGTTAAAATCAGGGTTTGTTTGATGGAATGAAGGCTAAAAGATTAGATGTACTGACAATGGATATATATGAAATGAGTGTACTATTGGTTTGGTCATATTGAGAGAATGTACATAATGAACTACCAAACATACATGAGAAAGCAGTAGATACAGGTACATGGTTTGAAAGGGATCTCAAGATGAGGGATATCAGGAATCAAAGGAACAGAACAGAATGTGAAAGTGTACGCAAATTCAGAGAAATATGGGATAAACTAAGTTTCCTATCATAAACTCAGTTCAACAAAAATAATACAAACAGAAGAAGATATCAGGGGTACGTACACATTAAAATACCAGAGAAAATGTGTCATAATGAAGATTGGAATAATTTAGTATACAGAGACAAAGAAGGGTTTATTTTAACTTTGGATATTGGGTTGTGTTTTATTGGGAGAGACATAGAACTTTACTGTTGTACCATTGTATAGGTTGTGTCCACCCAAATATTTACCTTGAAATGTTAAATACCAATAATAATAATAACATAAATTATGATGTGGACTGACAATTTAATCACCTAACTAAAATTTATTTATTTCACTCAAGTATCCACCAAAAAGCACAGCTATCGGCAAAAAGATCAGCTTGATATGTGAAGCTCACCTAGTACCGAGATGTATGAAATTCACACATCAGAGGGAAGGGGGCAGTTCATTTCCCTGTGCCATTTATGGGTTTACAGGAAGACCAGGAATTCAAAGCTGACATTTCTTCATGACAAAGCTTCATTGACACAGCTTGGGTGAAGCTGAGGGTGTCCAGAGTTGTCAAACCCAGGCCCCTGTGTTATTAGTCTGAACCTCTACCCAATGGGTTATCACGTTCTCTCACTAAAGTATCGTATTGTTTCAATACAATTTCACTTGCACTATTAATATTATTTCCAGTAAGAATGAACCTAGTTCAAATGAGTGTCATAATGATGCCGGACATGATGAAATCAAAACGCGAGTTCTTAAGTTACATAAGAAGAATGAAGTAGTAGTAGTTTTGAGGGGAGGCGACCGACAGCTAAGGTCATTTGCGCCATAGGGGATGGACAGGAAAGGATGAAGGGTGGAGAGAAACCCGGCGTCGGCATTAGCCTACTCTTTACGAAAGGCGCCAAGGGGTCCGCAGTTTAACGTCCCATCCGACAGACGGCGTACTCACTCAAAGTGCCCTCCACAAAGCACCTCAAGTAGGGATCGAGATACCTCTGAAAAATATTCAACACCGCCGGGATTTGAACCCGGGCCCTCTGGGTGGGAAGCCAGTACGTTAGCCCCCGCACCATCTCGATCCCCAAGAAGAATGAATGATAGCACATTGAGAGTGAATAGTGAAATAAATGAAAAAGTTGATAGATTTGTATATTTTGGAAAAATATATGTAGAAGATGAAAAAACCGATCAAAAAACAAAAAATGTAAGCAAATAACTGTAGAAAGCTTGCTAGCAATATTTATATTACACAAAAAAATGAAAATTTATATAAAACAGCAGAGTATGAATATCTGAAGTCTATTTCCAATGGAAGTGAAATTTGAATGTGTCAAGATAATGTCTACCCAATGCAGGGGGCAAGGATTAAATGAGGAATGTTTGCATTCAAAATAGGAAGGACAAATAGAGGAAAGAAGAATGGATCACAAAAGAACAAAGATTAGATGTACTGGCAGTGTACATATATGAAATGAGTTCAATATCGGTTTGGTCATATTGAGAGAATGTACATAATGAACTACCAAACATACATGAGAAAGCAGTACATACAGGTAAATGGTTTGCAAGAAATCTCAAGATGAGGGATATCAGGAATCAAGGGAACAGAATAGAACATGAAAAAGACATACAAATTTTGCATGCAAACTCAGAGAAATTTGGGAGAAACTAAGTATCCTATCATAATCTCAGATCAACAAACCTAATACAAGCAGAAGAAGATATAATGGGCATGTATGCATTACAATAACAGAGAAAATGTGGCATAATGAAGATTGGAATAATTTTAACATTTACAAATAAAATAAATCACCTTAAACGTTCTCAATGAATATCACATATGTATTTAAATATTATTTCTTACATACCACCACCACCTAAATTCATCCTGAGATCTTTATGATGGAATCCATAATGAAAATTATTCCCGGCATCTACAGGACTCAGCCCAATCGGCCATTAGTTGTGTCTGGCAGCAGGGGAGGTAAGGTGAGACAAGATGACATAGGCGAGGTAAGACAATGCATTTCAAAGTGTTTGATCACCTTCAAGAAAAGACATTGCAAGGAAAAATTCTCAATGAGCTAATTTGAAAATAGTAGCATTTGAGAAAACTAATCCCTTAACTATGTCCCAGACTGGAATACTATACATATCTCATGAACCAAATCAAAACAACCCTGTATGCAGTTTTTAACAGTAGCTGAATAGTAATAGGAGTAATTTAATTTTAGGTGCCTTAGTCTTTTTTACAACAAGTAGGCTGCAACTGACATAGTTACATCACATTTTGTTTATGTCTTGGCGACTTGAAAAAGTTAAGTGGGGTCAGGCTGTTAATATAATTATTGGGTTTTTGACTATGGGCCTCATAAAAAAACTCTGTATTTAATATTTTAATCTGAAGTTAAACAAATACAGTAAACTCTCGATTATTCATGTGAGTATTATCCTTAGGATTCTCTGATCCCAATATCTCAAAAGTTTCAATAATATCAAAATCTTAAAGATAATTAAGTTAATGCTTCAAAAATGTTGATACTTTGAAAAAAAAATATTAGTTTGAGCACTTGGGTTTTCTTAAGAACTTTCATTTTCACAAGAGAAAAAGCTGTCAATAAATAGTATCTGTTTAAATTTAAACAGAATATTGTGCTACCCTTAATTTCCCATTACCGCTTCCTTCGAATTTTTAGCTCTTAAGAATTCCATATTCCCCTTTAAGATGGAGAAATGCCCAGTTTTACTGCACAACAAATAAAGGCAACTATCTATGCTGCAATGTTTTAATTTGCATCATATTATGACTTTGAATCCATATTTGTGATCCTTTGTCCCTATAGCTATGCTAGTAATGTTTTTTCCTTGCTGTGTGATTGGTTTAGCTTTCTGAGAAAATACTTTCTGCGATTCACTTGATGATTCTGTGTTCTTGTAAATTTATAATTCCACCCTCGTAAAAATGGCTGAAAAATGGAAGAAAGTGCACCTTCCAATGCTAAAACATGCAAACTAATCTCGTGAAATGAAAAAGGAGTCACCTCACACAGGGTGCGGCAACATAGCTTCCTTTTTTATAAAGCAAAACCCCTTTGAAAAAAAAGTTATGTAGCCGAACCCTGTAAATCTGTTCATACAAAGACCATATTTTCTGAATATTTCCAATATCTCCATTTTACAATTATCTGTATTTTACGATTACACATCCTTCATCATATATCCATTAGCAAGGATAATTGAGAGACTAACATACTGTAAAAAAATATTTACTAGAACTACTTTTAAGTTTTGCAGGAACTTTTAGTGATTAAGAATTAGGGAATTACACGGATCCAGGTTGAAGGCACAGAACTTTCAAATCTGAACACACCCTGAATGCTGCAATTGATTTGACTTCCACAGCATTTAAGAGTGATTATACCTTTGTGATTTCACTTATTATTGCAGATTGGCGAAAACACAGTATGGCTTAATTCAAGAAGGCAACATTAGAACCCAATTAAAAAAATAAAATAAAGAAATCTGATTTCAAAGAGATTTTTATTTTTAACGGACACTTCTTTTATTTTCAACAAAAATAACAATTTTTTAATACACCAAAGTTTACTACATATCTTTTTCAACCTATTATCCTAGACGCTCTTGGGATTTTGCCGGATAGGGCGTAGCAAAAGCCCCTCCCACCATTATTTGCAAAGGAGGAGGGTAACGTGGGTCAGATGTCAAGGGAAGTTTTAAGTTTGCAGGTAAAGGGTTATGGAGCAAGATGGCCATACGAGATGGGCACTTGCCCAAATATCTATCACTCTCATACCCAAACAGCTTGCCACACACAACAATTCACTCTTTTGCAGTAATTTTCACCAAATATGTAGCCAGCAACCCATACCGATGGGCATATATATGTGTTGGGAACATGGCAGGCAATAATAGATCAAGCGCATCCATGGTGAAGCAAGACTTCAC
The DNA here is from genome assembly GCF_022747635.1 of Hetaerina americana. Lineage (NCBI taxonomy): Eukaryota > Metazoa > Arthropoda > Insecta > Odonata > Calopterygidae > Hetaerina > Hetaerina americana. Next base: position 9,025,852 of record NW_027287095.1, read on the forward strand.
AGGCTTCCGTGACAGTCTTTTTGCCAAGTCTCTAGTCATTGAAAAACACCAGGTTATTAAAAAAAATGAAATGGGCATCGTGTCCCTACTCCTTAGTATGCACAGGTCAGAGCAATTGAATTGTTTGGAAGAAGGATCTGGCGGGCAGGAGGCAGGAATGGGGCTTCTTAAAAACCATTTCCGGCACATCAGCACAGAATCACATCACAAATCACATCAAAGAGTGTATTTTTTTTACACCTGAGTTTAAAAAAGTTTCTGTATGTATTCATCCTTCCCACCAACCCTGCCAAAATAAACAACTCCCCCACACAGCATCATACCAGTTAGTAAGTTTGTTCACATTACCAAAAAAAAACAAATATTTGTCACATCCACTCTTATAGAAAAGATTTTATCCACATTCAAGGAGAAACAAAAGTTAAACAAGTTTTAAGCCCTCCTTTACCACATACATTTCTCAATTCTTCTTCTCAGAAATGAGAAATAAAGATCACATCGATCAAGTTCTTACTTCACTTGACACAAAGGGTACCTGGTCCGAAAACTTTTTTGTTTCCATTTTTTCCAGGATTTAAACTTGGATGTTCCAGCCATTTTTTTAAAAATACAAAAGATTCTAAACAAAATGTGTGGAAGAAAAATTCGCATCTTAAAATCTAATTTTCACTTGGTAAGCGTGTGTATTCACGTTTTTTCCTTCCAACATTTAAAATCGTGTTGCATCATACAACAGTCAACAGAATCAAGGTAGCCCAAGGCTAAGATTGCATGCTAAGTAGCACATTGTCCTTTAGTGTTTGTCCATTGAGTTTTTCCTTCCCCCATCCACCCGGCGACGTTCCCAACCCACCGAGGGTGCGAACGCTATCACCGAGCGAGGGGGCCCGTTTCAGTCTTCGTCCGAGAGAGGCTCATACTGCGCCGAGAGCAGGGGTGCTGGTTCCTGCCCACGGACTGCGGGGGCATCCCGGGGGGATCCCGTCCGGCTCGGGGGTCTCCGGGATATTGGGGACGGCTGCGGTGGTGCCGGAGATGGGACTGGGCCTGCCCCCTGGGGCGGTGCAGGTGAGGCTCCCCTCTGACCACCCGGCGAGGCGGATGGAGAGGACGCCGGGATGGCCCTGACGCTCAGGGCCGAATAGGGATAGTAGGAGGGTGCTGAGGGGAAGGTGGAGGCCGTAGCTGGGGAGGGCGTTGGTGGCGATGATCTTGTGTACGGCTGGAAGACTCCTCCCCCCGTGGATGGACTGCCCGAGGTGGGTGTCCCCTCCCGGGCCGTGTCCGCCCCACCCGCAGGGGACATGGTGTCTGGACGCGATGCAGATGGAGCCGAGTCTGCTGAACCAGGGGCACCACCTGATGCTACCGACGATGCCCGCCCCTCATCTATCACCATCTCCCCAGATTGGGGACTGTCTGCAGTCTCAGCTGCCCTCTCACCTCCGCCACTTTCACTTCCCTCTCCACACTTTCCGTCCACTTGGCACTCAGGGTCCCCCGAAGGGCTCACCTCATCTGTCCTTGACCTCTTTCCCCCAGCATCCTCGCGGTCCTCCCCCCTCTGACTGATGCGCTTGTAATGCCTAGCACCCACATCCTGCCGTGCACCATCACCACCACCACCACTCACACCACCTTCATCTGAAGTCCTCATCACCTCCACAATTCTATTTTTCACGTAATCCAGAGGAGAGAGATGAGATTGTGACTGCTGCGTTTGTTTGGTTCGATTCTGGTCTGCAGCCTGAGATCTTCTGTCTGCAGGAGATGCTTCCTGATAGAACCGCCTCGAGAGGAATGCTATATGGTCCCCTGCAGGACCACCTCCTTGCATCCAATGGTTACCACCCCCACCAGAAGGTGCACCATGACTGTCATTTCCCCCAGCACCTGGTGGTGACGCTGATCTCACACGATGGGTTGCATTGGCCCCTGCGGATGGCGGAGTCTTTGTTCCCGCTGGTTGTGCTATACGGATTATCTGCCGCTCATCCAGATTAAGTCCTTGAGCCTTTCCATCTGCTGCCATTCTCTCCTTCATTTCCATCTCCTTTTTCTGCAAGGCCCGCCTCAGTTTCCAGCTGTTGTGCTCAGTAGCAGAGGCTGCTGCCCCATCAGGCATTCCATCTGAGATCGGGGGAGGGGTTGACTGGTGTCTCGGGGGTGTGGGTCCCCTTCCAGGTGGGGGTGGTGGTGCCAAGTTATGGTGGGGATGATGTTGGTAAGGAGCCGAACGCACTGTGGTGGGATAACCACTGCTACCTGACACCACTGCCATATCCTTTGCTATGATTGAATCTATGTGCTCTGCAAGGGTCTTCTCCCGGCTACCCTCGCGATTTTCAGGCCCATCCTCCTCTATGGTGACTGCAGGAGATGATGTTGGAGGGTTGCCACCAGCAGGTCTCAGGGGAGAGGCCTTACCATTTGATTCAGGACCAGCTGATTGTACTGGCATTGGCTGGGATGTTGGTACACCACCACCAGGACCTCTGTGAGGATGATGAGGATTGTGATCTCTATGAAACCCTTGAAAGAGCCTGTCACCAGGCCGAGGGGCACCTGGTGTACCACCTTGTTGAAGACTGTTACCATCTTGGTCTGAACCTTGGTTTATTTGCCTGGTGATAATTGCATCAATTAAGCTAGCAGCAGTCAGTGTGGAATCTCTTGAACTGGAGCCACGTGAGTCCATAGAGCCAGCACCGTGCCGAGGTCTCACATCCCTCGGAAAACTACCAACCAGCATCCTAGTAGCCTCTCGTTCTAGGATTTCTGCATTGCTATTAGGTCTGCCATCCTGGGGACCACCGCCATCCCGTGCCATTTGCTGAGTGGGAACGGCACGCTCCCGTCCCTCTCTCTCCCCTCCCATATGAGAGTAGTGAGATAAGTCACGGTAAGCTGCAGCCATGTGTCTTTGCCGATCCTGCACAGACAGTCGAGCACCTTGCTGTTGCTGCTGCTGTTGTTGTTGCTGTTGTTGTTGTTGCTGCTGCTGCTGTTGGTGTTGAACCTGTTGCTGCTGATGGTGCTGCTGCTGCGCATGCTGTTGCTGATGCTGCAAATGTTGCTGATGGTGCTGCACATGCTGCTGCTGTTGCTGTGCATGCTGTTGTTGCTGATGCTGCTGTTGTATATGCTGCTGCTGTTGAGCATGTTGCTGCTGAGCATGTTGCTGTTGAGCATGTTGCTGCTGCTGCTGTTGTTGTTGCTGTTGTTGTTGTTGTTGTCGATGCATAATCTCACGTTCCCTTTCTCTCATCTCTCGAATTTGATGTAAATGCTGTTGATGTAGTTGCTGCTGTTGTAGTTGCACTTGTTGTTGCAGTTGCACTTGGTGTATCTGCATTTGATGCTGCTGGTGGTGGTGGTGTGCTAGGCTGTCCCTGGCCATTCGTTCTCTCTCCTGCTGCTGCTGCTGTTGTTGTTGCTGATGCAGGCTTTGTTGTTGCCTGATGTGGTGCTGGTGCAGATGATCAACCCTGGCACCTCCTACCATTGAGTCTGCCATGCTCTTTCCTAGACCCTCATGTTGAGGACCTGGAGGCTGCTGCACCTGATGGTGTCTATGTGGGTGAATGGGCCCAGGGGTAGCTGGACGTCTTTTCTCATCTTTTGGGACAGGTAGGCTAGGCTGTTGTACAGCTAAGTCAACCAAGGAAGATAGTGCCTCATGACCAGGAGGATATCCACCATGATGCTGGTGAGCCCTTGGAGAGCCACCAACCGAGAGGTGGTGCTGGGATAGCTGACCACCACTAGGTTGTTGTTGTGATTGAGGAGACTGACTACTTCCGGGTGACTGGTATCTTTCGGGTGGCGATGCTGGAGCACCTTGCTGAATGACCACTCCACTCATAGGTTTGCCACTCCGGCTCGTTGGTGTGTGATGCCTCTGAATGACACCTTGCCGAGGCGGGGGAGGTGGTGGTGGAGGTGATGTCCTTGAAGGAGGAGGCTCTGAAGCTGCAGGAGAAGGGTGGCGAGAGTGGCGGATGTCAGCTGCCAGGTAGGCTCCACTAGTGGATGGTGCAGGTGATGTGCCAGGAGATGGGTAGTACAGGGATGGAGAGGCATGGTGAGGAGGAGCAGCATTGCCTGGTGACAGGCGAGCATCCTTGTCCCCTCCCACTGATGGTGCAACTCCACCACTGCTCCCTCTTCTCCCGTGCATCTGCTGTGATGTAATATAATCACTAATGATCTGACGTGAACTCAACTGCTGTTCAATAGCATATGGTGGCCTTGCAGCATATGGAAATCCAGATGTTGCATTTCCATATGAATGATAAGCATCAGTGGTTGTGGGTGGGGGTGGAGGCGGTGGATGATGACTCTGAATTGCCCCAGGACCACCTGAAGACGGTCGTACATAATAAGGATCGTAAGGTACCGCAGGAGGTGCAACTAGTGGAACTCCTCTGGCGTCATATGCCTGAGGTCTTCCATCCTTTCCCCTCTGCTGCTTGGGATCATGGTGTACTGGAGTCCCTTGAGTAATTGAGCCTTCTTTAGGCTGTGCAGGTTGGGTGGGTATCTGCTGTGGAGGGGTTGGTTGACGAGAGAGACCATCATAGCGAGGCGATGCATGCTGGGGCAGTGGTGGTGCTGCTGGTGAGACAGGAGTGCCATGTGTAATGGACCCGGTCTTGGAGATCAGTGGCTTGGGTGATATGGAGCCCATCTTGGATGTTGGAATAGGGTGAGGCCCCTGTGAACGGACAATAGGCACATCCTCAGCATTCCACGGAAACTTTGGTTGAGAAAATTAAAAGAGAGAAAAGATTTCCATGAACATCAGCACTATACACAGACTAAACTAAATCTGACTTCGTGATATGTTGATAGAATGAAAACATAATTTTTTAAATTTATGAAAATTATTATGCTATTTGCAAGAAATACTTCTTTATACATGAAAGCAGTGAAGTCTGTGTATCTGACATTCAATGACATTGCATTTATCGATGAATGTAAAATTCACCATTCACCAAGATTATAAAAAAATAAATTGTGTGGTTAGGTTAAATAAATAAACAAGATTTGAACAATCCAAAGGCAAATTTTTATATTTAGCTTGTGCTGATCTACAATAGAGCATTTTTGAAACATCAAATAATGTTTCTAAAAATAACTTAACAATGGCTAAACTTTATAGAGTCAGGCTTCACTTCATGGAAGTTTGCCACATCAATATATTTTTAAATGAAAGAGAAACGTAGTTTTCCGAAAACTTTATAAAGAATAATTTTTCCTGTAGAAAAATACATCTTTCATTTGAAATATGAATAAATAATGGCTATAAATACATACCAATGTACATGGACAGTGAAGGAGTGAAAAAAAACTGAAATCAAAACTCACCTTTGGTGCCTTTGGCGTAGGATTAACTGATGTTATCTGTGCAGTAGGAGGCAGAGTAGTCCCTCGACTTGCTGAGCTCATCACAAGGTGAGGTGAACGACCATCAGGCACATACACCGACGGAGACTTGTTGCGAGACTGCTCAGGGGGAGGTGGTGCTGAAATTGGCTGCTGAGACTGATGATGGTGGAGATGATAATATGGGGAAGGAGAATCTCTGTACACAACCGGTGGAGGAACTTCTCGAATCATCACCTCTGGTAGCCTCAATGGTGGCGCCTTTGAATGGGCTGGTGGTGGGTGGAGGAGGTGAGGGTGGGCATCGCGAGCCCCTTGTGTTGAAGGGGCACTGGATGGTGGACTGTCATCACGCTTCTTCAAACTCAGGTCAAGGGTAACTGCCTCCGGCTCTCTCCCACTTTCCCTCAAGGCCTGCTGTACCTAGGTGATGGAAAATGAACTTGTTAAAATACCACACTACATCAATACTGGATTTTAATATTGCTTCACTTCAAGATGTTGTTACACTCAATTTCTTGCCTGGTGGTATAATATCCAATGATTGGGGAATCTGAAGAATCATCACACACTTAGTCATCTCAATCATTAAAATATGCATAAAGAATTCAACTTATTGCGTCAAAGTTGAGGCTATTTTAAACATGTTATGATATTTTATATAATCAGCAAATATTTTCTAGACTTAATAATTTGAAAACAAGCAGTCTATCAATTATAAAATATGAGTCAGACCAGTAAATGAAATATCATTCAAATTGAGTATAGGAATGGACTTTTGAAAGAGATTATTTTCACATTATATCCAAGTATCTCCATGTCTATTAAAAAATTTTTATATAACCACTTCAGTCTAGCAATTTATCCTGCTATTTCTCACTACCCCATTACTAGGTCGGTATGTTTATCACCACCTGTATATTACCTCCTCCTCTATTTTAACCACTTGGTAATTAATACATCAGCTTAAACCACTTCTATGAATATTTCAATTGTCATTACTAATAGGAGAATGAAATACTTGATGATGTCCTCATATTCAATCACAAAATATAAGACACAGAGGTTTTAAAAGGTTTGGATTTAGAAAAGATTAAAAATAACAGATTGAATGGATTCAGAACTTAAGATAGTTAACCATGTTTTTCAGAATGTTCAAAAAAATTCATCGACAAAATGAATTCTGCTAATGAACTCACCTGGACTACTACCAGCCCCTCCTTAGGTAAATCAGCTCTTCCAGGAGCAGGAGCTGGTACCATCATCGTACTCCCTCCTGGGAGTGACATTGGTGCTAGATGGTGTTGCATGTGATGGGTTGGAATCGATGAGGGCTGACTGTGATGCTGGAGTAAGTGATGAGAGCTTACATTGTGGATGGCAGGGGGAGGGAGCACAGACAGTTGGGAATGAGGAGTAGTTCTATGGCTATCAGCAGGTTGCACTGGGGGCGTTTGACCTCTCTGATGCATTACTGCACCAACGTCCTGGGAGGCTACCTGCCTCCTCGAGTTTAGAGGTTGCTGCTGAGACACCTCTGACTGCCCTTGTGAAATCCTACTGATCGCCGTACTGTTTTTAGAGTCACGAAACTCCCTCACAAAAGAAATGTCAGGTCGCTCAGTTGACTTGAGAATGGACGAGATTGTAGGCGATGGTTGATGCTGGGAAGAGAGAATGGATGACTGCATGTGGCCTCCAGTGTGTGACGACTGTTGCTGTGGCCCATGGGGCGTTTTCTTGAGCTGCATCTCGATCACACCACACATCAAGTCCTTCACGGTGAGCACTTCCTGTGTTGTGGTGTCGCCCCCCACCTCCCTCTCCCGATCACGGTCACCCCCTCCATTCGCAGCTTCCGATGCTACCCCGTGGCCCCTGTGGTGCTGCTCTGGAGCCCGTTGGCCCTGCTGTTGAGGCAGCTGCTGGATGGCTGCATAGTTTTTAGGTGACCCTCGAGCACCAGCCCCATCAGCCTCAGAGCCACCTTGACCTTCATCAGCCGTCTCCTGTTAAACACAAAAAAAATCATATTAATGAACAAATTCACCACGACATAAGTAAAAGTGCAATGAAGGATTTTGAAGAAGTCTACTTGAAATTAACTCTAAATCACATTTTTAATTGAATTCCATTGAAGAGCCTTTAAAATCATTATAATACATTAAAAATACTAGAAATAAAAGTCTCCTCTTTTCATCTAAGAAAAAATACACTCATATAAAGCTTATGAAAAAAACCAAGTGGTTTATGGTTCAAAGGTGAAGTTTCACAAAACAGTAACCATGATTCTTAAAGTCTGAAGGAAGTACTTTAACTTTACCAAGATTTTAATGACTTATCAAACAGAGAAATTGGGTTGCTATTTACACAACCAAAAGCAAGTATATGAAAAAGAAGAGTTTTTCAAATGTCTCGAAAGGCCTAAATTTAATAACATGAACAGGAAAAAAATATCACAGAGCATAAGAAATTTAAAACAGCAACATTCAATTCTTAAAATGTAGGGCAGTTATTTATTTAGCTGTGAAACAGGGTTGGCGTACCGTAGCAGAGCTGTCATAGTCTTCCTTGGCAGAAGATGTAGGCGCAGCAGAAACCCCTGGCATGGACATTGCGGAGTTCTGCCTCTGTTGATCTAATGATTGTGGACTTTGAGATGCCATACGTTCTTCTTCTACAACTGACATTAGTGATTTCTCAGCTTCTGGGTCTAATGAATCTGTAGTTTTTCCAGCTGAAAAAATATTTAGCAAATAATACAAATAGAAAAGAAGAAAAATTCCCATGATTCAGGGCATAATTAATTGAGTTTAGATATCAAATACAAATTATGTGAATAAGTGAGCAAATATAATGATACTGAAAAGAATCACACTTTTCATGATTTACATTACACAAATAATAACTCAATTCCCATATGCATAGTTTTTTTTTGAATGCACATCTACAACAAACCACATGTAACATGTAATCTCTTAGCCATAATTGAAAGGGTGATTTAATTAGAATTCTCAAACAAGGTAAAAACAGAGATTTTAAAAAAAATCATAACATGGCTCATTAGGCATGGGATGAGCCAAAATTTCAGGCACACAAAGTCAATTAATAAACTTTGATCAATCCTAAAATCATCAATTATAATCATATTAAATATTTCAGTAGAGCAATCATTAATTGAGTGAAGGCAAAGCAGGCATATTATTTATTAATTAATTTAGGGGAAATACATCACAAGCACTTAAATTAATGGCAACTAAGGGGCCAATTTTATGTCACACCATGAGAATTTAAAATTACTGATCCAATCGTTATTAATATAAATGGATACATGGGAATGTTTAATGTCAAAGTCAATGTATGACCCTCTCGTTTTTGCCGCACCTCCCCAAAAAACAAAGAGGCGGAATAAAAACAGCCAAACTCAGTGAATGAATTTCGCAACTGATGCACAGCCTTACCCCCACTTTGCCCTCCCCATGAAATTCACCACCCCTCCCCCATCCTGAAAATCGCCCGTCCGAATCCCCTGCCCCCCCTTCCCCACTCTACCGCCTCTCTCTCTCCCACACACACACACTTTGGCGTATTTATTTGGATAAGCTTGCATCAATCTCCAAAATTGGGGGAGGAAAAAAAAGGTAGTTTTAGTCCCCACTATATTCAATTACCAAAGATGGATCAATATGATGAGTAGGGGGGAGGTGGGGAGAGGAAGGGAGGGAGGGGAGGGCGTGAGGGCAAGCCAGCGACACTGTGTGGGAGGGATGAGTAGGCTCAACATATTTGTTAAATGAGATTATTACTACCAACCTACGGAAATCAATTGGTTAATCCTGTTGCAATGTTTGGTGCAGCTTCACAAGAAAAAAAAAACAAAAAAGGAAAAACAAGTGGAACAAGAGGCTTGCTTCTCTGACACACACAATTTCAAATTAAGGCACTCCGTTACAAATTCAATTATGATGAGCAACTTAATACAGGACAAATATTTGAAGTTTGCATGGAATCAAAAAGGGATAAATCCAATTTAATCTTTCAATGGAAAATTACACATAGACTGACCAGTAATCAATGAACCAAATTCTATGAATATACGTAGACTATAAAAAAATGCCCCTCTCTCCCCCCTCCCAAAAATGAAAAATTCAATGAAGCATGACAACAAATTTCATCCATGAAATGACCATGCAAAGGCAAATGACATCTAAACACAACGCAACATTTGATGATGACATGCCCAAATGGGCTGGGCTGCTGGGGCAGCCAAAAAAGATGTAGTAACGGGGTATGTTTCACGAGTTCTCGGCTTTAATAATTACCAATTGATATGAGAGCTACTCACCAATATGGTCACTCAGACCTCTGCTTTCAGTAGGGGGGGTTCCTGAGGTGGTAGGCGGTGGGTTTGGGGATGCCGCACTGGCTGTATCACTGCTGTCAGGGGCCATCCCAGCCTCATCACAGCTAGATGTACTCGACCCTGATTCTTCTTCATCCGTCACCGTTGGTGGGGCACCATCACCTCCACCCTTGCTCCGACCTTCCTCACCCAAATGAGCCTGAGGAAAAAATTTCGACAACTTAAAAGCAGCCTAACCAAAAGAGAAAGGTCAAAGAGGAATGTTCCTGCTTAATCTATTCTAAATTTTCCAAATAGAATCGTAAAGTGAAGATCGTATAATGAACATGTTACAGGTAAATGGAATGTCAACTGAAAAGTTCAGTAGAAGCCTGGAGTGCTCAAGCTAAAAATTCTCAGATACAGCTTATTATCGATTCTTTATTGATGGAAATGATGACAAATGCCACTTTAAAGGAAAAGGTAAGCATAATACATATAAGACTAAGGGTTATTCATTTCTTGCTTATTAAAGTCTAACAGATTCAAAACATTAGTAGAACATATTCCACACATGATGAATATTAGGAAAACTACCATTTACAACCTATTACTGCAAGATCATTTTTAAACTTTAATTTTACAACATGTAAAATAACATACCCTAATCCAAAAGTGTGAAGTTTTTATAATGAAAGTAGCATACTAACTTCATTTATAGTATTCATTAATCCATTTATGTGCAAAATTTAAAACTGAATGAAAAAGAGAAACTAGAAGGTGACATGGGTGATATTTGAGTCAAAATGGAAATTTATACACACAGAATTTGGTACATCTACTTTGAATGCAATTCAATTCATTGCAAAGTAAAGTAAAACTTGTCACATTCCCTCAAAGAAGGATACGTGGAAATGAATCCCATGCCTGTGTCACCTACCTCATTGTATTCTCTGATTATGGCATCCAAGCCAAGCTTTTTGCGATAGTTGAAATAGAAGTTCTTGCACTGGTGCTCAGACTTTGAGCCAACACGCTCTGAAATTTTGGCCCAGTGGCCCAATCCAAACTCCCCGAGTGCTCTCCTTGCCAAGTCGATTTCTTCATCCGTCCATCTTGACTGATCAGCTGCAGCCACAGCTGTGGCAGCCGCTAGTGCCGCAGAAGTCCCTGAGCCATCATCTGCCGCGCCATCATTGGGGGACAATCGACGAGAAATGCGATTGAAGCATGCAGAGCAACACTTTGTTACTTGCGCTGGAATTTCTGAGGAACAAATGCAGAAATATATGATTACATACTCATATATATGTTTATAAAAATATTGGATGAACAAAACATTTATGCCAACAAATAATATACATTTCCAATCTCGTTCTTATCACATTTACACTTATAAATCACATTGACAAAAAGTCCTTGAAATAATTTTAAAAGTATTTTCCTTCATTGAGTACTCAATAGGAGGAATTGTGAGATAACTGCAACATTCATCCTAGATATATGGCAATCATTTTATAATTTTTATTTCTTTCCATTTGGAAAACTCAAACAGCTTGTACAATAATAATACCTTCATGACATGATATTTTATTAATTTAACATGCAAAAGATCAGTCAAATATACTGCAGATTAAAATACTTACGAAATTCTGCTATAATAGGTTCTTTTATCTCTGAAGGTAAATCAGCCCATTTTCCTGGTAGAGGGCGCAAGCGTTTTGCTCTACCCTTGGCAGTAGGACACGTGGGAATGGGACACCTGAAACAATTTACTCATTAGTTACGACAATGGAAATAAACCTACTTTTATGAGACACTTTGAGAGTGAATCAAATTAACAAACGATATTTGAACACTCTTCACATTTTCTGCGCCTAAGCTGGCAATGGGATGTACTCCCAACTCATTCAATTCAATGAATAATTGTACTGATAGGTGGACTTATATATTCATCTTTAGTTCCATTTTACAAACTTACAATATTCTATTGCTTAAAACTATATATATGACTGATTGAGTTTAATTCCAGCAATTTTTCATGCTGAATGAACACCTCTTACTGAATGATCAGTGCATGCATCAAATGTAGTCCCACTTACTGAGTGTATCGACTGCGGACGGACTTGCAGCGGCAGGAGTTGCAGACACGTGCACCTGGAGGCACATCCTCGTCTCGAAGACCATACTGTGCGGCATGGTTCCGCGAAAGGGCTCGGGAGAGAGGATACTGCTCCACTGTCACTTTGCAGACTACACAAGGATGGGGGCCTCCTTTTTCTGCAAAAAATAAAATGTGGATAGACATTTTAGCACAATAGGCAATGTAAAGTAGAGGATACAAATTGATCCTATTCCTTAGAATTCACTTTACATGCACCAAGCTGTGTTTGCAAATAAACACAAAATGATTATAGATTGTTCAATTCTTCACCAATGGAAGAAGAAAAAAACCCAAAGTTCAATTCCAAATGAACAATTTCAAATAAGTAAATATTTCGAAAGTTTGGCTCGTATTAATTTTACAAATTTAACAGTAAATTTCAGTCAACTTTAGAAGTAGGCATAATATAAATTAAAAATATAAAGAATATAGATAATTAATACCACTCTTCAAACACATCCATAGCGATGAGCTTCCGACCTAACCAATTACCTAGGAACTAATCGAAAATCAATGATTTGTTGAATTTCTTCAACATTGTTTCGAAGATGGGTCGCAAAGGGTGAAATTACTATTAATCTTGCCTGAACTTAAAATGGGGCAGTCGTGCAGGAATATGGCGAATGTATTTGATAAGGGAGGAGACTGCATATTAGCCATGACAAAAATTGTGTGAAATGAGTGGCAAACTTCGCATCAGTTAATCCCCGAAACAAAACGTCAGCTGGAGAATTCATGAAAAATGGGCATCATCGCGGGGGTGAGAGGGCCGAGGGGAAGGGGGCGCGAGGAGAGACGATAGAAGACAAACGACATGCACGAGTGACAGGTTGGCAGGCAAGAGCGTCGTCGCCACGGCGATTACAAACGCCAACCGGACAGCGCCAGCAACCCGGGGAATCGTTTTTTACCGCTGCGCCTCAATTATGCACACCCTGCCGCCGTCGGCGAACCGATCACCTGCTTAAGCAATATAAATGAAGGCAAGCGGGGGAATGCGGTTGAGAGGAGAGAGAAGGAAGTGAGGAGGAGGTAAGAACTTCGGAGGCGCAACCGGGCCACGGAAAGCAGTCTCCGCAGCGCAAGTATAAAGACTACACACGAGACATTCTTCGTTTTGGGTCACCCGCATCTTTCACGTCTCGTTAGAGAGCAGGCAGGTGGTGGAGGTAATAGCATCTTTCCAAGGGTTTTGTTCTCAGATTGCTTATCCCCATTCTCGACTAGAATAACTTCCATCTAGCCGACCGTTTCCGATATATTTTCTCAAGGCTGCGCTCCAATGCACTCACTACGCCAGTCCCGGGCCTGTGAACTTCTGACATGGGTCAAGTGAGCGACAAAACCCTGACTAAAACGTTTGGAATGGTGCATTTGGTGTGTGGAGGTGAACAATTATATTAGAGGCCTAAACAAAAAGTTATAGGACTGTTTAACTGGCGCATTGACATAAGGTCAGAGCGCGGAGCGATTGACATAAATGTTTAAATCCCCTAACTTCCCGAGAGCCCCCGATTAAGTAGAATCTCGGTAACATCCTTAGTAGCAAACCTACGGTTTATTTGGTGAAATAAGTTTTTTTGTGTTCAGCGGTTATCAACAAATGAATCAAGGGAAGGGCAGCGCGTTCGCGTGAAATTTTATTCGGAGTTGGGTAAAGCGTAATCGGGCAATGTTCAAATGCTACTGGAGGTTTTCGGGGATGGAAGCGTGAGAGGTTCACGGTGCCGCGGGAGACGTTTACAAAATGTAGAAGAACATCGTCAGACGACAATTTTCGTTCGGGAAGAAGAGCCGTCAATCTAGACGCACGTCTCCGTCATGCTCCCTTCGACGGGAAGGGTACCGTCCAACAAGACTTAATTCCACAAGATTAAACGGTTAATCGCGCTCGCTACCTGGTAACCCTGAGCGAAGCGGTGAGGAGGAAGAGACCCGAAAAAAATGCGACGAAGTGGAATAAATGGTGTAACACCACGACAACGCACTCGCTCATTCGCGATTTTAGCACCAAAAACAGAGCACGGAGGTAATTTCATAGCCTCATCACTCACCCGATCTGGTCCCTTCGAACTTTATTGGCGTGCACATAAATATGCAAAACAAGGACTCATTTTCTAATTCCCGGCAAAAAAAAGGCAAAGCATCAACCTCCCAAGTCGATGACACCGCATAGGGGCATCGATAACAAGATGGTCCGCGATAATACTTCACTCATTAAAACGTCACCGAGATCTAAAGTGTCAACGGCGTCGACATTTTTTCGGTGACTTTGCCGTGGCAAACATCATTTGTCCTATGCCACAGCATTTGCACAGATTTCTTTCCCGGTGACTAATTCGGCGAGAGATTCGATCGAAAATGACCGAGGTTCATCCGAAATCATGTCCATTCATCGCCTCTTAGCAATAAAACGCGAGCACCGAATGCTCCGATGATGGGAGCAGGCGTCGCCAAGGGAGAGAGATAAAAAGAGTTGTCTTAAGGCACAATGCTTCGTGTGGAACCCTGTGCAAGACGTGGTGGGCAGTTGGATGGGAGGAGGATTGGGGAGACGGGGGAGAGGGAGGATGGGCGAGATAAGGAGGAAGATGCTTCGGCCCAAGCAACCGAATCAACAACAAGAACGACTCTCGTTCAGAAAGCACACAATAGTTCGGTCTGCGCTGCGATGTATATAACGGTCACCCTAGGGGATTTGAGGGGGCGGGCGAGGTGGCGGAGGGGGTTGTGGGGAGGAGGAGGAGGGGGGGAAGGACAGGGGATGTGGGGAGGGAGGGAGGGGGCAGGGATGGACCCACACTCAGCCCCCCTCCCACAGACCCTCCCGCCCGCCCTGAATAATTGATACTTTCATCAGGTGCACAAACAATTAGACGCGAAGGACGGGCGGCAGGTAGCCTCTGCACTGACGGATATATCCACGTCGGGCCCGAGAGATGAGCTGCGATGAGGAGTGGGTGGGTGGGTGAGTGAGTGGGGGGAGGGGAGGGGGCGGCGCTTAAATATGCACCCGTCGAGTGTGGGGGTATGGGGTGGCGAGTGGGGGGCGAAAGAGGCGAAGGCTCGACGCGGCGGAGCGGTTGTTGGGGCAACTTTCCCGATCAGACCGAAATGCGACCCCGCGGCGGTTTTCGATAACTCTAGCGCTCGGGAAAGTTTAAATAATGGAAATAAATATGGGAATAAACGAAAACTGACGGAAGAGCTCTGTATCCCGGGTTCGAGTGAGTCCAAAACGCGAAAGGGAGGGGGGGGAAGAGAAGGCTCTCAAAACCACACACACACGGACTGTGTGGGTGGGAGAGGGGGAGAGAGAGAAAGGACGGATGTTACTGGGCGAGGGGTTGGGATACGGAGCGTAGGGTGAGGGTGTGTGTGTGTGTGTGTACGGATGCTTCACGGGGCACACTTGCTTGTTTACAGAAGCGGAGGGAAAGGGAAAAACTCGGACGAGACGATACACCATCCCTCCCTTTCCCCCTCCCGCCCCCACTGCCCTCTCCCGCCCGCCCCTGGATCCTGGATCGTCCCTCCCCGATGTATAACGGTGCGAAAATGAACAAACAAAGTGACTGAGCGTCCAGATGTGCGTTCTTTGTGAGGAGAAAGGCAGCCGCTTTGAGGAGACCCGATTGTTTAACCAAAAGGCCCCGGGATACACAATTTCTGGGTTCAATTTTGCGAGAAAAATAATGCTTCGATCGTTTTACTTTTTCTCCAGCAGTAGATGGACTCGGGAAATATTCCGTTGTTTACACGAATGCAGAGTCCTATTTTATAATAAGTTTTTTTCCACACATGATTAAATGCACGAATACATATCCCACTAATTTCAATTCCTATGAGTTTCGGCAAAGTCGCCTAAATTAAGGGAGTTCCATCTTTCATCTGACCAAGATTTTCTCCCAAAAAAATAAACTTTTTTTCCCCCACACACGGATTTCAGTTTTACGCAACGTGTGTCCTGGGCGCAGTTCGTCAATCTTTGTGTGGGCATCAAGACTGTGAAACCAGAAGAGCGAGAGGCGTGGAATATAAATTCCTGCAAAGTTCGACCTTGAAATCTGAATCTATATACAAGTTGTCTGGCTCTTATGGAACACTAAATATCTGGCAGAAATATCGACAATTATTCGCATCGTCAATGACATCCATATTTCAAAGTGACTTCACACCTTGACTTCCGATTTGTCACGCATAGCTTCGCAAACATATAAATTGAATTAACTTCATAAATATAAGTTGTTTTGGCATTTGCTTGCAATTCTAGGAATTTTTTTACAATACATTTGCACGAAATACTAAAGAATAAAACATTTTTGATGAATGTGAATGATAGTCCTCGGTTTACAGCCTTGCCATGACTGGGAACACACAAGTAAACTTACGGTGCGGCGTTTTTGATTAATAAGGCTTCGTACGCTTTAAAATATTCTCTTTTCACTGGAATTTGTATCAAGTTGAATCAGTGCACAATGGCCTCGCTTTGACGAGGTAAATTAAACTTCAATTAAGATTCATTTTCAATTGCACTCGAACAGTAATGAACTTATTTTAAACGAACCTTGTATTCCGTCACAATCTATATTTTTGGTGCAAGTAATTGAAAAAAATTTGAAAACAACAGTCAGT
Organism: Hetaerina americana; assembly: GCF_022747635.1. NCBI lineage: Eukaryota > Metazoa > Arthropoda > Insecta > Odonata > Calopterygidae > Hetaerina > Hetaerina americana. The sequence continues at coordinate 9,042,381 of NW_027287095.1, forward strand.
AAAAGTGAGCTTCATCAGGCTTTCATCAAGCCGCACGACGAGTATTAATCAAAATGCACGACCTCCTGCACCGATCCCCCCAACAAGTAAGGATCACGGGCTAATAGAGGTGCGGTCCAGGGGGCGAATTCCGCCCCACCGTAATCGCTTGCCTGTCCTTCTGTGTGCACGGAAGGGCGGGAGGGGCCCGGCATGAGACAGTTCGGTGGATTTGATGCGATTTAATCGAGCATATCTGCAACATCTGTGGCCGTTAGACTAGCGGAGAGAGCGATAGGGGGGGTGGGAGGGGAGAGACGGGAGGCAGGCGGACTCATTCGTGGCTTGCCACTCAAATCGCCGGGGAAATGGCGTTAAGTAACATGGACGAGGGCGGATTGGGGGAGAGGGTAGGGGCAGGTGATCGACTGCACCTTTGACCGGAGGGGGGGGGGGAAATGGATCGGTCTGTCGAATGGTTGAGTGCATTCAGGGCACTGCAAATCCCACACACGCACATAACGGGCAATCTACACCAGCAAGTTTCGGACCCACAAAAATATCCCTACGGGTACGAACATTAGCATCTTACATGTCCCATCTACGAAACTACCGACTTTCATCAGTTCCAGATGCACTGAACATACATTCCCTTGAGTGACACAAACCATTTTTTTACTCTCTCATCCTCTCTCCCTTGAGCTACCCTCACACGTTTTACCTCGAGCGGCCTACATTCCTAATCTATTCCTATCCGCTCCAAGTTAGTTTGATATCACAAAGGTACTCGAAAAGAGGAGGCAAATTGGACGAGGATATTAAACACAAACCTCTCCGAGCCGTTCGTTCTTTATCTACGCGGTGAATAGCCTTTCTTAATGGCGGGAGTTTCGGGGAATCCGAGTGACTGCGGTCGAAAGCAGAGGACGGTCACTTGATTTATTCAACCGTAAATCAAATCCCGATTTCCTCGTAGAGTGACCCGAAGGGTAATTCGAAACGATCATCTTCACCCCGTTCGGGGGGTTGCGTATAAGTATTCTTCGGCGGCGAATATGAGATCCAACCGCAACTTGTAACTAAATGAGAGAGTAACATTCCTCTCCTTGATGAGGTCATCTTGGGACCATGTGTCAAGCTCAGTTCTTTCTCCTTCCTTTTCCTACAATATTTTTTCATATTTTCGCAATATCTCCTTTTTTCTTTCCACTTTTCTCTCGCTCTCTCTTCATTTTACCCTGGAATACCTCCAAATTTAACACACTATCCCTTGAGGACTTTCTTCCAATCGCTTCATATAGTATTCTTTTAAGATGTTCCTCTCACGATCTTTCTTTACTTCTTGGATCCAACTCGGGGCCGTCTTCTTTTTCTGAATAAATTTGAAGATGTGTTTTCAACCAATATCATCCACACTGCATTGATGCCCAGAAAAATGTTTCTTTTATTGCTTCCGTCGCATTTTATACATTTTGAAATATTTCATCAATACTTCTAAATTCATAAACAATATTTTCCCTTTCTAAAAATGAGCGATCATACGAGGGTCATCCGGAAAGTAGTACCCGTTCGTGAAATAAAGACACAAAAGTAAATATTAACAAACATAAAACATTTTATTTGAAAGAGGATACTTTAAACTACTTCTCAACATAATCTCCAAGCAAATTAAGGCATTTGTCATAACGTGTGACAAGTTTCTGTATTCCTGCTGCATAGTCCTTCGCCGCCAGCTCATTGAGATACGCGAGGGACCCATCTTGCACAAATTTTTGCATAATGCAGATGGTGTTTAACAATTTCATGAACAATTGTTCGAGAAACATTGGGAAAATGCTCACAGATGTCATCAATTGTGACGCGCCGATCGTTCCTCACGAATTCGTCAACTGAGCTCACCAGTTGGTCTGTAATGACAGACGGTCTCCCCGAACGCTCATCGTCGTGTGTGTTCCCCCTCCCCATGTTGAAGTTGCGACACCACCGCCGAACAGACGACTCGTCCATTACATTGTCTCCATACACCTCCTTTAATTGGCGATGAATATCACATGGGCGAACGTTTCTTGCATTGAGGAATTTAATCACTGCCCTCACTTCACAACTGGCGGCGTTCTCAATTTTTTTAAACATTGTAAACAATCACAGAAACAACACAGGCAATGCTAGCGTCACGCAACTTGGCTCAGAGAAGGCAGACAAGCCACTGAAGCTATCTGACCTCGTCCAGCGGCTACTCGCGTCGTCAGCACTTCATGCGGCACGAACGGGTACTACTTTCCGGATGACCCTCGTATATCTTTACTCACAAATTCATCATTTAACTTGATGATACAATACACTGTTTTCATGCCAATTAACAGGAAGAGATACTTGTGCTTAGAATTCAACTGCCTTGCTCTTTATTTTGATCTGGAAATTGATTCATTTTGTGGTTCGTTGGTATAAAATATTGGTTTTGAATTGCCCATAGAAGTCTACCAAGTTATTCCATTATAACTTGTTAGGAAATTCTGTTCCTTATCGGGGAAATATACGCGATATGTTTGAAAATAAGGGAATGGATTGTCATCCTTTCCCGAAAACTATTCCACCACGAATGGGAGTCCGCCAGGACAGAAATTGCAAACGGAAAAACGACAAACTGGGGCTTAAAAGGCTAAACGATGATAGTGAGTGAAGGCTATCTAAAATTATTTAGATCCAACCGAATAGGCCACCAGAACACCGTGATAAATGATCCTAGTCAAAAGAGATTAAGTAGTATGCTCTTCTTCCAACCGGGAATACATTAAAAAGCATCAACTTGGACATGCTGTTAAACTCACTCAATCCGGAGAATAGTACGATTAAGAAGAGCTCCGATTAAAAATATCCGCTGTTGAAAAACAAGGCAGGCGATCAAATACGTAAAAAAATAACTTGACCAATATTTCGTCGAATAACGCGCTTTCCCAGTTACGTGATCGCGACATATCCCGAATCACCAGCGTTAACAAATTACGCATTTTATTTTACATCCGAAGCCCCTCGCGCACTGCCCGAGGGCCGCCACTCCAAATCTTCGGCACTCGAGTGCCCTCTCGCCCAGAGCATTGTTCCTCCATCTGATGGACTCTTCCGAGGGAGGGTTGCCTTTCCACTCGTGCGAAGGCCTAATGAATCAAGTCAATCAATTCAACCCCCCCCCCCTTCACCCCCACACCCGCACATTCTTAAAAAACAAACGCCTCCCCCCTCCTCCCCACACGCCACAAACACGCGAACGTCGCATTCCACCGAACCGTCTGACCTCGACCGGCCACGACAGACACTAGACCCATCGCCGCCAATCATCGGAGATTGGCGTCTGTTCGGAGGGACGACTGTGTGTGTGTATGTTGGGGAATGATCGCAATGATAAGAGGGATTGGGGGAGGATGAGGACGGGGAGAGAGAGAGGCTAGCTAGAACGACATTCCGCGGATCGGCGTGTGATTCAAATCGGATGCATTTCGGCGACCAGGCGAAAGAGGGAGGGAGATCAAGTTCGCGCTCTTGTCGGGATCCTGTCGACCGTGCAAAGCGACGTCGTTTACGTTACGACGGCCGCTACGGATGGAGAGGAGGAGGAGAGAGTGACATAGGGCGTAGGCAGAGCGTGTCAGCGCTGGGGATAGGAGAAGGAGAGAGAGGGGGAGGAAGGGGATAATTCGATGTTTTCCTCTCTCCGCGTTGAACGGTGGAAAAATAAAAAAAATAAATCTCCCACACACAAAAAAAACAACGGCTGATCTCCCGAGAAGAGGCGTATATTGGCCGCCAGACCCTCCCCCCCCCCCTTCGCGCCGTCCACAGCGGGAGATTGACATAGGTCAAGGGTTTACCTCTTCCAACCCGAACCGTCCATAACCTCTCGCAACTCGGGGACTCGAATCGACCCTCTCCGGGCTCCCCTCCCATTTCGCCACTCGAGCGAAAACTGTCCCCGGCGATGGATGTCAACGACGACGGATAAAATCGAACGGTCGGTCGGCGCTTTTTTCCTGACGAGAGGCGATTGATCAGGAGGGCACCAAACACGGACGGGAGGGAGGAGGGGGGAAAAAAGAGGGGAAACCCGGATCGGGAGCGCCGGAAAAACGCCGCGGCTCACGTTCTCGTGCCACGACGGGAGACGAGTCGCACGTCGTGGTCCGAAATTTCATAAATTACGCCGAGAAAATAAAAACACTGGCGTCCAGTCTAGCAAATTCTCCATCAAAAGATTTTACTCAATCAGAGAGAGAGAGAGAGAGAATGTTACCCCATAGAAGGACGCTCCTATGCATTGAAAAAACATCCATAAGGGTCCAATAGCAATGAAAACCGATGCCAACACTCCTGTCTACGATACAAGCCCATAATTATTGGAAAGTCAAAAAAATTATGTCAATGGCTGACGACGGAAATATTAAAATACAACAGAAACGATTATATACATAAACTAAATGTTGGTAACACGACCAACTTCAGTTATTGGAAAATGGATTGGACTGAACTTACGAGTGCCAATTCTAATTTTATTTCCTACCGGATCATTTAAAGATTGCTAATTGCGTAAAAATACGCGGGGACGAGAAATCAACTTCATTTAAATAAATAACACTTGGCTAGTTTCGAGTATGATAGCAGTTCATCAAAATGTGTATCCACTTCAAATTAGACTCGAGAATCGACCTGCGTTCCACGAATGGCAACATATTTCGCTACCTTCCACAAAAGATGCTTCTGAAGCGTTAATCGCCAACGCTTTACCAAGTCAAGGGAGAAAGGCTCTCAGTTTTGATAGCACCACTAAAACGTCCACTACCTTCGTCCTATCAAATTAACATTTGACTGCAGTCATCTGTAACATTCCCTAGTAATTACCCTAACAATTTCTGTGATCCTCTATTACTGGAGGAAACCCTAAATACACATACATGCCTTTCCTTTGCAAATTCCTTCATCAATACATTCATTTGCCTCGCAAATACCTTTACGCATGATTCAGCAAAGAATACTTTTGGGGAAACAATTCTTTTTGCGAATTTTGACAAGCCGTCACGAAAGACAAGAAATGCAGTCTGATAGCTCTAAAAAAATCTCTAACGCGGATATTTTGGGTTAGGTTTAACGATGCGTTGCCAAGGGCACGTGGAGGGAGAGAAGATGGTCCAATCTCGAGATGCGGGAGAGAGAAGGAGGCTCACTTCCGAAAGGGGGGAGGTGGACAGGTTTCGGGGGGGGGGGGGGGGGGGGTGGATAGGCACACGACGGACGGGAGAGAGCACATCGGGGAAATCACGCAGCACTCGCCGCGGCCGGAATTTGTATTGACACTCCCCAAATGGAGCCCTCTTATTACGAATACGCGCCTCACGTCCGAGCTCCGAAAATTTAATCAATTACGGCGTCGCGACAAATAAACGGGAAGGGCCTTTGGAACCTACCGGGCGGCTAAAAATCTCCTCAAATCGCCACGCCCCTCCCCCCTCATGCTCGAGCGAACCATTTCAAAAAGCGATACCTCCCGCCCGGTCCCCCAAAACACTCAACGGAAACGGAGAGCACGTATTCAACCGATTGGGATTAGGAGCGCGCGAGAAGGCAGAGTGAAAGAGGGAGAGAAGGATGGGGCGAGCGGAGGGGGGGGGGGTCGCGAAAAGAGATACCAAGATGACGGCGATCGGCAGGCATTTGTTGGGCCGTTGTTGAGGAGAGCGAGGAGGCCGGAGTTGGGGGTGGGAAGGAGAGGGGAGGGAGGGGGCAGTACCCCACCCCCTTAATTACTTACGCTACGCGCGAACTTTGAGCTGAAGGGGTAACCGAGAGAGAGAGATGTTGGAGGTGGGACGGGGTGAGGGTTGGAAGGGGGGGTGTGGGGGGTCGGAAGCAAAGATGGTTATGGGGGGGTTTGATTCAATCCATCCCCCTCAACCGATATCCACTCACAAACGTCAAAATCGGGGGAGAGGACGGGAGACAGGGGAAAAGGGAGGATGCCCCGGCCCTCTCCTTGATAAACTTTGGGATTCTCCGTTTTGACTCGATAACGATGACGACGAAGGGGGGATTGGGGGCGGCGATCGAATGGGGGGGGGTGAGGCGCAACGCAGCAGGGCATACACAACAATCGGTCAAAGTGCCCCAACCCCCCTTTCCCCCCAAATCCATCCTCATCCACCGGCCCCGATAATTTGCACCCGAGGGACCTCCGCGCAGGGCGTACGCTCGCATGCCCACCCTGAAAAGGGACGATTCGGGGGAGAGGGGTGGAAGTGGCACGACTCAGGGGCGGCACGACCCCGGCGGACCATTCCAATTATCGAGATATAAATACACGCGCGCGGGGGAGTGGAGGGGGTTTCCGTTAATGCAAATTGTCACGTGCTAGAGGAGAGTTAAAAAAAAATCTTTGACGTGAAAATGCAATATGAGAATTAAGCGACCAAACCAACGCTCAAGAGAAACGCGCACCCGACGACACCCATCCCCCGTGGCCGCTCACTATGCTCCGTTCTGCCTCGCAATACATCAGATCAGAAACCACAGCGCCATTCCAAGGATTTCATTAACCATCGACCGTGGCAACAAAGTTCGAGCGCCGTTCTCAAGGTATTTCTCACTTCCAGAGGCATACGCCGAGAATGAGGGCGAACAAATGCTGACCGGTAGTCCATAAAATCTACGGAAAAATACTATTTTATATTCCAGCATTACACTTGGACAAAGTACGGTCAAAGACCATTATTACATTACGAATTAACAAGGAATTTTGGCTCAACTTTTTACAACTATTTGAATGATTACATGCGGTGAAATAAATATTCACGATTCGTCCCCTGGATACGCCAGGGGCGGATATAGGATTTTTGCCAGTGAAGCGCGACCTTGCGTTACCAATATATGTGGTAAAGAAAAAAATTGTGCGACATTTTCGGTGAACGTGTTCTGCTAATTCATTTATCTGTCATCCTCAATTAAATGTTTCTAAATAAAAAAGGACCTATGCTAGGAGTTAAGGGACAGAAAAAGAATGGTTCGAGTGCCATTATTAACAGAACAGATAAAATATTTATCAATTGGTCGATCGATTTAAATTTGTCCTGGGTCATTCAGAATTAACCCATTTTCTCGTTATCTTTCAACCCGCATTCGACTCCCTCCTACACTTCAGGAGGGGCGTCTGGCCTCCGCACTAACCGTCTGCATCCCTCCCTGACACGCGCCTGACTGTATATGCTTCTTTGTCTTTCAATTAAAGCCTATCCTATCAACATCATGAATCCCCTAAAATTGACAGTGGTCACCACACATTCCGATGAAAATATGCAATTTCGCTCGGGAATGGCAATCTAACACCCCGACATGTCTCACATTGCAATAAATCCCGTTCTGGGGAATCGTGCTCCATGCAACCTTGACGGTGAATCAAGCATCCGGCGAGAGTGGGTTGGTGCAATCCCTCGGAGAACCCTATCGCCTCCAACACTCATGGAACACGCAGTTTCCGACCACCGGGAGCAAGCGGAGAAGGGCGACCCGATTGGATTTCGTGGGTGCGGCGCGGGATGGCTCGGGAGATGCGGTTCCTGGGGGCGGAGGGGGGGAGAAGAGGAAAGGGATGGGTGGACACACTGCAGATAAGGAGAAGGAAGTAGAGGTGGGGGGGAGGTAGCAACACGGTGGGATGGGGTGGAGGAGCAGCATCGGTGGCAGGAGGAGCCGGAATGAGCAGAGCAAGGTAATTGGATTGAATTTGGCCGCGACGGTGCCTGGGGAGGAAAGTGCACGGCGAGGGGTGGGGTGTCACCGGTGTTGAGGGGAGGAGCGAATGGGGGCCGAGAGAAGGGCTCCGTTACCTCCGCCCCCCTTGGCGGTGCGTCCCGCAAGGGGGAGGGGCATCGGAGCGCCCGACTCGAAGGAAAAAAATCGCACCGGCAAGGCGGGAGGGAGACGGTTCCAAAGGCGCAAGGTCATGGCAGCCCATGGCACCCGACTGTGACCACAACGTCTTAAAAACGAACAATTATACCAATGCACATATCGATCGCAGATTTAAATTTTAACTACAGACAAACAGGAGGAAAAGACCTGGGCAACGAAGGGAGGACGTTTCATCAAATACAGCCAGGGGACAGGTGTGCAGAAGATTTGCTCCTCGCTATCAAGTCATGGCCGAGACGGTAGCAAGTAGCGTATTAACGTGGACGAGATATCAGTTTAAAAGTGAGGAAACGAGAAGATGAGTATTTCACGAAGCAGATCGTGCCCGGGGAAAAAATGTTCGAAATAGGAAGAGGGGACAGCATTAATGGGGGACCCCTCCACAACCCCTCCCCTCCCCAATGTTTGCCCATATGCGTTAGGGTTCCTTCCTACACACAAATCTCCGCCTCATGGCAACATCGAATAGCAATCACTAAATTGCACCAGCCCAAGAAAGGTGTCAAAGCTAGTAAATAATGTAAATGGCTTTAACTTTAAAACAAAACCTCGTCTCCTCTATTCTATCGATAAATTAATTAAAATAAATTAATTAAATTGCTAACCAATGTACGCCGCTGCTACGATGAATGAACCTCATTTGAAACAAACATATTAGGCAAGCACGAGAAAATGGCCTCCCACCCGAGGATATTCCTGGCTACACCACCGACGCACTACCTCTTCCTAGGGTACCTCCCCCACTCGGGTAGAAGCCCCAGAATTACTTTCAATGCTATTTCAACCAACCAAATGAGAAAACCGAAGCCGAAATGTACAAATAAAGTCTACCAGGAGCAGCAAAAATTTTACCGCGGGACAGAATTATTTATTCCCTCACTGCTCTCGATGATATTCTTTTCACATGAATCTCCTACAAAACAAAATTCCTTCATTTAGACGTTTCCTCAGCACAAAGAAACGAACCACCAAAAAGAAGACAGCACTATGAAATCGAAAATCAGAGACCTTCACGCTTTTAAATGCTCAATGCACGAAATATCGATTAAAATCCTCAAACATTCTCGAAGCGCGTAAACCATACGTGTATATGTGTGTGTTTGTGTATCCATCTGCGACGGGGAGACGATTCGCAAATTCCTTGAATGCCAAAAGGAACTCGCTGCTTACCCTGGATTTACCGCGACGGTGTCGCTGCGAGGCAATTCACAACGGATGAACCAGCCAAGAAAAATCAAAGAGGAGAGCCAAAGACTTCAAAACCACCATCAACACACACACCCTGCATGCATATTCCACCAAACCGCCACTCTCCCCGACCGCAATCTTCATCCTAGAAAACCACACTCGTTCGGGGAGTGGAAGGGCCTCCGGCGGCGGTGGCGTCACATCCGACCCCTTCTTTATACCCTCCCCCCCTCAGGATCTCCACCGCATACTACCCCCCTCCCACCCACCCACCCACACACACATACGGCTCCGTGTTGACTCTATCATTTGCGAAATTAATCCACGCATTTCCTGAGGGAGTCCGCCGGTAGGGCGCGGGAGGTTAGAGTCGGGGGACGAGAAGGGGAAGTGAGGGAGAGGACGTGGATGGGGAGGGAGGATTCTGGTGCAGGGCTCCTTCCTTGCACAAGTCACCACTTGGTGCGGGGAGGAGAGGAGGGAAAAGTGGGGCGCAGAAGGGTCTGGCGGATGGGAGCACACTGCAAGGGTGAGTCCATAGACATGGCGAACAGTGCCACGTACCATCGGGCTGCTGTGGGCGATCTTCAGAATGTGCACGATTATCCAGAAGGAATAAGAACAATAGCAGTACACATATTCATGGCAAAAAAACTTGACGAAACATCCTTTCCATAATAACATTCCTAGCATTCGAGCAATTCAGTCTCGCTTGGGAGTCGGTGAAGACATTCGAAACGAAGGACTAGACTACTGGGAATGACCAAATGGTTGCACCGTGCACTTTCAAAAGCACTGAATGCTGACTGAAAACGCTACATCAGAGAGTAACTACACGGAATAAGCTAGAGGAGGGGAAAATAAACACTCTTTTTGAGTATACACGCATACTTATATAGCACGAAAGTGGACATCATTTTTTTTTAACCGCCAGCCGAAACATTCTCGGAAGAAACGGGTGAATTATTCTTTCTCCTCAATTTATCGACTATCTGCGCGTAGAAACGAGGAAGGGTGCGACGCATGGACCCAGATTCCCCTCAGGAGGTCGGAAGGGGCGACGAAAACCTGCATAAAAACTGGCCACGCGTGGACGAAGAAAGGAAAGCACCAATTGCCTGTTGGCGACTCTTCCAGAGCATTAATCACGCAATGAGAGCGCGGAATTGGAAGTTTTTTCAGCTGAGGAAGATGTGGAGATATCCCCCGGGGGGGGGGAAGGGTTTTTTTCCGTTCAAGGGACTGGGGGACGGAGAGAAGACAAGGGAGGATGGTGGGCCATCGCGCCCTGCCTCCCCAATACACTCTCCCCCACCTTGGTTTGAGTGCCCCCTCCCCACACACCACCCCCCCATCGCCGTCCCCTACCCCTCTCCTCCAATCGACCACACGCACATAAGCGGACCCCCCCCCTTTCACGCACCCTTCCCCCGCTCCGGCCGATTCCTACGCCACCGCAAACCTTCCCAGACGATATTCCACACCCTAATAATGAACCATTTTTCAACTCCAGAGCAGGAAGCGACAACCCTTCCGAAATTATGAAAAATCGTACTCGCCTCGCAGCCGCTGCATGAAGCAGTCGAGAATTATTCCTCTCGCAGCCTTTACCCCTTTAAAGAGGCTCCTCCACGTATCAAACATACGTGTGGTTTAATTTTGATTAATGAATTCATTTCCGGAGAGAAATAGATTTTGAGTGGTTTGCTAGTCAAAAAAAAAACAAGCTCCGCGCCCTATCACGTAAAAACCACGTCCCAGTTGCCATTGTAAAATAATGCCACTAGCAGAGAGAGGAAATACTACGATTTACTACGATCTACGAAATACTACTATTTAACCCATGGCTCAGGATTGGGCATGGAGGGAAGCAAAAGGTTTCAGCCAGGATGCTTGATTCGGTGGCAATAAGAATATTATCATTGGTACTCAGTTGTGTCTTACTAAAAAAAAAAGACTTGTTTTCAACACATTTTGTTGGTTCGTGCACAGTCACCGTTCATTTCTTCCACTCTATGGATCCAAAATATTTTAGACCTATGAGAATTCCGAGGAAACTGCGGGAGATGCCGCAACAGTAACTTTTAACGGAGTCATCCGCTAATATGAATTTCAATGCAACAATTTCATAGAGTAAAATTCATTCACCTTGACCGGGATTCGAACCGGGTTCCCGATCAAAATTCAAAATTTCAGAGTTTAAGATGACGCCTCGACAGCTTACCTGGCTGAGGCACTCGACCGGAAATTTGAGGGATCCGGGTTCGAATCCCGGTCAAGGCGAATGATTTTCACACCGAAATTGTTGCATTGAAATCTAAAAGAATATTTTCCCTTAACTTTCGGGTCAAAGGGCAGACCACATCGCGGCATCTTGGAAGGCATACAGAATTAAATCGAATGCATGTGATGTGGACTGAATCCCTCCAATGGGGAAAAGGTTTCCCGCAGATTGATTTTTGGAAATGTGGGAGAGTTTCGCAGTAAAAAGGCGTTGAAACACCGGAAACCAAACAATTCAAACTATTTCAAATTCAAAATGCGAACGTCTCGCACTTTCCCCGCACGTGTCTTTATTTTGTTTTAAATATTATTTTTATTAATTTTGTTATTTCAATTATCATAAACTTATGACAACAAAAAGAGTTAATCCAAGTAAATACAACAGAAGACCAAACATTATAGGGAATCGCTATCCAGAATATTAAGTTCTTTTTTTCCACGGGGAAATATTTCCGAGCCCAAATACGCACGCACAAAATCTTAGAAGAACCTCCGTAGAACACGAAACAGTGGTCTCAGCACGAGGGCCAGTCAAATATGTATGAGCCCCACAAAGACTCGAGGGACGTAGTATATGGAAAAGAAACAGCGAAGACATGCAAACCTGTCGGACGTTCAAATTCCAATTGAGTTACCCCCTTTCCCACCTCGAGAGTTGCCGCTCCTCCCATCACCATCGTGCCCTCTGCAGCATTCATTATGGCTGGAACCGGAAAGGGGGTGTAAGCGTGGAGGGAGTTGAAAACGAGGGGGTGTGAAGAAGGGAAGGGGATTTGAACGTGGGTCGGAGTTACAAGCGAAGCCACCGCATCCTTCCTAAGACACTTCCGATCGCCGAACTTCAACTTTCATCGATTCCACGCTTTCCGAAGAGTCACGGGAATCACAGGTTTCCACAAAGGCCTGAAGATGAGACCGCGGTATGTTTTTGGGAAACCTTTTCTCATGAATTTTGCTAAGACATATTTGACGACCAATTCGATGTAAACGATCGGGTTGGAGCGGTAGACAAACTGTGGACCACTATGCGCCCATCGTTAAGAAGAGACGAATACCATCGACGCCGGGTTTTCCTTAGCTCTTCCCCCATTCCCTGTACATCACATCTCTACCAAATTACCCACCGAGGTAACCGGGGACCTAACGACGCAATTGACTATAGTTGTATACCATCATTGGAATCATTGGATGCAACCAATAACATCTGAGCTGTTTAAATGTTATTGCTTTCATTCGCAAATAACTTCTAGTACTCGATGATGGCAGCAGTTTGCTTGCTGACATTTCTCCTCACAGCGGCATGATACGAATCGGGATGAAACGTTGATGAATACACAATGGGCTGTCCTCTTGGGTAATTAGTATATAATAAAAAGCAATCATTCAAGTTTGAGGCACAAATTAATTAAGGAGAGAGCGCAACCCCCATACTATCATAGCGCAATAAAATTTTCCAGGATAGGAAGAGGGATTTTTAATCTCTTAGGATCAAGAGAAAAGTACGAAATGAATGAGGGGAGGGACATTAAGCACAAAGCCCACTACCGAAAATCCCTTCAGTTCGGCACTATTTAAATGATAGACTCGAACCAAACAGATTAACCATTATGAAAGTAACATTTTCCCGAGGTTACAAGCGAGAGCCTCGCCACCCGGCGTCGCTCTAAGCAGCCCTCGCGGTTTGCAGTCAAGAAATGTCGACGCTTTTCACCGCGAATAATTAATCTTACCTTTATATTAATCAGCAGAGTGGAAACAATTTTTCCTAAGGCTCCTTCCCCCTCAGAAAAACGCACTTCCTGAATTTGTTTTCAAAACGCGGAATCCAGCACAGAGAAGCTTCGCCATCCATCCAGTTTGGACATTTTTTTCTATACGCGAAGTTGCAGGTAATTAATTTAATTAATTTTTAGGGTGATTCACTCTTATGAATTAATAAAATGTAACGGCAACGGCCGACTCCACAATTTTTTTCGACGAGAGAGGAGAAAGATGTATTTGTTCGAACAATATTATCTCGCCAAAATATTTGAATCTCGAATGTGTTTGCGTTATAAAATACATTACTTAAATTGTACGCGAGTGGCCATTCGCACGAAAATAGAATCATTCTCGGATCCGCTCACTCCCGAGTACGATTTGTGTAAGCGTTTCGAAGGAAATCCGAATTAGGTGCACTTTTGTTTATTACGGATCTGGCGAGCTGGGGGAATCTACAGGGGTCACAACGACATGGTCGTCCATCGGCAAACTTACGGGCGCTATTCGCGGTTGTCTACGAGCATCCCCCACAGAAATATTGCCTGAATGAGGAGACAAATTGAATCCTTAACCATCGCCGAAGAAATACAGTATCCTCCTATCTCAAGACACGGAAAAGGTGGCCGGAACTTCTATCGTAAGTGTGCTGCCGCTGCGAGGTTCTTTTAACCCTTGATTAGATATTGAGTTCTCACCCAGTCTTTATCCAGCCTTTATTAAACAGGAAATTACTGGGCACCCATATTAAATTGGATGTATCGATTAAAAATTCCAACATCAGGATTACTCAAAGCTTTATGGATTCTTGGGTTTATGAGATGTGATACGGAGGGCTGGCTCACATTCCGGAGGATCCCTTACGTCCAAGTTTTCATTATTATAATAAGGTTATCTAACGGTTAAGGTAGGTTTTTGGATGGACATAATTACTAATTCAAATAATTTGTGACCCCTAGCAAAACACAACATCCTACTCTACATCAGGTCCCTCTTCATCTCTGAGTACTTCCTTCCACCCTTCATCCCGTCCAACATCCCTATCCTGTTCCTTCCCTTTCCTCGTTTGCCTAACATTCTCTCTTCTATCACAGTCTTCAACATCCCACCGCCGGTCAATACCCCCTTCATCCACTTTTCCTGCCTCCATAGGATTTCTCCCAACAGACCCATCTCTTTGCCCACCATACCAAGTGCTTCCTCATTTGTTTTCTTCTCTATCCATTTCACCTTCTCCATTCTTCCTCACACCCACATTTCAAAAGCCTCCAGTCTACGTCTATCCTCCTGTTTCAATGACCACGTTTCCGCGCCGTACATAGCTACGCTCCATATCAAAGTTCATTTCAAATAGCAACCCTATTAGGCAGGGTAGACGAGGAGAAATGTGAAGAAAACTTCCAATCGGTACTGAATAAAAATACGAACTTCCAACTAGAAATGCCGAGTTTTCCACGAGACGATTCACCTTCGGAAATTAGCCACATTGGCGAAAGATCATGAACAAGATGTCGAAAAGCAAGACGGGAACACTTGACGAGGGGGAGGGGTTAGGGGGAGTGGAGGCAAGCCCCGGAAAAACCTATGGATTATATACGTAAGAGGTGCGCACCTGCTAGAACGCGATGCTCATTTCGAATTAGTTAAATCGATGCCAGTCGAGAGGGATTAGCCGAAAGAAGAAGGGCCCGAAAAGAATAATTTACAACTGCGAAGCGCATTAAAGAATCAAAAACGAGAACCAATCGAAAACGATTAAAAAAAAGAACCGATTTTTTGAGCAGTTGAGCGATGAGGCTCCTTCGTCGCATTCCCCATTCATTCCTTTCAAATGTCCTTTTCCCCGGGCATAAACGGAATCGGTAAGGAGACACCAGCCGGAGGCGAGTGAATTATTAACGCCCGGTCCACCTCAACAATGCGCAACGAGCACAAAAGAGACAAATGGAATGACATAAACCCACCCCCGACTTTTGCAAATCCTTTTGTAAACTTCCTCACACACACACGCACGCACACACACACATACCCTCCCCTTTTCAACCCCCACTCGGTCCCCATTCCATGCAAAGGATCTAATAACAAGGGGTCCCGAACACTGTGAAGGAAAATAACCTTAAAAAAATAGACACTTTCATGGAGCAACAACCGGGGAAAAAATAAAAAAAGGGGACTAGAAGACACAAAGTTTTTTAAAAAAAAAGGCTGGGAAGCAAAAAAAAAGAAAGAAATCACCTCTCATTTACTTTTCCGTAGGAATGAAAAAGATAGCATCTCGCACGCAGCCAACCCGGTCCGCTAATGAATTACTTGGGAAGGCGTGGGTGGGCCGGGCTGCTTGCTCCCTGCCCCGAATTACATGTGCTCACTCCGAAAGTGTATCCCCCCATCACTTCGCACCACGTCCGACAGATGGGGTTGAAAGAGACAAGAGTCACTTCGTTAATCGCCGTAATTGCCGAATTTCGAAATAAATCGAACAGAGAGAGCACCGGGAGACGGAGGCAATACGGATTATTTGATGCGAAATATTTCCTTCGCCCTCCCCAAGCCCTCACGTATCCTTTTATAACGTCACCCCGGGTGATCTTCATTACAAGGATGGACAGCAGGAAATAAATGCTCCAGCAGCGGTGACTACTCTCTCCAGGAGACTTCCCCGGCGGATGACGTCAAAATTTTAATGTAACTCGGGGGGGGGGGGGGGGTGGAATCAGAATTTTGAGCTGGAGTGAAAAGATATCAAGAACGATACCCCGTAATCACAGGAGTATTAATCGTGCTGATAAGCCGACTTAAATCGCAAAACAAACATTTGCAGACGTCAGAAGGAATTTCGGATGATTTCAGGGTTATTAAACTAATGAACGCCATTAAGCGCTTCCATTTGCGAAAAAAATATGCAATCGCGGGTCCAAAGTCTTCTTTCCTCGATTCGCATCACGCAAGTAATCTAAATAGATTCGCCCCCGAGGAGGAGCCTAATAATCCCTCGCATTCCGCCACCGCGTTAGCTACTTTTTTTCTTTGGCAAATTAAGCCGAAATCGATGACGTAATTGAGACGCTTAACGACGATGCCTAACCAAATGAATCCCCGTTAAAAAGCAAGCAAACCGTGACATAACAAAGAAGATGCGAAAAACAAGTCCAGAATCCCTTCCACCCACATTGCCTTCCCCCAGGGAGGGAAGAATGGGAGAGTTGTATCGCGGGGGGTGGGGACTAAACCTTTGTTCAAACCACCCGGACGAGAGGCGGAGAAAAAACCTTTAATTTAAAATTCCGGCGAAGAGGAGTTACAACGGAGACAAGCACGTTTGCCTCCCTTATCCTTCGGGGAATAATCGCGAGCACACAAAGACGACGACTCGAAAAGAATGGAGAGGGTTAAATAAGAAAATTTATGTATACAAATTTATATATATACATACATACATATACTATATGTAACGAATATGCGACGGAGAGGAAACAAAAATTGTCGGAAGGACCCGGGGATCCCGAGGGAAGTTGTCGACAAGTCGCGCGGAGGCGAGCGGATGACTGAAGGAGGGAGGAAGAGAAAAAGGAGGGCGAGAGAGAAAAGGGGGGTCGGAGGAGGAGAACTGGAAGACGCGATAAAAAGACCTCTGGTAGAAAAACGGGTTAAAACATCGTGGGAAGGGGAAAAGAGAAGCGCAGGGAGGGAACACGAGAAAACGCTCGTCTTCCAGCACTCCAGGAGGGTGGAACGTGTTTATTTTCCGCACGCTATCCAGGTTTCGGATGTCCAAGGCTCGGGAGAGGGTGGAATGAGACGCGGACGGGGAGGTGGGAAGGGCCGAAAATATTATGCGCGCGAAAAGAGGGAAGGGGGATGGGATGTAGGAAGGGGAAGAAACCCTTGGAAGCACCATAAGGACCCCGCCCTCTTCAAACTGAGAGGAGGAGGGGTGTATGGAGGGAGGGGGGAAAGGACGTGCGGCCCTCGGACCTTTCCACCCCATCCAACCCCCCCCAGAAAGACTTTTGGGCAAAAAATAAACTGCAGGAGGCAACAAAAAAGGAGAATGGCGGGGGATGGATGGGGAAAGAGGTACGGAGGGGTCGCTGAGATGATTTAAGCCATTTATGATATTTGCCCTCTCTCTCTCCCGGAGCCAAAGCGGCGAGGAACCGATTCTGAAGGAGTGCGGGGAAGGGGGAGGGAAGAGGGAGATCGAAGGAGGGGGGCGGGGATACGGGGGAGTGAGGGGAGAGAAATGAGGTGGGGGAGATATGGTGGGGAGGAGGTATATCAGTTTGAGTGTGTGGACAGAAGGCCAATTAGAACGTCAAAGCGGAAAAATAAATGTGCCTTAGTCTGGCGGGAGAAAAGAAGCCCTGGCAGGGGGGTGCGTGGATGGATGATGAGGGGGGAGGGGGAAAAGGTGGGGGGGAGGGGGCAAAGGGGTGGGGGGGAGGTTTCGAGGTTGCAGGGAACAGGAAAGAGAAATCACACCAATTTTCGAACGAACCCACCGAAACGGCACCGTCCTTCCGACAGAGGCGATGCCGCTCTCTCGGATGAGCCCGTCGGCCCTTAGCCGCGAGGGAGAAGGGCCGGCGGAAATCCCCGCGCCTCGAGGCCGGGGCTGCGGGAAGCAATGTCGGGACCAACGCGGCGAACGAAACGCTGATCGGAGAGAATCGAAACGTCTTTTGCACCCAATCCTACCGAAGGTTTCGGCAGCGATGTGCCACCAAGTGATTCCCTGAATTGCTACGTAAAACATAAAAATCCTTTTCGTTGTAAAATCTTCCATCAAATATCGCTCAAGAAACTGGATTAGGATGTTATCGGATTCGCGAAAGGCGCGTTTACCTGGTATCAACTCCAAACGGTTCAGTTTCCAAGCAAGTTCTCGTTCACAGCCTTTCTCGAAAACTCTCGAGTTCCTTATTGAAACGGAAAACACATGATTAAGGGCTGACGTCCAAAAGCACGTCTACTTAAATAAGAGTATAAAGACGGAAACACCGTCTAAACGTGAAATTTTTAAAGTCATTAAAAATTTGTTAATGAACAAATTCCTCTTATTTCTTTTTTCCGACGTTTTCTTGCGAATCGATTCATTCTCCTTTGAAACGAAGTAATTTACGTCGTTTCAATGCCTGAATTTTCATCTTCACAAATTAAAGTTGGCCAATACCACTTATAATCCACTTGATCTATTTCGAATACGTCAGGAAAACTAAATAATAAATACGCTCTCTCTCTATCTCCCTCCTTTAATTGAATTAATAATTTCCCCTTTTTACGAACACTTCAATTATTTCATGTAGGTTAAGAGAAGGGCCAAGGAGGGACGAACCTCGCTCTAACGCCATCCATTACAGCGGAACGGCGGATAATGCCCCTGAAAAACGTCTATCTCGAAACGCGAGTATCATCTCTTTTATTAATTAATCATCCACTTAGCAAGGGGCCATGGGGTTTCCCTGTTGAAAAAATCCTGTCCTTCACGACGTATCAAACCGAGCGTCTACACAAGGCAATTCGCCTAGTTAAAGAGGCGACGGAATTAACGTCGCGCGGTTCGGGGCAAGGGAGGGAACTGGAGGAAGGATTTGCAGGCACAGAGAAACCTAAAGCGGCGTGTTTGAGCAGTCGAGGAGAGGAATATAAACGACATGAAGACTAACGCAAGAAAGCGTGTGAATACACACCAGGAAATATATCAAGACGGTCGCAATAACTACCTTAAGAGAGCCCCAAAGGGCGATTGCTTCCTCAAAGCTTCAAGGAGAATATTAAACCTTTAAATCTCTCTCCCCCTGAGACACTCTTGACTCGACGCTTTCTCAAAAACGGAGAAAGGGAAATCGCTTTCCCGCACCCTCGACCAGCATCGCAGAGAAGGGGAATGAGTTCTCTGATTAACTAGGAACTCACGGTGACGAAGCGTACTCGCGCGATGGGTGAAGACGCAATTTTCTGAGTGACGGCAGGGGGAAGGGTGGAAGAAGAGAGGATGGGGGTGGAGGTGTGAATCAACTCAGAGGATAAATGCCTCGCGCGATCGCGGTAATCCCCAGCAGAGCACTCGGCTGCTGTGGCGCTCAGATCCCCTTCCGAAGCCACCTTTCCCGCCGATCCCATAGTGCGAGCACAGTACAAACACGGGAGAGAGCGGCGACGATTTGCCGATGACGACTATCCCGTGTGCCAGCCTGACCTCCTAACGAGGGCGCGCGACCCCCCGGACGGAAATGCAGAGATGGGGAGACAGAAATTTGTAAGCGCCGACGAAGAAACTGGAGGACGAAGCCAAGAGAATCACGAAGACCACATAAACAGAAAACTTGCGCAGAAAATTACTTTCGCGTAATAATGAACGCTCCGCCAGAATAAAAGCCATTACATCCGACTCAGGGAGAAAACAAAGAGAACGTACAGGTTTGTCTAAGAAGTTTAAAAAAAAATAAGATTTCACAATATATTGCTACCATCCCTCAAAATTCTGCAAAGTACATCCCTTGAGCGTCGACACACTTGCCAGCGGCTTTTCCACGACTCGAAGTCTCCCTGGTAGGCGGATTACGGAAGGTCCATAAGGGTTTCACGCTTCTTTTACGACACTAAGGGTCCCATGATGATGTCCTTTGAAGGAGTATTTCACTTTTGGGAATAGGAAATAGCCTGCTGGTGCCAAGTCGGGACTGTAAGGGGGTTTGGGGAATCGTAGCGATGTCGTTGCAGCAGGTCTTGGCAAGAAGACACTCGACTCTGCTTTAGGTCGTCCGTGAAGACCTTCTGGACGAGTTCAGCGCAGATCTTTCCCATTGCTTAATTTTCAGTGTTATCATTGGTGTGAACTGTCATCTATTCAATGCCAATACGATCTGCGATCATGCGTACACACTTAACCGACCGTCTGAATTCACCACTTAACGCAATTCACGTCATAAAAAATTTGTTACCGAAATGTTGCATACACACCTTGTATACTCTCAATAATAAAACTTCCCGAGTACCTTTTCAAGTTCTCTCTTTCCAATTCTTTTTTTCGAACCAGCAAGAGTTGGTTCCGCGGCATTTGCGGAATGGTTTGAGGCTAAAGGAAACCAGGTTGCAAATCGGTTCTCCCAACGATTCAACTTCGGAATGAGGCCTAGCCTTCCCTGATAATTGTTCTGGCGCTGATCGGAGCATGGAGCCCGAAATCACCATCTTAATAACAAGCGAGGCGATAAAAGGAAACGCATTAATGCGATTAGCAAGACCTTTGCTCAATAATGGCCTTGCACAGTGCGAAGGTAACTTTTCTGCAGAACTGAAATCATTTTCCATCCGCAAACATGCGTGACTCAGATATGAGCATACAACGACTGACGCCGAGATTCCACTCGCGAAACGCCTCTTTTGGCACTAACGCCTCTTTTTACTCCGGCGTCCCCCTTTATGTTTAAACACCCTCAAAGTCAGCAGAACATCATCTCCGAAATGAAACATCTACCCAGGATAATACAGACCTCCAGGGGAAGATGAGATACATGCATTCACACAAGGTACTCATTCTGGGACTTGACTGCCAGCGACGGAGAAATGGGGCCTTATGAAGCTACGCCATTTGCTCGAATGAAGAAATCCCTTCACGCATCAGGATCCGTGCAAAAATTACGAAGATCCTTTCCCATTTGAAAAATATACGTGATTCTAAAACATATTTGGAAAATTTTCTGCCGACAGTTATATCATCCAGGGACTAGAAGAATGGTGCGAAATGTAATCGCCACAACGTAACTGTAATGTCCTGCGTTCTATGAAAATTCTATTTCAGATTCCAATTCCATGGCATATAAAACTGAGCTAGCGAAAATACTACGTAAATGGTGAATTACTTTACAAAGGGAATGCAAGCGAAAGTAACCGCGGTTGACGGCACATTCTCGATGTAATATGCCACCCGTTTACAACGTGCGTCGACAATCCAGAAGCGGGATTTTTAATTAGACAATTAAGGATTAACATTTCGATGTGCCACAGTATTTATTGTAATGATTTTATAACCGAATGTTTGTAGGAAAATCTTAGAGCATTTCAAGTACCAATTTACTAATCTGCCAATGCAGCAGCTCCATAAAAGAGCTCTCCCCAGTTACCCAGGGTTATCACGGAGATAATAACCCGGGCATAATATCAGGCAATCATGCTGAGAATAGATCATTCCGGTTTGTACTTCTCTTCCGGTTTCACGGCAATCCACGCAAACTAAAATATCGAAATTCATTGTATAAGGGTACATGGATTTCTACAATGCACGCCAACATGGTCGAATTTCTACTTAAATACATTTTCATTCAAGACGACATGCATGACTGTATTACGGCTCATTTTTTTAAAGGAATCGCCAAGCTATTGACAGCGGCAGCGCACTCCCCTTGGAGAGGGAATTAAGTGATCACCCTCCTACACTCTCTCAAGCCTCCTTGGCTAACCGAAAAACACATTCTACAAGGCGAATAAACCAAGAAAAAGGTTACTCCCAAGTGCTTTCCACTGAAGCAAACAGATTTCAAGTGATCCTTTTAAGTGCCTCACGAAAAATCAGAAGGAAACAGTCCAACATTCGGAGGGGAAAAAGATTCAAAAGAACTGCTCACAATTTGTCCTTACAACTCCGACGAAAGAAAAGAAGGGGGGGGGGGTGTACAACACGAATGGGCGGCAGGGGATAAAGCTATTCGAACTCACCCTTCTGAACGGAGGGCGACGTCGAGGAGAATGTCAACGAAAAGAGAAGATCGACCTCAGCCGCCTGCATCGACGAGGACGAGAGAGGGGTGCGGTCCGGGGAGGGAGAGGGCGGTGGGGGACGAGGTGCGGGGGAGGGGGCGCGAGGATGATGGGATCCCCTAACCAGGTAAGTAGCCGCCGTCGGGGAGGAGTAATGGGGGGAGGGTCAGAGGAATGATCGAAGCCCCTCGGAGCGGAGAGGAAGATGGAAACGAACCAGCCAAGAGCAGAGAGCGGGCGAGGAGGGGCGGGAGGCGTCGGATTGAAGTCGTGGGAGAAGAGATCGAAAACTGTGGTTAGGGGTGAAAAACCCGTGGAAATAAATAGCAGAACGGAACGTGAAGAGCTTTTCGGGCTCAAAACTTTTCGGTGGAGGGAGTGCAGGAGGCTACGGGAGGGGACGGAAGGAGGAGATGGAGGGTGGAGGGTGAAAGAACAACCCCCGGCCCCACAATTCCCCACCCCTTCCCCAAACCTCGCTTGTTATCCGAGAACAGGCCAGGGTAAACAATGGTATGGATGGAGTTGGCGGCTCTCCCCTGCCCCTCCAACCCCCGGCCCCTTACTCCCTCCTTCCCCTCCCCGCACTCCACCCCCTCCACCCGCACTCCTCTTCCCCACCCCACCGACTCCGCAGTGTTGACTCCTGGCTAATTAGCGTGAGATGATTAAATCCCTCTCCAGCCACGGCCTCTATCCTCCTAGACCTCTCTCCCTCCATCTCTCTCTCTCTCCTTCCTTCTCATCTCCTATTCCTCCTCCTCCTCCCTCTATCTCTCT
Source organism: Hetaerina americana (assembly GCF_022747635.1). NCBI lineage: Eukaryota > Metazoa > Arthropoda > Insecta > Odonata > Calopterygidae > Hetaerina > Hetaerina americana. The sequence continues at coordinate 9,065,079 of NW_027287095.1, forward strand.
CCCTCTCTCTCACACACACAAACCACATCATTCATCCTTGGGAGATGTAGATTCTTACGTGGGGAGTGCTGCGTTTGAGAAACGGGGGTCTTGCAGGGGGCTTCACGACGTCGAATGGGCTCCACGGGGACGAGCGGCGGCTGCGAAACTAACGGAGACGTGCCAATCGCGAGATGCGATCCTCGGAATCACTTCCCGCCTCTCGGGAGAATAACACCCGGCAACCCCCTACGCCCTCGACCTCCTCACCAAAAGTCCACCCTCCCCCCCCCCCAGCCGCCGGCACCAACCCCCCCCCCCCGCACGCCCTACGTACACCTCGCAGATCGACGGCGGAGGGAAACGAAGCCGCGGGCGTCGACCACGGGCGCCGAGGGCACTCCCTCGCAACCCTCCCGAGCCCTCCGACCTCGGAAGGACGCAGTGCACCATCGGCAGGTCGGGGAGAGGGTGGGGGACCCCGGAGCAGGCACGACTACAGCGCTCGATGCTCACAATCACCGCCCGAAGTGGTAATTCCGCCGAAAAATCACTCCAACTACTCTCGCAGGTGAAGAAGGCTCGCAAAAGCAATTGCCAGGACTGAAATCCAAAATGAAGAATGTGTACGTGTTTCTCAGGTTGGAACTGAAGTATGATTACGGAAGTTATTGGAAATCGATGACAGGATCTTCTCGCAGGCGTGAAACATTCCAAGATTTGATTATTCCCCCAACCGCAAATCTCATAGTAGAATTCAAAATTTCCAAATATATTTGCACTAACTAACCTAATTCTACATAACCTATCCGACTGGTATTGCTGCATACTAGGCCTTTTCCTGACAGCACTATAAAGTTTATAATTTGATACAATGATTGGAACGAAAATTACAATGCGTACTCAGTAAGCTAATATGTATAATAAACTTTGAGAATAAAATCAACGTGAATTCAGGCCGATGTAATGGCGCTAAATCCTACAGCATGAATAAATCTCTGAATAGATAGTTAATTTTAACGACGTGACCAAGACGATCAAAAAATTTACGCATTACATTGAAAAAAAATAATACCAACTTTAATAATAAACGTCTACTTTCCATAGTGAAAAGCTCTACTGGGAATACTTAACACTTATTTTAACTGATAGTTTTCGGGCAGGAATTCTCTCAATTTTGAGGAAACATTGACGCTCCATGTACAAGTGAGAAAAACATATAATATACATATATATGATAATGAAATAATCTCATTCATCGCGGAAGGTGGGTGGATTTAATTTTCGATAATTTTTAAATGTCGGTCGTAAGCGAATGGCGTTCATGTCGAAACGATCGTGACCGCTTCAATTGACCACGAAATGCAAATGAAGAAAAGGTGGGATTTATTATATGTCGGCCCCGGGTGGACCAAATCACATGGAACATTGCGAAGAGGGGGAGAAGGAGGGGAGACGAGAGAAGACGGCAAGGCGAAACGGTGGGTGGGATGAGGGGGGGAGAGAAATGGGAAGGGAGGAGAGGGAGTGAGCGGCGGGTGAATCCACTTACTTACTTCGAGGCAAGGAGCGAGGGAGGGAGGGCCGGAGGGCACGGCACGGGACGGGGAACTCCGGCCCAAGTATTATAATTGCTCGCAGAGAACTTAAACACACGGTGCGGCACGCGAAATCATGCCTAAACGATGAGAGAGTGCGAAGATACTTCATTCCGCTCGTCTTTTACGAACATTTTAATAATTACGCGGACGGAATCACGAAATGCCCTCCCATTTCTCTCTCCCCCTCTTTCCCGGGGCGGTGAAATTACTCGCAAAATGAAAACCGCGCACGAGAATTAAACAAAAAAATAAATAACAACCGCGGGTGGAAATGGCGCAGAGAGAGAAGGAAGCCTTAGGATGAGGGAGCGGCGGCGTGGTTTATGGGCTCGTTTCTGGTCCGAATTCTCGTGAGTGGACGCGTGACGTGATGACCCGGACCCTCTTCCCACACATCTCCATCTTACCTCGAAAAGCTACTATTACGAGAGAATGGCGCGCGGGGGGTTGTGGAGCCCTTTTTGAGTCAATGGTCATTAATACCATCCAGTAAGTTTCATTTCGTAAATTGCGTTTGCTAATGTTGTCGTCTCGAATTCAGCGAGAGGAGAAAAACAAGTACTTGCACATCGATCTATTACGAAGTAGAATTGCCGCAAACTTCCTCGCTGTGTGCTCTCAAATTTACTTACTAAGCGAGTGGCTCTACAGTAATTCCTTATGCTAGCGCTCAACTCGAATGATTCGCATCGACATTAAATTGTATGAATGGCATCTGTAATATTCGGGCTTCCGAAGTGCCTTTTCAAACTAAAGATGCCATTTGATGATAATCTGACGCTTTCCGCTCGTCCGTGATGTTTCTTCTAGAAGTGATGAGCGTTTTCCCGTAACGCCTTAAATTCCGAAATTAAGTCCCTCCCCCCAAAGAGTTTTCCTTCGCTCTTCCCAAACGCGCCCTCTCACTCCCGAAAAAAGAATTCGGCTCTTTGGGGAGGTGGACGCACGCACGCGTGCCCCCGTGAGAGAGCCGACTTGCCCACATACAAGGAAGGCGCCGATGAAACAAGAGCCAGTGGCCAAGGGCGGACACTTGTCGGCGGGCGAGGCGAGTCGCGGACCTCCCTCAACCCCGCTAAAGCGCCCCGGCTCGCACGGTTCAATGTATATGTTTATGCATATCGCAGAATTCGAGGTTTGAAAACTTCATTTTCATCACGCTGATGAAGACCACGGGAGCACAATTAATTCAATACTCACTGCGATTAATTACGTAAAAAACTCACAGGGCCAGCCACCTCCCTTCCCCACCGCCCCTCAAAATAAACCGCGCTTGCCATCCCACTAACCCCCACGACGCCCTCCCACTCCCTCCCGCTCGCTCGCGCGCCCCTATTTACTCATCCATCCGCTCATATTTATACGCGTAAAGAGCATGGTGGGTGGGTGGGCGGGCGGGTGGATATGGGAGGGAGCGGGAGGCGGCGGGGGCGGAGGCCGAAGGGGCGGGATATGCCGGCGTCGGCCCCCTCCCCTGGAATCCTCGGCGCGCCAATCCCGCAACGGCAAGAGCGCGCCCCGCGACGCGATGCGATCCCCGCCTTGCGCCCCCACACACACTCATAAGCGCGCAGTTGCATGGGGTGGAGAGAGGACGGGGGGGGGGGAGAGGTCATGAAATCGACGAGTGAAGCGAGCGATTACTCTAATTGAGGTGCGCATGGGAGGAGACTTTAGGAGGGGGAGTATGAGGGGGGGGGGGAGGGGAGGCAAGAGAGGTGCTCGCCCGAGAGGCGTGCCTCCAAGAACCACCCCTCAACCAACCCCACACCCCCCCCCCGCACCCGGCCCTTCCCCCATTCGCCGCCCCCAACCCACTTCCAGACTGACACCCTGGAAGAAGAAGATACCACTCCATCCCCTCCCGCCATCTCCTCCTCCCCTGGTTGGATGAAGGATCAAAGAGAGGGAGGCTTTTAGGAGCGGGTACGAAAGAGAATGAAGAGAATTATTTAGAGAGAGGGGTTGAAATAAAGACACCCGAGGTGTTAAAAAACGGTAGAAATTTGGTTCAACCTAAGAAGAGAAATGCGAAAAGAAATGGAAGCGAAATTGAGAGGCGATTGGGATGAGAGCAGGCAAGGCAAAAGATCAGAAGAGAATAAGCATCTAGGACCCTCCGAAGGCAAGCATTGAGTAAAAAAAGGAAATATCGCAGAGCTGAGTTAGCCGTGGAAGAGGATATTAAATACGGGCGAAAGGAAACAAGAATTCCGATGACCGTCCAAAAACTAACTCCACTCGGTAGATTACCCGCGATGGTTAACGCTGACTCAAGAGCAGTTTTTAAATTGTATTAAGGGATTACCACCACGACAATTGGAAATTGTTAGTATCCATTTAAAGGTTTTACACACTAAAAAACGGATAATATTCAGGAAAAATAGAGTAATAAAATGATTCCGTGCATATTTCCGACAATGATCTAAAAAGGAAAAGAAATATTTTTTGGATGCTGAAATTTTAGCCCTAAATCATCCACGGATTCAATTATATGCGCCCCCTACTGCGCCATTGCTGGCAAATACACGCTGACGGACGGAGCCCTTCCTTATTACGTTCGCCCGCTCGAAACGGACGTGCAAATGACAAACATTGCGCGGCAACTGCCCCTTGGACTTGCGAGGGGATTTTATCTGGAGAGAGTCCCAAACATAAAGTAGAAAAGCATCGGTGAAGACAAACTGTCCCCCGACCGCTGATGCAGTAATCGGCGCACCACCACGCATCGCTTAAAGAGCACAAACACACACACCCACACATGCCAAGTTCATTGGCGGACGGGGCGAGAGGGGTGGATGATGGGGAGAGAGAGTGGGGGGAGGGAGGGAGGGAGGGAATAGAAGGGGAGGGAGAAAGGCAGTTTGTGCGCAACAATCGAGTTCTGATGACTCCGTATTTGACGATGATTAGCGCGCGTTGCAAATTGAGTGGGAATCGTGGGAGGGGATGCGGGGGGGAGGGCGCTAATTAGGAGGGGAGGGAGGTGGGGGAATGGGAGGAACAGGCAAGGGAATAGGGGGGGTGGAGGGCTCATTCCAGCCCCCCGCCAAACTCTCTCTTCCCCCCGTGAAAACCTCCGGAACACACCGCGTTTCCGCGGCGACTGCAGCTGCAATTATTAACTTTATTTGCGGCGTCGCTCCCAATTGGGCAGCGGGAATTTGCCCACCTCCCGACAGACCTGCGACCGCCAGCCCCCCCACCGCCAACTCCCACCCCCGCTACTTACACACTAACCCACACACACATATATATATATACATACACGCACATACATATGTATATATACATACACACGCTCATATACAACATATATTAATGCACATGCGTGTGTGTATGTATATATATATATATGTATACACATGTATATATATGTACATACACATATACCGGTCGACCCAATCGATGATGATGATGATGATGACTCGGTCACTTTTAAGGACGGGAAGGCGGAGGCCGAAGGGAGCAAGAAGGGGAGAGGAGCAAGGGGCAGCAGCAAAGCGCTGAATCTGCCCCCTACTCACACGCACGCAGAATCCCGCCAATATTAAGACCCCTCTCCCTTCGCCCTGCTTCCCAGGACCGAGAACTGTGAAAGAGTCGTGGTCTGCAAACTGCGGGTCCGCAAGGAGAGAGGGCAGAGAATCAAAGTGATTGGGAAAGGAAGGCGGGGTGAGGCGACCCCGGCCATTCCCCTCCCCACGTTGGGGGGGTGGAGGGGAGCGGGAGTCATCATCCCCGCTTTGATCGGGCTTTCTCTCGACCCCCACCACCCCTCCGCAAAACGACAGCCCGCGAGAATATTCGTTCCGGTGGCTTCGGATGGACCCGACAAATGACACCCAAAGCACACACACAGGGGCCCGCGAGAGAAAGCGGGGAACGGACCGGGTGGTGGCGATCCCATCGCCGCCCCTTTCTGCCTCCGCCCCCCCCCCCACCCGAAAAGGCACTCGATGAATTAAACCGTCCGAAAAATGATGAATAATTTAAAATGGCGGCGGCGGTGGAGAGGTCAATGAGCAACCCGTCTCCCCTCCCTGACGATCGCGCAGCCCGTTCGAAAAGGGATCCCAAGAGTTAGAATGCCGATCCCTTTGTTTGCCTTATGATAATTTATATATGACTGCTCCGCGCCCGAATACCGCGAGAGCGGTCGCGAGTTCGTGTGGTTCCGGCGACGGGAACGAACGCATTCCTTCTCCCCCCGCCCCTTCCCATCTCTGCCACGCAAATCACCATGGTGCAGATAGGGTAGGGTGGGGGGGGGGGTTCCAACCCCACTTTTCCCTATCTCGCGCCCAGGAATTGGCAGGAATGGATCCTGCTATTCTCATCCCCTAGAAGACGCTCTTCCACTGAAATTAATTCAAGGTGTTCAAAAGGTATTAAACCATTTGGGTAAAGACTACAGCTGATAATAACACGCTTTCCGCAACTATCTGTAAATCGATTTAAATAAAATTAATGCATTTTAATAATTTATACCTAGACACAGCTATTCGTGAACCTACTCTACGGTCCCTCGAGGGTCAGAATTATACAATATTTCAACGGATTTATTTCAGCAGGCTCCTAACGTAACTGCACGATAATGACAAACAAGATTTTTGGGCTAGGATGACAATCTCAATTTTTGTGCAGTCGAGACAAATCGCGTCTCATTTGAGAGATAAACCTTTTTATTGGATGAAAGGAGGACAAGCATTTCTTTATTCGTATTTCTATGCATCCCGTTAAATTAGCTCTTCCTTTTCCAATCAAACATTTCAGAAAGACCATGAACTTTACCAAAAACCCAAGTTACACAACGTTGCGTAGTCATAAGCCATATACGAGTATAGACATAAGTTATCCTTACGTCTCAACTACGAGTCCAAGCCACCATTACTTTTGGATCATCTGAAACCACAATCGTTCTCTATACACCCTTACTTCCACGACCAATTAATTATCTCAACCCTGTTCATACACGAGTTCGTATAGCTGAATTGCTCTTTTCTCTAAATGTTATCCAACTTCTTAGTTCGTTAAAATCTCATTGCTTCCGCGTCGTTGAAATGTACATCCAATCCGTGCATTTCGATCTGCGGCATTATGACTTCGACAACAGGCATAGTATTCGCAGAAAATTGGTACTCCTGGGTGGTATACGTACAACGAACCACCAAAATAGAGCACAATTTCGGATTATCCCAATTAATTCCAGTCTGTTATTTAGAAGAAGACAACACCGAAACATGAATGCATACGAGTACATATCGTATTATATTACTAACTTAGAACGATTTATTGCAAATCAGTACCCTATTCCATCAAAGAGTGAATTTAAATCCACGAATTTAATAAATTCACTCCGATTATTTCACGTCACCTTTTTGATTAGTACCTAGGACGCGAAGCATTGAATCTAGTAAGTCAGTAACTCGTGTCACCAATTTCACCGAAAGCTTTCACCGTCCTTCCCCGCACCTGAATAAATCCCGTGACTCTCGAATCCCACGAACATTCGACAACTGATGGGAACGGGTACTTCTTTCGTGCCCAAGGCAACGCAGAAAAATGAATTTTTCGTATGCACGGGGAGGAGAGAGAAAGATTAAAACCAAGACTTATAAGGAGCTGGGAAGTTGAAAAAGAAAGCGGAGCAGGAAGAAAAAAACAATAGGCGAAGATTAAAAGAACCGTCCGGAAAGACGGAAGGGAATTCCTCACGCTAATTACGAAGAAATTCTCGTATATGAAGAAAGTGAGGTTTTTTCCATATCACCGCAGATCCAACACCTTCTGGACTATCTCGTCTCAAGACGGGAATGGATGGAGGGAAGCGCCAACCGGTGGGGGGGGAGTCAGGACGGTGAGGCAGCGGGTAAAAAGGAATGGTGAATGGGGGACGGAAGAGGAGGAGGAGGGGGCAGTGGCAGTGGGGCGGGGACAAGAGGGGAGGAGGCAATTCACGACGCTGGAGTGGAAAAGTTTGTGAAAAGAAACCGTGCAAAAGTGAATGCCATTTGCGAATCTGGGTAGGCAATCCCCACGCTCCTCGTACCTTTCTTTTCCTTCCATTTATCGCTTAAGCGCCACGCCTTGCGTGCATTAGCCATCCACAGAGCATGCCGGAGCATTAAGATAAAAAAAATGCGAAACAATATCGACGGAAATGTGCCTCACACCAAAGAATGAAGAGGGAGAGGGGTTGGGGGAGGGTTTGTGTCGTGCGTGTGTGAGGGTGGCAGAAAGGCGCGGAAAGGGGGCACCGGGGGAGGGACAACGAAAAAGCTTAACGGGGGGGGGGGTGTTGGTGGAGGCGGGACAAAGGACCAGCCAAATGGGAGAGACCAGGCAGAGAGGGAGAGGAGCGATGGCGAATTTCCACCGCGGGAGACGCAAACAGCATCAAGCTAATTACTGCCTAAGTTAGTAAATAAAAACACTTTCATAAAAACTGTATTCGAAACGCATAAGAAATGCATCATCAACGGTGAAAATAAGAGAGAGAGACTCGTGGAAGGTAAACACGTTGCATGAGTGGAACAAATACTTCGGGCCGGGCGAAACAACGAGATATGAAAAAAGATGCCTGGAAGGAAGAGAATGGAAGAAGAAGCGGGCTTTCCATCTCGACATTTGATAGAATGGCTGCACGAGAATCAGGTTTTCCACGACGCACGCGAGAAAAGATATAATGGGCGATTGTAATTATGAAAAGACATCGCGCGTAATGGACACGAAAAATACCACGAGTTGATTAAAAATACAAGTTGAAAAGACTCGAATCAAGCGAGAAATTCGCTGAGAAGCATAACGAGAATTTTTTTTGAGCGCGGACAACGGCAAACGCTATTTGGCGGACTTGACGAAAACAAGTGGGCGTGCAGGCAAACCGAAGCACACTCGCTCACGGCGATAGGACTGTGTTGGATGAATGCGAAATGGACCCATAATGAATGGGAAAGGGGAGACAAAAATTATGTAGACTTACTTTGCAAAAAGAAAAATGTGATCGACAAGAAAAAAACAATAATGGAGGTCGGTGAAATAAATGGGAGTAAGAAACTTAAACCCGTGGTCTTAAACAGACTCATGGACTACGCTCACAACATCAAAACAATTTACACGTCATATGAATATATAGAATTTCTTCTCAAAGGCTTCGTAACCGATACAAAATCAATTTATAACTTATTTCCGTTAAATTACGTGAACAATCCTTGGACCACGGGGACATTGCAAACTTTTTCCACATTATGAATGTGTTTATTGCTATGCGGCATTTTTTCCTGGAAGTTGCGATGAGAGAGAGAGAATGTAACTCATGGACACTTCTACTCGTACATAGTTCATAGGCTTGTACGCCAAATCTTTTACTGGGATATTAAGCTCAGCTTCTCATAAACGACACCGTGAATTTGCAATCAGTCACTTAATTCATCAAACGTCACCCTCGTGAACCGCATCTCCGAAGAAATAACCCTTTCGAGCAGTGTCAGCCTGGACCTTGAAGGAAAAAGACAACTGCGCTCCGTTTGGGAAAGAAAAATGACCATCAGATGACCCAATGGCCGCCTGCGGTCCAATCCGGTGAAAGATTATTTTAAATTCCAAAAGCAAGGGGTTGAAAGGAGATGATGGCGCTGACTGGCGCTTCGTCGAGCTGTGCTTCCTTTTCATGGTCCATTGGCCGGCCCGAAATGGCCCGAGAGCCCGAAGGACGCCCACGAAGTAGGGACAAAGGGATTAGGCGGTCGGCGCTCCTCCTCCGAGGGCGACCATGGGGAGGGGGGCAGGGGTGTGTGGGGTGGGGGAAGAGGATTTAAATCGCCCGTGCCGCCAGGATGATGGCTTCGGACAAGGCGCAGCGAGGGTAACGAACAATGACGTAACGCAACCGGTGACGAGAGGAAATTCGCGCCGAAGGGTTTCACGCTAGATCATGGGACTAGGCATTCGTAAATGGCACGCGACAGTTGGAAATTTTCACCCGTGACAGGATCCGGATAATGTTATTTTCACTCGACTGTTGAGCAGCGACTGAATGGAGGCAAGCTCATAGGATGGTAATTAATTCTTTATAATCTACGAATGTTTTCACCACCCACACGAATACAAATCTGTTGGCACGGGCTTCGCCGGGTGGAAATCGAGGGGAACCATGCCCCTCCTCCCCAACTGATGTCTGCCGAATAGAATATTTTTTTCAGCAAAGCCATTCAGTTCATCCAAAAATTTGTGGTCGAAAAAAATCTATTCTCCATAAGAGATTCAGTTTAGAACTCTTGAAATGTCTTTTCTTCTTATTCCTAGAATGCGAGTATAACTTGCCGACGAGACTTGTCGACTGAAGTTTTATCATTTATCAATATTTAAAAGGGGGGTTGAATAAATGAAATAGCTTTGCCATACGTTACCCCTGTTTGGTTGGAGGAACTGAAATTAATTCTTTCCAAGCTAACAAGGACAAAATTACAGGTAATATACAAGACATTACAGGTAAATGTTATAGCTTTTTTGTCAATGTATTATTTTTAGATAGTTTCGGCTAAGCCATAAATAACTTCCTATTAAAACTAACTCAAACAGATCAGTCATTCTTTTGATCAAGAAACCTTTTTCCAAAAACAGAATGTTTTACAACGGTAATGCCATTTAATTTTATAAATATGGTGTTGGCGTAAGCATTAACACTATTAACATTATTGAATAAATCCTGAATTTAGGTCATTTCAGGAAGCTTACTCCGTTTGACTAATTTCCTCCATTCTACGCCATCTTTCTTCTCTCGCCTCTGCTGTATCTATCCATTGGTCCACACATGCTCCTCTGCTCCCGACACTTCTAACACTTTTCCTCGCATTGAGAGCCAGACCGAACGCATTCACGCGTGAATTTCTCCACGCACGCCTTCCTCTCACAAAAACCAATTACTATTCTAATTTGTTCGGCGATTGACTCACCCATCCATTCCCTCAACATGACCAAACAGGTGTCGTGTATGCCATACATTTTTGTCCGATATATGCGTTATTTCAGAGACTTCTCATTCCTCATCCTATCATCTCCACTGCTTGGGAGCTGTCAGCGTGGGAGTACAGGCTAGACTCGTCTAATTTCATGTAACATTCTCATCAAATTAAAAGATCCCACCCAAGTATCCATACATTCAGATTCTGCCACACACCCTAGCAGTAGCATGCAGTGCAATTTTCAATAATAATTATATTTTAAATAATTAAGATAATAAAATAAAAATATTTTACACCTACATAAATTTTCATTTTACGAGTCACAAAATGTGCCGTCTTAACTCGCCCACAAATTGGCGTTAGCGTAAACTGAAATTTGGTTGATGAGCTAGACGCAATTTGGTGATCAGGGACAACGAAGAAGAAAAGGTATGTTTTTCTTTCCGATCGAGGTGCGTTTTTCGATCGAGAGAGAATGCGAAGAGGAGTCGGATAACGGCCGCAATGTGAGCGCGAGGGGCGAGGACGACGCCGCCCGGCGAGAACAGCGGCACCTACCGCCGGAGAGAAATACGGCGCACTTCATGCATAAAAAAAGGAAGTCAGCGAACTCCCATTGAAAGTATACCACGCATTCACCCGAAACTAAAATGGAAGTGATATTCCGGCGGAGAATATTTTGTAAAGGCTCTAAGTATCTCCAAAAAAAAGCGATCTTCGCGCGAAAGCGAAAGGAAAACTATGCGAGAAGAGGAGGCACGGATGGAAAGATTTTCCTTAAGCACCGAAATTGGGGAAAGGAAATGCATAGTCGCTAAAAGCTTCATTCGGCAGAAGCATTCACGGGAGTTAATCAGCGTGAAGATGTTACGCCCGAAAATTACGAGGCTCAAAAACGGTTGTTACTTCGTCAAAAAAAAGTGAGGAGCAAAGAAGCGCACCACCAGAGCCAACGAAAAACAATGAAAACCAAGGGGAAGTAAATTAATTGCTCACTATTGCCGCGTTCACTCAATCAACCTAGTCTAATTTCCAACGTTTCTTAACTCAGTTAAATTGCAACCAAGTGGAAGCCGCGCATAAATGAAAATGTCCTCTCCGTCTCTGCATCAGTTTCTCTGAGGTTCCGTAGAGGTTTCTCTCTCGTATTCATTGTCTAATAGTAAAACCTTACGTTGAGGATCGGAAACAAAACGAAACCAGGCATCCAATTTATAGTTCGAAAGGTAACATCTCTCAGCGTTTAAAATCCGCAACAATGAAAAGGCCGGTAAGTTTTGCATTTGGGTAAAAAAACACAGCTATAACATACTGAACCACAACGACAGGGCGTACAAAAATTACAGCTTGTAAAACCTTATGAAAATTCAACGAGTTAAAGATTATAGATTTCCTTTACCAGCGTTACTTCAAAGAATGTGCAACACTGTTGACGCTTTCACCTGACGACAGTATTTAAAAAGAACAATCAGGTAGTTAGAGGGGTCAAAAATGTCCAATTATGTTTTCCTACTTCACATCGTGCTAACTTAATGCAACGTCGGGGCAATTAAAATTTTTCCCATTACCTCGGCAACTAGGTTAACGATGGGAGAAACAGAACCCCGAAAATAATCTCCCCGCGGTAAGTGCAAAGGCATGTCGAACGAGATAAATATGTAATAATAGTATTAAAGATAATTAATTACAGAGAAATTGATATTCAATCCACAGTCCCTGATGAAAAACATCTCAAGACATCGAAATGCTAAGCACAGGGCGCGGGAAAACTCATTTAATCGACAAATTATTGTTCCTCATGTAGGTAATATTTCATCTCCGTCTTCGCGACTTTTCCCCTCATTCCCTAATTTTGGTGCATACTACTCAAAAACTCACGAAAAACATACGTATTTTAAGCACCTTCGCCCTGCAACGAATCCGACCTCACACGGTCTCATCACGACCTCGTCAGTCGAGGGCAAGAGCGACGGGCCGGCTAAGTGCGTTATGACGTGGAGGTGAAAATGAGGGATGGGATCACGCTGATCTCTGACCCCCGCCCCACCCCACGCCACCTCCCCGATCCCGTCACACTCCACCCCACACGGCTCCTGCCAGTCTCCACACGCACTGACACACATCCGCGCACACCGACGGACGGAAATTATTACCAATAAATGCAAGTCAATCGCGTAACGACATAAACCGGCAACGCAACGTAACTCGATATGGCTCGGGCACCGATATGCACTGCCATGAATAATCGATGGGAGAGGAAAAATGCCGCGCTTTTTTCCCCGTGCTTGTTTTGCACATTTCGATGAATAAAATAAAATGACACGACGCGGAGGTATGCACGGACGAGTCGACGTTTTTTTCCCCACCTCTCTCTCTCTCTCCTTTTTTTTAACCCTCTCGCAACGTGAATAAACAACGGCGGACCGCTGCACGCTTTCATAAATGCATGGCAGCAAGGCGTGAGAGCCGCGCTCGCAAGTGAGAGAGGGAGAGACAAGAGTGCTCTAAGAACATCCCATCATCCATTCTCACGAATGAACACACCGGGATCATATTTAACCGCGGCTTGGCGAGGGTTTAATATTCAGCGACGCTCCCCAAAGCACCTGTGCACGGCACGCTCAATACATAATACTGCCGAAAATTACCAAAAGGACAAAGTTATTCAAGGAAGCCAAGTTGGTGGATGATTCAACGGCGCAAAAAGGTGAAATTGAAATATTCAGAACAATCGCGTATTCAAGCGCAAAAAAGCCCAAACAGCCGGAACGAGCACGTGATATTCTTCGCTTGTATCCCTCATTTTCCGTTCGCGATCGGGGATTGCCTATTGCGGGAAGGCATTGCGGCTACAGCGGGCAGCACGCAGTGGACATCCTTATTCCGACGGACTAGTGGCACTTTCAAACACCACTTTTTCCTATCGATAATCCATTTCGTAAATCAATTAAGGAGTCATACATTTCAAAATAACCCACGGGATATAGCGAATTTATTTCCAGCGTGGGTTTCGCATTACATCCTCACATTTTCCAATCGCCACCACCACTACTACGTAAAAGAGTATTCTCTTTAATCGGGACGTCACTAACAACTCCAAGCTTTTCGGTTCTTCTTTCATCAGTTAATATTTCTTCATCACAAGGCGTAAGAAAATCAAATGACAACGAGTAAATACACTCCGACGAAGTCCAGCGTCGTGCATCAGAATTTTCCACGGGGTCGCGGAGAATAATTTTACAGACGGATGATGCTTCTTTATCCCCGCTTCATGGTTAACTTTAATTACTCGGACAACTGTTTGCGCTCCAATAGAAACCCAGAAACAGATACCCACGCGTATTCCACCCCCCACCCCCCCCCCCCGCATTCCGAGCAAGCGCACCGCTCAAAATTATCGATGCCGAGCAAACAATCCACAATTCGCCTCGCAATTCTTCTCCTGGAACAAAAGCAACACAATGACTCGAGGACACGAGAATAAAAAAAAACAATGAATTATTCCGTGTCCTACTTGTTCGACTAGACTCGGTACATTGCCTTCGCAATACGCAGCGCGGAGGAGGAGGAAACTAAGAATGGGGAGCGTGCGCTATCATCCCATCGAGTGGTTACGGACGAGGAGATAATTAGCAAGAGCCCCGCCCCCTCCACCAAGGGCACCAGCTTTCCGCGATGGGGGCCCTTTATGAAGTCCCTCACTCGCCTCTGCTGAACCGTTAAAGGAAAAAAAAATTAAATTCCCAACCCTCCTCGCTCCTCCGAAAACGCTATTCACTTCACCTCCACGCCTCAATGCCTTCCCTTCCCGCGCTCCTCTCCCGGAGCCCCGTGGACCCCACAACCGGATTATCGCAATTTTTCACACACTCGTTCCCCACCTTAACACATTATTTATATCGCAGAATCCGACCCCTCGACCCTCCCCTCCCCCCCACCTCGCTCCCTCTCATCCTAACCCAATGATTAGCGTTAAAAATCACAATATCACTCCGGCCTCATATTTCAGTCCCTTTCATGCATTCGCTCACACACCCACCCCTTTCTACCCCCCCCCCCCAGTTGCCCCTCTCCGCCACCCCACACACCCCCTTCTCCACACCCCCCCCCAATCCTCTCTCTGCAACTCCTCTTCATTCCGACAATTGGTTGCCTAATCCAAAGGAACCCGCCGCTGCTGGTGCTGGCTACCGGTGCAAAAGCAAGCCTCCTCCCACCCTCTCTCTCCCCCCCTGTCTCCCCCTCTCACCCCTTCCTTCTCCTCTAGAGCACTCCCCCACCGCCATCTAACCGTTCCAACTCCCGCATGATGGGAGGATGAAACAACGCCGATGGGAGCACTTTTGTCGACTCAAAAAAAAACCATCGCTCAATTACTTCTATTAACATACACGAGTTATCTGGAGAGAGAGAGAGAGAGAAAAAAAACCCTACTACGTCCGTTCCCGCGAGAGATGAATTATTCGCAAAAAGCGTCAATTTCAAGCATTTTGACAGGTGCCCCCATTTTTTTGTTTTTATCTGGACAACGATTGCAGAATGACACACCAAAACTCGGTTCCGTCGAAGGAAAATTTACAGCCGCATACCTTTGTCTTTTTGCTTTTTCTCCGGCTATCGCATTCCCCCGGGTTCGGGCTCGTCTGCACATTGCTGCCGGCAGAATTATTTCGCATCATCGACATCCGGTCGACTCCAAAACGATAATTTATGGGAAAAAAATAACGCACCCTGAAGGAAAAAGTAACTCGCCCAAAATTTAGTTTGAATTAATTGTGCATCTTTATTTCATAAATACACACGAAGGTTATCAGAAAATTAACAGATGAGCAAAGAGAAAACATCATTATTAATGTCAGCAACAGAATGTTCCAGTGGAAGAAGCACAATTACTCCTCCTCGAAACCACCAACGCGGTCGACCACCCCTGGAGACTATAGAATGTCTCCCCAGGGCCGGCACGTAACGATGGGTACCCTGAGAGACATAGTTGCATAGACAGTTGAGTACGTCCTGGCAACCTTTGGAGTAACTAGGGATGATGAAATACAAGTAGTTAATCAAAAATTAACAAAAAATTTTTTTATTTATTTCTGAAAGTAAATTAATCCTGGTTTCCGTAGGAGACACCGAAACTCGTTCCACGCAGAGTAAACAAGAAAATAACGGCCGGAATAATATGGTGTTATCAATAACGTTAGTCTCCCACAGACACTCGGTTTTGGATTGACAGACTAACAACGTAACACTACACGGCGTTACACATGCAATAAAACATATCCTCCTTCAATTCCGCGTACTCAATAAGAATATAATTAATATCAGGATGCAGTGTTATGAATCCCGAGATATTTCCGGCAACAGGAATTTCTTTGGATGACCTCCAACGGGGCGCGCGTTGATACCTTGCCAGCATTCTTGTCACATTCGTGGTGTCTGGAGGGGTCAATTTTATGTGAAACGGCGTGGGGAACTGACATGGCGCGTAATTTTGACCCACAAAGCCTTCGTACCGAAAAGGTGCGATGGCCACCGGAGTGCGAAGCGCCCCCCTTAAACCTTGTCACTTGTCTCCTCGGGAGACCCTCGGTCAAGGGTTTTGCGAGGCTTCAGCGCGGAGGCCGGCGCGGCAGAGACGAGTGACAGGCGTGGGCGACATCAAAGGAAAAATAAGGCGTGCGTCTGTCGGGCAAGAAGACCACCCCACCCCCCGGAGAGCCTAATTCGGGAAGACCGCTGATAATCAGTCCGCGCGCCGCGGAAAGCGAGCGAAGGAGCCATAACGGACCGCGCATTAAGCATTCCACGTCGACCCGTGACGCCAACAGTAGTGGCTCGAATCAAAATGGAATGGGACCTCACCTCCGATGACACCTGACACACCGGGCAACCGCCGGCAACGCGAATTTCGTCGCATTCCAAGTTGAGGATACATACTCGAAAGGACAAGCAGACGATGAAGAATGAATAAGTTGCAATAAGCCTACTTACTAAGCCGGCGCATCACGATCAAACGGAGTAGAATCGAGCATCCTAAGGACGGAACAACGCCATGGCGTCCTCATACGAGCACTTGCACATTTGGGAATAATAATAGTAAATATTAAACGCAAAAATTACCCAGTTTTGAAAGCATTTCAATCAAACTTGTCCACATCCGGTGGCCGCCGAAGAATGACATTTCCTACAATATGCATTGAACGTTTCATCGACCGCGCGCTAAAAACGACTTTGTTACGTAAGTGTGAAAACGTTACATCACCAACTGAGACGAGGGTAGCGCGGAAAGCTTTTGAGGATAGAACATTAAAAAATAGTATGTCCCTTCATATCACTTAAATTAGCCACAATTTATGCAATTAAAAGAGTATCTGCAGAATTTGTAAAACATTGGACAAATGTTTATCAGTTTCAAACAAAGAGGTCGAACGAGTATAAGCAGGTTGTCACGTCATTAATTTAGTAGAGGCGAGTTCATTAATTCAGTAACTTCCGCATTAAAACGAAATGCCAATTTTGTACGACTTCTGTGCCAACAAATATACTAAAAAAAACAGAGAAACAATACATGAATTGGGAATGGCATACACTTAATGAACATTTTACCTGCCTCGGCTACTCATACTGGTGATCCGCAGCTCGCTTTCCTGAAATCTAATAACGCGTGCGTGAAAACGAATCGAAAAATCATCATCGCCAAGCTGTACCGTGAGATGTGACAACATCGATGTTCAAAGGCAAGGTATCGAATCGCTTATAATTCTCACGTGAATCACAATTACACATCAAGCTCATTGAAACAATGACAGCCAATTATATCTCCAATATTAATTGCTAAAAAGCAAACGTAGAAACAACTTATGAATTCGCTGAGAGAGGAATATTCTTTTTAAACCTGCAAAATGCACCCGAAAAACTGGACGTGACAATCCAAATAATTGCTCCGGACACAAATGAAAAAACGATGCAATTAACATTCACGTGAGTAGTAGCATACGCAGAGAGGATATAATTAGACGGCGTAACTGCAACCGGAAAATCGAATTTAATTGCTCCTCCGATAATGGGCTCCGCGCTCTAACGCCCCAACTCGATCAAACACAGGAAATATAAAACAATCTCCCATTACAACATAAAAATGAACAAAAAGTTAATATTCATCCAATAGGGGCGATTGAATGCACCATTAATATATTCAGCAGCGTCATGAAAAAGTTTGCATTAGTGACGACGGGAACGAGTGCCATCGGTTAAAAAAAAAATAGCGGCTCGCGGCCGCATTCAATTAATTCTCAAGCCCGGAAGGAAAAAGTACATTATGGAAAAGAGACGACAACGATAAACAACGAATAACTGTCGATAACGGCGGGAAATAATGCTCACGCCATCAATATTGATACGTCCAAATATTCGATCTTTTTTCAACTTTCACACACGAGGACGCTTTTAACGTCATCAATCTCATTTCCGTCACAATGGAACAACATTTGATGCGTCCCGATATAGGCGTATTATCTTTTTGAATCTTTTGGAATTCTCTGATCGGGGGGTGGAGGACAGGATCTCCATATATATATGTATGTGTGTGTGTATATGTATATATATATATATATATACACACACACATGTATATGTATACATAAATATATATACACACACAAACAAACACGCACACGAAGCAATCAATCAATCAATGAGAAAAAAGTCGACACAAAGCAACGCACCGACTTAATAGTTCCGACTGAAAAGGCAATCCAATTCAAGGGGGAAAAGAGGAGTAACCCACATTCGAGTTCAGAAGCGAAATGCCGCTTGACTCTCGGTTCTGGAGGAGGGGAAATGGGTAAAACGAAATAAAAGGAACGTCTCGATGCCTGAAAGAGGCGACGACCGACGTAGAACTAGAACGGCTGGGGGCTCGAACCGAAGAGGAACGATCCTAGGACCCCCAGGGGCCACCCGCACCCACGGATGCCAACCCTTCCGAAGGGCCGGCATTAATCAAATGAGAAGCGCTGTGCAGGAGAAGGAATATGAGGGGGGGAATGGGAGGTTGGCGCGCGGGAGGGAGGGAGAGAAGGGAGTTGGGGGCTTGGATGTGAAGGCGCATGCATGAAACATGGGCTCAGCAGGCTAAACAGATAGAGAGTAGAGGGGCAGGCAATGTGCTCATATCGTATTCCGTTGCAGAGACCTCCCGGCCGACAGAGCGGCGAAAACCTCACCCAATGAGCGTCTATATCCGAGTGCATGTGAGTTCAATAGAGCGGATTGTGGGGGAGGGAGGTTGAAGGGGGGGTCGGGAGGGAGGAGGGTGGGCGAGGGAGGAGGACGCGAGCGGATAAAGGCCGGAGAGGATGAAAATGCGACAAAGGACCCTTCATTACACTGATAGAAGCGATTAGGTTCCATCAAACGTGTTCGAATTTCTCCAGTTATCGGCGGAGAGCGAGGCGAATCCATCGGAGACCCTCGTGGGGTTTGGCCGCGACGCAAAAGAGTGAAGTCCTCGGCGATTCCTGCACGGTGATACGATCGTATATACGCTCTCCCCTGCAATCCTCCGTTCAAGGGACGCATTTCAGTCGCTAATCCCATGTATTTATCATAATATTTTCGGAAATATTACCGAAACGTGCGGGTGGTTGGAAAAACGGTGATTTTATTTCTGCGAGAGTTTTCTATTTATAATTGAACGGGAAACAAGGTTTCGAAACGAAGAGAGGCGAATGAATAATGTACTAAATAGACTAACGGGCTGTTAATAATTATATTCAATTTCACTTCACCACCCGCTCCTTTTTCTGCATGCTCCAGTCTTAGACGAAAAGCTAATATCTCCCCAAAAATGGGGATCATAAGAAATATAATTTCAATATAATTAAATATTTAAGTACTTTTCATTTTTTACATAAATTCGAGATTTCATCCTTCAGCTAAAGGTGAACCTAAACGATCACAAAATATTTTTAAACAATTATAAACTGCTAGAAATGCCCTTATAATTTAGGTGCAAAGATTGACTCAAATGATGATGATAAATCATAGCGAAAAACATGTAAAATAACCCTTTGATGAATGATTGCAACGATATCTTGAACAAACAACATTAACTAACATATTGTCTAAATTCTGAGTGAATGAATGGGCGATTAAAATTTAACTAGCGAGTCCGATATAAGCAAAATGCAATGATTAAACACAACCGGGGCTACATATTATGGCATCACACAATGCTCTACCGGATATTGAATTTCCGGTTTCCTTTAGACAATAATAATCTCATTGAGGGCGCACCTAAAAGGTTCTCCTCAAGGATTCTTGCAAAGGAAAAAACTAGATTCTCTCACCACGACTACCAATAGTAAGAATGTTCCTTGCCAATCCTTGCATTCAAAGCTACACACAACAAATAAACGTATGAGACGAACAAAAAATCAACGTGCAACGTTCAATATACTTAAAGAAGTTAAGAAGGCAGAATATCTGCATAATAAGATAAGAAAATAATGATGGCACGTTTTTAGAAGCAAAAGGCAAGGGTTTTTGGGAAATATAATTAGTTCATTTACATGTAATGGTGGTGCAATTTAACTGCTTTTTTACTGTTAATTCTTCCATATTTTATCCATTCAATGCAATGATTTTATAACTAACATATATTTCATATGTTCCGCCACTCACACACATTTTAATGAACGCATTGAATGACTGCGAAAAGGAAATTGACTGAAGGCACCGAATGGAGATTTCAATGGTCGGGGGGCACTTGGGCCGAAGCGATCACGACTACTGAGCGGGCAGAGTACAATCCCGAGGGGAGCACACCCCGAGGGGGTTTGGGCGAGCGGGAAACATGGGGGGCATCGTGGGAGGTCAACGAACGGAAGAGAGAGAGGCGACGGAACTAGCCCCGCGCCCTTCCACCCACGGCCGCGAATGAGGGGAGGCACCACTCCCGCTGGAGGCGAAAGCAGGTGACACGCGGGAAAGAAGAAAGACGCGAGAGGGAGAGCAACCGGACTGCGACGCAGCCAACAGGATTTCCGCGGGCGTGAAGGTGAAACATTAACGACCAATTCGAAACGTATTTTTCGGAAAAACGATTCATTTTTAAGGAAATTTTTCTAAAATATCTTACAATGAAATCATAACAACGAACGTATCGAGACTGTTGTAATTGAGGTTTTAGTTTAAAAAACTAATATCGGACACAGAGCAACGGCAGATTGAGAGCGCAGGAGGAAAAAAAGGCATGATGGAGAGTTGTAATGTTTTTTCCGAAGAACCACCCTTACGTCACTTGACCAGCCACGAGAGAAATCTGAACGCCCAAAAGGTCACACCGCGGGTTAGTTCCGATCATTGTTCACGACAGTTCCTTATGATTCTTGGGGGATCTTGTGTTTCATCCCGATGGATATACGCCCTGAGTCGGTGACATACATAATTCCAATTGGAAAATATGATGTCTGAATGGGACCCAAGGATAGAGCCAAATAGAATAAGATTAAATATGGTTGCTGTCAATGGCTAAAAATCATCAGGTAGGGAGAGATTAAAAGTATAAATGGAAAATAGTGGGTCAGATAGGAATGACAACTCACGGGGCAAAGTTTTCCTCTGGAGAATACACGAATGAGTAGCTGAGTACTACTCCCCATTAGCTCGTTTAAAATAAGAATATTTAGGCATTTCGGGCCTATCCATTCATTAACTCGGGAGATTAGGCAATCTCGTTCTCCGCACTGTATGCATTGCAAATTGTGCCTCATACGACGAATCACAGAGGACAAGTTAAACGTAAACAAAACGCCCCCTTGTGTCGCCCTGGAGTAAGCCGTTTCTCGAGGTAAGGACGGAGGAGAGCAAAGCGTTGCGCAGTCGAAGGAGACGAAAGCCCTGATGAACCAACCCTCCCGCTAACGCGCCTCTCCCCTAACGCCGTGTGCTGCGATGATCAGCCCCTGGGAAACCCGAGAGGGAGAGAGAGCGGCCCCCTTGCGGGCTCTCAAAACTATAAAAACCAATCCGTCCCCAGGACAAGCGACGGGGGGAACCGATAGAAGGAGAGAGAGGAAGCCACAAAGGGTGGGTTGAAGCATGAAAAAAATAATACAACGCGAATCGTCCTAGGGTCGGAGATAATGGAGGGGGAGAGGGGACAATTCGTGGCGTTCATGTTAATGGCTAATAAGGGTGGCCAATTAGAGGGGAGTGGTCCACGGGGGGTCGGGCGGATGAAGGGGCCGGTGCAGGCGGCCATGAATAGACTGGCACGCGTGAATGGCAATGGGGGGGGGCGGAGGAGAATAGGGACTTGGATATTTGGGGATCGGGAAGCAGGGGAGGGTACGGAACTCTGGGATGGGGCGGAAATCACAGAGGATGAATGCATGTCGTAGTTGGTGGTTTGATGAGCTGCTCCCGAACAAACTTAAATGGACCGATGGAGGAGTCGGAAAATGCAATTCCTGCACCACTAAGAAGATTATAAAGGAGGACTTCTAACTCTTAGTGACATAAGGACACAACCACAACTGAAGCTTTGTTTCCCTCCTTCGTCTCGACTTCTTCGAGTTCGAACATATTAAGTTTTCTCCAAATTGAGGGAGTGTTTCCACAGAGAAGTATCGATTCTCATGATAAATCTATTCGCCCACACATGAAACACGTTGACATTAGAGTTGCGAAGTGTTATTTTACCACGGCTGCGTTATAAATATTAAAGATTAAATAAAGATTCGTTAATAAAGATTCGAATCTTGGGAATAATTCATATGCAGTGTTCGCGCAATCGGCTTTACGATATCCCAAGTCCGCATTGAGATTCTCCTAACACGTATGCAGCCTTGTGTGATACGCGGTGTGCCTTCCCCACAGGATAGCATGGTGCTTACGTCGTAGACGGTCGACCTGAGATAAGGTGCCACCAATAAACAATATAGGAAGCACGACAACACCTACCCTGCTCTCTTGAAATATACTGCATTCTAATCCAGATAAAAACGGATTTTCTACATCCAATACCACTCGCACGGGGTGCAAACGTATTCGGTGCCATACTTCCAAAAGCCTGGAGATATTCATGAATGCATGTATTTCAATTGAACGTACGAAGGGTAAAATTACTCAGTTAGTAAACGGTGCAGAGCCATGACATTTAAATGAGAACGCCCTTACATATATGATTTCAATGTTCTATTACAAAGCATAATATTCAAACACAGACATCACATAGTTTTATAAAGAAGACCCAACATCAAAGAAGGCTTATATTGAGAAAGCTTCATTCGGAAGTCAATCGCAAAACATTAATTCGTAGATGGATCACGTTTTAAAAATCGAAATACGTTTCGCCGTGGCAAAAACACGCGTAAAAGCTGTCCAAAATTGAAATAGAAGAATGGAAAATGGTTCGGCAATACTGATTCCACATTCAAATTCACGCACACAACTGTGGACTCGTCTGTAGCTCTGTCACTCACAATTGTGGAGACGTCGCCACGGGGAGACAATCCTCCTGCCCCTTCCATCTCCTTCACCCTCCCTCGCCTCCTCATCCTCCTCCGCAAACTCCCCCGCCTCCCGACCAATAGCTGCCTTTCGATCCAGCAAAGGCGTCCCATGAGAAATCTCATTCCCGTCATCCGGAGCCATCTTTTCCGGATCCACTCTCATCACTCAGCTCCCCACATTGTTCTTTCAATAACAATAATGAAGAGCGGCTCAAAGAAAACAGTTCGCGAAGAAATACACAAATAAAAAAATCCTGTCGTGGGACGTTGAGGGGACGGGGAGGTTGGAGGTGGTGGGAGGAGTAGGAAGACGCACGAACTGGGAGTGGAGGAACTGTGTGGAGGAGGAGACTGCGAGCGAAAGGTGGGAGCGCGCGAGTGGAGGAGGCACGGACAAAAGACGAACGAAAACGGGACGAGGCGGAGAGAACGAGCGAAAGGGAAGTGGAGGGGTGGGGAGGGGCGGCGGAGTGGAAGGGGTGAAATTATTGCGGATGGGGAACGGGGTAATGAGCGCAAACAAATTCTTTAGCCCATTCCCCACTTCAAACGAAGAATTCTTCCTAAAAGATCGTCATTATAAATTCACAGTTCTGTCAAAAAAGAGATGAAATTAACGCAAGCACGTTCAGAAAACCTTTCCAAGGGAGAAAGATTTAATGTGGCTGGGCTATTAAATATTTAGCTGCCCGTTAAAGGCAAAGAAATCAAATAGCGCGAAGGGGTTAGAGAACTAATATTCCGAGGATACGACTCCAAAAAACAGGATAACAGGAAGAATGCAAGGGATAAAAACCTTAGCGATGATATCAAGAGGATTTTTCAACCGAACGCTTTTCCAAACGCTCCAATGGAGCGTCGCACAAAAATTTACTCAAGAGTATTTCCATTATAATTAATTTTTTAAACATGATATCAAAATCACTTAAAACTATTTTCAACATATCTTCGTTAAGCCGATTCACTGACAAGTAGAAGCTATCACAGACTTTATTTTATTATTTAATAGAATTCAAATGTTTTCTCTGAGTTCCAACGGACTTAGCATTACGTTTACCTCACCGAAATTAGGATTCGTAACTTTTTTTAGATAGGATAGGCATCTTTTTTGTGCAATAAAATAGATATTTTACGAGTGAAATAAACTCCGCATATGCTAAGTCCGCTAACACTCCAACCGAGGAGTAAGAAAACTTGAAAACGTGGTCATTAAACCAGGCGAATGGAATGCGGAGCCCACTTTGCCGTGAAAGACTTTTCCACTTAAGACGGTTGTGTCAACATCTCATGCAATCACATTCGAGTATCAAACGATGACCGGGAGAGTATCTTTCCATCGATGAGCGAAATATTCATACGAAACGATTTCTGCCCGCGTTTATCAAAATAAATCAACAAACATACGCTCCATTTCAACGACACGGAAGGAAAAAACATCACGTCGTCGTCGTAGCGATGGCAAGGAAAGATAGAACGACCCTCAAACGAGAGCAGCTTTTGAGCTTTTTCGCCGAAGGGAAGAAGGCGTAGCGTAGTGGGCCCTGAACTTCCACTCGCCGCCGCCCCCTTCATACCCTTTTTACCCTCCCTCAGGAGAGCAGACCATCAAGCTCACAGGGGGCGGGGAGGGGGAGAGAGAAAGGGGGGAGGGGATGCGAAGATCGTACGCAAAGAAAGCAAAAAGAACAATTTTATTTCACTTTTTTGCTCTCTTTGCACTTTTGGATATGCCTACCGCGAGGTAATTATGCGATTCATCTTTTTGGCTGGAGGGCTGTTCAAATAACATCTGGCGGTTGGGCGACGGGGAAACGGGAGGGAAGGAGGCGGCTGATGGACCGAGGGGAGGCGGAGGGAGGAGCGGCAAAGGGAAGGGTGGTGGTCGGCGGAGAAAGGGCCGAGGGCGGAGAAGGGGGAAAGGGGCGAGGGCAGAGAGGGAGGGGAGAGAGGGATGGAAGAAGCGA
The DNA here is from genome assembly GCF_022747635.1 of Hetaerina americana. Lineage (NCBI taxonomy): Eukaryota > Metazoa > Arthropoda > Insecta > Odonata > Calopterygidae > Hetaerina > Hetaerina americana. Next base: position 9,090,107 of record NW_027287095.1, read on the forward strand.
GGGTGGAAGGGGCGAAAAAATATGACGTTTCTCTGGCGAAATTGGGCTCACAGACATTATATTTGACCCTTTTTCCATCATAAAATTTAAACTCGCAGCTCTCGGCATTCAATTTTCCGGGTGGAAAAAGTAATTTTTCAGGAAAGGTAACGAGCAAGGACGGAACTCTGCCTTTGCCAAAAATAAACCACGCCCCAACTACTCTGGAAATTAGAAAGGAGTCTTTGCAAAGACGAGGAATCTGTATTAAAACTACGGAAGCCTAGTGTAGGAACGAGATCAAATACCATGTAAAATTAATTCCAGGAACCTCGTTTTGCTCCAAGGAACCAATGGCAGTCCGGGAGAGAAACGCAAATAGAAGACGGTAGGGCTGAAGATACAAAAGTGATCGGGTGAGCGTGAGGGAAGACGAATGGGTGCCAACACCTCCTTCACGAGAGCAACGCTCAAACCATCCGGGTGGACCCTTGGACGGAGGAGAGAGAGAGAGAGAGAGAGAGAGAGCGGGTGCGCAGTAGCCCACAGTTTCACCCCAGGTCATCCCCATACCCCCAGCACCCCCTCCCCCGCTTACACGCCCTAAGCCCCTGAAACAGGACAACGCCGAAATGGCCTAAAAAAACCACGGCGAGCGAACGAGCCGCACACCAAGGACGAGGCGGGGGGAGACAAAGTACGAGGGCAGATGAAAGGTATCCGCCCTGTCTTCCTCTCGAGTGGACGACTCAAAATTCCACCGGAGAGAAGGCACACGAAACCACAGCGGGTGGGGGGGGGTGTGAATGGGGGCGGGGGGGAGAACGGGGGGGGGAGAGGACACGGAGGGAAAAGAGGAACGGAGAATTAAAAGGAGAGTTCCCAAAGAGATGGAGGTAGACGACGGAACGACGGATAGAGAAAACTGGGCAGATGCCTGGGATCCAGATCGATTGAATTTGCAATTGGAAATGTCTTTCTTGCGTCATCTACATATCAGTAAAATGTTATTATTCATTTTTAAAACATCAATGATAATATTTAGGGTAAGGAATGAGGAAGTCAGCTGACCCCCTTCCAACACCACCTCGTGAGAATGAAATACGGATACCAAGTGGGAGACCTGTCGTCTTATGCCAAATACCCCAACAGCTGAGCGATACCCTGTCAGCGAACACAAATGGGAGGATGGCAAAATTTTATTCACAAATTCCAACCTTAGTATACTAAACAACCTCCCAATTGTCCAATATATTATGCTCAGTTATACCGTGCCTATGCCATAAGCGCAGAAACAAAGGAAAATATAATATTTCAAAGACACAGGAAATAGAAAAAAAGTACGGGAAAGAAAGGGACTGGGCTAGTCTGACGAAATAATCATTTATCTCAAACCAACATAGAACTATAATAAGATGTATTTTGACCAACATCTTTTAAGAAATCCCCTCTGGTTATTTCTTTTCTCTCGACAGTACGCGCCAAGTTCACCGTGAACCCCCACCGAAACCGTATTTGGTGTGAAAACCCTGGAAAGGATAAGGGAAGACATTTCTTCACCTTGGGTATCTTTTCCACTATTCCAACTTCTCACTCGAAAATGCCCCCATTTTCCACGCCACGACACTCCTTTATGACATCGATACTTCAAAAACCTTACCGGGAGGAATAGATCGAAGCGAAAAAGAAGAGGGTCACACCCATCTACACACGCACGCACGCACTTCCATCCACCCACACACGCACACACGAACACCAACCCCCCTCCTCCTCCCCCTGGACCCCCGTAACCAAAACCAACTCCCGCGAGACGACTCTCCAGACCTCCCTCCCTCTCTCTTTTCGCCGCACACACGGGCAAAGTAGGCGCACGCGCTGCTCGGAACCTTTTATTTAAATTGCATCTATTCTTAAGTAAACCTTAGGGGTCCCTCCTCTCTTTCTGTGCCCGACTCATATCTCCCTCCCACCTCTCAGCACATTTATACATTAAAAAACCTCCCGGCCGCTGCCCCACCTCCACCCCTTCCATCTCCTTCCCCAGGGGCCGGCCTTCGAGTCCCTAGCCGAAAAAAAATCACCAGTTTCCTTTGCACCCTACCCTTCCGCAACCCATCCCCCACCTCCCCCCAGTCCCACGTCCCTCCCCTCCCCTCGGGAAGAACGGGAAAAGTCCGTCGGTAATTGCGATTTATATTTCATGCGCTTTATTTTCAACGCGGGCGGCTTAATTGGCCAGAAGACGGAGGAGGATGAGGAACTAACTCTCCGCCAGACCCGCTCCTCCTCCACCTCCATGTCCCGATACACGCTCCCCCCCCCCCGAGAACCCGCTGCCTACACGTCATCCCACCCTCTCGGCTCTACCGACTCCTCCGCGCCAAACCACGGGAAGCGCCGATTCAAAGAGAAACGGGAATGAGCGGGAAGGAGGGGCGGGGGAGGATATGGGAACGTGGGGGCGGAGGGAGAAGAGTGAGGGTGGCGTGAGGGGGGGGGTGCTAAAAGTGCCCGAAACCCGAGGGTGGGGGTAGAAGGAGTAGACGGTGGGGAGGGGGGGGGCGACCGACCGGAGAATAATAGGATGAAGAGGAGACGGGAGGAGTCCTTCTTCCGCTGCGAGTGTGGGGAACAAATCGTAGTCGAAAGGGAGGAGACGAGGACGCGCGAAGCGATTACGAGAAACGGCGCCAGGAGTTGGGAAAAGAATTAGAGAATATCAATGCGGAGGGCTTTCTCGGGGGGGAAGGAATGGAAGAGAATAAGCCCGAAGCCAATTCTTCAAAAGGGCTCTCCCGACCGTGTTTGCATTAACAAATTGGGAGACTCCCCACGTAGCTGCTTTTGCGCTTTCTTCCATTTGAGTTCCACTGTCGTCCTCCCAATATTAATTTCACCCGCTCGTCCTTGGGAGATTCAATGTACCACCATTTTATGCATGTAAAGCACAAAAAATACACCACGGAAACCTTCGTAACTCTTCACGAATTGAGACTGCAGGGTATTTTATTCTTTTCAAAGGACATGCCGTGACAGCGTAAATCGTTCGGGGTGCTCACATAAGTGTCACGCTCACTAGCTGCATGGATAACAAGACCGACGAAATTTCTGATCCTGTTAAAGGTGACGTTTCTCTTTCCTTGGACGAAGAATGATACGCTGTCACCGTTTCCGAGTGAGTAATCACCACCGATAATGCAAGCAATGAATATCCAAGGAATGCAAGCAAATGATATATCCACGAGACCCAGTGAGACCGGGTTTCTCGCTGAATAATCGACCGCTAGGAGATGAGGCATCGTTTTAACCTTCTAAACGCGTTATCTTCACGAAATATACATCGCAATTCGGCAGACACAAGGGCTGTGGTGATGCAAGTCTACGTAGATAATGGTGGTGACGGTTACTCTCGACAACTACCGCAAGCGTAACCATGTGGTCACGTTGTAAGGAATGGTTCCACCACGATCCATTGATTTTAAGGAGTGGCCGGCAACGCGCTAGGAACAACTGAACCTTCTCACTATTTTCATCAGGATCAAATTCCATGGCTAAGGCAATGACTAAATCCGCAAGTGAGAGGATTAATCGCAATGATCACTTGTTCGCGTACTCGGAAAGCGCCCACTACGTACGGAAAAGAACCAAGGTGACTAAGTCTTGAAGAAAGAGAGATGCTTTCTTCATTGGTCTGGCCACAGAAAATATGACCATGCGTTATATTGAAAATATAATCAGAATACAAGTTATTTCTGCGAAAGAAATGTAACGAGCAGTAGCTAGAAAAGGAGAACACCCAGCAACCTCGCGGAGAAGCGTGGCTCTACGAGCGATCAAGTCCCCGGAATCTCCACTTAACGACGGGTTACGCCTCCAATGCCTGAACTGTCAAACCTTCACCTATCAAGCGTGACTGAATATATCGGCGGAGACAGTTATTTCACCAGAGTTTTTTTCCCACCGTGGCTATTCATTTTTACCGACATTGCGGGACCTGTCAAAACAGACAAAATATCTAAGAGGAATAAAACCATTCAGCTGTCTGTGCCTACTTTAGTGACTGCAGCAATTTAACCAGAGAATCTCTTATGAATCATCTCAGGCGAACACAAATATAAAAAACATCCGCGGAGTGGCCCAGGGTGAGAGGACAATGTTCGTTGTTGATGGCCTATTTCTCGTCAATGTCGATGCCGTGACACTTGTCAAATTTTAGCGACAATCAAGCGATTCAATTATTACGATGCATTAGATAATGAAAAAGTAAGCCTCATTAACCAAAACGAAAAAATATCAAACCTTCTAAAGGAAACCACAAAAGAATCCTGACCGGTGTCTACACCGAATGAGACGAACCTAGGGTGAACATCAATCTAAGATGAGTAAAGATATAAAATAAATTTAAAAACTACATGAAAGGGGCAAAACACTACTAATAATCAAATTATTTTTACGCTCGGCACACTAAAACCTCAGGAATGGTAATAATGCCCTCCTTTTACATATGTCGAACAGACACGTTAACATTACGCATTCAGAAACATCAAAACTCTTGCAATTCTTCCCACGCAGTCTTAACAAATAGTAAATATTCGCCGAATCGGCTGCAAAACTCAAATGAGTCATAATAACTTCCGACAGAATTCTCACCTAAATGTGAGCGACAGGAAGACTCATAAATATCAAAGAAAAATATGAAGTATCACCGAATGAGATACAATAACGAGAAAGAGGTTTGCGGAAGGGCTTAAGGACGAGTTGCGGAGGATGCATTAACTGGGCCAGTCTGAGGTGCAGGAATGATTTAAAAAATTGATAGGCTCAAGGAGGAGACGGACATTAAAAACCAGCAGAAAAAAAAATTGAAGGTGCAGTTCCGTCCCCAAACTTGCCCGACGACGACAGAACAAGGATTTTCCGCCTCGGTTCGAGTGGATGAGGTCGCCGAAGGTACTTTAATAATTCATATGTTTACCGAAAATAATGAAATGTCAACGTAGGAATGCCTACTATGAAATTCAATTTTCTCCGATTTATTTGAAAGTGGGCTTAAATATTTCTTCCCCCCCCTCACCCGAGTCCACCCGAGCAAACAAAAAATACTCGGTTCTTCCTCTCTCGCGGGAGGATAGGGATAAGTTCCTCTGCGAAAATAGAACTTATTTGTTCCCGACCAAGCCTCGTCGTCCGCCTCTGTCGTGCCCTTCTGCTCAGCCAGAAAACTCCAATTACCGACTGAGACCGCGCCGTAACAAAAAATATAGACATTTGAAGAAGGTCCCTTCACAACGCGACCTTCCGAGCATTAGAAAATTATTTAAATGTTCACTCGAGTTTATCTTTTCGCATCGCCGAGGGACCACGGTTAATGAAAGGAATGAGTTCCTGCGACTAGACGTCCGGTGGGAAGAGGAGACGAAACGATCCCATTAGTACGCGATGGCTCAGCTAATATTAACAAGAGCCTACAAACTCTCATACTAACCAACGGATTAAATATCAATTAAGATATCAAATCTATGATCGCCCGAAAAAAAGCTCCCCGCCTTTGAATTTGATGGGTTCTTCCGCAGAATATATAACCGCCCTCGCACGTACAAAATGGGCTATTCCGAACCTAGGGTCCTCAAATACTCTCGCTCAATCAGTCCAGCTTGATGTTTAACGCAAAAGAGGGCGGAAGTCTCGATTTCACTCGATCTTCCAAATGCCTGATCGTCCTTTTCAGGAAAACACCTGCCTGATATCAGTGCAAAAAAATCTGCCGTCTACTCCTTGAGAATCAATCAGTGCTACTACGAAATAATTTGAGTTGTATAGGTATCATTTTGACAGTTAACTATATGATAAAACGATTACAAATTACCGAGGAAGACTTGGCAGCAGCTCAAGTCATTTTGCCATCTAGAATATGGAGTTATCTAAGGAATTGGGAAGAGACCGAAGGTTGGACGGAAATCGGACGACAGTATTCTTCTTCACGAAAAGCTACATTGGAGTGGCATCATTACGTCCAATCCCACGCACGACAACCTGCATCTGAAGTGCTCATTTTAACGTTAAATCTCACATGGCAATGGACCAGGAACCGGAGTACCAAGGAAAATGAGAAAATCACCGAAAATTTCTATCCCTATTTGAGGCAAGCAAATTAATTTATAGTTACCAAGCAAATCCCAAAACGGGTCAAGTGACGAAAATACGCATTCCTCTTTGATTGTGTGCTGACGCCAAGAATAAGCAGAACAAAACAATAACCATTAAATAATGAATTTAAAATTTGATAATTGTCAATCGATTGGAGTAGGGTAGTAGTAGAACCCATTCCTTCCCGTCGTCTGCGAGCCAATCCGGTTAGATCACTGGAGGAACCACAGCCGTGGGTTTAGGCCGTTTCAACCTCCGGTACAGCCATAATTACTAGGCGGCCGCATGAAAAAAGTTCGCCCGCATGCCATGGGACTCGGGGAGGGCTAACCACAGGACGGACGTCGATTCTGTCACCCCCGGCGACACCGCACCTCCACCGGGGTCGTATGGCAACGGAGAGAGGGGTCGACTCGAAGACGGACGAGGAGAAGGAATGAGTGGTGATTAGGGCAGCGGGTGAAGGAGTGGGGCGGAGGTAAAGGCGACCGGCGGGCCGCTCAGTGGGCAGGGAGCGTAGCCATCACTGAGAATTGAGTGAGGGACGACCGGATAGCTCATTACGGGGGAAAATGGGGAGGAAATGAGGGGGGAGGAAATGAGGGGGGAGGAAATGAGGGGGGAGGAAATGAGGGGGGAGGAGAGAAATGGGGGTGAGGCCCCTCGCACCCCCGCCCACAAAACGTCGACCACGACTTAAAGCGACCGCATTTCTCGCTCGCCCGAGAGGGAGCTTCAGAGGGGGGGGGGGAGCTTCGGGACCCCCCTTCCGAACGCAGAGGCGAATCTCCCAAAAGGCACCAAACACACACGCTCGCGCGGAGGGATATTAGAGGCGAGGCTCCCAAAGGAGTGAGGGAGGAGGGGGGGCTATGGTTGACGCGCTCAATTGACCGTGAATGGGTAAACAAATGAGGCGGGCGGTGACGTGGCCCAACGGCTTCCGCTTGGGCATCGACGGGTGCGGACAGCGGACGGGGAGAGGGCCGCAGCAAGATGAGAGAGAGAAGGTCCTCACCTGGTCCATCCGTTTCGGGAGGAGGCGCGGGGAAGCAGCCTTCCGCTCCTCCTCCTCCCCCCCCCTCCGAGAGGAAGGAGGGAAGGGAAGGGAAGTGGGGTGGAGCAAACAAACCAGTCTCACGCACGCGAGCTCATTTTTTTCCCCCACGACCGTCGTTCCGTTCCCCCGCGAGGTTCCTGGAGACGTTTCAACAAACATCAAACAGATTACTCACGTCATCACCACCATGGGGCTACACAAAGGGAGAAAACTCTCAGTCAAATCATTAGGTTAGAAGAAATGATCGATTCGCGAAAGAAAGCTCAAAGGGGGACGCAATGAAAGAGAGGGAGCTTCTCTTGAGGGCATCCATTTGACTGGCCACTTAATTATTGAATAAATACCTCCCGAGTCTGTCCCTTCAGTCAAAGAGACAAATATGTTTCCCAGGCTCCATTTGGACCTTTAACCAGATGTGGGAATATTTTACGGGAAATACACGTAAAACATCCAGGCGTGCTATAAACATAACAGAGTACTCATTTAAAATGTACACGTTTCATGATAATTAGGAAACGGTTAATAAAACGGAAATCGAGCAATGCACTTCTTTGCGGGATGACAAGCGGGTCATGTGCAAAGTAATCCATTGGCTCGCAAAGAACCGCTACTATTTTTGGGCCATGTCTCGAACGTCATATCTAGTTAATCGAATTTTTTAGTCCGCACAGCGTTGAAAAGAAATGCAACACGAATCGATGGCCGACCTAATGTGCAAGTAAGTTATTATCAATGACGGGAATGAAGTAGGAAGAAATCATGCTGGTCCTGCTTCCATTTATCCAAAGAGTTAAGTTGTCTCAGATTGGAAAGAACTGATAACATTCCGATGACGCCAAATTCTCTCAGGCCTTATTTCTTCCCGGATAGTTCAATTCAGCTCACGATCTCCATCGGAGGAACTTCACCCTGTAGTGTTTTTTTTTATCCTCTGTATCTTGGATTAAGTTTAAGAAGAAGGTGAATAAATGCTCCGCTTCCACAAAAAGGATATCCATGAACACTTTCGAACACACTGGACTTTCCGAATCCAAAGAAAAATTAATATTTCCTCGCGATTAATGAAAAATAAGGCTGAAATCCTGATCCTGTCTCTAAAGAGAGCATTTTCTATAACCAACCATGAAAAAGATTTACCAATACCATTAACTCAACAGCACTGTTTTCCTAACTTTTTTCGCACTTCCTGAAAACGTTTACTTGCATCTCAAAATACCATTTTAAGAAAGCAACCCTCAAAAATAAAAAAAAACACCATATCGTGAAAATGGAAGAATTTAAAACTCCCATTGAAATTAATTTGAGCATCACTGATTGAGCACTTGGTAACATTAAATACGGATTAAAATTTTTTCAAAATTAAATTAGCCAGTTACGTACTAATTCGTCACAGAAAATCAGACGCAGTGCCAATCAATGCTGAAAATCGCCGCAGGAATTTGGATAACACAAAAGATGGGACTTTCTTTCAGATTCCTTTCAATTTACTTTATGAAGTGCTTGAGCCCGCAGGCATTTCATTTGCAAGGCAGTTTGAGAACATTTTGACAGAGTCAAATTAAGGGAATATTAAATAGCCCTTAGCTATATTCTTGAGGAAAATATAACCACGAGTTCAACGATTGTATAAGATGTACTGGCTCAGTCAAATAAAATTTTTAAGGGTCCATTCTCATTGAACGAAAACCGAAAAATAAAAGCATAAAAGTGTAACTCAGGGTGAGAAAGTGCTGCCGATCATGATAGCGCCACGCACAATGAACATTTTACGTGAGCTTCTTACAGACAAATACAACATTCGATTGATCAACATCCTTGACGCAATACTAGACACATACGTACACCTGATAACGCTAATTTTTTCACAAGCTGAGTGTGCTGATAAATCGTATAAATTGATTTTTTTTAGCCTGAACGTTGCGGAAATTTTATTTATTAATTATATTGCAAATTTGAAATCATCCAGGGTCAACGGACATTTGAACCAATCAATATTTAAAAGTTACAGTAACAAATTAAATTCACATTTACAGTTCACTAGGGAAGATTGATTCAAACATCAAATTCATTAAATAATCTGATGAGGTCCAATCTTGCGCCTCTACTATCGGGGCCGACTACGTGTCGACCTGCATGGGTAGGTCGGTGTAGATCACACCAATTTTAGTGCTAACCGCTCGACCTATCGACCCTTCGCAGCCCTTGAGATTATTGTCACTGATTGAACCGTTAGCTACCCACCTCTTTCCATCATCTGGTATGTGCGCGTCGCAACGAAAAGGACCAATATTTTACATTTTCATTGAAGTACGATTAAAAATGAAGCAAGCGGCTAAGAACAAACTGCCATTAAAAATGATTATACACCTATCGCTACAGATATTATTTGCATAAATAAGGAGAGGTATGTAAGCATATTTACGCGCAACATTGTTTTTATTTGCAATAAAAATCCACAAGCATTGAAATTACGAAAAGTTTTGCTACGGTAAGAAAAGTTAAGCTTCGTAAAATAACGTATCTCTGGGGTTAGCATTTTCGACTAAAAGCCTGGCCGGTTAATCGTTCGCGAAAAGAAATTTGTCGGCAGTAAAAAGTGTTGAGGGATAACTCAAATCGAAGAGTCACTTGCATCGAAAACGTTTAGCCTAACTGTGCACTATCTTCTCTTTTCGAGACTATATCTATTACTCTGTATTAGAGATAACTAGCGCCCCCCCTTCTAACCCCTATACCCTCATAACATTCATATCCTACCCCTTCCCCCACCTCTTTTAACATTCCCTCATCTGTGATACTTGTCGACTATTACGTGATAAAATATGGTAATAAGCCCCACGCATGCATTCTCACCGACACCAAGTTCGGCTCTTCCGCGACAGGCACAATTGCGCAGTCAAAGCGGCGGCCCTTCCCGCCACCGAAGCCCACGCCCCGAGTGGTTCGCACGCGGATCTGGGAGGGGAGGGGCGAGCGGGGGTCGGGAGAGAGGGAGGGCGGTGGTTGCGGGGGCGTGGAACCGAGAATCCTTGCGCCTGCGCCTCTTGGTCGCCGCACTCGGGAGTGGGGGCGGAGAGCAGCCCCACCCCTCGGGGCCGCGCGAATGAATGGGGGTCGAGGGGGAGCCGGAGGGGGGCGGGCGGGGGTGGAGGTGGACCAAACACGAAGTGGTGGTGGACGACGTCGCCGCCGCCGCCACGCGGTCGCACGCGGAAACCGTGAAAAACGTTGTAGCGAGGGCGAAAGGGGGGCGGGGGGAGGGGGCCAGAGGGAGAGGGGGGTGGCGGGGGCTCACTTCGAGTACGTGCTCACTGACGATGACATCTGTCTGCTACGGGATAGTTATTCGTGAGCAGCCGCGGGCATTAAAAACTCGAGGGAATCCATGCGCATGGCGAGACAGGCGCCATCTCAAGAGCGAGGAGAACGAACCTTTCTATTCTGCTTGCAATTTCCAAAGTGTAATTTTCCACTTGACATCATGACAATTGAATTTGAAATATGCAATTTCCTAGCACAACCTATAATTATCTAAAGGTATTGACTCTCAGAAGACCCTAATCTTTGAAAATATCCGTCATGAAATGAAGTCTCGAAGAAAAGTTCTATGACGATGCATTAGTTCATATCCTTGAAAGGTAATCGAAGAGAAAAGATGGAGAGGTAATAGGAAATGTGCATTTTTCAAAAAGAAAAATATAGACAGACACTGAGCGCAATTATGCGAAGCAATAAGATAAAATGAATTGAGTATAAATTCAGCCCGCCATTTAATGTGAAACTAATGATCGCTTTCAAAGATACGTTCGCTCGAGATACGGCGAACGAAAATATACGCAAAATATAGGAATATTAGAATAACAGAAATATATCATAACCGAATCAGGATAGCGCTCAACGTATTTCTTAGGACCGACGCATCAGCGAACACTTGAGATGAATAGAGAATGAAAACGAGTCCCTAACTTTCGCAAATTAAGGGAGGCTCCCTGAAGAGCAAATTTACTTCTTTTACTGTAAAATTGCTACGTATTTCCTCACGATTTCCCATAGCCATCGACTGTCGATGAAGAAATATTTTTGCAAAAAAGAAATAATATTACTTAGACGGTGGATAAAGAAAGGTGGAGTTCAATTGAGTTCAAAACGTTGGGTTTTAAAAGAGAAAAAATACGAGGATGCACACCTGAGTTTTTAATAGAAATAATACTCCCGTGCTCTCACTAGAGAGAGAGAGAGAGGGAGGGAGGAGACCCGTATCGCCTGCTTTCTACGAGACTAATGAAAGGAATGATACAAGGATGCCATGTCTGAAAGTATTACACCCCCTAGCGAACGCGAACCAGAAGCGGCAATTTTTACAAAAGGCTCGTGAAATTAATTGTACTTTCTTGAGATTTTCAAAAGAAACATTTATGAAGAGAAAACCACACAAACAGATTTTATGTCGTTAAGCATCTTTGATTGTGGATACATCATTGGAAATCAATAGTTCATGATACTTTGTTCCCCTATAAAATAAACTAAGAATTTTAATAAATGTGGAGTTAATTTTAATATATGGAGCTAATTCAATTGACTTTTTAAGAAAATAAGAAAGATTATTAAAGCCACTCATGAGACACCCTCAAGTTATTAATTTCAAAACGTGGGCAGTCCAAGAATGATCCCTAAAATGGACGAAAAGTTAGTCGGGAGCAACGGGAATGCGTGAAGTCAAAGGTTCCAATAACGTTGAGCAAAAGTTGCACTAAACTTACCCGTTTCAACCTGCCACTTAGCTGCTTCCTTAACGTCTACCCGAATCCAATGGATAGATCTGGCACACCAAATGTGCCAGAATATTCATTAAAACGAAATGAGTTATGGAAAAATAAACTCACCTATTTGACTAAGATCCGTCTACTAAGCTACCCGAGAATTCCAGACTAATACAAAAGAATGAACACGGTAAATAATCTCTTGCTTCCTCTAATGATTCTCAACCAATCAAATGGACAGTCACGGCACTCGATTGAATTAATAACTTAGGTCAATTAAGAGGAAATAAAGGATTAAGGGAAGTGCTAAATTGATGAATGAGGCAAATCTGAATCTAAAGAAGTGTAAAATCTGTATACACTTATTTCAGCATCTTTTGATTTGACATCGATGAACTAATGGCCGACCTTCAAAATTATATATTTTCTATCTTTGGAAGTACTTTGCTCACTCAGCAAACGAATGACGAAAAAAATTCCTTGGAACAGATCAATAGTTATAAGTCAAAGGTAATAATTTATGACTGACTGCCTCGTCAGTTACTCGGATACATATTGCCTTCCGATCAAGCATACCGTCCAAATCAAAATGATAAAAAAAAGATCGATAAAACAGACCGATATGGAAACAAGCACACGACTCGTAAGAAATCCGCACGAAAAAAACGCAATCAAATAAAAATCAACCGATCAAAATAAATCACGGCACAGGGGACATGAGACGATCGCCTTGAAAAAATCTACGAACGTCGCAGGGGCGAGGGTCACGCGCAGAAGGACGGAAAGGGAATCGTGGCATGAGCACAAGAGGTGGAGAAACGTGAACCGTGAAGGGGAAACGCGAAACTGAACGCGCACGGCAAGGAAATAAGAGCTCGAATTGGAAAAAGACGCTCCTTGAGCGCACACACATAAAGAGGCTTCCGAGCAAGGGAAACCAAGACTAGGGTAGGACGTGGGAAGAGGAGGAAGGCTTGTGAGTTTGGGGGCCGCGGAGGGTACAAAGGAAAGCACGAGTCACTCTGGTCAACAGCGGGCGCGGAAGCTAATTCCCCATTCGCCGACTATATACCTCCACACATACCACCCACACATACGCCGCGCCGCCCCTCCGGCATTCCTCCATCAGAGCATATTTCCCCGTGGACCTCCGGAGATAGGGAAGGTGGAGAAGGGGGGGTGCTGGGGGGGGGGGTTGAGGAGAAGAAGGGGCAATCGCTCCGAGCCCTACCCCCGCCGCACCCTTATCCCTCCCATCTCATCCCTCCCTGCCCTCGACACATCACCCTTTTCCGTAGCGCGAGCCCCCAGCATCCGATGTATCTTGGGGATGTGGAGAGGGACGGGAGATGATGAGGGCCAATGAGATGCGTCGGGGATCGTGACGCTTCGGCTTCGACGGGCCAATGAGCGACGCGGCTCTGATGCCCGGGTGGAAGTGGCGGGAACCGCTCCAGCTCGGGCGGGAGGGTAGCGGGGGAGAGAGGAGGGGCGGGAGAGGGGTGCTGCGTGAGGGGGGAGAAGACAAAGAAGCACACGCGACATTTGGTGGAAGGAAGTGCAGCGCGAAGGGTGTCGCGCCATCCAGAAGGGAGCCGACGCCGAAGACCTCTCGGCCCCGTGCCTCTGCTGTCTCTTTCGCTCTCCCTCCGAAGACCGCCGGGGGCCACACACTCAAACCTCCTCCCACCAACGCGGGGCCCGAAGAGCCGCTGAGGGACTTGCAGCCACCCATCCCATCCCTTCGCCTCACCCCTCTGCGATCTTCGTCCTCCACGAGTGTCAGTGCCGGGTGCCGCCCCCGCTAGTGCCATGGGTAACTGGGTGGAAATACCTCGGGCAGTTGTCTGGAGTAGAAGCTGATCTCAAGCCGGTGCGACATTGCGGTTTCCCACGCAATTTATGCATCCCAGGGTCATTGCCTCGTCGAGAGTGACGCAACATTAGCCACTGCTCCCATTAGGTGGGGAAAATATAGCTCAAACTAAACATAACTTGACCCCTCAAGGAGGAATTGCTCTGAGCCTGCAACCGGGAGCCTTGGAAATATCATTCCAGAAGTATTTTAGTTCGTCGACTATTTCAACTTATTGGCGATCGCTGTATATTAACTAGGAATTTAATGGCGTACGAAATGAATTTAAATAGGAATAACCATTTACTGCGCTGGGGGACACATAGTCCCGATAAAAATAGGCAAGCTCTAGGATCTCATTAAAACTGATTAAAAAGAAGAACAGAAGTTTACGATGGTAAAACATAATACAGAGAAATCTAATAGGAACTACCGGTAATTTTGCACGACGAAACCATGGCAAGGATAGCCTAAATAAAATCCATTTCCTTTTCTGTTTCGCGTATCAAAAAACCCATATATCGCCATATAACCGCAAAATGGCCATCGATTTAAATCCCAAGACAACTCTCCCTGATAAGAAGCGCAATTGAAATCGTGTCTTGACTATAAAAGCTTGATCAATCGCGAAAACTCCACTAAATCTAGACTGAAATCGCGCGAGATGGTAACACAGTGATCAACAACGCGAACAATCTTTCCGGATATTCAAACGGAGCCTTCGTTCAACCACCGAGAGTTCGCGGCTAAAGGATGCAGCACGCCCTGCCCCACTTGGGAAACCCGGGGGGTCCGGGCGTGGGCAGCAGCGGGGCCGCCGCCACGGCTGCGGCCGCAGCGGCTGCCGCGGCTGCTGCCTGCTGGCTACCCCCGGCCGACGTCATCCTGACGGTCGGTGGCCGACCCTTCGCCGCGCACCGCGCAGTTCTCTCCGCCCACAGTGGCTACCTCAAGGCCCTCCTCGTGGCGTCCGACGCCTCCGTCCCACCCCCCACGCCCACCATCTCCGTGCCCAACGTCAGCCCGGACTCCTTCGCCCCCCTCCTCGCCTTCATGTACTCGGGCTTCCTCGACCTGGGCCCGGACAACATTTACGGCGTCCTCCTGGCTGCCCACCTCCTCCACATGCCGCGCGCGCTCGCCTTCTGCCGCGCCTTCCTGCTACACCAACAGCAGAGGAGGACGGCCCTCGCGGCGGCCCTCGCCTCCACCGGCCATCACCTGCCCCCGCCACCACCACCACCGCCCACCCCGCCGCCCAAGCCCATCCTCAAGCCCATCCCGAGCCGTAAGATGCTTCCGGTGCTGGTGCCACCGCGGTGGCCGCCCTCCCACCGGCCGTCACCCCACTCCCCCCCGCATCTCATGCACACCCCGGAGGCGAGCCCCTTCCGGGCCGTCATCTCGACGTCTTCCTCCTCGTCCATCTCACCGGGACTGTCGCCCCTCCAGCCTACGCTGCAGCCCCCGGTCCCACCGCCCATCCTCCACGTGCCCTTCCACCCGGAGAGGCCCTATTCGCCGCCCATCCACCACGCCGACCCGGGGCCGTCCAACCCCAGCAACCGCACCCCGTCCTCTCTCTCCCCGTGCCCCTCCTCACTGCCCTCCTCCAACTCCCCCTCGCCCATCACCTCCTCGCCCTCCCTCTCCATGGCCTCCAACTCGCGTACGCCGCCACCCTCCGCGCAGCCTAACCAGACGCTGACCCCCGCGTGCCCCTCCTCCTCCAAGGCACCCTCCACCTCCGGCGGCAGGGCCGGCACCGGTGGTACGGGCAGCGAGCCCAACGTCTCCGTGCCCTCCTCGTCCTCCTCCACCGTCTCCTCCACCAACTCTACGGCGGGCCCCAAGGTCGTGCTGGACGTGGCTTGCTGCGACGGCCCCGTCCGATTCCACAGGGTGCTCAACGACAACTACGGCCTCGAACTGGGCCAGTTGCTGGGAGAGAGCGTGGCGGAGAGCGAAGGTGGGACGGAGACTTTAACGGTGGTGGGGGAGAGGCCCGTACTCCTGACGGCACCCGAAAAGGGACCCGTCGAGAGGCCTTCCATGGGTCAGGACGTGGGTGAAGCGGCGGGCGTGGTGGAGGGCGCCAGTCGGGACGATTCTTCCTCGGTGGACGTCGATTCCATCAGCTCCGACGCCTCCAAGTCGCGAGCATCGACGGCCAACACCGCCTCCGAGCCGCTCTACCGATGCCTGTACTGCAACCACACCTTCAAGAGCCACTACTGTTACCAGAAGCACACCAGGAGACACATAAACCCAGTGGCCCTCGAGCTGGGAACGGCCGGAGCCCCTGGCTGCGGAGTGGCGGGGAAGTTGAAGGCCCAGGTGGTGGTCAAGGAAGTCAAACTCCTCGACATGAACGTTCAATATTACCCGTGCAAGACGTGCGGCTCCAAATTCCCCTCATATTACTTCGTTCACAAGCATAGGAAGATGTGCCACGCTGGGGAGATCGGGGAGGGCGGGGCGATCCCAAATCAACCTCAGCAGCAGAATCCACCGCCGCAGGAGGGTAATGCGGAAGGGAGGGACAGGGAAGGGACGGCAATCTCAGAGGGCGGGAAGTCGGAAGGTGGTGGAGAAGGGGAGGCGTCCGGATGCGAAAGGAAGTTTGCGCCCGTGTCAGAGGCGTCGTTGTCCGGGACAGAATGCCAGCCCAAGATTGACTTCAGCCCAGTGTTCAAGTCGGAGTCGGGAGGAGGGAAGTGGTAACAGGAGACGCCACCCGCCACGGTGCGAGTGGGAACTATGGATCCCGCCGATGACCAAAGGAATTCATAATAAATGACTACCGAACCACGAAGCTACCCCACCCGATTCCCTCTTTTCATTGTCATCCGACTAACCCCCATACTAACGGCACAGGAAACTCTTGTTAAGTGAATAAAAAATACGACAATTACTCTTAACATCAATTGCTAACGTTCCCAAAGAGGCCAAAAACTGTATCTCGTGTTGGATTAGCAATTTACGTGCAAAATAAAGAGTGTCCGTGGGACGTTTAACGATGGTGCGCGTAAAATTAAATCTAAATGATTTCGACGTTCCTCTAAAGATGCTAAAAGGGTCCAAGTGACTATATCAGTATTACAAAAATTCATTCCTCTATTGAACCAAAGTACACCGCCATGTAGTGAAAAATATTTAGTGGAGTGTCGATTGATACGGATGGCTACTGGTGGCTCAAGAAGGAAACACTTTGACTTATGCCAGAAGAGTGCGGCTCAACCGTGTGTTTCATGTGATGTGTTCCAAAAATCCTGGAAAGTGAGCAATGCAGAAAGTGGAAAGTGGTACTCACCCTGGTTGTCGACACATTCTTCGTCGCTACTGTCGACTTCCTCCTTTTTCTTCTTCTTCTCCTCTTTCCTCCTCTCCTTCTTGCTTTCCAACTTCCCTTCACTGCGGAGTGAAAAGAAGAAAAGCTCAAAATACAAGGAAACGTAAAAAATAAACACTTTATTTTCGCATTTATACATATCACCAAATCCTGGCGCTTCTTCATCGTTTTGTTTACTTGTCGTGAAACTTTAAACATAAGATCCATCCTCAGCCAACATGGAACTCCCCGATCGTTGTGAAATTGTAGTGGGCAAATTTATTCCAATTAGTGCATCATTGAGGACTTGTTTATGAATGGCAATGCCTCTGCTACATGGAATTGAAATTGTGTTGTAAATATATTCCGATTTGAAAACATCATCATGTCTTTTATTTGCATTAATTGAAGTGAAAACCCACTAGCCGCCCTCCCAATCTTTTCAGCTATAATTTATCCACGATATAAACATAATAATTATGCTTAAGTATTCATTAATAGTTATTTAAATCGAGGATAAATCCTTGGAAAGCACATAATTTAATTTGTGGTTGAATTCAGTGATTTTTAAACCATTACGGTTTTGGAAAAACGAAAAGAAAAACAAATCGCTTCAAAATTCACAACGTGCTACATATTCGACATCAAACGCAATTTGCGAAAAGTTTTATTGCAATTTTCCCAAGTCGAATGATAAGGTAAGAGATTAATCTTCCCTTATTGGATAGAAGGGTGCAAAAGCCATCGACGGTCTCACAGGAAAGCAATTCAATCAGCGAGATTGAAACCTACCCCCTTCTCGATAGATTCTACCAAGCATCAGCAGATGAAGATTAGAATCATGGGAGTGGTCCAGAGATTTGCATAGTAATCTTGCAAATGAAGGAAATTTGAATTTCATCATTTTGCGGAAAGTAAAACATTTTCAAACGACTTACAGCGATAGGCCTTCGGTTATCTCTCCGGCCCCATCATGCACCGAAAAAATTTAAGGCTGCTACTTCGGCGAAATTACAAAAAAGGGACCATTTTTATTATTACTATTAAGCTATCACGCATTTATTAAAAAACTAGTCAATCGATTTTACGACTTAAAAGGACCTGTCACATAGATTCAATCTACTATTGGTAGTCTTCTGGATTTCGAAAATCGGAAAAAATTTCTGTTACAATAGAGAAGAAAAAACGAGGTTGAATTTCCACATTGGTTTGTGATCGCTAACTTATCATAGTTTCAGCATAAAAATTCCATAAACGAGGAATTGGCACTAAAACACCGAAATCATGATTTATTGCAAGTAATAAATCAATTTTCTCTCTTGCAACACGATTATAGAGTAAAGCCACTAAGTAAAGCCCGAAACACTTTCCTGACAAAAAATACTGTAAATATTAAGTTACAAGTTGCTTTTTTAGAGATGTTAAGTTATGATAAATGGGTAAAAAATGAAAAGGTGGACGCACTATGCGACCGGTTAGCGCAAGCAATTACTACACGAAGGCATAAGGCATGAACAAATAAAAAATTAAATGGTGAAGACGGAACACAAATACCCATAATTCAAACATTTATTGAGACTGTGTGTCAAGAATGCCTTAAATAACTTTGCATGAGGTTCATACGTAAGGAGATCATCGGACACATAATATTTATGACATAATCTAACAGCTTGCGTGGAACGGATTTAACAAATAGAATTTCAACTTTAAAAAGGACACTATACTCCAAGAATAATGCTGTAATTTAGTCACCTTGAACCACCTAGAAAGATGGTGCACCAATATGACTCATGACCACACGAAGACGTGTCATGAAATTAAGGAGTGACATTTTTCCTTCCAATATCTATGGGTAAAAAATGAATAAATGAAAGATGAACTAACATTTCCGTAATTAGGTGTTTACGACTGCCACATTCCGTCTGTCCTTGCAATGTAATTATTAAGACTAAGTCAATATCCCCCTCTTGCACAAGATTCCTGTACCATTCTGGCGACTTCTAGCTTCGAGAATCCTAGAAATTTGGTACACTGCGCGGAAAGTAAGGTAACAAGGTCTCGAGTCCACAAGTTACAAGCTTCGTCACAGACAAAACTTAGGTTAAGTTGGTTGAAAAAATCGATAAATATGAGCTACAAACTAATTGCAGTAAATGGGAAATATGACGGGCATGAAAATATATGAGGTTCACTTCATAATTGCCATATCATCTTTCCCAAGCATTCTACTAAAACATTATTATTAGGCTATTGAGATAAATTAACAAAACGGTAGGAAAAGTGGATCCAAGGCATATATTGAGTGGTAATGTTTAGTTGAAGACCCATTGAGGGGAGAATGCAGGGTAAGTGAGCAGAGGGAGAAAAAGAATACACGGGTTGATCGGAATGAAGTGAGGCGGAATGTATACAGAGTTGAAAAATATCATAAAAGTGTAACGGTGAATACTATCGGGCGCAGTAAGGCTTAGGAGTGTAACAGATCTATTCTCCGTGTTCATATAAATGCATTGACTAGAACACCAACATCAATAACAATCAACGCTGTCTTTATGATTCTTGGGATGTGTATAAGAGGCAACCTTCACAAGTATTATCAACGCCCATTTATTAACAGAAAAAGCAGTTTCATTCTTTAATGCATGCTTTCTCGTACCACGAGTTTTAAAAAATGTAAACAATGTTCGCGATAAAAACTATGAACTTCAAATAGTAAAAATAAATTAATTATTTCGAGTTTCATCTCGCAGAGATATAACATTTGTGAAACTTAACTATTACCACAGTAATCAACCAGAAGGTTGGCCTTGATTGCTGAGAGTAGAGGGCAATTACCCCCAAAATTATCCCGATGTCGTGTGGGATAAGAATTCACGGCGGCCGGGGGCCATTTCCTGATCTAGTACAACAATACGGTTTTCCAAGAGATTAAAGTAACCCCAAACCTTGGTGGCTTTAGATGGCGGCTATGTCCAAAGGCATCACCCGAGATTTGAAACCGGGACACTAAGGTCAGTAGCCAAACGATGCAACCACAACGGTACCACGCTCCTCATCATGTCAATCATCACCAGTATTGGTAATCTACCCATAGAAGATGCATTTTGAATTATCAATAAAACTCTTAGGTCACAAGTATGCTTATTGCGTGGGATTTTCTCACGTTTGCCATTTACTATTTCCTTTCCTCATTGTGCATGCCATAGACCTGCCTTCAGGCCATCCAGAAGGTCTACTCTCTTCCTTCCTGTAACCATCTTGGAAAGAAATATGATATCAATCACTTTAAGGGTCTTTGAAATATGAACTTGCCAAGACGTTTCTGCTATCAGCGTATATTACGTGAAATAACGGTGATTCGAACCGATGGCGTCCCCTAATAAAGCTTTCACGAGTCTCCCCAACAGCATTCACCTTGGACCACTTCGGTCCTTAGGACCCTTATATGCTATTACCATCGTATAGTCGGCGGGTCGGGCGCCTTGCCTGCCGACTCTGCTGGGACCATTTTCAATCCAAGAATGCAGCTTGCGACTCACTATTGCATAGCATTAATTAGCATACTTTCAATCCAAAAATGATAAGTGGATTTTGTATTATATCATGAAACTAAGTATCTGATTTCACACTGGGCGTAAATGACTATCACAGCGCGCATAAGAATGCAAAAAGGGGGGGATGTACTTCAAATTTCTCACGCGGCCGAGAGACGGACACAATAAAAATTGCACGGAGACAAATTGACGAATATTTAGTGACGGTGAACGGATAAACGCAATCGCGTATCCCACGGGGTGAGCAAAGTCTCGTGAATATTTTGAATGTCAGCAAAAGCAAGCTCACTATTCTTGCTCATAATTAAGATACGGCGCACTGCCTTATCATTTGTCAACGCCGATAGTCGCAATCGAATAATTCAACGCCCAAGCCAGTTCTGGCGCTCCCCAAAGACAATTCCAGTGTTGTACTTCAGCTTAAGTCTAATTGTTCACACGTTTCGCAAAGAAAATGGAACTACGAATCTTCACGAAAAAACACGCACAAAGAAAATAAGGGAGAATAAAAAAATCTTTTAAGTATGAAAAATCCTCACTAAAAAATATTGACGGACGACACGTTAAACTAGAGGTCACCTTCTTTACCGCCTGAATGAACAATTATAGAGATTTAAACAACGGATTTAGGTAATCATAAATAAATTCGTGTCACAGAGATCACCTTATTAGTAAATAATTTATCGAGGGAATCTCGTAAATACAACCGCTGAAGCGTTGGTATCGAGTAATGGAAATAAATGTTTTCATAATCAAATGCGCAGGCCCTTCCTCGCACCAAGCATTTTGAAATTATTTTCCTATTCTACACCAGGTGAAGCTTTTTTAGTCATATAAATATGGCGTGGAAAGCACTTAATAATTGAAATAGACTTGACGAGCCAATTTTCATGAAGTTACAAGCTGGCATCTCTACAAACTTAATGTGAAGAATCTGCCTTCATCCATACATCGTACGTACTTCCCACATGAAGTTTCCAAATTTTAAATTGAAACATACATACATATATTCTTCAGTACTTCTACTCCATAAAATTATACTCTTCAGAAAAGTCTTTTCTGTGGAGGTGT
The DNA here is from genome assembly GCF_022747635.1 of Hetaerina americana. Taxonomy (NCBI): domain Eukaryota; kingdom Metazoa; phylum Arthropoda; class Insecta; order Odonata; family Calopterygidae; genus Hetaerina; species Hetaerina americana. The sequence continues at coordinate 9,111,864 of NW_027287095.1, forward strand.
CATGGCGCGGATTCTCAGATTTTCATTCGGCTGCATTTCAGTACTTTTCAAGGGTGCTAAGAACACAAATGTTCTGATTTCTCAGTTATAAATCACGTCAAGTTGACCCCTCTAAATATGAAAATGTGAATGCGCATAATTGTCCCGGGTCATCGTTGACAGAGTTTTGCGCACCCTTCCTCTTTCTCGTAGCCGCACACCTCATCCCCATTCGATTATCTCCCGTTGCCTTTTATCTCCGGCCCAGCCTTGCCCGCGAGACTCGTTATTGATTGTATTCCCGAGGTTACGATAGGATTTCGACGGACATAGGACTAACCACAGCTATTTTCCTACGCTTCGCCCAACCCAACAATAAACACTTCAGCGAAAAAACCCATCTTCAACTCTTAGTCTCCATTCGTTCCATCCGGGGTGACGATTCATTTCCTCCGCGTCCCCCATGCTCAATTTGTGTTGTGCGTAACTTGATTACCCGTGGCCAACTTACAACGACAAAAGCATCCTCGAAATCCACAAGCAAATGCATTCTGCTATATTCTGTATTCCTTTCTAGTGCTCTCGTTACCTCTGTGTCATTACGTCTACATCTTCTCTTGATCGAAACCCGACATGATCTTCCCGAAATTAATCACTTTCCCTCAGTTCCATCCTTCTGTCAATCATCGTACTATATTAGCTACACAAAAAGCAAACCTATGGTCCTATTAACCTCACATAATACCAAGTTTTTCCTTTTTTTTGGGATGAAAACCATCACTGCTCAAAAAAAGAATTCTCATCCAAGTTCCTCCTCCCTCATTCTAATCGCTAAGAACGAACCCAAAGAAGAACTTTTCCTTTCCCGTTTTCCCATATCCTTTAGTACTTTTGCAGGGGTGCTATCTACACCCACAACTAATGCTTGGTAACATGCATTCAAAAATTTGAACTTATTCTATTTTCCGAATATATTCAACAGATTCAGGCGAGATGTAGCGGAAGTTCGTCATTAAAACGCGTTGTACGTTACAAAAAAAATCCGTGGAAAAGTGCAAATTTGTTTTTCACATACACTATTCTCATTTAAATATTGGTATAATAATGAAAAATGGGTGTTTTGAGAAGTCATAATTTACTTCTCCAAGCATTCATTCAGATCAAGTAATATATTGGGTACACCACATAGTTTTTCATTTGCCACATCATGGTCCCCTCATACTTTACACACAGAAAATAATGCATTCTAATTTTTTTAACAATTCTTCTAACAAATCACAGCCAGTCCTACAAAATTTTAGTGTAAATAAAATCTATTCAACCAAGAAACAACAAAGCATAAAAATGTCAAAGAATGTGACCACCGTTATTCTGCAGGTTATCACAGCATGAGGTTGCAGGCGTTTTCCCCCCGGGTTTCTCCAAGTTGATATTCTTGACAGCTTATGCATAGAAACCCAGAAGAAGAATGCTTTCAATGCGGACGAAAAAGGCTACCAAATAACCAATTTAATCTCAAAAAGGAAAATATACAAACATTCCATCTTCCCATTTACCTCAACCTCAATGGCATTCATAGTTAATAAAAAATTTAGCGACATCCACTTTGCATAATTATACCCCATGATTACGTGTTTTTTTCAAGGACAAAAATGTTTCAGTTTTCTTCGTCCATTTCAAACCTACCCCAACTCCACAAACAACAATAATGTGATTTGAATTATTTACATTCTGACACACAACCATACATCGAGAAGTAAGTCTGATGCAAAATGTCATCTTATATTATTGCAACACCTCATCAAGTAAGAACACAATGCCATTTATAAGATTACACATTTTTAGTTTGTGCCCTGAAGGTTTAAAACAAAGGCATCGTAAAGCAAATGTCTTCCATTCTTTAAAGAAACATAAATCTCTGATGAAAAATTGGAGAAAGCCTTGAATATTCCCTCGCCAATTTTTTAATGATATGTCAGTGACAATTATAATTAATTGAAACATATTTTATAAAAATTCCTTCATTTTTGAAAAATTTAGTTTTCACACTGCAACTAGCTATTTGAATTTTGTCAAAACCTACCCACATAAAAGTGGTTATATCTCTCTAAAGAGTTTCATGAACTAATGTATTTATAATTAAGTTAAATGGCAGCAATGAACCATCAAATATTCTATAGATTCAATGGTATCAATATTTTCTTTCCAAAAATATTTTCAATTATTAGAATTTATTTTTTTGCTCCTAAATTCTGATTCGCCCAATAATTGTAACCAAAGTCTCTGGATCTAAGATTGAATAGGGTTTCAGAAATAGAATAGAGCTAGAATACTGCCAAAAGCTAAATTCATGTAAAATTTCATTGAGCAAATCCATTATGAATGTCATAATTTGGTTTGTCACTGAGATGGTATTGAAGAATCACCAAAGAATGATGGCAAATATTATTTTTCAGATATCCCATGCTTCTATTGCCCACTATTTTATTAGACTATACCAAATAATTTATTTTCAAGTTTAATGTCAAAACAGAATTCAAATTATCAAACCAATTTAACTATGACATATTAATTGAACCCACAGAAGCTAAGGTTAAAAAGAATTCTTTAAAAAAATATAATGGATTCTGATTTTGAACATTAGGTAATAGTTTTAAATGGGTAATATTATCAAAAGATCTCTGATTTACACTAAGAACAAATTTGCATAAAAGGAAGATAAATCTATCTTTAAGCCTTCTTATAATCCATATTTTTATAGTTGACTGCACATGCAATGAGCTATATTTTCACTATTAACCTGCAATGTGAAAGACTTTTATGATACTAATTGGACTACATTATATACTTCCATATTTCTTCATAATGTTTATTAATATATTAATAATACAAGGGTTGTCTGAAAAGTTTCCTACCTCAAAATGAACATGGCAACACTCTTCCTCAAACATGAAAAACGTGTTTGCACATCCATTGATAGGTAATCACCAAACTTCCAGGTGCCATTTTAGACAGTTATGTTCGACAATCATTGGAGTGAGCAGCTGAGGGGTTTGTTTTGTGAAAATTGAGAAAATTGAGTATTGAGCTGTCATTAAATACTTGTTTTTGAAAGGCAATACACCTAAGCAAATGAAACAAGTAGGAAGCTGTGTATGGGGAGTCTGCAGCATTATTTATGACCATAAAATTTTGGGAAGCTAAATTAAAACATGCCCCTACCAACTTGGCTGATGATAAGCATTCAGGACGAACTAAAATTGCAAAAACCACCAATAACATCAAAAGAGTTCACCAAATAGTACTACTGGATGATCATCTTATAAAGGTTAGAGAGTTGGCCGAGATTATGGGCATAGCAAAATAATGTGTTTATCATACATATTGACTGAATAATTGGATATGCACAAGCTATCTGCATGTTGGGAGTTGCGCTTGCTCACTTTGAACCAAAAACACATTTGAATGAACATTTTCAAGGCCATGTTGGAGCGGTTTAAGCAAATCGATTCACATTGTCAACTCGTAACTGTAGATAAAACTTGGACCCACCACTACACTCTTGAGGAGAAAGAACAGTGAAAACAGTGGACAGCAGAGGATGAACCTGCTCTATAAAAGGCAAAGACAGTTCCATTGGCCAGGAAGGTCAAAGCGACTGCTTTTTGGGTTAGTCTAAGGATTGCACAAACCAATTATCTTCAAAAAGATAAAACAACACCAGGATAGTATTACCCGTCATTACTTGACAAGCTGTAGGTGGACATTGCAAAAAAAACACCGCATTTAAGGAAGAAGAAAGAACTTTTCCATCAGGACAATGCACCTGCTCACACTTTGGCGGTCGCCACGACCAAAATTCATGAATTGCACTTGCACTGCTTGTATCCTGGCCTTAAGTGACTTTTTTCCGTTTCCTAACCTTAAAGTTTGCTTGGAGGACAGAGGTTTTCATCGGACAAGGAGGTTATCACATACGCAAACACCTATTTTGCGGAGAAAGGCATCAACTACTATTTGGAAGGATTTAAAAAGTTAGAGCGTTGCTGGAAAAGGTATATCACCTTAAAAGGAGACTAAGTTGAAAAGTAAAAATAAATTTGAAGAAAAAATGCATTGTTTATTAGGGAGGAAACTTTTCAAACTACCCTCATAAGTTCCTCAAAATTCATCTTTAATATTAATTTTTACTGTACTTAGTAATGCAGTAGATAAAATAGCAGCAGCGAAACAACACTTGTTTTACCCTAATAGTTACATTCGAAACTAATAGCTTCCATTTAATTATTCCAACACAAAAACTTTTCTGCGCACATCCATGTTGAGATAAGTGACTAAAAACCACACAGTTCTTCAATGAAATTATACAGACGGTACTTTTACAAATGACTTCCAATCCGTTAATCCAATTGTAATTTAAAATGTACCTTATTCTATACAAGTAGCAGAGCATATCCTCATTAGAAACAGTTGGTTAAACTCTTCATGATAATAATATGAATTATAATGCCATAGTTCCAACTGATTATATTATATTGTATTACTTTTTAACTAGAAATCTATTAATAATAATTATTACAAATGCATTGATAATTTTGGGCCAATTCCCAAGGCATGCACTTTTGCATTCAGACAAAAAAATGTACTAACATATTATGCACAAAAGGCATATCACTGCATATATCACATGGGGTCATATCAGCCCTAACACAAACAATGTTTACCTTCAATTCGAGCCAACTTTTTTGTATGGTCTCCAATATAAACAATATCCTTCTTCCTTAGTATGCCAGAGGTATATATTTGTTTTCCTGACTCTAGCAAAATCACAAATGAAAAACATAAAAAATGCATACTATCAAGTCAGAGGATATCTCTTTTCATTTAATTAATTTCCTTAATCACATCTACTCTTCATGAGATAAATAATTACAAACAGATGTTAATATCCAGGACTCACTGATTTTCCTTAGCATATCCCTTTAAAATAATAAAAAGATGGTTGATGCAGCATTTTATTATGGAAAACAGGGTTATACCACTGACTGACTGCCCAATCCTAAGACACACAAGTTTGTATATAAAGTATTGGTAATAATTTTTTTCCTGAATTGTGTGTGAAGTGCTGAATTCAGACCATCGATTAAATATGCACGTGATCACAGACCGTATTGACATTGATCAGATGGCACACATTTAACACTGAAAATTTGGCGATGGGAAAGATCTGCCCTAAGCTCAGCCCCAAGGTCTAGATGGGCGACCAAGAGCAGAGTCGAGTGCAAAGACTTGCAAAGACCTTCTGCAACAGCATCATAAAAATCCTCCTCTACCCCCCTTACATTCCTAACTCAGCACGAGCAGACTATATCCTATTCCCAAAAGTGAAATGGTCCCTCAAAGGAGACCACCGTGGGATCCTAAGTGCCGTCAAAGAAGCTGGCATTCGTACCCATAAGGACCTTCTGGAATCCACCTACCAGGGAGCCTTCGAGTTGTGAAAAAGCCACTGGCAAAAGTGTGTCGATACTCAAGGAATGTACTTGGAAGAATTTTAAGGCATTGCAGAAATATCTGAAATTGATATATTTTTCTGTAACTTTTCCCGATACCTTTCATATAAATCATTTAAGTCATGATATGAGTCCTTAGGGTGCCAATATATCACATTGAATAACAATTTGTGGCTGTACAAAAGTTATTGCAACTTCTGGTTACTACTTGGGCATTGAGGATAGTAAATAACAAATGGGTCACTATAATCCTAAAAATTGTGATGCAGAATCCCAGTAACCAGGTGTAGAATGATGATATTTCATTCAAAATAGCAGCTATATCATTCATTCCCATTCTCATGTCACCATAACTATTGCTTCACCACCTTGCAACACGTGACAGCCATTGGATATGGATTTTTAGTAAACTTCTAGTCAACTCTCACAATTTATATTTAATGCAAAAACTTTGTTTGCATTTCACTAATTCATAAGGCTCAAGAATCATGCACTAAACTTTTCCCAAAACTTCCACTTCTCCAAGCCTCCCAATTTTCTTGAGGAAAAATAAATCTGGTATGATAGAACTTTCAATATATGCTCCTTTGATAAAGAAACAAAAATGATTCCACAGAAGAGAAGCTCCAATGAGACATTTTTTAAACATTCATATTACTGTTAGACATATTTTAAATAGGCCATAGCATCTGCGGTCAATGGAATTTTTAATTTTTAGAGGAAATGTGCACAACCTACTCTCTTCATATAAACTCTAAATTGAGTAAAAGTTGTTAAATTAAGATCTTTTTACACATTACACCTTACAGATGTTCGTAGCCAGATTCATCACTGCATGTAATACAGACAAACTAATGCCATAATTGCTCCCAGCATTACATGCATCAGCTAATCACTCAATCTGCAACATATTTGGGCAAATTTTCATCTGAATATTGTGTTTATGAAAATGTGGTGTTCCCCACAAGTATTTAGTATGGAAATGTTTCATTTTACATCGGTTCTCAAGGGCAAGTTCCAATATGTAAGTTTAGACGGAGGACTTTCTGCTACCATAATTTAGGTCTAGTATTTTGAGAGAAATTGATGAAATTTAGAGAAATGAGGAAATTGAAACCTTTCCTCTGATAATGATAATTAATTAAATTAAATAAAAGAGAGGCCAATCCTCACCTTGATTCCAATTCACAATGGAAACAATTCTTTTCTAATTAAGTGCCCCTGCCTTGACTAAGGCTACTATGAACAAGGATACTTCATGAAACTGAAAAATAATCCTCACGATTAGGTATTTTCAATGATTTTGTCAAGATCAAAGAGAAAAATGAAAGTGATTCAAACGATAAAATTTCAAATACATTCCCAGTAAATAGTAAGTTGGGTGGTTTATTCCAAACAAAATCAACTATGGTAATTTTAAATATCCTGTGGAGTGGCTATCAGTTTTATAAGTGAGGCTGAGTCTTTCAGAGGTATCCTGACAAGTATTAATGAGCTAGGTTTCATAATTTACTGATAGATCAAAATGTTTTTTAGAGAATTTCTGAAAACCTTAATAATCAGCTCATATATGAGCTGATTATTAATTTAGCGTGGCTTATTTATAAGCTAGCCTATGAATCAGTTACTTATTGATTTTGCTAATTAGTTACTGAATTAGTTGAGGAATGAACCAACAATTAACATCAACAAATGCTTCTTAAGGGTATTTTAAACATAAAATAAATGGGTTAAATCAAAAGAACTGCCCAATTTGTGGATTCGTAATTACTCACTCGACATTCCTAATGAAAAGTGTAATCGCTAGCACTTTTAAATTTATTATGCCTTCATTTACTAAATTAATTCCTTTTCTAAAACCTTAAGCCTAAAGAGCATACATCTTACTACCATTTCCATACCCAGTTCCAGGATAAAATAATATTTAGCCACATAAGAAGGTTGTTTCTTTGACAATGATAATTCAAATGAATCTTCAACGTAATTATTTCCAATAATAGGTCTTCATTTGACTAGCACCACTGTGCCTTGAGGATATCCATTGCATGGATAAATATTAAAGACAAACCAATTTAACTCAAACTGTATGCAAGGGCAGTTAACAGTTGAATGATGGACTCCCCAGACACCAATCCTTTGAAGAATATCCCAGTTGAAGAATTTAAGAAGGGTTAACACCCCAGTCAATGAAGTTTTTGTCTTCACTGAATAATTAAACTTGTTATTTTTTCACAAAACTTTGGCAAAAAAATACCAAGTTAAATTATTTGATGACAATGAATTTTCACAAAGTAGAGCCTAAATCATACAATTAAAGTTTTAGCCTTGTCCTATTAGGTACAATAAACCTGGAAAGTGCTTAAGAGTAATTGAATCACTTAGTAATAAGGAGAGTAAAACATTCCAAAGAAACTGCGGGAGATGCCGCAACAGTAACTTTTAACGCAGTCATCCACTAATGTGCATTTCAATGCAACAATTTTAGAGTGTAAAAATCATTGGCCATGACTGGGATTCGAACCCAGATCCCTCAATATCCGGTCAAGTGCTTTAGCCAATTAAGCTATCCAGGCGTCCCCTAAAACTCTGAAATTTTTGGGGCTTTTTTAAAGGAAAAAGATGTTGCGACGAAATACCGCACATATAATCACAGGCGCATGACTACGAATGCCTGTGACATTGTATGCACGGTATTTCATCTCAACATCTTGTTTCTTTAAAAAAGCCCCAAAAATTTCAGAGTTTAACAGGACACCTGGATAGCTTAACTGGCTAAAGCACCTCGACCGGATATTGAGGGATCTGGGTTCGAATCCCAGTCAAGACAAATGATTTTTACACTCTGAAATAGTTGCATTAGAGTAAAACATGTTCAAGGCAGAATCTGAATATAACAAAAACCTAGCAAAGATAGAAATGTAGGAATCTTAATACATAATAAACCATTAATTTATTTCCAAACTATGTCCCCTCTGAAAACAACACTGAAGTGCTGACAGATAGCATTCATCATAGCTTATTGCATGAATCAAGGACAAACATGCATTTCCTCTAATGAGATTTCCTTGCCCGGTTAGCAAAACCTTGCCCAGACTTTTCCAAAGCATTATACTTAGCCACAATATCGTAAATAGTTGATCCGGGGTTCTAGAAGAATCGAACTAAAGTATAACGCCCAGCGGGAACACTTTTGATAATAGCTGCTCTAAGATTGTACTCTGCACTTGTACGTAACATCTCGGCCATTTTGAGGTTATGACTGTTTACTAGATGCCTATAGCTTTCAAAAACGTCAATCGCACCCTCCAGTGGAATTACAATATGGCGGGAAATCCAAATTGAAAGTTTCCCCAATTAAAGCGCGGCACCCTCTAATTTCAGGCAGAATATTTGCGGATGGCCAACACCTGGCTTGGAGTTGTCTAACAACAACCATGATGACAAACCCCTTTATTGACCAAATTAATTCTAATTGTGGACCGCTGTGCTTCTCAAGATTACCTATTCAGTCACTATAAATGTGTGCCTATGGAATTTGGAATTTTTTCAAGGAAACCCATGTCCATTGTTTCAACTTTTTTAAATGGAAAGTCAACAATCCCATCTTCGGCAGATTGAACTGCACTTGGCTCTTGATCAAAGGTAGACAATAACTGTCTTGAAAGAGAGTTCACTCAGTCAATTTGACATATTTCAATAGATATGAATTTTGGGTCACTCACAATCATCAGTGATTGCAATATTTTTTCTTTATAATTAATATGAAACTTGAGCAAAGACACTCAAACCAAAAACCTACCATCCTGGCAACTAGACCCTCAAAACATTAATATCACCAATACTCCATGGATAGCAATAAGTGATAAAGGGAAATATTTCTATCAAATGGCGAGCTAATAAACAACAAGTAAAACACTTAATGCTAACGAATGCATTATGAAATGACACAACAGTGGACTGTATTTTCCATTAACTGTTCTAAATGATTACCTGAACTGATGATGGCAAAATACTATGGGTTATAACTCAATATGCCAGTTTAGTCTTACAAGATGGAAGTTAGTTGGGTTAAGATTACCATTAGACTTTCAACAGCAATACCCAATAGTTCAACATTAGTCCATCCATCCAAAAAATAGGTTGTCTGCATTAATCCCAAGTCATTTCTGTTTAATCTTCATAGTTCTACCACCCTACATTCAACAGCTAAATAATACCACTTCGGGATGAAGACTTCTGTCTGTTTGGGTTTTCTATTAATATCTTATTTTTCTTTCCAATCAACTCACATTTCCAGGCTTATTTAAACCTCTCATCAAAGACTAATACAATCCAAATATCACTTACCAATATAAATATTAAAATATAGTGCTAGAATAAGCCAATATTTTGTCACAATATCTGAACTAGAAAAATCAAGTGATATTTGACAAACGAAGACTTTTGAGACCTTTAAGAAGCAAGAATCCACAATTAATCTCATACAATCTGAATGTTTTCATGAAAACTTATTACGTATAATATGATTGGGATTTTTTTACGGAAACAGAACTTACAAGGCTGGAAGAGTAGCAGAAGTACATAAAAAGTGCAAAATAATCCTATGCAGCTCAAAGATGCTCAACTCTTGCAAATTAAAATAGTAAAACTGTTCCTTGTATGCAAATTTTCATTAGGAGGAATGAGAGGAATGTACACTCATACTTTCACCAACCCTTCAACTTGCACTATGAATATCATTCCTAGAAGGCAACCCCTATGCTAGTTAGTGACATGATTCTTTTTTATAACAAATTTAACGTATGATATCAGGATTTAAAAATCTTTCACCAATGTGAAGAATAAGAAATAACCAAGCAAGCCACTTTGAAAATTTATGCTCACCACCGACTTCCAGCATTTTTTGCCTAATGCTCTCTTGTGCCTAACATATATGCATGTCACCAACATTAGGGAGACAAAACTTATATGGATAATCAACAAAATAGACTTTCAAAATTCAACTAAAATAACTTAATTTGGCATATCTTCTTATTTGCTCAAGTTCATTTCTTACAAATTAACTTTCTACATTTTTCCAAAGATTACCAGCAGAAATATAGGCTGATTTAAAACAGAAATCGTCTAGTTGTTGAGGTTAAGTATGTCACCACTATGTTATTAGTCTGCAATAATGACTTCCTTAAGGTTATATAGATTTGAGAGTTGATGTAGGAAATACTACTATTGAGGAAAACTGCACTAGGAGCACAAATAAATCTAAGTAAGGTGCCCATGAAAAACTAACATATTTGATCTCCTCATCAGATGATGTGAACCATAGCTCCATAAACAGTATCATTTCTACAATTTTCCTCATTTAATCAAGATCAAAATCAATTTTTATTGTTTTTATAAAGCACAAAATCTACTTGAACTATGTTCATTATTCTGACAGAACTTTACATTTCCAGCTTTGCTATATTTCAGTACACAGCAAAATGCCTGGCATTTAATTAAGACAAAACGAATAATGGACAAATATTGGCCCAATGATATTGCCAAGTATTATGATATCTTGAGGCCAGGTCAGTTAATTCAAAAATACCCTGATATTTGATTCTTTTTTTTTTAAGTTCTTTCAATGAATAATTCTACTACAACATACTAGAAGTTTAAACGTTCGAATCAAGTCTGATGACATGCAGATGCAAATAACTTTAGCTAAACTTGAAATTAAACTGGGACAGCATTAGAATACTGAAAAGTCAGATGATACATTTCAAATTGGCATGAAAGCCTGGGTCCTCAATATTAGGGACGAACACTTAGAAATTTGCTGTGCATTGAAGGTTGCGGCTTCAAATAAAATATCCCGAGATGCATCAACCAAACTCTCTTAGACTTTTGACAAATCACAAATAACCATAAACTATAAACACAGTAATCAACCCGAAGGTCGGTTTGGTAGGTGATGGTAGGGTTCACCCAGTACTAAGCCCGATGGCTTGTGATATTCACACATCAGGGTAGGGGGGCCAGTTCCTTTCCCTGTGCCGGTTATAGTTTCCCAGGAAGATCTGGTACCTGAAAAATCACATAGCTTGGGTGGAGGTGCAGGAGCCCAGGGTGCCTTGCCCAGGAATCGAACCCCGTCCCCTCCAGTCAGCAGTCCAACACTCTACCCCCTGGACTCCCACGACCCAAAACACAAATATCATCCAAAAAAAAAGCTGAGTTACAGATAACTAATGGAGCACTCACCTTCCACTTTTGTTTTCCTTATCCATTTCCTTGTCAGGAACCCCCTCCTTCATAATGGAACACAGACTGGTCACAGGCTGCACCCCTGACGAATTAGAAGGCGAAAGTATCCCAGAGCCACCAGTTGAACAAGGAGCCATTGAACCACCAATGGACACCATTGTCGAACTACCTGCTGATGGTGCCATTGTGGTTGTGTTGTTGCCTTCCGTGTTCGTTTGGGACACAGACACACTTGTAGAGGGAATGGGAGAGGGCTCACGGGGGATTATGGAATTTGACATGCTATCCGAGACGCTATGTTCACGTTCCCTCTCCTGCTGTTGTCTCTGTTCTCGCAACTCACGCTGCTGCTGCTCACGTTGCAATGCAGCCACAGACTGTCTGGTGGTGACACCAGTTGTGCCGGGGTCACCAGCACCACCAGCTCCCCCAGCTAGACCTGCACCAGCGCCCCCACCAACAGCAGCCGTGGGCTTTTGAGGGTTTCTGGAAGCTCTAGTCCTTTGTCTAGACTTCCTCAGTAGCTGCTTGTAACCCTCTGTTTTCTTTAAGAGGTAGTAATGCTGGACACAGTCGCACACACTTTTACGTTCGAGGTAAGAAGCAATAAGACCAAAGTTCTTCGGATGCTGGAGATATTTTTCACGAAATATCTCCCGCTCCTGATCAGTCCAAACATTGAGCAGCTGTCGCTCCTTATATTCTGCTACAAAGTCCTCTATGAGTCCATTGTTATTCTGGTAAGTCAACTTTCGCTGTTTTGCATCCAAGAGTATGGGAGGTATGACTGCATACGATCGCATCTTTTTATCCTCCATCTGTAAATAATGCAACAAAAAATCATTCTTTCACATGTAACACAACATGATAACATTCAGATTTAATACAAGCACTCATTTAAAGGCTTCATAATGAATCAATAAAATAGATGATTTGCAACAGAAATGAGCAAATCTAAAACTACAAAAATAAAAATCCACAAAACTAAAACAGTTTAAGGACTTTCTAACAAGTAACATACTTACTATAAGTGATTAGAACGATAATCGAATATAAGTATATCACGACTAACTGACAAAACGTTTCATCATTGAAACTATTATTCTTCGGGTAACTCAAAATTGCTCATTTGTACAGTATCAAAGCATTGAAAGAGTAGGACCAAAACATTTCCAAAAACTACCTCCCTACAAACAATATCGGTAACCACCCTATCAAGATTTCCTTAAGATGAGGTCTAATAATGCGTGCTTCATAAATTAATCTGTTACGTAATGATTTGCTTTATGCATATTAATTGGAGAGGGTTGCTTAAGGAAGAGAAATAACCAGAGTCTCTCTCAACCTTTAAGAGTACAATAATTCAAATCAGTTGATTACTATCTTTAAGAAGCTAATTAAAGTTTTAATTTAACCCTCAATTTCAATAGAAAATACAGAGTAAAAAATGTTCACAACAAGATTAAAGAACATGAATGCTAAACAACCGACTCTCTGATCCCCATGTTTACATGACAGCATATAAATTGGAATGTACAAAAAAAAATAATTTTGTCTAACTTGAATTCTAAGAAAAGCCATAGAAAAATGATGCACAATAGCTAATTACATATAAATAAATTTGTCTATCATGTGCTACTCCACCACCAAAAATTAGTAAATTCAATTCGCATATAAAAAAATACCTCCTGTGCAACATGAAAAAAATTGTAATTTGAAATGGTCGCCATTCAATAACAGGGAGCAAAAGTCAATTATATTTGCACAGTTTCTGGTAAATAGGTGGCTATCATATGAACTTTATCTAGATAAAAATGGAGAGTTTTAATTTTGAAAAACCATTTGCCAAAAAGAAATAATGAAATATGACAATCATACTTAATTTTTAAAATTTAAGTCTTAAAACAAGCTCCCTCTCCCTCTGGATCAAATATTTACAAATTATGAGGTGGTTGTCAGAACTAGAATGGAAACCAAAGTTAGAGCTTTTTGTTGCGCAATGATTTGAAGGGAATATTTGCAAAATTGAATTTTTAATATCAAATATTAGATATTTGATAGTGAGGTCCTCTGATTTTTCCCTTAAGTAAGTTCAATATTTGCACCTAAAAATCCAGATGTTATCTCCATGAAAATCGATAAAATTATGACTGCCATCTACTCCTCTAAGTAATAATAAATAATGCCTATCAAACGGGTAAAGCAAAAAATAACTAAATTGACTGCCATTTGGGCACATGTAGCCAAGATTAAATATTATTCATAACTTGTATTGAAACTACCCTGCCATCTCGTTAATATCTTCCTTGAGGAAATTTTAATTCCTAAACAGTAGGGACAGGGCTACAAATACAAGCCTACCATATGTCTCAACATCAACAGAAAAACAACAGATTCATAAATTTAGTATGATCTTATCTACAAATGAATATAAAAAGAAAAAATGGAACAGGAGGTACTGGAAAATATCGGTTCGATCAGCAGAAGAAAGTAAAACTTAATCTTTTGCAGAGTTGATTTGAAGGCACTCATCTGAGTTAAGAATTGTTACTTAGCTTGGATACTAGGCATGAAAACAAGCAGTCCTAATGTAGCTTTAGAATGCATCACAACATGAATATGGCTAAAGCACAAAAATGTAAATGTGCACTTGCTTTTGATTGAGAGGCTGAGAGAAAAATCACTTTTATATTAAGTAAAATTGAAAATTAAAAAAAAAACAAGAGAAAACAGTAAAGACTGAGAAAATATCCACAATAAATTAAACATAAGTTGATAAATATCAAGTGAATTTGAAACAGTTCAACTTAAGAAAAATTGGAAGGAATGATGCCGCCGGTAAGTGTAACAAAACTGTTTTATGAACAAAAGAATAAAAGAAAAAGGTTTCACTAACATTAATAGAAGGCAACAATGCAATTGGATAAGAGGGGGCCTGATTTATGGATGGTCACTTATGTAACAATTTATGTAACCTCTTAAAAAAATTCCCTTAAAAAATATTCATCTTTAATCATAAACACCAGCTGGATATGGTTTGGCATGATGAAAATTCAATATGGTGCATGGTTTTGTACAGTTGGGAGACATTAAAGCATGAGTATATTAAAGGCTTTTGAGATATGGGCATTGAGGAGAATTAAAAAAAATGGAATAGATGGAGGTATTTCTAGGCCCAGGGGAAGAAAGAGATGGGTGCAGCAAGAAATTCAGATATGGTATGAATAGCAGATGCCGGAAATTGAAATTGAGTGGCAATGGAATATTAGAGAATGAGATAGTGAAATGTAAAGTAAGTAAATAAAGTAAGTAAGAGGAGGAAAACATACAGAATGATGAATGGAAGGAAGGTAGGTATACATGTACAATATATGGGCTCAAGGGATGGTTTATTGTAATGTAGGTTTTTACCATCATGTTAACATGAGGGGACATTGAAATTTAACAGTAGTTAGTTTCTATGACCATCGGAAATGTAATTGCTAGCTGCACATTACACTATGATGATAAAACACCAGCAAAGCTACTTTCAACGTAATTCCAGGAAATAATTGCTATAAAATGAATTATAATATATCTCGTATTATTAAAACTTTACCCACTGCTACCAAAATGGACACTAGAAGGATTTTGTTTCAGGCTAATGTTTTCCTGAAGTGGAGGATGTTAGGAGAAGATGCACATGAATGTGTGTGTCGCTGAACAAACAGAAGAATCAATTCTTTTATATTATGAGGGAGATTCCAAAGAAACTGCGGGAGATGCCGCAACAGTAACTTTTAACGGAGTCATCCGCTAATGTGTATTTCAATACAACAATTTCAGAATGTAAAAATCATTCGCTAATGTGTATTTCAATACAACAATTTCAGAATGTAAAAATCATTCGCCTTGACTGGGATCCCAGTCAAGGCAAATGATTTTTACACACTGAAATTGTTGCATTGTTATGAGGGAGATTGCTGTATCACTTTTTGCACCCCCTGAATACAACCCCGGCCACTCAATCACTCTCGGATTGGCATAATTTATTTGCTTTTGGTATTTATACTGAGTACTTGATTTGATCAAAACATTTTTCTCTATTTGACATTACATGGTACCAATTAATTCATTTGAACACCTATAATGCTTTTATCAAGTTTTTCAGAATCACATCACTGCATTGCAATAGTACCCTTTTACAAATTCTAGAAACGTGCCTTATTGAATAATGTCAACTAATTTAAAAGCTAAAACAAATCCACTGATCTCTTAAAATAGTTTGAAGAAAATATCCCAACAAATAATACAAGAATGAACATGTAATATGACAGATACCATGACTTGTCATCAATATTTAATGCAACCGCAAACATAATAGGTATTAAGTACTTGGAAAAACAATTTTCTGCAGTGTAGACACATCCTGTATTCATTAGTTATTTATCGTCACAAGATTAATTAGGGCTAATAAAATGATCTTGTCTCAGTCTATGGCAAAATGACCACTTTCATGGTACCAGAACAATGGGTAGCCAAGCAAGTTCAAATGATGTAATGTTAATATGTATGTGATGAGGTAATGCTTAAACATACAATACTTCTGTCAAATGAATAATTTTCCTAAACTGGATATCTGACATTAATGCATCACATTTGGTTTAATTTAAATTCCAGCCAACAACAGGATGATTGGAAGGGCAAATACATGTCTTGTAGATGCCCAAAAGTTAATAAATAGCCACAATAGCAAAAAAGTAATGATACCTAAGAAGCATTTATCTTGTATTTTGATTTGAAGTTAATTAGTATTGTAAAAATTAAAAATACTGCTATTAAAAATACTTTTATTACAAATATTGCAGTCATTAATCAAAAATATTTTTAAAGATCAATGGGAGTTCAAAATCTGCCAAATCCTCAAAAAGGAAACTTCTCTCAACAACAAAATAATACACAAAGAGGCCTAAAGTGAAGACTTCATTCTACGTTGATCCCTTATCGGTGGCCCATATTGTGTGTAAAGGGGGGAGGTGGGAGGAAGAGGCATTAACTATGGAACAGGGGGATGGAGTAACAGAAAGCATGACGTCACATGGACAAAATAAAGTTTTTATGACGAAGACAAAAGAAACCCATTTATTAATTATGTTAATAGTTCCTAGTGTAGATATCCTCATTTCACCAGAAACATAATCAATAATGGCTCATATTTTACATTATAGTTGGGAACAGGGTATCAATATTAGGAGGTTTATACTTATATATGCCCACTCAGGGTTTATTTTGTAATCATCTTCCCTAAAAGATGCCATGACTATTAGTACATTTAAATCCGAGTAAAAAGCATTATTAAAGGCAAAAAATTACATGAATGAAGCATAATTTTTAAATGATAACGAAAAGATTTAAAATCACTCGTTTTTACTTCATTATGTGCTTTCATACTTGTCTTATGTTTTTTAATTCATGAAAAATAACAAGACTATTAGGAAATAATTACAATTGGACAAAACTGCAAGGACTATTATGCATTTCATGAATTGTATTTGTGTCAACATATATCAGTATTTTTTTTACTTTTCTGATTCTTGATGTAGTAAATGTCAACACAGAATGAATAAATATATTATTATTATAGTTGGTGGCCATGTTTCATTCAACAGGCAATAAATGAACAGAAATATGCAAGCCATATAACTGTGAATATCTCATTTTATATATGAAATAAAGCTTATATCTGTTAGCCAGAGCATAGGTTTTTTTGTAACTGTTTCTTGCTTTGCAACAATACTACCAGTTTGGTTACACACAGGTTTTCACAGAGGGACACATAGGTATCACCTACTGTTTCCTGCTTTCCCTGCACATCTTGTAATACATTTTGTAATTTGACATTAAAGGGTAGATGAAGGCATAAAAAGATGAGTAAATGCCCACAGAAAGGTTACTAATAATGTGTAAAGAAAAAAAAATAATTTGTACTTCTCTATGATAGCCAAAATGGAAGTCTATAAAAGTGTATTTCTCCTCACAAAAACATATGGTAGTAATGCTTGCTATCCCAGTATAAGGATGTCAACAAAATCAAGGAGGCATGAGGTAACAGAAGTGTTTTTATTAAAAACGGAAGAGATGAGGCTCCCCATTCTGGCAGTGAATCAAGGAATTGAGAAGTTTACAAGGAAAGGGCAGTATAGAAGAAACTAGTCAAAGTGAAGGGATGGTTCCTTTCATAGCCTAAACCAAGGTTCTTCTGACTGTCCCTAACCATGATGGAATGTATGCATAATAATTCTGTATTGTTTAATCACCCATTATTCCTCACTATAATTGACTGTGGATTCCTAATAGAATTGGGGGTAAAATACAAGCATATTCTTCACTCTCTTCCTTTTTTCATTCAGCCAAGCCAAGATAAGCCAGGTTACACCAGGCTACATTCCAGGCTACAAGGCAGGCTACATTCTGCCCTATCTTGCATTATTCTTTTACCTCCATCATATCTACAGGTAGAAAATTTCAAACTACAATATCCAACACTATACAGATCTGTGAAACAGGTAAATCTTTAAAAAATAGTTAATACACAATTCAAGTTTGGCAATGACAATTACCTCTTGCTCCTGTAAGCCATCCATTATCTCCTCAAGGTCTGCCTCACTCTTGATCCTAGCGCCTACCCTGTTGAACCTCTCTTTGTCTTCCCGTTGCTTTCTCAACTCTGGGAATACCTTCTCAAAAAACTCTCTGCTCTTTGCCTCCTTTGCTTTCCGCTTTGCCGAAGACTCAATCTTCTCCACTTTCCTGAGCCACTCCTGCATGAGCCGAGAGTACGTTGCTGTCATGTACTTCTCTCTGCCCTCTCTGTCACTATGCTTGCGTTTGAAATGCTCCATGAGACGCTTTTTGAATGTAATATGCCTGAAAAAGTAGATGAAATTCAATTAGTGCAACAAAAGCCAAATAAATCCCACAGAAAAATATTACATGCTATATATCTATACAAAATATAATCATGGTGGTTCCCCCAGCAGTATAAAACTTCTGTCCATTTAAAGAAGGAATAAATTAGTAGACTGTGCAATAAATACGCGAACTGGTGCAATCTGGCGGCCATGAGGTGGACTAGAGCCCCGCCCACTAGCAGCACTAGTTGCCTGAGACCCAATGAGCCATCTGTGCTTGGCAGATTGTCATGCCGAGCGTATGGTGCCAGTTGAGTTAGTTTCTGCTATCCTTGTTTTTACTCGTTTGTTTAAAATGGCAATTGACAAAATCACGGAGCAACAAATCAACATCAAGTTTTTTGGTGAAGTTCCGTAAGAGTTATCAAGAAATTACTGAAATGCAGACAGCAGTTTACGGTGATAATGCTCTGAAGAAAACATCAGTTTTCAAGTGGATTAAGCATTTTAAAGAAGGCTGACAAGATGCCAGGGATGATGCAGGACTGGAACGACCTTCAACCGCCTGTGTTGACGACATCATTGATCGTGCGCGGTTCCTTGTCCTTACCGATCGTCGAAAAACCATCTGAATGATAGCTGATGAACTGAATTTAGGAAAATCAACAGTGCACACTATTTTAACCGAACATTTGGGTTTAAAAAAAATGGGGGAAAAATCCTGCCCACGCAGCTGAAGTTCAGCATTGATTGTTTCCCAGTTTCTGGCAAAAAATTCAATCACCATCCTTGATCATCCTCCTAATTTGCCAGATCTCGCCCCTTGCAACTTTACCCTATTCTCAAAACACAAACATGTGATGAGGGGACATCACTGGGAAGATGTGGACACAATTAAGCAAGAAATGACAAAAAACTAAAAAGCCTAACTGTCAGCGACTTAGATTAGAGGAACTTAAAACAGTGAAAAAAGATGGAATAAGTGCATAGCAATGAATGGAGAGTACTTTGAAGGGGACAAAATTGATGTAGATGAAATTTTGAAAAATAAAGTTTTTAATAGCCTCAGTTCTCGTCTTTATTGGATGGACCTAATATTTCTGGATTGAGGAAATGGTTCTCTGCAGTTTTATCAGTAACTGATGCAGCCATTATTGATTTTAGCTCCTCCCCTAGCAGCCCTGCGCTAGTGCAGTGTATGTCTATTGGAAAAGCCCTCTGCAATTGCATGCCACATGTACAACCCTCTCATTCTTCTTAACCCCAAATGCTCATCTACATTCACAAGCATACTTCTCTCAAGTAACAACTCAAAGTGAAAGGGGTTGAAAACTCAAAATGAATCAGTCCTATATCTCAACAGTAGAAAAATTCCCACTCTTATCACCTAGGACAACAGTATGTTATTATTACTTAGATGGAAAATTCAGAAATATCAGTACTGATAGGCTTCAGGATGTATAAATAAGAAGGAAAAACCAAGCTCTCTATAATAATTACATCGCCAGTCAAGGGTACATGAATCTAACTCTCGCTCCTCAGAATAATGTAAACACAAAAAATATGTCTTTCACTTTTAAATCATTTTCTTGTCACTACAAACATGAGTGGTTTAGAATTTATGACTTATTATGTGTTCCACTTCTATCTTATATGAATCAAGTAAGAAATATATCATATATTTTTACGGAGCAACATAATAATACAGGACTTTCAAACCCGTGGCAGCCCACTGTGGCAATGACCATTGGATGAAGTTCAATGCTAAGACTTCCCATAGTTGTTTCTCATAATTTCATTCAATTATTAGAAATCTTTCACTTAATACGAATGATATAAACAAGCTGACCATTTATGCTTTTCAAAATTTGGATTGGACTACTTTATTTTTGCTCATTACATGTGACTTGATTTCTTGAAGATATTTTCTCTACTTTTGGCTTCACTTTCCAAAGATCCACAATAAAACATGCATGAGAGAGGACCGAAACCATTAACCACTGGGTTGGCAGCCCACCACACTGCCCATTATATAACTTGGGATGATTGAAATGATCCACAATCTACTAATCTTCAAATGCACTCTTAAAACTGCAAGACACCAAAAAAAGTAATCAAAAGATATTTACCTTCTTTTGTTTTCATGGTACACTGGTGTGTCCGATGGCTGATTGTAGAGTGGCTGAAATTGGAATGTAAACTTCTTTAAATCAGACAGTTGAGCCAAATGTGCAAGGAAGAATACTAATTATATCCTCTATAAAATGATAAATACTAATTAACATATTTAATAAGTACAGAACTATTTTACTCCCCTCACAGAAGCACGAGGAACTAATGTATCATATTCCTTAGTTAACCAAAGATTCCCTATACCAATCAATTACTACTGAATACTGTTATTTTATTATTCTTCTTCTTATTTCTTTTCTGTCATTATTATGGTGGCAATTACTTTAAAACTGCGAATATCTTCACATCCTTCTTAATAAAAAAAACCTTGGATTCAAAAGTTATTTTATTAACACCAATGATTCATAGCATTTGTGAGAGAGAATTTGGTAAAGTATATTCAACATGAGTTCAATTACTTTTGAAGAACATATTAATGACAAAAAAAAGGATTATCTACTTTGACTATTATTGTTAACCTCCAAAACTCCAGCCGTGTAGGGCATCAGCCAATGAACTAAATGGGATTCATTATTTGGTATTTAAAAGATCTAAAATTTTTCTCTAACATCAACTTATAACATTTTACTTGTCTTTTATTTATTCTGTTGTCATGTGCTAAAATTCTTATGACCTTAACATTAAATACTCTAAAACAAATGACAGTTAAAGTACAAATATATTTATGAAGTACTTCAACAAATTGGTCAATTAAATTAGATGCAACATCATTTGAAAAAGTCTCTTAAAAGCAGAACCAATTTTAAATTACCAATTCACAACTTATGGAAACCATAAAGCCCACAATGAGTAATATTTTCATGAAATGTAAATTTAAGCTCCCATAAAATGTAAATATGAAGAAGTTTAACTCTTTCCCATTCATCTGAATTCCTTTCCTCTGGTGCATTCAGCGAAGGACTTCCACCCAATTTTCAAAATTAACATTGTAAATGATCTCAATTAAAGACTAAAAACCACCCATATTAATATGAATTATGTACTTGAATTGCTTAGAATTTTCATTGAACACTCAGTTACAATTTAAATTTCTAAACCAATTTGTCTTAACTATCTTAATTACAATCATATACTCACCAGATCAACTTTTGGTCCCAGCTTGTCAAGCAGGATGTGAGCTTCCAGAGCCCTTTTCTAAAAAAGAATAGGATTAACAATCAGAGAAAAAGAAATATTTGGAATTAAGAAAAGAAAAATTTCCCAATGTCGAAATTGTATTTCGTTCAAAAGATAGCTTCCCATAGTTAATTCATGTGAAATAAGATACTTATTTAGGAAATACATTTTGCAAATTAGAATGCATAAAACAATTTTATAAATCTCTTCTTATGCGAAATTACAGTATTTTTAATTAGCTTCAGCAAAAAAAGATCTAATGAGACACTTTAAAAGAGACCGTTGAAAATTTTTCAGATTCAAAGGACATAAATTTAATCTAAATGAATCACAAACTGGGAATGAAATAAATCCAAGGCATCAACTGCCTACTGTTTGAGATTGAATCTTGTTTTTTTCTCATTCCACATCCAAATTGGAACTACGGAAAAAGGACGAATAAGGACAGCATTACAAAGAACATTAATTGCATGATGATGGGATAACTGATAAAAGAGAGACCAAAGGGACATCATTTAGTCTTGAGACACTGATTGAGATATCACAGTAGTATTAAAAATATAAAATATTTTTAGCTGTATGGTCAATCGAAAGCCCACCAGGCCAATTAAAAGGTTCTAGAAGCTTGCTTTCACTCCAGATAAATAGTCATACCAATGAAATTAATGATTACTACAAAATTTGATTATGAAAAATGAAAATATCAAGAAAGGTTTGACACTATGTTTTCGTCACAAGTGTACACTTTCAGTGTGATGAAGGTAATTTGCATTTATTTTTAAAGATTAATACTGGTTTTACCTAAGGCAATCATCATATTCGAAAGTGGCAGTGAAATTTAAGCTTGATTAGAAAGGAATAATCCTTCTCATTAATGATGGAAGAATAATGTAAATAAAATGAAATCTCTAATTACATGTTTCCATGTGAAAAAAAACTCGATGACAAGCCAATAAGCCTGTTAGGTTTAATTACCCTATTATCAGCATAAATGTTCTGAGCTAAACTCTGATGCTTGGGCTGGGCTATTTCTTCCTCTTCCTTCTTAACCACGGGCTTGCTAGCAACCTCCTCCAGTTCTTGCTGAAAATTGAAACCATAACTAAGTGAATGATGACAAAGGAAACATCAAGAATAATTTTATCAACTTTAAGAAGTAGTAGTGCTTTGTGTTTCAGCAGAGCACAGAGTTTAAGACATATCTTTCCCTTTGGTTTGACTCATATTATAGGATGAATACAATTTTTTCTGGGTTGAACTAAGACCACAACATTTACAGTAAATTCTTGATTATCCATTTTGAAGATTATCTGTTTTATGGTTTATCCGTGCAGTTCCTCCTTCCCAGCACCTCAAAATTGTAATAAAATTGAAATTGTGAAGATGATTAAATACTTGTCAATTTCACAGCATCAAAAGTTGCCCATAGTATTTGATGTTTTAATTAAAACATTTTCGTGCTGTCCACACTTTCCCATTGTCATTTCCCTAGCATTCATTTGCCCTGGGAATCCCTTACTCCCTTCTGAGGCAATCAAATATACAGAGTTTTACTAGGCAACAAATAAGTCATTAACTATCTCTACACTTCATTATTTTATATGACATCAAATGACAAACATGAATCTGTATCAGCGATCCTTTTTAAAAATGTGCCCTTCACCAGTCATTTGTTTTCTTCCCGGCTACGTGATTGGTTCAACTTTTCTGTTTTTCAATTGTTTTATGGTTTAGTGTTGTAAATCTATTTTTCCACCGAAATAAAATTACTGAAAATGGAAAAAAATGTACTTCCCATTGCTGAACCGCTCAAACTAACCACATGGAATGAAAAAGGAGTTTCCATGTGCATTTATGTGTATGTAATATCATATATATATAAACCATAAACACCGTAATCAACCCGAGGGTCGGTTTGGTAGGTGATGGTAGAGTTCACCCATTACTAAGCCCGACGGCATGTGAAATTCACACATCAAGGTAGGGGGGCCAGTTCCTTTCCCTGTGCCGGTTATGGTTTCCCAGGAAGATCTGGTACCCAAAAAATCACATAGCTTTGGTGGAGCTACAGGTGCCCAGAGACTTGCCCGGGAATCGAACCCGGGACCCTCCGGTCAGTAGTCCAACGCTCTATCCCCTGGAATACCCCGATCCATATATATATTTATTTATATATATATAGCCAATTATATAGTGACAACAACATTTTCCATCTATTTTGGTTATCCATGTTTTTCAATTATCTGTGCATCACTATGCAGCCATTAGCACGGATAATCAAAAGTTTACAGTAATTCACCTCCAGAGTTTACCATTGCCACCTCAATTTCACTTAAACATTCTGGATCCTTGAACAGCTCACAACTACTATTCTGAATCAATTTAAATCTGCACAATATGCAAGTGCTGGGACCCTGGCCACAATTTTCTCATCACAAATGACTCAGAATAGTGATCAGGGTTGCCAGCATGATGTGCTGCACTTTCATCCAGAATTACTCTTCATGTGTATATATGCCAAGCGTCGACTTAAGAAACCCCAAATGTCAACCACAACCTTGTATTAAACATTTATTTCACCTCAGATTTTATACACTCAAGCCTCAATAACAACTACAGTTATTGCAATTGATTTTCATTTAAATAAGATTTCATTTCATCACATTTTCATTCAGAATTATTAATAAAGTCAAATAAATTTGTCCTTCCGAATGATTTATTGCACAAAAGATTCCATTCAATATCATCGTTGGCCATCCTTTTGAGGTTACACATTTAGTAACGAAACAGCTGATATAAAAACTGCCTCCATCCAGCACCATTAAAAAAATAAGAGTATATGGCACTTCCACTTAAATTTTGAGATGATTAACAACTTACACAAAGGAAAGGGCATTGCAGCCCTTTGTTAAATAAAAATTGGCCAATACAGCACTTCTCAATCACTTTGTTTCGAGATACATCACAGCAAAATTTTAGATGTACCTGTCTAATACAATCACTCAACAAGTGCGTAAGAAATAAAAAAATTGCATTGCTTACAATTAAAGAATAAGTGAAGAATTTTCAACATAAAAAACTCTGCATCATATAATTTGATATGACAAGCCTTAAGAAAAATATTTCTTTTGCTGCCTCTTCAAACATCAGATAGTTGTCTCATTAAAAATATATGCAAAGTGATAGCCATTTATTCAGGAATGGTAAATATTAGTGCGGCCCCCAGACAGTAAATTATATCCATGCAGCATGCCCATTACTCTTGACAGAACCCAATTTGTAAAGGGGAAGCAACAAATAACGGAAGGTGGAGAAAAGCCATTTCATCTCAGCTTACCTGTTTCTTCTTGAGCTTCTGGATCTGGGATTCTGCTTTGGCGATCTCCCGATCCACCTTTCCAATCTGCTGCAGGAGGTCATCTTTAGTGGAGCGAAATGTCGAGTCCTCCTGGAGGGAATCCGGGGGCAAGGTTGGGGAAATGGCCTCCACCTGTGGCGTGTACGCTGGCTCCTGAAACAATGGAACTCACTCATAAACCTGGCCATATATTTAAATCCCAAAAATCAAATTACCACTATCATTCACGGGCAAGGATTACCAACCCCCCAAAAGTCTGAGTACATGAACTCAATTACTCTGGCAATGAAAATTGACTTTCGTCTAACTTCACCCATTAAAGCAAGACAACTATTTACTTTCAGTGAACTTTTTTAGTCCAGCACATAACTTTTCCTTGCAAGGATTCATCATGTAGCAATGATACAGGTTCAAATGTGCATATCTGACGTGGTTGAACAAAGTCAAATGAGCTCACTCCATCCAGAGTCATGTTTTAAAATGCTAAGTTGCTGCCTGAATGGCTTAAGAACGGTCTAGTTCAGATGATTTCAAACAATGCACCCGAGTATAGCATTCCCACCAAGTCCCAAATAAGACTGAGAGTGCGAATTAAAAATACATGAAATTCATGGATTCCTTCCTTTCATTTCTGGCCATGCCACGTCAAATAAGTGTAGACCATCAAAACACACGGAAGGACTTCTTGCACATATCATCTCTACCATTTCTATAAGCCTAAAAAAATATGTCTCTGGCTGTTGCCAGAAAATTATCCAAAAAATTCCCTCGCAAACAAAAACAACGCATATCTGAGCAGGGTTGATGAAGCCATCTTTTATTGAAAGGATCTAAAAATTAATGTAACGGGGAAAATAATGTGACGTAAAACATTTTCTTCAACTTGAGCTTTTTCTAAATGAACAAATGAGGAAATCAGATTGTGAGAGAATGAATACGACAATGAATCTTTAGGATTGAATTTTCTACTATAAACTTAAGAGGGAAATAACCCAAGGAAATACTATTTAAGGACCAAATGCTGACTACCTACAGATATTTTCAGGGAATAAAGGGAGTAATTTATCAAATGGAGCACCGGCGTTTCCCTTTCTTCTGCATTCCCTACATGTAAATGCGAATTGATGAGAAAGGTATCTACTGATATTGCCAAAAAATAGAGCATGATTGTGTAAAACAAATAATGCCTATTTTCCCTGTAGGTGGCAAATGTGTAATTCCACTATTTAAACCTATCTAGAACATGCATTCGTTTACCGAGATATTTCTTAACCCTGAGTAATATTAAGCGTCCATTGAATATTTCATAGTTCAACAAAATTAAAACATGTACGTGAATGTCTAACTGTATACTTCATTGCATAACACTTCCAACCATTATTATTATTATTAGGAAGAATGTACTCTGGGAAAACAAAACTATTGTCAACGGCTGACTGATGGCAACAATGGGGAGTTCAGAAAGTAGAATAGTAAATTCCCTCCAAGAGAAACTACATAAATAAAACTTTTCGTTAAAAGAAATAAGCTGTTCCCATGGAGGGGTATTTTTCATTTTAAAAATCTGTTCCTCAAAAAAAATTTTTTTTCTATCTTCCTCAACCATGAGGAAAAGGCTACAAACTAAGAAGAGAGGGGTTGGGGAGGGAGAAGACAAGGTCGACGAGGTGGACGGACCACGTGGGTTGACGACATAGTCGACCCACGCCTACCCCCCCTCATCGAGGTTCAACCATCGGCCCCCCACCCCACTCCCCCTTCGTCAAGCGCACACACAAACACGCACACACAAACACGCACGCACGCTTACACGATCGCCTACTACGACTCTGACCAAGGTGCGGACCGCTCGCGGAGGGGGAGGGTGTCACGCGGGCCCTTCCTACACCCGCCGCCCCCCTCCAAAGGCCGAGAAGAGGAGGGGAATGGAGGTGAAGGGGTTGGGCGAGCCCTCGTTCGCCGAGGGAGTGTACGCAGACAAGACAGTGCACCGTCGGTCATCGTCCCACAAAAACGGAGAAAGGGAAGGGAGGGAAGGAAGGGGGGAAGGCAAAGCAGACCAACGCATCATCCTGCCCAGGATCGAAACGAGTCTCTCTCTCTCTGAAAGACGCGATAAACCCACCCACACACCACTCCACAGCACAGGGGAGCTCGACGCTAACATAGCACACGTCCTCACAATAGCGAGCGTAAATCGGAATGGCTGAATTTCCACACTAGCAAAACTTTACCCGACTTTCTCACACCTGGCATCCAAGGTTTCAAGGCAAGAATGTCGACGAGGTCGCAAACGTGTTTCTCCAACTGTCTAATGGTTGTGGTCTATCGTTTAAGTTGTCGTGGTTCATTCGCCTGGATCTTGAATTAATCGAAACTTCCCCTTCTTACTTTCCAGTTCTGCACGACCTGTCTTGGTATGGTGGAGGTCTATCGTCTAAGTGGTTGTGGTTCCTTTCTATTCCCTTCTTATTATTATATCCTGGAGCTTTCATAGTGGGTGAAATTAACAACACTTGTTTGGAACGAAGTTCTCCGCTATCATGCTTTGGCACGTATTTTCGGAGATTTTTAGTTCATGTTTTCAAACCCCTTTTCTGACCCTTTTAACACTCTCCATCCATCTCCCTTACCCATAACGGCTGGTGCTTGTATCCCCTGCCACACACCTTTTTGGTAGATTTCAGGGTATTTAGGTAGAGGTGATTTGTATAGCACTAGCGCCAGAACTTTATCAGCGCATTCAGAAGTACTTCTACGTATGCGGGTGATTGTCCAAACCATCAGGCATGAAGAGAAACGCTATCGCAACGTACAAAAAAAACAACATTCGCATCATAATCGTCCGGAAAAAAGCTCTTGAGAGAGGTGTGGGGAGGGGGGGGTAATCCTCCCTCCCCCATTACCTTCCCCTTGGTACGTGCTGGCACGTAGTTGGATGTTATTTAACCACATTTTAAAGGAATGAAAGTCAAATAGAATCACGAAATTACCCACTGCCATGTTCTAGCGAAGGGAACTGGATTTTGATAATAATAGACCACAATTAAAACTAACTTCTATTCGCGAAGGGTAATTATGCAACAATTCATAAATATTTCACCTCGCTCTTCAGAAATCCATTGAAATTCAAGAGTCCAAACCGTCTGGTGGTTAAATCCCGACCGAATTCGGAACATAAATATTCTATCCGGCTTTACAAAGCAACAATTTCAGAGCGTAAAAATCATTCGCCTTAACCGGAATCAAGGGGGCCCCATCCTCCCTTCCATCCCGGTCAAGGCGAATGATTTTTACATTCCTAAATTGTTGCATTGTAATGCATACCCGGATGACTCCATCAAAGGTTATTGCTGTGGCATCTCCCGCAGTTTCTTGGAATTCTGTCCGGCTGCCACTTGGAATGTCTTCCACGGATATTGAGATTCTTTTGTCCCTTATGACGACCACGATAATACACGTTGCCGTAAAGTTGGCACCTCCCGTGTGGAAGGAAACCGTGCACCACGCGGCCAGCCCCTCACTCTCCTTCCTCCACGCACCTACTCTCCCACATCCCTCCCATCCTCCCTCCTCCCCAAGCTACTACCTCATTTCGCCTCACCTGTAAAGAGGGTCACCGAGGCGATGTTGCCGCGTTTTCCCCGACCGGAAAAGGTCTTTATAGAGAGAAACCGCACATGGTCACGAGGCAACGTCGGCGACGGGTAATGAAACTAAAAGGAAGAGGAGGTGACGCGTGAGTAGAGAGCGTGGGGCAGGGGAAGGAGGAAGTGCCGGGCGAGTGGGAGGAGGGTTTTGCGGCGGACGGGGGGGGGTGTATGTGAGGGGGAAGGGAGTTGCGTGGGTTTCAGGGAGTTCATGAAGGGTTCATGGAAAGAAGACGTACTAAAAGAACGTACGCGGGGAGCATGACAGTGAGTGAGTGCAACGAGGGAGAAGGTGGAAAGGGGGGGGGAAGCATCCGACCGTCGGGGAGTGTCTCAGTGTGTGTCGGTCAAACGAGGAAGAAAAAGAAAATTTAAGATTTTTTTCCTCTTCGCAGTGAGAACAGCAATAAGTAAAGAAAAATAAAGCCGCGGAGACCAAACCGACAAAGAGAGAGGAGAGGTGAGTGCAAATACAAAACACTGTACTCCCGAGGTGCGTATTGCAAAGGGAGACGAAGAACCCAACGCAGGGGGAAAAAATCCCCTTCGACCACGTCATTGACGGCAACTGAAAAATTCCACGGGAGATTTGCAAAAGGAATTTAAAAAAATTCACACGAGAGGCTCAAAGGCTACTTATTTCCCCCGCTGCGATGTTTTTCGCAGATTCGATTCTGCAGCAAACCGAATTGCGGGGGATGGCATGTCGTGGTTCAACATGTTTCAGGCCAAACATTAAACATTACAGATACGGTTTTCATACCGACTAGACTTTAAAAAATCAGAACAAGAAATATGCTTTAACAATTCTGCGTAGAGCCCATTTCGCTTAGATTAACTACGCTTGAGTGAGTAGTGAAATCAATCAATAGATTTGCATCAAAGTGCTTACATTAACATATTAATGCCATGTTAACACTGTAGTCGACTTGTTCGCGTTTACGGATTGATAGGCCAAATGATGGCCCTTAAAATCTAAACACGTTTTAAATTCGTACACCGAAACCCAAATCTATTCACCTGCCCATCTTCTCCACGTATACATATACGGTATGCATGAAGAAAGGTAAACGTGAAACTCAAGGGCGTTTCGGGACGTGGAGGCTAGTCCTTCATCAGCAGACGAGGATTGACGGGCCCTCAAAGCCCACGAGGCGTCCACGAGTTTTATGTTGAATCCTCCTCCACTTTCCTCAAGCAAATTGATTTTAAATGATAAACAGGTAATATTTGGGTAAATTACAAAGTTTTTTATGCATATACTAAACACACAAACACAAATATATAAATTCACACGCATGTTTTGGAATATCCTCGGGGAAAAACACTGCTCCCCTACTTCACGCAATAACAAACATTTTCATTTCAAAAAAATCACTTCAATACCTACTAAAAACTTCCAATAATCGAAATTTAACAGAGGGCAACTAAGGCAGACATTACATCATTTTTGCGGACTCCCCTAAAACCCAGATAGCTATCATTCGGTTCAACAACCCCTGCTAGAAAAGTAAATTAAAACAATTATTTTCCTGGTACTCGACTTCTTAATTAACACTCGAATGCAATAAGGGAGAGGGGGAATTTTTCCCTAGAAATTGGCGAATTAAAAGATCCTTCTTGCGAACTAAGTAGCACGTTCTCTGGTGCAAAAATTGTTTCACATTTTAGCGATGTAATAAATCAAGGAAGAGCGAAACAAGCAAGGAGGTATGGGGGAGGGCGGACGATTGCCAGTTGGAAGAGGACTCTTTCGTACGAAGACAAGGCGGATCAAGGGGTTGGGGCGAGTGGGGCGTTGGCTCTTCGGCCGAAAGATCAAGAGATAGGGAGCGCCAAGAAGGAAGTTGGCTTTGGGTGGCATTAATTCGTTATCGAAATAACCCGCAGTTCAAGCAGCGCCGTTGCCAAAGTTATCCACCTCCACACGCACTTCGGCTTTTCCTCCTCATCCTCACAACCTCTCTCCGTCTTCAAATAAGCCATTTTTTTCGGCGCTTCGCACTTAAACGAATCGTCGGAAAAGTATCATACGGTTTATCCACTCGTGAGATTCGCAATGCGCAATTTGTCTTAGTATGTAGCGTCAGTTCCGATTTTCGCACATCGATGCAGCACAATTCAGGCAAATTTCAAACGTTAGTGTAGAGGGGATAAAAATAAAAAAGGAAAAATTAATGGTAGTAGATCGGGTGAGACAACACTGGGGGGGGAAGGCTGGCATTCTCCGACGCCACTGCGTACGCAAGCGGGAATAGGTCACGCGAATAGCTCCCCCATCCTCTCCCTCCTTCCCCCCGCCGGCCAAGGGGAGATGAAAAATAAGGCATAAAATCTACAAGGGGAAAAAAACGAGATTGCTCAGGATGTGGCCTTGCCCGACAAAAGCGTCAGCTATGACATTAACCTTCGGAACGCCTCGAAAGGGAATGAGCAGACCGTCGCTGGAAATCGACGGGAGTGGAAACAAAAGAGATGCCAAAAACAAGAACGGACAACTTCAGTGGCTTCTCCTTGATCATAAATATTCCGCGCTAAAAGCTGACGAAAGTGTCGGACTCTACTATATTCTAATTAATGTTAATCTTTTCATTTGCGGGAGCATGAATTCCGACCGCGTTTCGATGAAATGTCATGCAAACGAACACGACCCGTTCAAACACGCTCAGAAAGAGCGATATATGCAGCATCATCTACACTTATTCGTTCGAAAACCTTGACCGGAAGACCGGCACCCAGCACACACGCACTGAAGAAATCTTAAACAGAAGGACGACCTCACGGTGAAGGGGTGGGGTGGGGAAGGGTGTTGCGACAAGTTCAAAATCAAGGATCCCCAAAAATGCCACCTGAGGCCGCGACTGAAAATGACAGCCCTCCGTCGCACACCTCGGGAGTGCCGCGATAAAACTTCACCGTCAGCCACTCGCGCGGGGCAAAACAAATTGGATGCCGTGCGATGCGAAGAAGCCATATGCAGGTGGTGTGCCACTTCGGGCTGGAGGGGCATAAACGCGGTAAGTCACCCGCCACACGCCATGACACATACGATAACATCAAATGAATTTTGAATCAATACATGGCTTTCATAAATTACGGTATAACGATATGGTTCAAACACGAAATTGGATTCCTCGACTAAGGTTTCCACATAACAGAATCAGAACGACTATTGAACATGAAAAACCATAAACACAGTAATCAACCCGAATGTCGGGAGTTCACCCAGTACTAAACTCTACACGGCGTGTGAAATTCGCACATCGAGGTACGGGGGCCAGTGCCTTTCCCTGAGCCGGTTATGGTTTCCCAGCAAGATATGGTCCCCGAAAAAATCACACAGCATGGGTGGAGCTCAGGGTGCCCAGAGACGCTTGCCCGGAAATCGGACCCGGTCCCTCCGGTCAGGAGTCCAACGCTCAACCCCTGGTCTTCCGCGACCCATGTACTGTGTAACAATATTATTTTCAAATTTTAATAATTGATCGCGAGAAAAATATACTTCGCCTATCATAAATTAGTCTTATCTTCTGCTAGACTACCGAGGGTATCTGTGCCATCAAGATTTATTTATCAAAAATCTTGTTTCTAAATACGACAGCGTCAGTATCATCAGAACTTGGCGATTGGACGAAGGGTAACTTCACCCTCTCCACAAAAGTGGCGCATGACGTCGGCATAAGGGCAATTCCACATCTCTGAAGTTCGTATCTTGCAACAACTTGGAAAATAAGTGTTGAAAGAATCACGGCCTTTCTTCATTCAATCGACAACTCCACGCAAAAATTCCCTTCGTCCTGTAAACCTCGCGAAGTTAATACGATATATCAGCGCACCCGATCGGTCATGGAAGAGAGTAGGTGGAGGGGGTGAGGGGTCCCACCCGATCCCAAGAGCGCTTTATTCTTAGTTCTGGACACTACACGCTCGGGAAAGTTCGCAACCCCCTACCGCAGCCGCAATTCGGTTGGAATCGATATCCTCAGGGTTGAATACCTACCCTGGGGGGGTGGGGGTCGTATGGGACGTAGAAGAGAAGCTTTTGAACTCCTTGGGCCAAACTGAGACAGACAACAAGCGTCCACTGCCCCACCTCCGCCCGTCCGCCCGCGATGAGACGCTGAGCTGAGAGTGTCGTAGGCGCTTAAAACGAGATCGCGGGGAGAAAGAGTCAAATGGGAGAGCGATGAGTGAGGATTGCATTAGGAAAGGGGTGGGGAAGGTTAAATGAATGTAGGGATTGAAGAGTAGGGGTGAGGTGGAAGGAGTTGACGATGACGTAGGGAGGGGGAAGGGGGTGGGCGAGAAGGGAGTGCGGCCCCCTCCGACGGCGGGGCGCGTTCACTCGCGTTCCTCCGCGGCAGAGGACATTCAAGGTCAGGCCTGACACGACGAGACGTGACGGCAGCCTTCCTCTCCCTCCCGTCCTGCGCGAGGAGATCCTCCGCCCGTTCACTCACTGACGAGGGCCAAGAAAGGAAGAATGCAAAGAGGGGCGGGGAGGGAGACACGGAGGCCTCCCTCCGCCAGCAAGAGTCCTAAGCGATTGTTACTCCTCTCATGCCCTTATAACGAAGTTTCAGCGCCGCACTGACGTCGCCCATTTCTCCGCGACAAAGGCTTCTTTTGTTTTGCCACCTCCCCGCCCCGGCTTCCCTTCCTCCGAAGAACCTTTCCCACCAGAAGGATATCCCGGGAGAGAGAGGTCCGTGCACCCGAAATCCTTCGCTGGGTACCGAGCCAAACAAAAATGAAAAACCATCGCATGCCCAGGAAAGGAATTTGCGAACGCGCGCTCGGAGAATAATGGACCTGGTTTCGGCTCTTTGTCGTGCGTGTATAATTTCGGGCAGTGATTCAAGCCTTGGAAGAAAAAGCAACCTTGTTTAAAAAAATTACTAATTATGAGAGTTGATCTTTAAAAAATAATTCAACGATGTGTTAAATTTGACCATTTCGACGGTTGAAACTTAATTAATTTAAGTGATCCCCAGAGAATAGCCAAGGAGACCTTTCGAATTTGAGTAGCTCTTTTCGATAAAGATAAAGGCTAGGTTAAATATATATTAAAATAGGAGCTAAAACTAGAGCAGGTGGAACAGTTCACCTACCTAGGAAGTGTTCTGGACTAATAGGTCGAAGTAGCACGGGCATAAGAAGAAGAATTACGTTAGGCAAAGAATCTTCCAAAAGGATGAGGGAATTATTAGTAGAGTTGTTCAGAAAACACTCATGAAAATTTTGATATGGAGCGTGACTTTGTCCTGCGCGGAAACATGGTCGTTGAGGCTGGATGGTAGGAGTAGATTGGAGGCTTTTGAAATGTCTGTGTGCAGGAGGATGGAAAAGGTTAAGTAAACTGAAAGGTAGACAAACGAGGAAGTGCTAGGAATGGTGGGGGAGGAAAGAGGTTTGTGGGGAAAAATCAAAATGAGGCATGGGAGATGGATTCAGATCATTCTATTGGCAATGTGGTGCTGAAGACTGTGACTGAGGGGAGAATGTTAGGCAATCGAAGAATGGGGCAGGAATAAGACAGGGATGACGTCGGATGGGATGAAGGGAGGAAGGAGGTATGCAGAATTGAAGAGGAGCCTATTGTAGTGTTGGATGCCATGTCGTGCTTTAGGTAATTAACGTTATACCGTTGCGTAGCTTGCTTCCGTCCCAAAGCTACCTTAACCGGTAGATTACCAATAGATAGCGGAAAAACCAGTTATTTCATTATCATGAATATCCCTGATTGACCTCCGCAACAGCTAAATACATCAATTCGCTACTTCCAAAATGTAGAATGTTCCATATTAGCACCGACTGTAGCAATGTAGAATGTATTAGAGCGTAGCAAGACCTAGTTGACATCTCATTCCGCCACGTGGTCACGTCCTGATACACCAAATTTTCGAGAGTTACGGCAAAATGTGTTACAGCGGTCATACCTCATGTAACTGCAATATTAATAACTGACATTTGGGAAAAAATGTTACCTATTCACGAAAAAATAGCCCTCCGAAACTAGTAGGAATCTACTTCCGGATCCGACCTAGCACCTGAAACCCCAATTACACGACATCTGACTCCAAAAGCGACGCAAGGAATGGGAACAACGACTGTCGAAGCGACCACCACGAAGTCTTCTTCTTCAGGGGGGAAGAGATGCATACGCTTCAAAATATGAGAATTATGTGGGTTACACTTTAATGAAATTTTTTCGTCAGCTCCGTCCATTCCGTGAGATCACAGTGAAGAAGGTAAGTGGAAAGGAAGAGTATTGAACGGCTTGAACGCGTCTTCCCTTCCTTTCAGGAAAACGCGCGAGGAAGGTGGGACAAAAGCGGGGTAGAGGATGGCGGGGCGGGGACAGAAGGGGGGGGTAGGTGGATACATGAACACACAAACACACACACAATGGGAGTAGGAGTAAGGGATAAGAGTGAGTGGGTGTGTGTGTCAAGACGGAACGAGAGTGTGGGAGGCGGGGAGGGTGCGGAGTGCCCGTGGAGGGGGTGAGTGGGAGGGGGGAGGGGAGAGTGGGCATTGTTGTGAGCCGGACAATGGAAGCGTCGCATTTGGCGAGAGGGGGAGGGCGCAGCGTGGGAGAAAGAGAGAGAGAGGGCTCTTCGGCCAAGGGGTGGGTGGGTGCGGGGTGGAGTGCTGGAATGAAGGAGGGACGTGGGAGAGACATATGCCGGGACGGGGGAGGGGGAGAATGGGAGGTCGAAGAACGCGCGGCGCGGAGGGGGGCGGGGTGACCAAACAAATACGCGAGCAAGCGAAACGTCTCCGCACAAACCGAGCACCACTCTCGAATGTCGGGAGATTTTTCACGAGCACGGCGCGATGCGAGCGTTCTTACAGAGGGAGGTCTTCTTCGTGAATTATGAAGTGGGCAGTGGAGGGAAGTGGAAAGTTCGTCTCGGGGCTGGCTGGGAGGTTGCCTGGGAGAGGCATTCCGGCCAAATTATTGTCACAAGGTTGAGACATTAACAGATCGCCCATGAGAACAACCTACTCCTTGACCGCCAACTATGAGAAGCATTGTCCGTTGGCTTTTGGTTTCCAGATTTAGGACCACTATGTGTAACAGTCCGCAATTCAAAGTCGAGTGTTGTTGTTTTCGAGCGGTGCAATACAAAGAATGGGATCCAGCAACAGTTTATAACCATTTAATACTCTAGCAGTAACGTGGAATTGACCATTTATTTCAATAAGGATTCATGTAGGATAAATTCAGCCTTAATTCAATTGGGATTTCAGTCGAGGAGAGGAGACCCGTCGACGCACACTATTTCCGTTTGCATCTATCGAAGGCAGAATTGTGCGACATTAAAAATTGATAATCCATGTTTCGGCACGACGACATCTAGGAGACGCCACTCGCCCGGCGTAATCTTACTTAAATGAGTAATGCGTGTCAAATTTAAACAAAATACGATTGCAGCTCTCAGCAGAGATGCGAAAAATACAGGACGGAGGGACGTGGGGATGGCGATGGGAAGGAACGCCGAGTGCCAGACTTAAGCAGCGAACCGCGAGGGAAAGCACACGGCGTCGGTGGCGACGGGAGGGGGGCATTGCACCCGAGAAGGAATTGCTTTCACGTCTCTGGGCGCCGTCTGAAAAATGTTTCCTTAACGAAGGACTACTCCGCCTTAAGTGGACGCCGCGGAGAGGGAGTAATTCACTCGAAAGCACGCCTTAAAACGACAAACGTGATTAAAGCTGCACGGGCGTAGAGATCTGCCCACGAAGGAGGCGGGCGTTGGGGGGGAAGAGACGTAAGGAGTTCCTTAAGAAACATGAAAGACGAGGAGATAGATTATCGAGGGGTCGGGTGGTCACGAAAATAGATAAAACACATCATTTGGGCCAATTGATGCCAATCCGTTTCTTTATTTTTACTTTTTTTTTAACCGGTGCTTATCAACCGTTGGTTCTGAGGTGTAAATCACAACAGAAGTTTTAGCCTTAATTTTAATGACGAGACGAGAGAAATACGGCTCCTCGAATTGGTCGATGCCGCCACTGTTAATAATTCAGTCGAACGATCGCATCAGAGGAGATTGCATTCACATCTACATGCTACCCTGTGAGCCATGAGCAAGCAAAATTAAATGAGGGTATGATGATCTTTCGAGGAGGGAGGACTTGAGTGTCTTGTACTCTCCATCACCCGCATGACTACATCCATGTCTGTGCCCGTCTGGAGTAATGAATAGCATTGTCTGCAGAACAACCGCATTCAATACTTTCTAAAAAAAAGTATTGGCTACTCACGATGACAGGCAATATCTCAAAGGAGGTACGAAGAATCACCTAACGCAATTATTGCAAGAGTAAAAACCTTTCGAAACAATCAGCTGAATATAATCATTCCTTGAACTCCAACACTTCCTTCATTATGCTTACCAGCCTTCTCCTAATTTAATACTTCATAATTTTCATTTAATTTAAGCACATTTCCTGTCGCGTTTTTCGGAGACACCTTTCCTTACATTTTCTGTCTTCATCTTGCATCACCAAAGCCAATAGTTACAATACCTACTCTACATTAAATTAAGGGAATAAAAACTTAATATCTTAAATGAGTTCAGTTACATCGACAATATGTGACGAACTTTAAGAGAAGGATATCAATGTGGATAAATAAGCATAGAAGTAATCATAAAAGTAATACGTATAGCAGTAATTAGGACTTTTTCTTTCCTCTATCAAATATTTCCACAGAGAGGTTCGCATGCGCTCTTCAGGAAACTCCTTTACTGAGGCGCAGATGGTTTTAAAATGATCTAGTCTTTAGAAGCGACTTGAATGATAAAGAGCTACATTCAGGCAGTCAAATACCACTGGACACTGAATTGAACACAACCGATTACAACCAATTATACGTTGCATAAGGTGAGAATCAAAACTAGCCAATAACTAAACTCCTATGTTCATCATTAATATAGGCTTCCCCTTTCACCCATATTCCTTGTTTTCCAGCGCACATTCTCGAAACGGTTTTAATGGCGAGGTGCACTATCACAATTTAACTGAAACGACGGCAGCGAAATCCTATCAGGGCGGGGGGGAGGGGAGGGAACAAGCCCTCTTGCCCCACCATCACTCCCGGCGACCCTAACACCTGGCAACATAAAATCACATCAAAAGGGCAATTATCAATTCGAGGATTTTTCTCGAACCAAGGTCTCTGTCTCCGCTGCACACACCGAAAGGGCCTGGCGACAAATCGTGGATCCAGAATGTAGGCACGGTCCGGCGGCGGCTAAATTAAGCGCAGAAATGAAACCCTCTCCTCCCAGCCGGCAACACTGGATGGGGACCGAATTGGGGTTCAGGGAGGACCCAGAGACGACCCCTCTTTTTACGTCTCCTTCCTCTCGCCCTGCCGCATCGCACCCTGTGGGGAGGGGGGCAGCCTCCCTCATCGCTACACAATTCCATATTCAGGAGGGCAGGAGGGGGGAGGTAAAGGGGTGGAGGCCCATCGCGGCTAACGGAAGGGGAACTCCCCGCTCCGAGGGCGGGCATCCTTTCAACCCGCCCCGAAAGAAGTAAGGCCGCTCCCCTCTGGGCGCGGCAGGGAAGGGGACCGGGCACCCCCCCTGCCCCCCAAGAGCTGTCACCCTCGAGGTGTGAAGGGTTACGGCGGGGAGAGTGGGGTGAAAGAGGACCGGGAAGGGTGTCCCCCAAACCCGACCCCTCCCCCTCAGTGAGGATACAAAGGGAATAGGAAGGTCTGGGGGCCCTGTGGGTAGGAGTTGGTTGGAGAAGGGTGAGAGGGGGGCCTAGGAAGGCAGAGCATGAATCTGGGACCTCGAGAGGGTGCACAAACGGGGTAAGGGACACAAACGGGGGAAGGGACATTTCAGTTGGGCGAAATTCAGAACCGGATGTATCCGACAAGACGACTTATGACACGAAACGGGAATTACAGAAAATTTAGAGTGGGCGTTACAACACTGAATGCTTATTCAAATGTCTGTCTCTGTGTGCTAAACGTCCCTTAGCGAGCTAACACGGAAACGAGAGATAAGGAGGCCTCAGCTATCCGTAGGCGAAAAACCAAGGGCAAGTTCAAGCCAGACGAGGAGGA
This sequence comes from Hetaerina americana, assembly GCF_022747635.1. Lineage (NCBI taxonomy): Eukaryota > Metazoa > Arthropoda > Insecta > Odonata > Calopterygidae > Hetaerina > Hetaerina americana. The sequence goes on from NW_027287095.1 coordinate 9,150,908, forward strand.
TGCGCCGAACATTTGCGCCAAACCAGGAGAAGAGGACAACTACGCTCACTCATAAAGAACGGCGACGTCACGAACGTGGTCTCCCATATTGCCAAAGTTACAGGGGTCTCTTTCTTCTTCGAGATTCGGACACTCATTAGCCTCACAATGTTAGAGCAATAAGTTGTTTCTGATTTTAGTTGAAGAGCCACTCAAACTGGACTCATCATCCATAAAAACGATTGAACGAGTTTTGCCGGCCTCAAACGACATGGGTTGTTGAGTCATACTTGTATGCAATAAGATATTTCGATTTTTTTATCAAATGATATTTAATTATATTATGAAACTTTGGGCCAAACCCTTATTTAAAACATGTTCAACAAATTTATAGGATTGAAATGTGTTTTTATTAAACGTATATTTACTTGTATTTAAATCGGGAATCGTACAAGTTAGCAATTGGAAGTGATAATAAAAATAGGACAGAAAATCGAATTACATACGAGGACAAGATTAAACGCTTCGTAGACATCTCGTACATTCGTTGCTGCATGTGCTTGTGTTAGTTACCATTACTATGTATTTACCAGTATGTGAGTGCAAAATGGGTTTAACATCCCCCGCCACACGCCTTTGCGGCGGCTTGCGAGGTAATGTATAAATGTACTTCCGTTTCCCTATAAAAAAAAACTAAATCACAAATGTCATTTGTGGAACGTGAATCCCGAATGTTATCCAAAAGGATGCGAAAAAACTTACGTCCTTCAAACTAAGTCCACCAATTGTAGATTAAGTACCGAGGTGATTCGCAAGGCCAAGTGCTCACAGGGAAAGCCAGCCTCCAAATCCAAGGCAGCTTTCGCTCATTAAGAATCTAAACCGCGGTATACATTTGGAGCAGCAAGATTGGATTTTTCATCTAATCCAGCGGTAATTCATCGTCACAGCGTATGGACGGCGGCCACAGAACGTCCTCCGAAACTAGATGTTAACTTTTAACCCAAGTTATACATTATGACCTTGAGAAATTCAACGTCAACGACTAAATTAATGCGCTCAGCAGTACGAGTGCCATCAATCGATATTGCTCATCACTTCGCGTCATGTCTCCGCAGCTGCTCGTGCAAAACATTATTTCGCGGGAAATGTCGTTTCACACTTGTCCAATTTCATTAGCCAGCACCAATTTCAGCAACGTCCGATTAATGGTGCCTGTTTCACTAAGGCCTAAGCTGAAACAAATTCTGATTGCAGAAGTCAGACAACGTGTTCCGGGGAGGGGGGCAGGGAGGGGGAGATGGGGGTAGGAATGCATTATCTTCATGAACGATCTTCAGGAAATTACTTCCTACTGGACACTCAATACTATGAATATTCAGCGGGGTCACATGCCAGCGGAATGACACGCAGTGGCATGTGACTGACTAATGAATCAGTCTGCGACGCGTTAATCCACTAATAGCCTCCTCTATGGAAATTACTATCCAAGCTTTCTCACGGCATGTTTCCTATGCAATCAGAAAGTTTCAAAACATTTAACACAGCTTGGAGCGAGAAAACCATTGACCTCGATCCGTCCACCCGTGAAAATGGATTACAATTACGGAACGCCAATGAGCACTTCCCAACGAAAAATAATCGATAGCGAAGCACGGGACTGGGGAAGAAAAATCGATTGAATTCGGATCATAACAAAACATCCGAGTGCCAACCACGGAGGGACTGTCAACTCCTGCCAAAACATCCGACGTGGAATAAGTGCTAAACAATTCGAATTCCCCAAGATGTGACATGAACCGCAATTAAGAGAGTGAATTCTGACGTGTGAAGCGGTTTCGTTTCCCGTGCGAAACCAGAAATCACGCACTGATTTTTGCTCGGGGACTCGCATTATGAAACTCAAAAAGAGGCTGATTTATTTTTTTTAGGTCATAACACGACCGTCCCCGTCACTACATGGGTTTGCGGTCACGCACATGGCTCTCGGCCGGAATTCGCCCGTATTTCAATTGGGGTGGGGTAAACGTGGGCGGGTGTTTGCACGGACAAACAAAAAAAACCGCGATTCGCACCCGCTGCGGGCTTTTGACTCAACGAAACTCATGATTAAGCTGAGCTCCCAGCCAGGGTGCGGCGCAACCTCAGATTAAGCTTAAAGCTATGTTATTAAAAGCGCTCTTTAATCAATAGCGATTCTTCCACGCTCGTGCCTGCCTCTGCCGTCGGCCACCCATGACTACCACCGAGACCCATACTGAGCAGCCACTAGAATCCGCGATTACAAATCCGGGTCACTGAATAGTACAAAGAACATCGCCCATGTAAGATAGCCACAAGAAAGGAACACCTCAGCGGGATAAAAGAGAGCCGTGGAAATTAAAGATGGCGGTTAAGGGTGGGAATTTTGAAAGATCGGAAAGCTAATATATACGAGGATTCTCGAGTTCTCACCTATATATTGGTGGCTGAATCGGGTAGGGATTCTAGGATGCTAAAAGCAAAACACTGGTCGAATGAAAGGTTGTAGGAATTGGCGTGTGAAGGGATAGGAAGAGAAGAGAGTTAGGCAGAATTGCAGGAGTACCGGTGATTGTTCATTCGAATGGATAAGGGGATAATGCATTCGCCTATGTAAAAAGGAAGTGCAATGTTTGCATGACAAAAGAAAAATAATGTTTTTTGAGAGGCAATTAGCGTGTGAACGAGGTGAGGGGGCAATGAGGGGATGTGGGGAGCAGATCTAATATGTAGACATGTTTACTGGTAATACATGGCGAGGAAAGAATCTGTAGACCCAGGGCAATAATATTGAATCACCTCCACTCCTAACCGATGAGGACCTCGGGAGTCATGCTACAGTGGGCGACTCCGCCACACCATCCGCATCGGTTCTTTCGAAGCATTCGATTCGGCGAGGAGGTTCACGGGGAGAAAATCGCCGCACATCCTCGCACTCGCAAGACTGGGCACGATTCTCCCGCGTCCACCACACCAAGTCCCTTGCCCAACGCCTCCACCCCCGCACGAGTACCCCCTGAGGGAGACTTCCCACGCCGCGAGAACCTCATTCCCCCGATGTTCTCCTCTCCGCGACATCGCGTCTCTCTGCCGACCCACACGCCCACCCACGCCCGTCGCTGGACGGGTGACTGCACCGCGGTGCCCGTGAAGCCAGCCGGCCCACGGAGATTGAAAGACTCCCCCCTCCCCCTTTCGTAGTCCGAGACCGCAGAAAACGATGCTGGCAGGAGGAGACAGAAGATAAGGCCACATACGTATGCTCGGTCTAAGCCGAGGATTCGGTATACCGCGCGGCGTTGACGAGTCACTTGGGCAACGCAATGGCGAAACTGCTTCGTTGAAGGGGGAAGTATGAGCAATAATCGTCCATCGCACAACTCGAGACCACAATAGAAGGAAATTCAGTGCATAGCTAACTGAACTTCCCCGAATGCCATTAATCTAAAGACAGTCGGGAATTACCTAACCCTTCCGGTCACTTTTCCACTGCCAACAGCGGGCTGCCACGTTTTCTACCTGTGATACTAGGCATGGGGCTCATATGTGACATGGCCATGCTTTAATAGAATTTTCCCCTTTTTAATTTCCAGTTAAAAACTGATCTGACCTGTACTGGAATGGTGTAGGTATGTCGTCTTAAGTGGTCGTGGTTCCCTTTTATTCCCTCCAATTTTTTTTACCCGAAAAATTTTCCAGTGGGTGAAATTAACAATTGTTCGGAGCTAAGTTTTCCGCTGCATGAATTTGCATGTATTTTCGGGGATTTTCAATTAATGTTTGTTCCCTTTTCCTAAGCCTCTGAACACCCTTCCTCTCCCTTACCCCATCCCACCCAGAGCTTGCAACCTCTGCCACACACCTTTTTGGTAAATCGCAGTGTGTATATATATATATATATATATATATATATATATATATATATGTATGTGTGTGTTTGTGTGTATATATATGTGTGTGTGTATATATAGTATGTCACACGCCCTCACAGCAGCTTGTAGGGTCAAAGGGAAATAATACTCAGAGGATCTCCAAATAAATTTGAAAGAGTGATAGTGGAGGGAACTGGAATAAACGGAACAAAGCTCAAAAGAAAAGTGAATGCAAATTAAGATACATTTTCATCTAGCCTTATCGAAGCGGACAATCTAAAATACCTTGCAAAATATTTCGCAAAGTATTTTGCCAACTATGAATACGGCTTCCACTGTTGAGTCGACCGAATAATAACAAGCATTTACGAATATGTATGAGCGAGCATTTGACCTTATTTAGCTGTCGGATATATAGTATACGTAGCTAGCAAACTAAAGATTAAGCTGCAACCGTAACCACGGCTTTCACCGTTAATATTCAAGTCCCAGAACTTTCCCCACAGAGATTTTATCAAATATCCACCGCATGGGGAATACCAAGACAGGAATCTTTGGACTCCAATGCGGACGTCCACCATTCAAGGAGAACGGCCGGAGTCATCCCAGAAATGTTCGTCACGAAGCCAGCAGTAATAGTAATCAGGGACAGAAACTAATCTGAGGGAAAACATTCCATACTTCCATCGGCGGGAGAAGAACCTGCAACGTAAAAAAATCAACCCCGAGAACAAAAAGACGCCAGCTTGTAAGGGGGTGGGAAATAATACCACAAGGAGGTGCACGGGAAATGACAAAAAAACGTATCGGGTAGGGGAGATTAGAAGGAACAGAAATAAAATAAACAACATAGGCGCCCCCTGCCTTCGGACGCCTCCTCACACGCTACGTGTCACAGTAATTGAAAGCTCGGTGACGTGGCTCGCTGGCAGTAACACCGGCAAGAGAACGGAAGAGAGAAATTGAAAGTACTGGAATGTGAAGGGGGGGCGCATCGCTTGGATGGGAAGCAAATAGGAAAGAGTTTTAATCCTCCACTCGAGGAGTTCCCCTCAGACTCTTGGGGCGTGGGGGGGGGGGAGGGGAGTGGCGTATAACGGATAAATGACGCAACACAACATCACACACTGGCAGCGAGAGACACAAAAGGTTGAGAGGGTGGAAATGGGGTTGGTGGGGGGAGGGGGCGCTCGGAGTGAGGGATGGGGATGGATGGGAGGGTTGAAATTGAAGCGGCGGAAGGAGGAGGGGAGCGGGGGCGTATGAAAGGTGGTGTAAAGAGATGGGGAGCATTCCTGGGGGAGGAAATGGGGTTGTCACTTGATCTGATTTTTCCGGGAAGGCTCGGGATTTCGGAGAGCATCCATTCAATATCCGGAATTGGCCTTAAAAAAATCGCCGTACTCTTCCAGGAAAGAGCCTCCCGCAACCCCACCGCCCATATCATCACACGAGGGCGCCCTTGACAATCTACTTCCTCCCAGGAACGCGAGGAACTCTTCGAAAGTTTTACTACTTCGAGCACACGGCAGTCTCGGGAAGTTCCTTTTTCCACATTCCCTGCCACACACATTGAACGTATTTAACCGGAAGTTTTTTTTTACCTGCCACAATATTAAATGTGACAGAAGCAAGCTTCCGACGGAATCAACATCCATAAAGCAGCAAAGATATTCTCCGGGTGGTGACCACATCGAAAGTTGTATGATCTTCAGTGCCCTCTTCAAGACTGGGAAAGTGAAAAGCGTATCCAGATCTACGCTCTACATGAGCCAAAGAGTGGCATTGCGGGCGTGCTGCAGAAGCCGGTAAGGCAAATTTGGAGAATTGTAACCCCTCGTCCACTAAATCAATCTTTGAATACGACTCACAGAATTTCCAAAATTATATTGCCCTATAATTATTTTTGTATGCTCCAAGCATGGAAATGACTCATAACGAAGGTTATCAGTATGAAACCTTTAAAACTTAAAAGATTATTTAAATCCCTGGCCAATGCACTAACATAGGATAAGACTTAAAACAGAGTAAAATGCGACAAAAAGTAGCGCAAACATTCGTAGAACGAGGACTCAAAAATCTTACACAAAAAAAATAATATCAACACAGTGAGGCAACAAATTCGCATTGCAAAATGAATTGTAGCCTAAAACAGTTGGAACACTAAGTACTCGGTACTTGGGGAGGTCAGCGACAGGGAACACTAAGAGACATTCTTTTTTTTTCTTGAGTAAAACCCTCGGGACAATCACAGGAAGATTCTCATGAATAACAATAACATTCCTGTATTTAGATTGATGAGAAAATTAAAAGTGAAAGTTTGAACTCCAAGCCAGTGCAAGGGGATCTAAAAGTCGAGTTCTCATGGTGGGGGGGGGGGGGGGGTGCTGAATTTAGCAGGAAAAGTAGAGACCTATCCTATACGCGAGACCCTGGAGAAATGTCAAGGTTCAATGGGATGGAGTTGGGTGACCAATGAGAAAAAAAAAGGCTCGCAGCGACGGCATTGAGACGATCGAATTCCGTCGGGAAGAGCGTAAGCGAGACCCGAGAGTGGGAAAGTATCGAGGAGGGATGAGCAAGGGATGGCAGGGAATGGGGGGGGGTTGAACTAAAGGGTTGGTTGACCGGATGCCGGGTTCCGAAACATGATGACTCTGACCTATCCCGCTAATGGCTCCCTTCCATCCTCCGTCACTCTGGAGACGAATCGAGAACAAAAAAAGGAGCGTGCGATGGGTACCTTGGAATACAATTACGAAGCACGTAAATCCACCGCGAGATTATTTATCTTGCGGCAGGCACTTGGGCATTGCCCACGTCACGAGAGAGAGAGCAATTATCTTGCCACACTACGGGTCGCACCCCGACCTGGGTGGGGGGGCTGCAAGAAAGTGCCTATCTACTTCCCCAATTCCGAAGACAGATCCCTCGACGTTACGCCCTGCGTGTTTCGCGCACCAAAGAGCAAAAGGGCCCAGTGAGACAAAGACTTGATCCCCGAATTCGCAAGTGCCGTCCTTCATCTTAGCACACCTCGCGGCGGCGGACTTCTGACAGGGTGTCTTCTTCTTCGTTCCAGCGGAGGCCCGAGTAAGACGGGGGAGAGGTCGGGGTGGGAGAATAACTCTGGCTAAGCATGAACACTCGTCAACGCAATTCCAGCGAACAAGGAGTCTGAGGAAATCAACGACCGGAATTCTCCGCGGAGAACGGGAAAGAAACGAGTTACAACTAAAGGACTCCGAAGCGATATCTCGAGAAACAGGAACACACATTTTCCATAAACATCGATCACCCAAAATGGCAGAATACTGGAACGAAAACATCACACTAACGATGCCGCGGTCTAGTACAGGTACGAGTGTATCGTAAATTTCATGGTCGCCAGGCGTAATTTTTCCACCGCAGTTCTTAAATGCCGTCGCATGTGATACCTCAGACCTTATATTCCTCGAAATTCATTTAAACTGACGGTAATAATGAAATGGGCTATTAAAATATGTATTAGTTGCCCGGATTTTCACGATTATTGTAAGCGAAATGGCTGAAATACGTAGGACGTTGTCAGACAACCATTACAACAACAATTCGTCACAACGTTTAAGTTTGAATCGAAACTAACCGAAGCGTGCTAACGTGCACGATAAGTTGGCTGGGATTCTTAATTGCATAAGCGACTTTCTGGATAATATTATAATAAGAAATGTTTTGGCTCGAAAACTTAGCCTCTAGCAATGGCACAGTTGATTCTTCCTGCTAGTACCACTTATTACTAAGACCGAGAGCACTTTAATCTAAATGAACACAGGCTAGGACAATAATTCATACCTTTTGCGCGATCGAAAGGTGATTTTTTTATCGACATAAGAAAAATAATAGGTTTCAAGAAGATGCCGGGGAATCAAGTTATCAATTGTTAAGGTAACATAGTCCCTACTCCGCAGTCGTTGACATGGTAGCCGAATATTCGCGACTCATTTTTTAAAAGTAACATCCGCGGCGTCTAATTATTTCGAGCCGGATAGGAACAAAAACCAAAATTCAGCGTCAGAAATACGATCACTTTCCATGATGGAAGCAAGGGGGTCGGGAGGGATGAGAACGGAGGCGTCGGATACCGCCTCCTCCCCGGCCTTCCGCTTTTTTGCATACACGCCCAAGTTTCAAGAAAACCTCTCATTTGATTGCATCCACGAAAAACTGAAAACCCAACCGAAAAATTTATTAACCGAGCTCAAACAGAAGCAGAAAATATTCAATTGAGGCATGAAACATCAATGCAACTCAAATCACCATAAATACAATCGGATAACTAATAAAACCGTTACTTACGTATATCCATCTGCACAGGAAAAAATTGACGATATTTCACGATATTTTTGCAATCTTTTGTGTAAAACACATTAAATGTAATATACTTATGGTACTTTAGAACATACTAGTTGACCGTCGAATATTACCATTATTGGTTTTCCACCGATTAAGGTAGGTTTTGGATGACAGAGCAAATACGATGGTAGAACCATACATTTTCTCGCCGAATACATGACGAGGGGATATTAATATCCGCATGCCCTTCCTCAGAGCCAGAATAGACTTAATCATTACCATATTCTCAGAGCTGCCCTTCTCGAGAGCAGATTAAATCCGAAGAGAGATGACGCCCACAGGAATATCACATAGGAGCGCCCGATGGAGGGACACTAACACTCTAATAATGGACATACTAGTCGGTCGTAGAAATCACATTCATACAAATGAATGTGATTGTATGTGGGGGGGGGGGGGGTGAGGGTTAAGTTCCACCGGCCCTGATTTGGTCGAGACGAAAATTTTGCCAATTTTCCTGGTAAAGGGAATCCTCGGCGAGTCAAGTTCATAATCCCCGGAGAACCCCCGTGGTCTTCTCATCACGGCTCGGAGTTTTGGTTGAGGGGGTAGTGTCACGCAGGAGAGAGTGGGGCAGGCTGACACAGGCGGGAGAGGGGGACTGTCACGGAGACGGGGAGGAGGGGGCGGTCCTCAGCTGAAAGGTGTAAGGGGAGGGGAGTGAATGTGTGAGAGAGAGAGAGCAGGGAGGGGAGAAAGGGGTAGGGTGGTAGAAGGGAGTATCGCGTGTCCCAGCACTCCCCTCCCGAGGGAGGTGCCAAGGAATGTCGCCGGTGTCAGTCTCACGGCCGATGGCGCCACTTGAGCCGCCCTCCACCCTTGACTGGTGAAAGGAGGAGGGGGTGAGCTGAGATCATTGTCTTCCATCTCCGCTTCTTCTTCCTTCGGATGCTCCACACGCCCCTCGCGGGGCGGGAGGAGGGGGAGAGGACGAGGGTGAAGGATCCCGGGTGTGGGGGGGGGTGACGGGGAGGGGATGAGGAGAGAGCGGGGCGCCCTGCCCTCTGGAGGGGAGGGCAAGGAGAGTTGGTCCTGAAGGGGAGGTATGCAAGAAACACGCGCCCCGGCGTTGCCAATTTGGCATGATTAATGTGTGCACACAAACACCCCCCTTCCCTCTCCCCTTTCTTTATTCAAGACGCACAAGAGACGGCAAAAGAAGGGCGTGCCACATACATACAGAAGGTGAACATTTTTCGCCAGTGAAAATACTCGAATCACAAGAGATCCGAGACGTGACAATGCATCGTTCATTCCCCTTTCGATCGAATCCCACGCTCCACCGCTAATCCGTCGAAACGTGAGCCCGGCGATAATAAGGCCATCGCGCGCCGCACGAATAGGAAAAGCAGCAGCCGAGGAGGAACGGGGGAAACGTTCACCGTCGTAAATTCGTCGGTTACCCTCGCGACGGATCACACCCGATGATGCCACGATCGCTATATTTACTTTACATATATATATATATATATATATATATATATATATATATATATATATATATATATAAATACAATCAAATTTTATTTATTTATATATATAAATACAATCTTTTTATTTATTATATTTACTATATATATATATATATATATATATATATATATATATATATATATATATATATATATATATATATATTTAGACGGCTCGGGGTAGAGCGTCGGACTACTGACCGGAGGGCCCCGCGTTCGATTTCCCGGGGCAAGTCTCTGGGCACCTGCAGCTCCACCCAAGCTATTTGATTTTTCGGGCACCAGATTCTCCTGGGAAACCAAAACTGGCACAGGGAAAGGAACTGGCCACCCTACCCAGATGTGTGAATTCCACACGCCGTCAGGCTTAGTACTGGGTGAACTCTACCATCACCTACCAAACCGACCTTCGGGTTGATTACTGTGTTTATGGTTTTATACGTGTCTATTTACTAAATTAAGTAAATGGCGGAATTTCCCGGGCGTCCCATCGAAGAGACACGAGACACCTATCACGCCCGTCGATAAGAGCGCGGGAAATGCCCCATGGGAAACGAAGTTGACGGAATTGGCGATATCGAGCGATCGATATGAGCGTCGGCCTCCTTGAGTCATTCCCGCGAGCGCGGAGAATCGCTGCGAAACGCAAATACGTCACGTATTCACTAATTATGGGGTTAGGGGCGGGAAGATTGATCAAATTACGAGTCCTCCGCAGTGGCATCCCATCGCGGCGATCGCTCGCTTCGGCGCTAAGCCCCCTCTGCCCAACCACCAATTACGGAGGCGGGAAGCCAATATCGCGAGAGCACGATTTTCAACTGTGGACAGCAACGGACACCGCTCGAAAAGTTCACCGTAGGACACCCACCACCTACTTGCGTGCAGGACACTACGTTGGAGGAACGCATTCTTTTACAATTGAATTTTTTCGACGGCCACAAAAACCTACACACTGCATTTCAGAGTCATGATCGATAGGTAACGACGCGGATGCTAACCGAGGAGAACCATTAAACAAACGGCTGGCGTCGACGGCGCACGAGTAGTCCTCGCGGGGATCCCACCCGAGAGAACAAAGGCGAGGGAGGAGGAAAAGCCCGGCCTAAGCGACGCAATGCAAATGACATCCAGCAGCAGCCGCCGCCGCCACCAATGAGAGCGACCGAGGCGCGGCAATTGCGCGCCTTTCATTCGGTTGCCATGGCGACAGAAACTCGTGCCATGGACCTTTCAGGGGAAGAGGGAGGGAGACAACAATAAACAAAAGAGAACGGTAATTTCGACGCTCCATTATTTTCACCTTTCGAGACGTTGGTAAAATAAAAAAATTCCCTTCCCGAGAAAAAAACTCGCCGAGAAGTGACGAGGCTCGGCGAAAAAAAAATATTGAATTCTGTCAGAAAAGCATTCCGACTCCAGCGCCGCCGTCGGGGACGGAGGAAAGGTTGAGGAGGCCGAGAGGGAGGGGGGAGGTTTAAGGGGTGAGTGGTGCGAAGGGAGGTTAAAGGGAGAAGGGGGGGGGGGGTTGGGCTTTTAAGTGTTCACAGTGATACCTTCCTCTTAGAAAACAAGAGGTAGTGAAGTGGAAAGAGGGAGAACGGCGAACTTCGAAAAGGAGAAAGCGGGGGAAAGTGGAAAGAGAGAGAGAGAGAGAGAGAAAGAGCGGGGTGGTGGGGAGGTGTGGGGAGTGAACGGAAAGGAAAGACGACGTTTGAGGGGTCTACGGTTCGGGAGGATTTCCGAGTCCTGAGCGCAAGCCGCGGCAGTTGAGGGCAAAGGCCAAGTTGCCGTACGCAGCAGACCCGATTTTGCTGCGGCCCTCGAGTCAAACATTCCCCACTTCTCTCGTGAGACCCTCGACTGCACAGAGGGGTGGCGGCGAACTTTCACATTTCGGCCAAGTGTGCTAAGAATCATATGAACGGTGTAAATATGTAAGTCCTTGATTGCGTGGGAAAGGTGCCGTTTACCGAGCCAATTAGTTTGATTGCTAAGGGTGACAAGTAGTATCCAACGCAACCTAGGTCTTATTCTTAAATGACAAGAAAACAAACAAAAGTCGCCGGCGAAACCTCATATTCAGTTTTACCTGCCTCGCGCCTACAGTGAAAACCATGAACAAACAATGAAGCGTGCACTCGGAGACGTCTAGAGTGACTACATGATGCAATGGCATATCGGCAAAATATCAATTTTCGGGAGAGCTCTTCTTTGAAGTTTACACTTTTGTCTTGGTAATTCACACGTCAAATTGCAAAATCCCCTGGACTATCTTTCAATTAAATCCTCCAGTAAGTGAACACTAGGAATATCATAGCGATTTTATATATTATTAACACGCACAGTGATAGAACTAAGCATTTCCATCAGTTTATATAACCCCGCCCCGTGTGCGGACGTGAATCCCAACAAGCCCTCATGAAGGTGAGTGGGGGGGGGTTTAGATGTAGGCAAAGCGGATCTGGTGAAATAATTTGGTGTCACTCTGGGCATCGAACTCAACACAGAAAAAAACCGGTTCCAAATATCCGTGGAGATGCATATGAGAAACTTGGCCTTATCAAATGAAGGGTTGCGAAATATCCGAACGAAACTGTTACGATACATGTTATTTCGCGTGGGTCATACGTCATCTTCAAAACGCCTCGAGCGTAGAAAGCGGAGGGCTGTGTGGAGTTCGGCGCAGAAAGATACGCAATTAAACATAACACAAAGGGAACTCGAAGGATTCGCTTCAAATTCTTATGAACGAAGTAGAATGCCACAAGGTTATCGGAAAATCCATTAGAGACGAGACAGTTACAATGTGTGCCACACAACCTATTTGAAAAATTCAAATTTAGGAGTAGAAACCTGACAATAAAAAGGAATATCCGCAGCACTTCATATTCGACCGGGTGACCACAATCGGAAGTGCAATTGAAATTCGTTCAAAACGGATACGAGAAATAAGTTCCTCAAAGAATTCACCACCCGCACAATACAAAATAACAGACAAAACCATTAAGGGTATTATCGCATTACACCTAATTGTCTTCTTAGATATACGAACTTGCAAATGGGTCATGAACAATGACGCACATCCCACAACAGTCAAAAGCGGCTTACAGGGTGACGTACTTGCTAAAAATGTGATCCATTAATTTAAGTTTCCCTCTACGAAATTCATACACCGATATCAAAATAACGTGCAACATCTCTATGCAACGACATCCTCGCCATGAGAGAGAGAGGGGTTAGAAGAGCGGACCAGTATCTCCCCAAGGACCCGTTGCTGCCCAACACTTACCACGTATGCTTCGTGAACTACCGCACTTTCCGCCAATCGGCTCCAGCTAAAAATGGTACGCGCCACGCATCTGTGGTATGCATGCGATACAAAGAATGATGACCACTCATTAAAGCGGCGGCGATGGAATCATAATCCCCCTTGTAAGCATGGTGGAGATTATGCCAAGAATAAAAACGAGGGGGAAAATAGGAAATAAGGAGGCGAGATTAAAAATGCACACGCTGGGATACGGCCGGGCCGGGATGGACGGAGGAGGGGGGGCAGGGTGTTGGGGAAGATGGGGGGGGGGGGAGGCAGGGACCAAAGCCGGATTAAAAAGTGCGAGTGTGCGGAGGGAGGGGGAATAAAAAAATAATTCTTCGCCCACCCCCCGTCTAATCCGACTCCCGACCCTCACCTGGTGGTGCCCGACCGCTCCCCCCCCCCCAACCACGCGAATTGGTGCCCCCCCCCAATCCGTCCCCAACCCACCCGGCCAGACACCTCCGCTCACAAAAGGGAGAGTGACTGTAATTTTTTTGTAATCGCCGAGCCGCTAAATGGCGCAGATGTCTACGGAAGAGTAGCCCAAATGAGACGAAAAAGCCGCCACAGAAAGAATGACTGACCCTGATGAGTCCCGACGCCTCCGCCCGCAAATCCCTGCGCTTGGGTGCCAAAACAAAAATGATAAAAATAAATAGAATAAAAAGATCCGCTCTCGAGTAACACGGGAATACGCGGAGAAATGCCGGCCCGACCCTAATCTGAGCGCAGTAAATTCTTCTAGACCGGAAGAGTGATGTCACCTGGGGGATTGCCAGGGAACGCCCAAAAACATGGCGAGGGCCGTGCGGGCGCTTGAGCACGTAGACAATACCGGGTGTAGGACGGTCACATGTCCTTTCCTTCAACGATACACAATTTAAACGTAAACTTTAACAAGAATTAAACCCAAAAAACCAAAAACAAAAAGCCAGTGGCATTCATGGAATGGATTTGACTAATTTTTTTCATACATTACGCATAAAAATCATTTATTGCGTGCACAAAAAACAAATGGTTGATTTTCCGTATGATATACCAATGGCTATATAATATCAAATTATTTTTCCCCAGTGTCTTCGTATTCCTTAAATGTTTTATCATGGTATCAAATTGTGGCAATCATTTTTAATGCGCATTGAATCTGGGAACTGAGTAAAATTAATGAAATAATCAAAGGTCTCAGGCTCAGCTTCGTCAAAGTTCACGAACAGTGAATAAGTAAACTTGGTTCATTTTAAAAATACATTTATTTATTTCGGTTACTCCGGTTTCGACGCGTTAACGAGCGACGTCATCGGGCATCTGATGACGTCGTCTATGCGTGGAAACAGGTAGTACAGAAATAAATTCACCCTGCAAAAATAAAATGCTTACTTATTCAGTGCAAAAAATAATGAATTCGAGAGAGCTGCATAACTTTCCCAAACCTCACCATAACTCAGCAAACACAATGCTTCAGGTTCATTAAACAATATTAAAAAACGAGGTCACGAGAATAATATTTCGCCGGCGCAGAGAGGACAATTACACTCCATTAAACACTTCATTTCATGAAATTCAAAACTATATTTATCATGAAAACGTAACCGTTTTTTCCGCCCACCTGAACTATAAACTAGACAAAGGTTTCAGTCGCATGGCTCGTAGTGTGATGCTATGCCTCCGTTCCGTTGTTGAACTGAATTCCCAGCATGAAAGCACACGTTCCACATCCGATGGCAGACATTACGGAGCTGATAGGATGAAGCCCTATCCGAATTCCTCAGGTGAAATTTTAATTAAGCATATCGAACTCGGGATCGGATTCACTTAAAGCAAGCTATAAACTAAATCATTTACCTAGTATACTACTTCGATTACGCACCTAATTGGATCGTGCATCCATTATGGATCAACAAATAAAACCACTGAAGTAAAAAAATACAATGCTGTCTTTCCACCAACTTTTTAATTAGGTTCGTCTAGTTCTAGTCTTGTCAACGCACCGGCGTCATCCTCAGCTCCGGCAGCAGTGATGCCGTTGAAACTAGACGAACCTAATTAAAAATTTGGTGGGTATTCAAATTTATTTTATTTAATGATAATGGATTTCCACAAAGTTAAGCCTGAACACATCGAATGTATAAATGAAACCACCTTGCTTTAGAAGAACAAAATGGAATCGAACTGCCTATTATTGATATATATATATATATATATATATATATATATATATATATATATCAATATATATATAAATATAAGTATATATATAAATATATATACATATATAAATATATATACATATATAAATAAAATAAGGGTCGGCTGGGACCTGGCTCGCCAATCTACTTCATGGTGGCGTGAAACGCGATGGAGGAGCTTCGTCATCCCCCCCTCCACTCGACAAGGGTCGCGGGACGAGCGTGCGCACACAAATATGCAAGCAATCCCGAGGAGGCGCGAAGGGCCCGGAGCCACCACTCAAGACACTCATTTCCCCGGGCCCTCGCGGGTGACTCAGGGCCCGGGGAGGGGCGGGCGGTAGAGGGGGGGGGGGCGCTAGAAGTGGGGGGAGGACGCAGTGCAGAGGAGTCGCTCCGGGTTGGAGTCATTCCAGCGAGTGCCCTCGTGAGAGATTCGCGAGGGATAATGCTCGCTCGGGTGAACACTCCCGACGCAACATCACCACGCGTCCAAGGGAACCATTTATTTCGCTCGCAATGATTCGTGAAATTAAACCGCATTTCAGTTATCACACTAATCAACTCAATCCAATTGGTGCATGCGTCGAAAAAGAAAGTACTCCGACCACGTTTTCGCAAAACTGACCCCTGTGACGCCCTCTTACGCTTATTTATCGTTCGCTGTCGGGAGACCCGTGTATCTCTCGAGATCTCTAAGGAAAGGATGTGCATGTACGAGTGGGGTATATACATATACACGCATATACCCCACTACGAAAGAATATCGAACATTTCATCAGTACGGGCGTCGTCTACATCAACAAAACAAGTAAAACAGATGGAAAGCATCTTGGACGCATCTCGGAGGAGAAAATCGAGTAAAGATCATAAAACACCGAAACTGGTAAAATAATGAATGAACCTACGCCGGGTTTAATCGAGGGTGTGAGAATACGATGCGAGACATATTGAAATCCTAAATGAAACTACTCTCCTAACATAAATTAGGAACCAAAGGTCGACGAATGGGAGCGATTAACATTTGTTAAAATCACGAAGAAAACCGCCTAGAATGATATCGGGTGTAATGAGGGGCCCCTTTATCGATACGCAGACGACCCCAAACGCGACTCGAAACAGTGCTGACTGAAAGGACAGATAGCTCCTCTAGACATAGCATACACGCTTGGGCGAGGGGCACACACCACCATCGATTTCCCTGGCCTCTGTCGAGAGGGGCCGAAATTAAGAAATTCTACCGTTAAGGACTCCCGTCATCAACTTCTCTTTCCCCCTCCCGGAAGTGGTGAGCTCCACGGAGGCGATGGGGGATGTGGAGGCTGTAGAGGGGAGGGCAGGTGGGGGTGGGGGAGGGGAGGAGAGAGGGAGGGTGGCGAGACGCCCCAGACTCCGATTCCAGCGGAGGAGTGGGGAAGAGCGGGGGAAGAAGGTTGGGGAGGTGGGGGTGGAGGTTGGAGGACACGGGGAACGCAGCTCCAAGGGCAGGGCCAAGGAAAATTAGGAAAACGGGAAAACGCTAAGGGGGGGAAGCCCCCGAAATGTAGGCCAGCGGGAAGACGGGTAATTTACGGCGGAATGGGGTGGGCGCGCGAGGAGGGGAGGGAAAGATACACCTACCCCTACGCGCAACCCCGCTGAAGGCAGCGATATATCTCGGCCGAAAGAGGAAACTCGAGAGGTAACACGTTAGTGCTCTTTAATCGGCAAAACTGGATGGAACGAATGCGAACAGAGAGAGAGAGTAGTAACTTCCACTTACTACGTCCTTCTAGTCGCTAGCGACCCGTCTCACAGCGTGTAGAGAAGTATTTCACGCTGAGATACTGCAGTGCACGTAGCTGTCGTCAACATCACCTCAATTATTTAAATATTTTGGTATATTTTTCTCTCCCACAAAGCAGCAAAACTTAACTTTGATGCAGCATTCCTGGTGTCACACATAATAGCGGTGGTTTGCATGGTGCCATGTTCAAATTGGAAATAATATCAGACATTTGAATCATGGCTTGGTTTGTCCGAGATTTCTCGCAGGTTGGCGAGGCGATTAGCGCTCTCGCGGCGAATAACCTGAAAGCCGTCGATTTAGGAGGCGGTCTGTCCTGCTCCTGCCTTTTATTTCGCTCGGAATCAAGGGCGATTATGATATGAATAAAACGACACGAAAATTACTATGATACGCACTGGATTATTAAACTTTCGAGGCTCAGAAACATTCGACAATTCATAAAACTCTGTGGAACAGGTTAGAAAGGTCACCAATATAAAATTTTTCAAAACGGTAGCTGCTTGTACGAGAGCGTAAATACGAACCCTCGGTGAAACGGTAGAAAATAAAAAGTTCCAAGTTGAAGAAATGAAGACAACGTGAAAAAATTAAAAGCCATATCATTAAATAGCAACATCAAAGATTTCGAAAGAAACGGTACGAATATTTTCTTAGTCGTTTTTTTTACTTATTTAAATTAAAATTTTAAAAGTTTTAATTTAATTCGTATGTCAGGAGGCCGACTCCCACCTGCAGTCCTAAAATATAAACCGAACGGGAAGGGGGACGTTGGCAGAGGGAGGAGAATAGGTGGCCACTGCTGCGGGAGACCAACCAGTCAGGGCAAATCCCTCACGCGAGGGAGAAAATGAGTGCGGCAAGGAAAGCACCCAAAAGGCGTATTTTCACTAGAATCAACGAAAATGTTTACCATGTGATATCCGCCTCCTCATATCCACTTCCCACTCTTCTCCAAGAGCGAAATGCGGATGCGAATCGCGACAAATGCGGTCAATAAAAATGCGAACATATTCAGGGTAACCTTTACCTGAACACAATCATGGTAAAAAATTCCTCCATTTACCGAAACTACAACGGCAAACATGTCGTCACCTCACTTCGAAAAACTATATACCTCAAAACTCTCTCTCCGGGAATTCTTCATTCGGGTTCCAGAAACATAATGTATGGGAGAGTCAAACTGTGAAGGATTTTCTAATTTTAAGAAGAGCAATTTTCCCTTGAGAATGCACATGATGGGACTGACTGATTCCACGAGGTGACAATTAATGCGGGTGGTATATTACGAGTTCTACTGCCGAAAAAGCGGGCGGTACTCGTAGGTCGGTGAGCAAATTAGAAACGCCCGATGTCTATTGAGCTTTTTTAATTAAAGTATCAATCAATAATGTGGCGCTATTATTTACTAGGACTTCGTTTATGCCGCACGAAACGCATTCACTACATCAAATACCTTATTTTAAAATTGGGATTTACCCGAAAAGTTGCCATCACTAATCTGAAAAAAAACACGACAGAAAACACAGTCGAACCCACTAATTACTTTAGCCCTGCTGCTTTAATCAAGATTTTTGTTTTATTCATTAACGAAGCCGTGAAAAACAAAACTTCAAACTTGAATATCCAGTCTCAGAAGAAGTTTATTTTTTTTTTTATATTCCGTTAGACCCCATAAAATGTGGACGTGTTTACACCCCGATGAAGATACATGATGAATAGCCATCCAACAGTGAAAAAAGCACGCGAAACCTTGGCAGGGGGAGGTAGAGGGGGTTGGGGGGGCGAGGACACAAAAAAAGAGAAACAAGCGAACAGAGGAGTGCGTCACAGTCGACGGAAAAGTACAATGCACTCCAGCTCACCGCTCACAAAAAAAAACACGCAGGCCGCATGTCAGAGCCCGCGGGGCACATCAACGCCCGCGTTAACACCCCACGCACATACGCTGCACCTGAACACCCCGTGTGACTCCCTCAAATTCCCCACCCGATGGGAAATTTAGAGACAGCTCATTACTGGCGCTCGGGCGAAAAAGTTCCTTCGCCGCTCTTTTACGCTTGCCCTTCTCACAACACCACCCGACACCGCGGAAATCATCAACCCAAAACAACCACTCCGATATAAATAATGTATTTCAAGCATCCCGCAAAGGTGTAATTTCCCTCACGCAAACTCAATTTGAGTTTAAAAACCACACCTGGTACCTATTACTGGATTATGGAATAATTAATTAAATCCTCCAAATTATGATTAAAACGCATAGGATTTAAAAAGAAATAATCTGCAAGCGACTGCGTTGATTACTGTGTTTATGGTTTTTACCTTATTTTAATAATCGTTCATTATCAATTGATTTTTTTCACTATACAACCCCCCATCATCACCTACAGTGAGTGATTGGCTTCACTTAACTCTCCACTCTCTTCTGGCAGATTGTTTTTTTCTTCCTCTCTCGGTGTTTTCACATCTCCTTGCTTTCACACGCATCATTAATTGCTGCATGTAGCCGCTCAACAGGGGTTTTCTTCCTCCGCTTCACTAGGCCTTCCGTGAATGGTTTCCGCAAGTTATCGCTTCAATGCGTCCAAAGAGGCTAGTCCTTTCCTTCGAAAGTGTTACATAAAAAGTCTACATCGACGACATTTCCCCCGACATTACTACTCTCCGCAAAATATTTACCAAGTTTTTCAACAAAAAAATGGTCGCACTCCTAACAAATCACGTCCGTAAGGCCTTCTACAGCAGTAATCACCAACTTTAACTCACAATATGGTTTACCGTAGAGAGAGCAAAGAATAGTTTTCAAACACCAAAGCCATCGATCGCAATTTTCACTTATAACGCACTCATTTCCCGGCAACAAGATCGAAGAGACAGAGCCCCGGACCATTACGCTTTGGTCCTCTCTCGCAAAGGGATCAAAAGTACGAGCGTTGGGTTTCCTTGGCGGCGCAGCGTCCCGAAATAATCTACCGAGGTCCCTGCCGAGCTAGGCTCCAGCTGCAAGCCATTGATGGTTTTGAGTGAGAGATCACGGCTTACCCACGGACATTAGAAATGCAAGAGCAATGAACTGTGATAACAGCGGGCACAGTCTACGTTCGCGTGCATCAGTGGGTCACCCTACCAGTGTGTTGTTGAATGTTTGACCCCGGAGCATTTTCCGAGTCTAAGGCTTCCGGAGTATCGGCCAAAGTGTGGCGTGGTATCCGCGTGATTCCACACAGGCAACGCACATTATTAATAGGTTCGGAACCATTACATGAGTGACATGACACAAAATATGGACGTGAATTCGGTTACCTGCATGTACGTACACCTAAACATCTATTCCAATTAGTTCCCAATCCACCTTTATCCCACGTTACACGCAAGTGCCCGACGAAGCGAAAAATTGCTCAAACATAAAAATACAAAGAAATTATGCCTCCGTACCCACCAAAATCTTAAATGAAAAATCTTAATTGCATAAATTTATCTAGTCCGAGTCCAATAAGTTTTGGGTTTTTCACTTCTCATCTAAAGTGGGCCTGATGAACATCTAGCCACGACCGAAAATGGCCACGTTTAGAGGAATAAATAACTTACGTGTATTTCAGGAGAGCGAGAGATCAGGGAAAACTAATGGATAACTTGATTCCAACTTTTTACGGCTCTACTATTCTTACGTCAATGGTACACAGGTAGCATACAATGCAGCGGAAACGTCATCCCACTTAGTGTTACTACCATTTGAAAGGCTCTAGGTTCGTTTCCCAGCGTGATACATTGTTTTTTTAAGCAAAACTTCGCTTTCAGATCGAATGCACGGTCGGGAACATTTACACAGCAAATCACACTTTGTCGGACGGGTCGTTGAAGTGTGTACTCTTCGCGTAACGAGTTGTTCAACTAGTCCCACCACCTTATTTCATTTACTATCTCTTAACATTTCTCCTTGTGCTTCAGGCCGTTGGCGAGGGGGTATAAAAAAGGACATAACGGTGGAATGCTCTCAATAAAAATCACCCGCCTGCTAAAAGTGCAATTTCGCAGTAAGGACGAGCAAAAAGTTTTCTCCTAGGGGGAAATGTGTGGAGGGGGAAATCTCCAGTTGATCGGAAGGACGACCCCCGCACAACTCAGTCCTAGCAAATGGAAGTGCCTCCCAGGGAGGAAGATGGCTTGCTCTCTCCCTCTCTCTCTGCCTCCCCCCTCTCCTCCCCACTCCACACGCATCCTTATCTCGTCCTTGGCCTCACCACACGCTCTGGATCCCGAGAAAAACGCAGTGGGGGGGGGGGAACCGCGGCAGGGGCATCCAGCCAGCACCACCGCCCCAGCAATCTGTCGAAACAGCACACGCGCACACAAACCTCGTCGAAATGAGTCCACGAAATATCAAGAAAATTACGCGTGCGGAATACAGTGCACAGTCACCGGATTCCCCGAGCGTGTCCTTAAAAGAGGCCACGCCACCCTCACGTGTGGGAAGGGCGAAAGGAATGGAATGATGGGAAGGACGGGGGAAGACTGCCAGGCACCTCCCAAGGCCAACAAGGGATAATAACCTTCAGAAAACTCTTTCGTAACCTATGGGACACCAGGGCAAAAACCTCTCCCGTACTGTTACCGAAAGAAAAATATGCCATCGTCCACAATTTCCTTTGAATGGACTACTTCTGTTTAATTTGGCAGGGCAATTTAAATTAAATACTCTTGTATGGAAATTAAGCATTAGCAAACGTAGAGTTACTGTACAATATTCCCCTACATAAGGAACGAATCAAATTAATATGTTCACTTTGGAAGCTCTCTACCATAAGTCGTTTAGAAGAATACCTGGGCGCTCTTCATATTTAAAGTCAATTTAGATAGATGCCCTAGTGGTCCAGATACTTGTTAAAAACAAATCCCTGCCTATTCAATACGGAAATTTTCTAAGTAGATTAAGACGACAAACATCACCGCACTTTTTGGTAATTCAATTGACACAATTTTGAGATTTCACCATGGATTCCGATCAATACGTATGAACTTGCTACGTGGAAAAACCCGTTATGGCCCCTACAACCACTAGAAACTTTGATAAACTATTGCTGTGACTGCGGTGTTAGGTTAACCAACGGCGATAACAGTACGCGTCATTGAACACAAAACGAAGCATTCGGAGATATATAACAGCACATGGAAACGAACTCAATCGGTGGGGTGCACCACATGGCGCGCGAACGATTAAACGGATCTAATTGGTCGCATTAGCACCATACACCGGTGATCCGCATGGAAAACCATAAGTGATCTCATGGTGCAAAAGGATAAACAAAAACTCCAAAGGTGTCTTAAAAATAATAATGAGGATAGGCTTTGGTGGTGGTGGTGGCAGAATTGCCGGAAGCATACGCCACGTAAATTACAAAGCGAAAATCATTTTAACCTGGAATACTTCTCACTAAGCCCACAACTTTATTTATTAGTTGATGAACGTTGAGCGTCAAAGACGACTGGAGGGCTTTGATAATCAAAGACCTCTAATTAATTTAGCTGGAGGCACTTCGGCGTTGCTAGTACCAGCATAAACAACCACAAAAGTGAGGATACGGGAGCCGCTGACAATGAAAAATTCCGTACATCGCAAGACCACAATAGCTGCCGACGACTCACAAAGATTGCCTCGTCTAGCGACGATGTCGTTACTGTGGCAACGCTGCTCTTTAAGCCTCGCTGCAGTTCAACGCTCACGTGTCCACGGCAGAGACACACCTACCCCTCCTCCCCTTCCCCCTGACGTGCACACAACCGCCACCCCCACCACGCTCTCTCAGCCAGATCCCACCGACTGACTATATCTGCCTCCGTTTGAAGACCTCTCCCTCGCCGACTCTGGCCGCGAGGGAAGGTGCCCAGGCAGGGGGGGGGCACCGGGCGGGAGGGGCGGGGAGAGAAGGAGATTCTCGCGTGGGATGAAGCAACATCTGTCGCATGCAATGCCCCCAGGCCACACACGCACACCGGCGCGCGTTTTAACAGCGCGACCCTCAACAGCTGACGACAGCGATATTACGGGGCGCATCCCTTCCCTCGGAACCGTACATACGTGCCCCATTGGGAAACCACAAGAGCGCAACCAACCATCAACGGGGATGGGAGGGTGCGATAAATTCCCAAAACGTACGGAAAGGTTCAAAATCGCCCCATCAAAAGTTGAAAAGAAAAAAAACGAAATTCAACTCCCTCCGCTGTCTAAGCTCCTTCATGCCCAACGCGACTATTATATCAACCCCGGCGGCACGGCGAGTTCGGGCAAAGCACACACACCGAGAAATGGAAGCACCACTTGACGAGTGGTGCACCAATGGTGAAGAGGATAGAGGAGCGGCGCGCGGCATCGATAATAATTCCAAACGGCTTTGATCTTCGAGTTCAAAATGAAAACCGTGACACAATTAAAGAAAATTATGTTGCGTCACTAACACGTAGGCCAACGTGAATTATAATTGGGGCAAAATATGGGGAATGATTCCGAGAGATATGATAGAGATCCTAGAGATATGCGAAGAAGTAATGTCGGCAGTTAATGGCTATTTTGAGGAACAAGACAGTTCTTATTATAAAAAGAATACTGAAACCATTGAACATCGCTGGGAAAAGTGTATAGAGCTAAAAGGAGATTATGTTGAAAAATAAATACAATTTTTCCCAAAATGTTTGGGTTTTCTTAGTATGGGTCGGGTACTTCTGGGACCACCCTCGTATAAATATTAAACGCTGCCACACCCAGCGGTTCAAGTTCAACGGTTTGAAGTCCCCAGCAGTGCTATTTAGGCGTCGGAACATATTTTCCCAATTTCTACTACGTGGACGAGGAGGCCTAAAATTTTGCCACTTTAAATTACTAGACAAGAGAGGATTGATTCATTTTATACTACTTTTAGTTTTTTTTTTAATAGGCAAATCAAATCATTAAACTACCATGTCAATTGAAAATTTAAGAAGATGTCTCTTCGTAAGTGAAAAGGATGCATCCAGGTTAAGTCCGCTGGCTCGAATTCTAATTGTAGAGTTGGATCGCGAGGGCTGTTAACTTAAGACGATGGCGCGGAATACTAAGGGATTGCCGACCCCCATTTCTCGCCCCTCCCCCACCCCTGTGCACAAAACCGCTGCTGCATCTCTCTCACTTTTATCTCAGTGCGTAAGTGATTCGGACTGCCAAGCAGAAATAAAGCAAAACACCCCTTTCGGCGGCGGGAAGAAAACGAACGCAGCCCACCTCCCCGCCTTCCTTACCCTGCCCCCCCCCCTTTCCCGTCCTTAAAGAGGATGCTCCCTTCGCCACACCTCCATTGATTTTCAGCGCCTCGCCCACAGAAGCAATGGGAAAATCAAAGAGGCGTCGGTCGAGAGAGAGAGGCGAGTGGGGGAAAGAG
Source organism: Hetaerina americana (assembly GCF_022747635.1). Taxonomy (NCBI): domain Eukaryota; kingdom Metazoa; phylum Arthropoda; class Insecta; order Odonata; family Calopterygidae; genus Hetaerina; species Hetaerina americana. Next base: position 9,175,347 of record NW_027287095.1, read on the forward strand.
AAGGGGGAAGTGGGGGGGGGGGTGGCACTCCGCTTTCGGTAGGGCCTCCAAAGCGAGCGATGGGCCATTCCTATCCACTCCTCGTAGTTTATCTCAATCTACGAGACGGGCAGACCTCGAAAACGACTGCACGTACCGTCCCCAGCCGCATAAAAGCCCCGTGGAATCTGAATGTTCTTGTTATCCTCGGCCAATCAGGGGACGGGGTTCCTCCTTTTGCACAGACAATAACACGGATATACTATGTGCGTGCAAATGCCATAAATTGTGTCCTGTATTCCTCCCGATTGGTGAACGTGCCCGCCGCCGGTTATTCAACAGAACTGCTTCCTCGGAAATTTGAAATGCTCTTTACTAAACAACATCATAATGTGTCCATGAAAAAAAACGGCACACATCATCAAACACTCGGGCAGAGCGTCCAAAAATTCGACCAATCGAGACTGAGACACAATATTCCTTCCAGCATTTTGAAGAAGCAACACGTTTTCCATACTCATTTCAACTTAATTATGACAGCGAGGAATTGCATCTGACGGCATTTAATAGCACTTTGGTATTTTTGCAGAGATAAAGAAGTCATCTAAACTTTCGCCCAGTTCTAGGAAACTGACCCAGGGAACGTAGTAAAATGATTAGTTTCTCGCTTGACGAACCCATAACATAACACAGGTCTGGCGCAGGGTACATTCACGAGTGGGCGTATCCATCCCACGTCTCCAGCGCGTACGACTATGGGATGGCGACATTACAACAGAGAGGAACGATATCGAAACGGAGAACGAACGAACTGAATTGCATAACGGGGAGGAGGCGGAGAGAAGAATGGATTTTTATTTTTCGCCCTTGAGGGCTGAAGAGGAGGAGGGGAAGGAGTACTCGGTTCGTCAGTATTTATTGCATTGGGAGGGGGAGTTGGAAGCGGAAGAGGCATTTCGTGACGGCGCGCTGAAAGAAGGAAGCCGTGCGTATTTATTTACGCGGTAGCACGATTCTCTTAGCGTTAATTAACGTGGGCCGCGCGGGAGTGAAGACGGCCTTCGAGTGGGACGAGCAGGAAATCGAAAGGACGGACAATATGAATATTTATGCGGCGCAAAAAACGGAAAAGCGGGCTGAAAGGATATTCGCGTTTAAAAATGAAAACAACGGACGGTTTTCGACTCGGCAGTCTTTCGTTCAGCACATCCAGGCGAACACACGCGCTAAGGGTGGACAGTTAATGTTTAAAGATCAATGATCGCTAAGGATACTAACAAGAACTTCAGGAATAATTCGACGGAAATAGAAAATAAATGCCTCTCCAATCATCACGGACGATAAATACGAACTATACCACCGAATTCATGGAATTACAAATTTAATAATGTCGATACCTTTATAATTATCTTTCTCTTCTCCTAGTTTTGGCCGCCCTATCCTCATGGCCGAGGTCAGTGCCACAACTATATGGAGAAAATGGACGGAGGCATGTTTCTTCTATCACAAACCAACTAAAATTTATTTAGGTTTTATTTTTATGACTTTATAGGGGCAAGATTGAGACTTCTTAGTCCCTTCTTCCACCTAAACCATGTACATTACATTAAATACAATTACAAACACCCAAGCCCTAGGAGAAAACCCACCTAGTCGGGAATCAAACCCACGACCTCTGGGTTAGCAGGCGAAGACGTCACCGGAGCCGGTAATGCAAAGTTCAGGGGAATGCAAATAAATTATAGCAAATGAGAATCATTTCTCCAATATCATCAATTTTTAACCCTACTGAACTTAAACCCTGACTGCGCCTTCGGCTGACACGAAAATTGTGACTTGCCAATGAAAATCTCATCTTTTCAGGTTTTCCCATGCATAATTTATATTACAATATAACCATTTCAAACCTCCTACCTTACACAACATTACTATTATGTCAATACACTGTAATTGATGGATAAAATTTTTTTTTAATGGCTCCTCAAATGGAGATGTTGTTCACGCACATCTTCAGCTACTGTACGTAAAAGTAACTAACAAAACGCAATTGCTTACGCAAAATGTGGACCAAATAGCAGAGTAAAATAAGAGACTAGAAAAAAATGACTTGAGGCCATGGAAAAAACTGAATGTGAGTAAATGAAGGTCAGGATAACAATTATGGCTGATACTTATAAATAAAAGGCATTTACTTTCCATCATCATTTGTGCCTGAACGTTGAATTGGATTACTTAGCTTTAAGAATAATTTCATTATTACTTCTCCCGTGACAATCTACTAACTAAAATTTTTAGGTGTTGTTTTAGGTGTTAATAACAAGCAATGCCATTAACATGGAAAAACTGCGATTTCTACTTAATAGCAAATGCAAGGCCAAGTTCACAGCTGAGCGAATATGAACCCAAATTTTAGCATGCCTGCACACGGCCATTTGATGAATCATTGACATCAGATGTTCGATTAATCACATACTAAATAATGATCCAAATATCAACAACCTTGATTTAGTAGACAAGACTACAGACCATACCTACAATGCCTCTGATTCCTACAAAAATGAAGATTTAGGAGTAAATTAAACTTCATGATAACCCTTTTACGACCATGAGGAGGAATACATATTCTTGAAAATGTACTTGCCCCAATAAAAGACGCACTTATCAACATGGAGAAAGGAATTTAAACAGGAGAAATTGGAAAGTATCGATCTTACGCCGAGCAATGACACAAATTGAGGTGCACTGAAGGTCATTGGGCACATTAAGATATTTGCTTGTTGACATGTCCAGGGGTCTTCATCATTCGGTTTAAGGCAAAACTCTACTAATAAAATTATTAAATACCATAAAAATCGCACATAAAAAATATCCGTACAAAAACACTACTGATGGTACCTAAATGCATCACGTATGCGATTCCCTAAATCGGGTACCAAAATATCCATCGACAAGGGCTCAAAAGTTTTTGCCCGAGAGTTATTTCAGTCCATAAGTAGGTAGTACAGTACTGTATCATGACTCTGGATGATGTTTTAATTTAAAAAAATATTACAAACCAAGAATATGAAAATCGACGGCTATCAAAAATGATAGCGTGACAGTAACAATAAGGTCAAATGTCTAGCTGATACACACACAGAAAGTGCTGGCCTAAAAATTTCGCGAGAATTTCAAATTTTTCTAGGATCTGCTAAAGGTGCTTATTCACTCAAAGAATAATCAAATGCAGGAATGCGATGATGTAAGCTTCTGACAGCCAGGGAGGAAAGGACATCGAAACTTGTGCCTCCATGGACCAATACATTCCCAAACTTGGAAACTTCTAGACATTTCCGAGCCCAAAAATGTAAATTGTTCAAGACCAGATTTTTGAAAGCACGCCATCAATTTTGCCACGACAGCATCAGCACCAAAATGGCATAAACCTAACAACTTGGGAAAATCTAAAATAAAAAGAAAGCTCCACTCCAATCTGGTCTTTAAAGTTCTTCCATTACCTCTCAAACATTCTCCATCTACAATGCCCTGCTCAAGTCAAGTTTCAAGAACAGCCTTGATTAATATTTTAAGGACTAAAAGAGACAAAAATGGCCCCTTGGTCATGAAATACTCACAGCCACATACCGAAGTCACAGATACGTCAATAAATTTACAAATGTCTGTTGTATAGCTCAGGGAATTGCATAAAAAATATTAATAATGGTTAAATGAGATCAGCTGAATGAAATTCACAACCATCACCTTGGCTTGTCTTTTGTGGTTAACTTTCCCTTTAAGATTTATCCCATTTATTCAGATGATACCCAGTACTTAACACGTTAAACGCTAAAAAATACGTCCCCACAACATAGCAGATAAACTAATGTCACACAATTTATTTTCCTAATCACAGCAAGGTAGGGGGGGGGGGTGTGCAGAAATTTCAGTCACCAGTGGGGAGTGGGGGCCTTGAATGGGATTGGGGAGGGGATGGTTTGCTTAGGCGGCTGAGGCACTCACCCGCGTGTCTATCCGGAGGGGCTGTTGGAGGTCCGGGGGCGCTGCGGTGGCCGTCGTGGGCGCCGTGGCCGTCGCCGTTGTCGAGATGCCACCTCCGCCGAGGGGGGCGGCGGCTCCTCCGCCGGCAGCCGCCGCCTTCGCCTCGCCTCCTCCCGCCACCGACGAACCCATTCGGATCTTCTTGAAGGGCGGGCCCAGTTCCAGCTGGGCGGCCGCCGCTGCCCCCGTCGCCGCCGCCGAGCCCGCGGGGGCCGGTGGCGGAGGGGGCGGCGGGGGAGGCGGGGGCTGCTGCACCACGGCGGACACCATCGGGTCCCGGTACGCTGGGTCCGTCCTGAAAGAGTAGAGCGCCCTGCTACGGCATAACAACCTTACTTTAGTGTCTCGAGGTGGAAAATGGCTCAACAAAAAAATAAAAAAATCAACCAAAAGACAACGCCGTCTCCTCAAACGCCACCTCCTCACCGAAAACGTCCTCTACAACAGCTAGCTCCTCAATTGACGCTCACGGACTACAAAGATCCCCTCGCCGAATCATTACATCTATGTATACCCACTGGTTTCACATGTACTTTCGTTAACAAGCTGGACTCAAGAATAAAGTCCTAAACCGACTAAATACAATATTAACGAGTTAATTATATGCAAACATTTACCAACATCCATTACATCCCAACCCTTGTTTTGAATAACTACATAAGATACATGGCATTGAAATAAATCCAATTTCCTTCGAGATTTTACTTTTGATAATACCACCCCTTGTTATTTCATTGCCGGGGCTCTTGGAAAGCACGCCATCACAACGATATGCTCTTATGAACATTAATGAAAATAAACAAAATACGAGGGTCATCCGGAAAGTAGTACCCGTTCGTGAAATAAAGACACAAAAGTAAATATTAACAAACATAAAAAATTTTATTTGAAAGAGGATACTTTAAACTACTTCTCAACATAATCTCCAAGCAAATTAAGGCATTTGTCATAACGTGTGACAAGTTTCTGTATTCCTGCTGCATAGTCCTTCGCCGCCAGCTCATTGAGATACGCGAGGGACCCATCTTGCACAAATTTTTGCATAATGCAGATGGTGTTTAACAATTTCATGAACAATTGTTCGAGAAACATTGGGAAAATGCTCACAGATGTCATCAATTGTGACGCGCCGATCGTTCCTCACGAATTCGTCAACTGAGCTCACCAGTTGGTCTGTAATGACAGACGGTCTCCCCGAACGCTCATCGTCGTGTGTGTTCCCCCTCCCCATGTTGAAGTTGCGACACCACCGCCGAACAGACGACTCGTCCATTACATTGTCTCCATACACCTCCTTTAATTGGCGATGAATATCACATGGGCGAACGTTTCTTGCATTGAGGAATTTAATCACTGCCCTCACTTCACAACTGGCGGCGTTCTCAATTTTTTTAAACATTGTAAACAATCACAGAAACAACACAGGCAATGCTAGCGTCACGCAACTTGGCTCAGAGAAGGCAGACAAGCCACTGAAGCTATCTGACCTCGTCCAGCGGCTACTCGCGTCGTCAGCACTTCATGCGGCACGAACGGGTACTACTTTCCGGATGACCCTCGTACTATCAAATTCGTTTTCACCATATTTTGCAGTCATAAATGTTATTATTAGCACCATGTAACTAAGCAATGTACAACGTATATTAACCAATTCGTTTAAAACGTCCTTAGTAATAACTTTTAAAACATTTTTTAAAAAGGATTGAGCTGAAATGTCTAATTTTTATGAAAAAAAATAAGCCTGGGGCATAACAACTTTTCCCCGATCAAGTTGCCTCGAGCCATTATTTTATCAAAAATAGACGACCGAAGAAGCATAAATTTTCATTTTTTTTTCGATGGATAGTAAAATATGAGCAGTTTTTATGAGCGCAGTAATCCGTACAAAGTAAAATACATGCCAGGCCATCAACCAAAGTAATACCCACGAGCTGTCATTATCAAAAGTTCCAATTTATGACTATCTGCACGGTTTATCTCCGAAATAATGAAACAAGAGTAGTTATTTGGACCATAAAACGCACCATCATTACCTATTAAAACGTTGATTACATTCCACGTTCGGCGATAAAATAAGATCTAAATACTCGACAATCACATTGTTCCCAGAGAGTCATTAACGTAACGATCGAACCGAATGGTAATTAAGAAAGTGATGCCACACTCAATATGACCTCAACACACACGACGCTAATATTAGCTTTAATTAGCAATTTTTCGGCACATAACATTACTTGATTTTTTTGGAGCATTTTAGTTACGAGAAAGTCGTTAAAAAGATTAGATCTCCTATATCCGAGATAAACATTAATGATAACAATAAACGTGGAATAGTACGGTCTACATTATCAAATCACATTAAATGTAAATACATATCCAGAAATTTGATATTAAACATGACTACACAATTAGTTAGATCACACATTGCCCCAATATATAAAATAATTTTGCTCTCTCTTTCGTGTTTGTCTTTCCATGGATCAAATTACGATATTTTACACCGCCTAGGTCAAATATAGAAGCAATGGAATCTTTTGATTATGAAAATGGCATTCGGGTGTCGGCGTTTTTTTTACAAACATTACCCTAAACATATTTGTGCCTTTGACCTTGTCTCTCCGACAGGAAAAAAATCCGAGCTTTCAATGTTAGTGAATTGAATTTATAATCACCACAAGTTCACAGTATACTGCAGCAACCTGAAGCCTTTCCAGACGACCCCCACCCTAAGATCGAAAGGTCACTTCGTACTGACTGCGCAGGATAATGTTTTCCGTCCGTCTTCCAGCTCTTGGAACCATCGTCCAATGATCACAGGCAACTTCACCTATGATCTATTGATTAATAAATGAAAATGACCGTCTAAAGTCTGAAATCTAAAATCTACAGAACCACTGAAAAAAATAGCTGTGCTTTCCTTAGGAGTAATATACATGAGGGCACCACGGCCGAAACTCATTCCTGACAGTGGTGTGACATTTGAGAGGAGACAAAACGTGCACGGTCGCCTGAGAGTTTTTTTACGACTCCGAGAAACAATGGAAGAGCACAGAATTACGTATTTTTCCCAACCCTAAGATTGGGAACGCTAAACTCAATTAAATATTTATGAAGAGACCCAAAAAACTCTAAGTCAGATATAAAATTGTACTTTGAACGGTACTAACTAGGGAATCTGGAGCTTAAAATAGCTTTCAAAATAGATTCTTTTAAGCAATGCACGCTCAAAAGACAAATAACCAATCAAAACATTTGTTATTATTGTGATTTTTCAAAAGAAAAATTTACAAAATCAAACTGATTTTATTCTGGACGATGGCTCGTATATTTCAAGAACATGAGCATCTAATGATGAGATTGATCATTTTAAATAAATAAACACAAGCTACTAGGGAACATAATAAAAAAATTTCATTTTGAAAATATTTCAAAGCTAGCATGTGATGAAGACACAAACATTTCTTATATTATAAAATTCTTCAGAACATACAATTGGAAGCCAGAGTGCTTTCAAGAGACGGAGTGTGACAATAATACACAAGGAATAATTTAAGCCTTTAGTCCTCGGCGGATACTGCCAAATTTCTCCTCCTCCGCTATGTTAATCAGCGTTCTTCTTGTTACTGCAGTTTTCATATAACTAAGCACCCAAATGCAAAAAAATGCCACTTCCCTGGACAAACCCAACATTTGACAAATTGCAAGATTACATACAAATCATATTGATTAATTATGATTAATGCATGTACTAATTCCACAAATTATAAAAGAGCACTCGTCTTCATATTTCCCACATCTGCTTTACCTTGCGAAATATCTATCATGATGGGAGGCACGGATTAGAATCCCTTACACGAATCTAAGGGGGAAAAGGTAATTGTTTGCGCAGCTTTGCTTGGATCCAACTGCTTTGCTCATAAATTCGATTCAAAATAAACTTATATTGGCAAAGAGACATTCAATGGAAACACATCGTCCGACAGGTTCTGTGAGGGACAGCACATTGATCTAACACCAGTTAATCAGTATTAAACCTGTCAGATTGAACGTGCCTTGTTTAGCCACTTTAGCCATCAGGATCTTTTTTTCGGCAATCAGTCTGAAGGACCAGATAGATTAGAATAATTCTTACAGATCAAGGTGGGAGGCGACAAGAGCTATGGAAAAGGTTGGCTCAAGAGTTGCAAATCTTTCCCAGCCCCTTAAACCCAAGAAAGAATGATTCGCATAAGAACAGGGGCCCTACTAATTTCCTACATTCCCATTCCACACTCTATCCCCGATTATTCCCCCGGAGTGCTTGAGGTCCGATTAACAACTTCTTGTGGAACATCCATCACTTCTTTTCGCGTGCCGCTGGTATCACCGCAGTCAGTCCTGGTAGCAACTCGATACTGCCAGGGACCACACGCTACGCTAAAAAGGATCTGGGACGTTTTTCACAGAACTTAACGCCAGTTAACAAATCCTAGTAATTTGAACACACGAAGTCGGCTGGCGATAACAATGGCGCAGCGTTTTTTACTTTCTTACGCTAGTTATCATAGCACTTTACAGGTGCTTATGATATTTACGACAAATTAATCCGGGGACTTGTGAATCGACCGGAGAAGCAGGTCCCCGGTCTCAAAACTAAAGGGAACATCCATCGCTCTAAATGAGGATTCTCATATCAAACGACCGATTGAAAAAAAAAACGATTCTGAACTTTCCCCGATGTATTCAAAAGAATACCTAGTAACTCTCGGCTTTATCCGGATCGATTGGCCGCCCTGTCTAATGAGTCCTTTGTTAGGTCAGGGTAACCCCTGGGTATCATTAATTCATATGTATATTCGGCAATGCACCAGCGGAGGCGGTCAATAGGGAGGGAGTGAGGGATGGGGGTGGGATGGGGTCTGGTCGTGTGCTTACGAGGGTATCCTATTCCTGGGCAATTGGGTGAGGTACTCGGGTGCGGGCTGCAGCAGCGATATCCTCGGCCTCATCTGCGGTTGGTGGGGCGGCTGGTTCTGGCTGTGAGATGGGGGCTGCGACGGAGGCGGTTGCGACTGCGGCGGCTGTTGCTGCTGAGGCGGCGGCGGCTGCGGTTGCTGCTGCTGCTGTTGGTGCTGGTGCTGCTGGGAGGCCGGGGGTGGCGGAGGTGGAGGAGGCGGAGGGGCGGGCGGAGGGGGAGGCGGGGGTCCTTCGCGGACGAACTCGACCGCAGCCCGGTCACCCTGCGAGCACTGAAAGGATAGGAGAGAGAGAGACAGTTGATTAGAGGCTCTGATTGACGAACGGAATTGAAAAATTAGCAGTATATATATATATATATATACACACACATACATGTGTGTGTGTGTGTATATATATATATATATATATATATATATATATATATATATATATATATATATATATATATATATATATATATATACACACACACGGATATATTTACTAATTAACGTATCTTATTCGTGCAACAAGGAAAATGAAAAGGGATGATTCAAGATGGGCGTTGTCGTATTTCTGCGTGGCATTGCCACCATTCTTCGACCGATGACCGAAGCGGTTCGAGTACCTTGGAAACCCGAATGCGGCCCCCGAGGGCACAAAAATATTGCCGCGTTAACATACACACAAGAAATGAGAAATCATAGCATACACTCACACAACAAAAATAAAAAATCTTTTTTTCCGAGAAAAAAAAATTGAAAACCTAAATAATTTTCATTTCATACCGAGGAGAGGTGATGTTTTGATGCCGAGATACCGAACACAAATAGATACGCGTACGCGTGTCACGAAAGACGACTGCCGGATCACGGAATTGGATAGTGTGCACCCATCCGGGTGGACAATTTTACAATGATAAAGGCTGTGACGCTCCACGAGCCAACATGTGCCAGACAAGGACCTAAAATACACATTGACCACCAATCTGCCTTTTTCGGCAAGTTATGACGCGCGTACAGGACTGCCGTCGACTCCTCCAATTCCGCACGGCACAAATACAAGAGCCGCCTAAAGTTCACGGAGACTGTTAAGATTCGTGACACTTTACAAAGCATGAGTTCGTCTAATCCGAATTTTGGGTGAGCGCAATTCAAACTGCAATACGCCGCAGTAGCCGAGTCACGTAAAGCAACTAAAATACGATTAGGACTCCCCAACATTAAATATCCAACTGTCAATCAAACAACGTCATCCCTGACGTAAGTATAGCGATACCCCTCGCAGACTGGAGACGACACGAAACTCTCTCTGTACGCGGCCTTAACTCAGCGCCGGTCTTTGGGGCTGCAAATTCATCACGTAACAGGATTTAATCCACGTGCTGACCCTTCTTCCTACTCGCAAATAGAGCGGAGAAAATTCTTCATTTCCCCTTCATCTGTTACAACGCACACGAAGAAAAATTTCAAATACGTGAAATCCTTCACTTTCACAAACCTTCACGCTAAATTGAACTCGATGGCAAATGTCACGTAACGAGACCCTCAACACGATCGCCGCATTCAAATGAAATATTAGTATCCCAACACTATCGGTGACTTAATTCACTGGAGTACAAATCTTCGTGTGCACCGCCATAACACGCCCGACACGTGCATCGAGTATCGAGAAACACAATCGAACTGATGATAAGTAAAGGCAAAGAACGGCGGAAGTAAAACATCCTATATAAGCAAATTCCAAAATAAATGTTCATGTCTTAAGCGGTTTTCATTCACTCCTTGGGTTCATTAAGTTGAATTCTCGAAAAATTCTTCAACCGCAATCATATAACTATTGAGTTAGCACTACCATTCTAACAATCACACATTCCAGCTTGTAAAAACAACTTCATGAGCAATTTAGGTATTATAAGTATAAACCATCGGGCATCGCAACACAGCGAGGAACTGCGCTCGGTTGGCACGTATTATCGAGATTAAGCCAAAGTGCCGCTGTTTTTCACCGCCGTTTCCTCTTCCCTTTCCATACCTCGCCTTCAAAATCCTACTCTAGGAGCACACACGAATACGTTTTGGGGTGCTTAGCTTTATCTGACATCACTCCCACCTCTCCACCCTGAAATGTACCCTAAACTTCGCTTTAATTCAACTAAGAACCAAACCTTAGCTTCAAATGTTTATACCATTTCCTCCACGACTGTGTTGATATCAAGATTAGTCAAACAAGATAGTAAAACTTCCGCTATGAACTACTTCCCTTGGAAATTTCTTCGATCACGTACGTATTACCATCTATATTCACCCTCCTACCTCTCGCCAATTTCACGATGCGTACTTTATCCCCCCGCCACTCGTGAAATTACCAAGCCGCCATTCTCTGGACCTTCCTGACTTCGAAGATGAGAATACCGATGGGAGGGACCAACTCATTCCCAAAATTATCCTCCCAATGGGTGGGGTCGAGTGCGCGGAGACGGTGCCCATCTCCGGGCAGTGCCAGGCACGCACTCATTCCGTAGAAGTAAGAGTCCCAGGCTAGGGGCGGCGGTGAGCAATATGAAAGGCGGCCCTGAATACGTGGCCGGCGGAGAATCCGCGCCGAGTATCAACGACCGGAATATATGATGCCTCCGGGCCTTATTGTCGCTTCTCCTCCACCTCTCTCCACTTCGCAACCCCTCTGAAATTCCAACGCGAAAGGAAATTGCACCATTTCTCAAAGGCGAGGGAGTATTTTTCTGCGACTAACGAACCTACTTTGTCTCGACCGCCACAAAAACATTCGATGAAGTTTGTCAGTGTTCGCGTTCACGGATTTTTTCTCTCGTGATCAAGTGGAACTATTGATACGAATCTCAATACGATGAATCAGCACACGCGCCAGAGGAAAAAAGGTTATGCATGTATATATACATATATATATATATATATATATATATATATATATATATATATATATATATATATACGTGTATATATATTATTTATACACACACACACATTCATACAACATATATTCGCGAGACAGAACACAAAGGAAACAAATGAGCTGGTACTCGTGCGGAAGGCGAAAACATGAAAAATTGCGAGGGAATAACGAACGCGTTGGAGTTGAACTTGCACTGCGTCGGCGGTGGGGGGGAACAGGGGATGAAAGTGATGCCGGGAGAGGGGGTAAGGGAGCGAGGAGCGATGGGGTGGGCTGAGGGAGCTAAAGGACACCTAAAAGATGAAGAAAGATTACTCGGGGAGGAGAAAAACAGATAAAGACCGCATTTCCAGGAAAAACAAATTCGAGAGCGGTCCGGAGGGAAGAAAAGGGAGGAAGGAGGCGCATGTGAGATATATAGAGTATATATATATGTACATATAAACATGTATATACAAGGGTCCACGGACGGACAAATTGGAAAGATAACGAACCATTTGCGAGGAGGAGGGCCAATTTGCGGAATGAAAGCAGACGAGTGATTACGGGCCCGTGTAACCCAAACCGAAATGGTCCATCCCTCCTCCCCCAGCCGCGTGATTAAACGGCATAGGGGCCGCGAGTGAGTTTAAGAGGGGGGCGACGGGGAGGTAGGTTGGATTTTAAGGGACAAGGGGAACGCGAATCGATCTCCCACTCCATCTCTCTCCCTCTTGCGTCGTCTGTTCTGGCGATCAACCCCACCCGCAAAACGCCCTCTTCAAGGAAACAAACGTCTCCCGCAATTCAAGCCAGCGACCGGAGAGGAGGTACGACGCTCGGCGAGGACGTCCCTCGTACATCACCCTCCTCCCCGTGATATGCTCTTCTGGATGGACCCGCGGAGCCGCGGAAGCTTGCCTTCTTCCCTACCACGAACCCACGAGAAAAAATAAATAATCACACGAACCCTGAAGAAGCCTTCCAGATTCTCATTCCCTGCCCAATCGTTTTCCATGCAATGGAGGAGGTTGGGATCAAAACCGATTAATCCACTCCATTTGATCCATAGGTATTATATAGCTGAAGCGAATGCGACTGCAATAACCGAGTGAACCTAACGGGTTTACCACACAACCAGTGAAGAATTGATTGAACAACTGACGTTAATCCAGTGCGTGAAGTGATCCCATAATTACCAATAAAACGAAGATGCAAATAATTTCGTACTGCCGTGAGAATTCGATTTGACATGACCTGATGCTAAATTTTCTACACATAAATCATCTTACCATCACACCAAAAATAGAAAAGGCCCAAGGCCAAGGTTTAAAAGATCCAAAATGAGACGAGAGGGGCAGGGATTCGAACCGTGGATAGGCAGGTCAACTACATTTGTTTATACACTTTGTTTGGATGATTATGGTCACTGATACCAAAGAGACCAATGCGAAAACAGTGTGGAGAAAGTCCTTCGGAAGCACCCCATTCCCAACTGAATATAATTCAGCCTAAAATCGATTCGATGTAAAACAGTATATAAAACAGATACACGCTTGATTCTTGCGTTACTGAAGCATTACAGATGTCACGGACGTCAAACGAGAAATTCTGCATCCACGTCCAGTGTCGACACAAGGGAGATATCGAATAGTTCATGATCGAAACGACTACATACTCTTCTGAACAGGGTTCGTTCTGGGACAAGACACTGGGCAACCCGCCGCGCGCACGTAAGACCACGACATATGCACGCGGAACTAATGATTTTGTTTTTCCACTTTCTTTCTCAATAAAGGGTCATAAATTTCTACCAAACAGGCCAATGTGAAAAAAAGCATTAAAGCTACTCTCTTAGTAAAACTTTTATATTCTCCTCGTTAAAGGAGGAAAAGCCGAAAGGAAAAGAGAACTTTACACGCTATCCCCGTGGAAAGTTTTCCCATTTAGAACTTTGCGATGTACGCAAGGAGAATCAACATTCTTTCAAACATAAAGATTACAGCAAGTCCTGTCGTACATCAACGACGGGAGGATAACCATACTTTTTTCCAATGACACGGAAAAACCTCTCTGGGGCCTTAACTTCTCAGTTAAATAATTATGTTTACTTCAATGATGGCCAATTTTTAGTGTTTCTATTGGGAAGAACTGATAAAAAAAGTTATAAAAATACCATAAATTTCCTCCATTCACTCATAGAAAGTGATTTGTTCTTGCCCAATTATCCCAGTTATCACACTACTCAAAGCCACCAATCAACCTCTGAATGTTCAAGGCACAATTACAAACGAAAGTTGCATCGAGGCGATCCAAAACATAAAAGGAGCAAACAAAATATTCTGCATCGTACCAACTCGCCTATCCAGGAAATTTTCGTTTGAAGATTTCTTAGGAAAATCAACAGTGCACGCTATTTAAACCGAACATTTGTGTTTAAAAAATGTGTGCAAAAATCATTACCCAGCTAAATTGATTGTTCGTCAGTTTCTGCCAAAAAAGTCAATCCTCATCCTTGATCATCTTCCTTATTCGCCAGATCTCGCTCCCTGCGACTTTTTCCTATTCCGAAAATGCAAAAAATATGATGAGGGGATATGACTGGGAAGATGTGGACCCAATAAAGCAGGAAACGACGAGAAAACTAAAAAGCCTAACTGCCGAGGACTTCCAAGAGTGCTTTAAACAGTGGAAAAGAAGATGAAATAAGTGCATAGCAACGAATTGAGAGTAATTTGAAGGGGACAAAATCGATGTAGACTAAATTTTGCAAAATAGGTTTTTTTATGGCCTCGGTTTGCGTATTTATTGTACAGACCTCGTATTTATCAACACGGCACGTATCTTCCGATGATCGATTGGCAACAGCTCTTTCAATGTACTATCATGTTCCTTGCCCATCTCTTTATTCCCTCATGACTCCTTACACCGACATTTTCCATTATATGAATCTCGTAGTCCATATAAGGCCTTGCTCTACAATTCCCACAGCACTCACTGTATTCAAAATTTGAGAAAGAATACTATCTTCGAATATTTTCTCCAGAATGAACACTTGAGTTTTGACAAAATAATAGGAGTAAAAAGGAAGAAGCGCACAAGCGAGGATGAACGTGCAGGCATCTCTCGACTACCCAGAGGCACAGAATAGGAGCAGGAACGGAGGAGGAAAAAGGTGCCGGAAGCAAAATAATAGAGAGGAAAAGGATGCGATTCATTCGGCCGGGAATGAATTCCCAATCAGCGGGGGAAGGCGATACAAAGGGAGAAGCAGGAGAGGCTGGTTGCGTTCGATCCTTCTTCCTTAGACCAAGGGAAGAACTCCTCCTCTCCTTTAGAGGGTATTGCAGGAGGGTGGATGAGAGGGGGAGAGGAGAGGGAGGGAGGAGGAGCCGGTGGTTGGGAGAGGCAGAAGAAATGGCCTCGCGTGCGAGGGATGAAAGAGATGAAAGCGGATCGCTTCATCAGGGCCCTCTTGTCTCTTTTGCTCCATCCGAGGAATGGGAGGAATCGGGAACTTCGTCCACAGGAAACCCCTCCCCATGCTCTTGTTATTGTTTGCCTCCGAAAGCGACAGTGGGATGGGGGGATGTCGTAACAGGTATTCCAGATCAAGATAAGAAAGCAATCGAAGCAGTCCGCGGGAGTTTTTACTTCTCCAGATAACATTGCAGAGGAGGAGTAACAACATAACGACAAACCCAAAGTTCACCGAGTCATTTCTCATCAACAACCACTCATGACAAACCAAAAACTAAGCGAACGTCCAACAATCAACAGCACGCTAGACAAGTACACTCTGAAGGGCGTCTGAAGTGGAAGTAACGCAATCTTCAATTTCGACACATTATTAAGAATGGTTATAACTGTATAGGTCACTTATTTGACAGAGTACTACATTACTTGATCGATAGTTTCGCCAGAAAAGAGAATCAAAGGGAGGGAGACGGAAGAGCCAACGTCTAGGAGGGCAGAACGTTCGGCTTTTGACACGAGGGCCTCTGGTGACTTTGGACGAACTCCGGGTGATTTTGGACACACACAGCTTGGCCCAAGCTTGGTGGTTTTTCGGGTATCACGTTCCTTTGGTAACAGGAGGCCACAGAGGGAAAGGAAGTGACCTGTACCCCGCTGTTTTGGGCTCAGTACGAGGCGAATCTTGCCCTCACCCATTAAACATAAATTCAGATTACTTTGATTTCATCGAACCATTCGATGTGAATACCTGAAGTGAGGAGAAATTAATCGTTGAAACAAAATGCATTGTATCTGTGTGGAAATTCAAAAGATCCCGAAAAAATAAGAAGTACTCTAAATTAACGACTAATATTTTCGGAATCACTAATCACTAAGTTTTCAAGTCCAGGGCTACTGTTCTTACGTTCTTCACTCATTCTCTCACCACGTTCTAAAATAGTGACTTTATTTTAATTACCCGACATGTAATTAAAAATTTTGAAGCATGAAAATCATTCCTAATAAATTATACACAAACCTTCATCTGACTGAGGATAAATTAATTCGCTACAGGTGACATAATCCGTCGATGACAACGATTAAAGTATCAAACAGTAAAAAATACAAGAGCTCATAGATCGAAGAGAAATTATTCCGCACACCACTACTGTCTACGGAATTGGACGAGCGAGGCACATTAGCCTAGAAAAATTTCAAAAATCGAAAGAAAGGGGTGGGGGATAGGATAAATTACGAGTGCCCGAGGGGCAGGACATGGTTTCAAAACCGGGAGAGGGTGCAGTAAAAGCGGGCGTGCCAGCGCTGTTCATTGCCCAGTCTCAGGCACACAACTCCTCCCTCTGCACCACCCGGCGGCCGCGTCCGCATCCTCCGCGAGGGGAATCCAATTCCCTCCCTACCCCACCTACACACTCTGCGGGACGCCAACAAACCCCCCCGCCCCTCAAATGTACACCCAACCCTCCCTTTTCCATCCGCCCCCCTCCCCCTCCTCATCGACGTAACATCCCTCCCCCTCCATTCTCCCCGCGCGGCTGGATGGAATTCCCCCCTACCTCCACCCCCTTTTTATTGACTCCCCGTTCCTCCTTCCCTTCCACTGCACCAACACGCACCAAGCACCCACCCACCCACGCAGTCTCCGCGCGAGCGCGCGTGTGTGTCAGCTCCCATTCCGCGTCGCACTCCCTCTCATTGTCCATTTCCTACGCCCAGCCACTCAAAATACCCCTCCCCCTGCCCTACTAAACCCTCCTCCCCACTCATCTCCGCGCGTCTTTGTTCGCCTAGCCGCCTCCTGCATCCGGCACGCCCCTCATAGTAGACCACCTCCCCAACTATCCGATACCTCTCCTTTTATCCTACGCCTAAACATTTAAGTTCTTCTCAGGGTCGACTGCGTCGGTCGATCCAATTTAATATGTACCATAATCACCAGCAAATAAACCAGGGCATCGGATTGACGACTTCCAAATCGTCGAAGGTGAGAGTGAAATATACATTTCATCGCACTAACAAGAAACTTGAAATTTCAACTACAAATAAAAATGTTTTTCGTGCCTACGGAAATACCCTTTTAAGTTTGAACACTTTCGCAGTATTTGATGTAGAGCCGTGGGGGAATTAGAACATCGAAAATGACGAAACATTTGGGTTCATCCAGGTAATCATCCTCCCATTCAATACGTTTTAAATAAAATGACGGACTCATCGAGGCAGCCATTATAACCAACTGCGCAAGTTCCTACGTCAAAATGACCATTTATGAAATTTCATGCATACATAACAATAGACATTAGCAATAACTATGAAAAACTTTGTGGCCAGTAAGAAAATTTCCCTATCCACGACGCTAAATGACCCCTAAGGTCTCCTCTCATGAACAACTATTTCTCAGCGGGAGAGACAATTGAGGAGAACTTCCGGAAGGGACAGGGGAAAGCGTGAGTAAGACACATTACGACATTATGCATCGCCAGGGATTTATAATCTCCTTCCTAGTCGTAAACAAAAAAACCTCTGCTTAATTATAACGCGTGGTTTGAGGAATGAAAATTCGCAAATGTCCACTGTCGATTCGATCTCATCTCTTCCCACTCGATACACGCGTCCAGTATTAGTAACTTAGCAATCTGAGGAAGAAGCTAGCCTCCCTCTCCCCTTTTCAGAATGAAAGAAAATTGAGCGTTGCAATAAGATGCGAATAAAATAAAACAAGGATTAATTGGTGAACACAAAAGGAAGAAATTATGATGCAAAGAAGACTCGAATTACAATTCTTAAGTCTGCATTAACGCAAATACCTGAACAAAACATTAAGCGATCAGTCGCAAAAAATATTAATATTAATTAATTGACCGGAGTCTGACCAAAATTGCGGGAAATTGCCAGCGCTTCGACAAAGTATTTTTTCACTCTAAGGCGATCGAAGTGGAAAATAGCAAATTTTAGTTGCGTAACAAGAGTGCGCCTGGGTTGACTGCCGACATAACCGTGCACGAAATTTAGAAGATTAGCCACGTGGTATAACCAAGATTTAAAAATAGGAGTGACATTGTGATGAATGTAAAATACATACACGTAATGACGTGGCTTAGTGGTCCTTCAAGCATCGATATATTCTAAAAGAGAATATTAATTCAATCGGAATTCCAATATGATCGCCATTTCTCTAACACTCACAATGCCTCACTGCACTAAATAAATCACATGAGAATTACAATCCCCAGATTTAGGAGACATTTTTGCTAAATTTATCGCATTGTTGAATCTGCGGGAGCGCCGTGAGGAATATACCGCGACCCCTAGATAGGTAATAATAATAAATCCACGTCGGCCACTTCATTCGCCCTCACCCAAGGAGAACTCCTACGAGAACCATTCTTACTAACGGAGGAGTTCGCCTTAAAAATGGGACACACGGAGAACCCGCCCTCCGATGGATGCGAAAAAAACGAATCTCCAGATGGTTTTTTATACGAGGACCACAAGAGCTATATTGGACGGGAGTTCACCTCTTGGCTCAACTGATTTACTACTTAAATAATTTATTGCTTTCGCTAATTACTAGATTTCTTTAGATTAGCTAATTTACTGATTAAATTTGCTGAATGTGATCATTATGATCATGGTAACACTGGCCAAAATCTCCATGGCATTAAGAAATTGGCACAAAGGACAAAATTGGAATCACTGGAAATGTCGACCCAGGAAAATACGATGAATATCAAAAGACCGCGTGGATAACGAACCAAGAGGCTCGTCGAAGAGTCGGGAGGAGGATGAAGGAAATCCTGAAAAGAAGTGATAAGAGTGATACGACCCTCCTGGACACAATTTGCGGCACGATGAGCGGACGATGAAGACGGTCGTCGAAAAAAAGAAGACATAAGAACGAGAAGAACACCACAGATGTAAGATAAATGGAACTAAGAGACGTCAAAAGAGAAAAAATTGAACACATGAATTGGTTAGAAGAGCATTTTTCAACGAAGCCAACACTAAGGTGCTCAAAACACGGTAATTAGTGTCTCCATGACGCAAAAAAGGGTTTCCCACTAATGTACGAAAAGCACTACGCACAACAATGAAATGCATCACAATTTTGTATTAATTTGACAGGTGACATATTAAATTGAAATAATTAAAAACGTGCAATTATAATTAATACTTATACGGAAATTACGCAGACGTAAACTTAAGAACGAATTACGGCTGGGGAAGAAAACATTACCAAGTTGGGAGGGAGTGCCGCTGTGAGAAAAAGTTGGAGAATTTTGGGTCAGCGGATGTAGGAATCGAATGGAGATGAGGGTGAAACCAAACAGGACTCATTTAAGAGTGCTGACGACTGACCAAGAGGGCGTGCGTTCAAATGGCGCGAGAGAGGCGTTACCGGGGAGGTAACGGCGAGCGGAAAGTGCTGCTGGGTGCACGCAACACACGCCGCCCCCACATGTGCACCAGGAAGGCCTCCACCCAGAAATCAAGGATGCAACTACCGCCTCTCTTCCCCCAACCCACCCCCGAACCCCGGCCGCACAGCCCCCCCCCCCTTCTGCCTCCCTGCTCCGACCGGGGAAAAAAAGAGGAGCACTCCCGAAGGAAGGATCTCTTTATGCCGCCATAATTCAATCCCTAAGCGGAATTAATGGTGTCGTTTATACAGCCGGGATATTACCGAAATGGAAGATAAAGGGGCGGTTGTGGGTACGGCGGTGGTTGGTGGGGGGGTCTCCTTCGCCTGGGGGCCGCCTGTTCGACACCCCTGCCGCACTCGGGAATAAGTCAGGGGGGAGGGGGGTCGCGCTGGGGAAGAAGTTTCGTTCGGTTTCGGAGTGCGCGGAGGGGGGTGAGAGAGAGGGAAGGGATTGCAGGGGGATGGTTTATTTCCCGCCTACAGTCAGGCGAAGGACGTCCGTTTCCCAATCTCCAGGGGAGAAGTTTTATTTTATCGCCGACCGGGAGGATAAAAAAAATGATAACGGGATAAATCACCGAATACGGCAACCAGACACTCATTCGAACATCAAAAGAACGAAAATAAAAGGCCGACAATACTTAAAAACACTTAACGACCGAAAAAAAACAAAAGGGCTCCACTTCGAACGAACGAGAGTAACAATGCGTACGTTATTCATCCAAGACAACGGACTTTTAACGTCTAACGACGATATGGGACATAGGAGAGAACCAGCGAAAAAATTATTGGTAAAATGCAAGTATTTCAACTCACAAGCTATGACAAATTACGTTCTTATCGACAAAGGTAATCATATAATGGTCATGAGACACAATGGCAGCATATGATCACATAAGAATTCAGATTATCACGCACACATTTCATCGCTCATGATTTCAGGTGTTCTTAGATGGCCGCAGAGATTTAGTTTAGAAAATATATTTCCTCGATAGAATATTGTCACCCACCGTAATGCAAAACGTTCGAAAGATGCATAATACAAATTTTAGAGAAATTGACAACCAAACTGTCGCATTTTGTCTCTAGTTGGAGTATAGTATTCGACTTCTTGAGAGTCGTTCGACCGAAAACAATTTTTAAATATAAGATTTATTAAATTATGAAAGGTCAATAATGTCTTCTTTTAATTCTTGAGCACATATTTTACCGAGGTTACATCGTTAGCTTAATGTGTGCAAGATATTGCGTTTTGCACACGTGATACAAGTTTCACTGATTTTGCTCCATCATTAATTACGTCACCGGTATCTGGTGCACTACATACATACGTTAGGCTGTGCAACGCTACCACTCCATCAACCGAATTATGCACCTCAAAAAAATCATACAAAGTTTTTCGCTCGACAATTAGCACCTTCAAAATCCAATAATAGTATCCTTCACAAAAAAACCGGACTCATAATATATTTACTATCAGAAGTGCAAATCATCACGACCCCGTTTTTGACACCGAAACGTCCTCCGAGTAAGGAGGGAAAAAATTGAAAATTACATTAATACTCATTTATTATGGAATATATCGAGAAAAAAATACTGCTGATCATGGCGTCCTTTGCCCTTTCCACGGTAGCACACCGTTTAACTGTTAAAAGAAAAATATTTCAGCTTATCGGCACGGACATTCGTACCTCTTCTACAAAAAACTCCTAAAAAAACCTTCTATTGAGTTTTTCTGATACTTGTGCAATTTCAAATACGCAAAAATCTCACAAATCTAAAGAACAGTTTTCCGCGAGTAATATTTTAACACCTACGCATTACTTGCTACTCCGCACAATCCTGAAATCCACCGAGGGAAATCATCGAGTCAAATCCATCGCAAAACACGCTTCCCTGCGGAAAGTTCCAAGAAAATCGTTTAAAAAGCTATAATTCAAGTAGTTCAAATAAAAAAATGAGTCAACACACACGCATGTGCCTTTCCAATTTCTCAACTTATACGAACGCCAATCTCCGCCACAGCATTCGGAAAATGAAATATTTGCTCTCCCAAGCGCCAAAACGAATTACTATTTACATCCGTAAAAAGGATCCCTGTTCGTTTTATTCAGCCACCGTTTACATCTTGCCACACGCATTCTCAACCACTGAATTTCATTGAAATGGACAGAAGTTAAACTCGACAATCATCTACCTCTTCCTATACCAACAACAAGCACGTCTTAGGCTAGAGGATCAGGATGATTCATTTTATAACCAGGGTAGAAAGAAAAACACGATTATTCTCGCAATGGAGAGATGGCTCCAACATTCCACGTGGCAAATGCATTCCAAAAACGTAATCCAAGCACGATCGGGACAAAAAGGTTTAAATTGGAGCTCGATGACTTGCCCATAACAAACCAACACAAAAACCCATCGAAGCACAATTCTCCCAACACTGGACCAACTTCCGAGCCCAGCTCGTAATTGTTGCGAAAGATAACGTCATTGCCTCGTAACCAAAGCATTCCGTTTCCACAATACAAAAGTTGACGGTGAGGAAGAGACGTGTGCCCATCAGAAAGACAAGAGGGAAGAGAGAAAATATCAAAACGCAATGCAAAAAAAATGGCGACGTCACTTCCGAATAAAAAAAGAACACCGAAAAATGTACGGGATAAAAATATACGTACATAAAACGCAAATACACTTGCGGGGCGAACGAGCGAAGAATACGGGATCGGCAATAAAGGAGGAGGAAGCGACCTCGCGCCGATCTTTAGGGACGAGAAACAAGTTCTCCTTTAATGCCCTTCCACATCCCACACACACAAGAGGAGTACGAGGCACACACGGCCCCACCCATCGAATCTCCCGCAAACCTCCTCCCTCCACCCCCTCCCCCACCCTTGCACTCTCTATTTCTTCCCTTTCCGACCCCACCCCCGCACAACAGAGCACCACACCCACCCTCCCCCCCAGCTAACATCATCCCCCTCCCACCCTCAACCTTCCCCGCTCCGAGGGGAGAAGAAGACCGGGAAGGAATCTGCGCTTGCGCCCTTTGGGCCGCGTTCATTCGCCTCGCTACTTTTTCCCTCCCTCCGCGGGGGTGCCTCGACCACCCCCTCCCCATTCCCGCCTCCCGCGCCCGCCTCTCCCCCGCCCGAGACCCCGGAAATGCCAGCCTCCGTCTCCGCAGTCGGCCCTGCGAGGAGCCACGGCGCAGGTCGAACCCCAGGGGACGGCGGCGGCGGGGACAAGAGGCGACTGCCCCCACTGCGACTCTCTCCCCCGGGAAGGAAAGAGAGACTCCCTCACCCCCACCCCCCCAAACGACTCGTCGGACAATGGGCACCCTCTTTCCCTCCCTCGCCATGTTTATAACGGACAATCGCCCGCTCCTTTCATACTCGCATGGCGTGGGAGGAAGGAAAAGGGAATAAGAAACTTGCAGTATGGCATTCGCTTCCCCGAGAGAGGACTGCGGAAGAGGGCGGAGACGTAATTTCACCGGGCTCGCTCGCTGCTGAAAGGGGAATTATAATAGTTATAAAGGGATGAATGCGGAGGACGCAATAAAAAGGGTCGTGACGGGAGAGGATGAGAGAGATAATAGTTATATTGGAAACGCGATATAATTCCCATCGCACCCCCCTCATCCCTCTACCCTCGTCTGCACCACACTACACCCGTCCTCATAACGCGCCTCCCCCCCACCCTCCTTCAAATTCTTCCGCCCCACTGCTGATTAATTCCCTTCGGAATCGAACACCTCCGCCGACGCATATCACGCGCGAGTCCAACGAGAAGGCGAGAGGGTTGACGGAGAGGGGGGAGGGGGTGGCCGGGTGGAAGGGAGGGGAAGGGCGATAAGGAACACCTACCCGCTTTCGAGTCAGCCAAATTTCGCGTTCGTGACGTCGTCGGATTTGCATTTGTTTTCGTGGGGCGAAACAATTTACGAGCTGCATAGGAGGGGGGAAGGGAGGGAAAAATGGGGCCATTATCCTGGCGCGGAGATACCCAAATGACCCTCCCTGATTCCTCTCTCAATTAGCAAGAAAAAGTGCGTGATAAAATCTTCAATTCAAATTCAGCCTTCGGAGAACTGCAATTAAAATATATTATATCCACGCTAACCCCTTTGCCCAGGAGGTAACTGTAACTTGCCAATGGGTTTGTTGAAATTCATGCATTGAATTCGGCAACAAAGAGAAAGGATGGCATCTCAGTCGCGCATGTTTAAAAACGCACAATTAGCCAACCCACAGATTAAATTCGCAATTTAAAGACTGACGATTAACACTTTAATACCGCATTACTCTTAATCTTATGGTAAAAGTTATTCTTTCAAAAGAGTAACATACAGAAACAATAAACGTTGGCGGGCAACCATACCATAACTGACAACCTTCACAACTTCAACGGAAAATAAATTAATATTCAGTAATATTGCATTCTCGCCTGCTGTTGAATAATTCACACACAATAACCGAGGGTCACATTGATGAAATGAGATATGCTTTGCAAAAATCACGCCGCAATCATAAACGTAAACGTTTCCTATTACGTTCCAAGGGGCTGGAACTGGGTGGGGGGCGGGAGCGGGCCGTAAAAGCCGTAATTAAATCCATTCACTACCCACCACATCCTCCTCGTTGTCTGCAGCACTAAAACCCCGTGATTGAATTTCCTGGACTACGGCAAAGCCATCTGGCGGAGAGGAGGGAATCTCGGGGTGGGGGGGAGAGAGAGAGAGAGGAGTCCCATCTCTCGGAGACAGGATTCCAGATATCTTCTCTCCATGCCTCCGAACCCCCCCCCCACTCCCCAGCGCACCCACTTCTCGCCAAGGGGTCCCCATGGCAACACGTCTCGACCTCGGAAGCTCACACGTCCCCCTCCACCCCAAAGAGGCACTCGCCCCCGGATGCGCCCTCTTTCGACAGGCGCACACCCGGCGATTGGCCCGGGGCGGAAGGGCAATGTCGCCAACTCAACGACACCATCGACGGATTTCGTGGCCTTCATCCGTTCCTCGACGAATCATTGCGAAAGCTTCGTCCGGAACTTCAGCCTCTCCAAAGCACGGAAGACCTAGGATTCATTTCCGACGTCCGTTAACAGGGAGGGACTTTTGAATGATCATACGTACTTGCACCCATGAATGTTGTCAATCGACTACTATTCTACGTGCATCAATATTGAAATTTCAAACGATCTAATGACTACGGTGGAACTTCCAAATGGTGAAGAGCTTGTCAGCCCGCAATCTACGGTGCTATTATAACTGATCTCATTCCCTCCCTAATTATTTCTTAGATCACATCGGAAATCGATTTTCTGATGAATAGCTTTACTAAGTTAATTCATGTCAAGAAGATTTTCTTTTGATACCCTCTGTCCTCTGAGGCTATTGAAAATTAAACTGACCGGGCAACAACGATTTTTTTGAGTCAAAATGCGAATTTTACGTTATATAATTTCCCTAGGAACCAGAACACTCCGCAAATATGTACGTTAAACCTCCACGATTTTCCAGATGCGTGCATTATACGACTTGTCCTTCGTTCGTGGAAGAGGAAATGGGTAACTCCCGAAAAATATTAATGCCGAAATATCAGTAATATCACGAGGCAGAGGTTGGAATTGCACCCACTCTCCCCTCTCATGTAATCGACTTTTTCGGACGCCCGCTGGTAGTTAGGCAACCAGATGGATTCAACGAGCTTCGGGTTGTCTGTTGGCAGGCGTCAGCCGAAAATTGTCCTCTCCCTGATCTCATTGCCTCGATTGAGCGCCTCCCAGGGCACAGAGCAGCAGCTTAAAAACTTACAATTAGAAATGGGATTATTTACCAACAATATATAGACATGAAAAATGAAGACACAAACACGACAGTGATGACGACGGAAATGATGCGAAACTACCGAGTTATTTGACTACCGTTCAGCGCTTCCAGGAATATTACTACAAACGGAAGGGGAAGACGATGTAGCCGAGAACGAGGCTAGAACAAAAGCAAGGAGGGCGAGTTAGGACTAAATTAAACGACACCGAAATAACCCCATATAATTTTAAACTCAACAGCAAAAGGTTTTGGCAGCCTCTCCAGCTCTAGGGACGCTACAGCCATGTTGGACAACCGGTGAAAGATAATTATTACTAAATGAATTAAAAATACATACTTAGGGAGATATGTATCAAGTCGACGAAGATATGTTCCGAGGAGAAAAAGGTCCGACTGAAATTAAGATGACGGCCACATCCAGGGAGAATACTGTAAGACGGAGAGCTTACATGAACGACAAGATGCACAGGATAATTCAATAATGAAACTGAATTAATGATGAGAAATGATAAAAAAATGGTAGTACGATATTTATAGTAATAAGATGCAGTCAGGGTTTGTTCCATGGTTACAGTCTTTCTTAATGACAGTAGAAGCAAGGGGCCACGAAGGTTTTCCTTATTATTACATTATGCAAAAATGCATGCATCCTCAAAAAAGAATCTCAAAATCATTCCAGCTTGCTCCGTCTTCGGAGGCAAGCAGGAAATGCGAGGCAGGAATACGCGAATTCAGTGACACGAAATACTGACAGGTAAAACACGCTGAAGACGAGCCCGCGTATGTCCACAGACACGGACGGCTATTGCATTGGTGAGAAACGCGACATTAAATTTCATAAAAAAAAGGAAATAAAAGAGTCCTTTAAGCGAGTAAGACTAGGTCCCACTTAAGCCTTAAAGAGTGCGTGTAAGAGAGAGAGAGAGATGGGGAAAGGAGAAATGAGCGGTGAAAGGGGGGAGGGAAAGGAGGGGGGGTTTGGCGGCCAGAGGATGCTAGGGAGGAAGGAGGGATCATAGGGTCTAGACTCACGTGCAGGTGAAGGGGGGGAAAGGGGAAAGAGGTAGGAAGGGGGGGACGTGCGGACGGGGAAGCGAAACGATTACTCATCACGTGACCTTTCAAACCACCAATCCGCTATTCCCCGTCCCCCCATAAAACAGCCACGGAACCGCGCAGCCGGAGACACTCCCGCGTGCACCAACACACACAAGATTGCCATCACTTCCCCCCGCTCCCTATCCCTTCCCTTCACACTCCCCATAACCCGACCCAAGCCTTTCTGCCCATAAACCCTCCATCCACGCCCCCTTCCCCATCGGCCACATCCATCCACCCACCTATCCTTCATATTCACCCTCCTCCACTCACACACGGGATCTATCACTGCCCATCCTGTCCTCCTCCCAATCCCTTTCATCCCCTCCTCCCCCCCCTCTGCTGCTTCTCCCATAACGCTGCGATCCGACATTTTTCTTTTTTCCTTGCCTTTCCAACCTCGGTGACTCTCATCGGCACCGCGAAATTGGCCGGGGGGCGAGGGGAGGGAAGAGGGTGGGTGAGAGGGGTGGTGGAGGACGGGAATAATGTAAGGTCTCGACGATGGCGACCACCCCCGCCGACGCCGATTTCGATCGGTGGTAACGGGCGCGCTCCTCCATTCCTGAAACACCTGGTGGAGTCCCCATCTCGGCTATCCGATACACGTGGAAAGGTCGCTTAATTTGAAGGTCATCGTGCACCATTTAAGCCACGCAGCGACGGACTCAGGTCATTTACTTCGGAATAATCAATAACCCTTTGTTGAGACCTCTTAAGTTCAGCCCATTAAGTTCCAGTGAACCCGTCTCTTTATTTATTTTACGTACAATGATCTTTCGAAATAACCTCAACGACGGGATATATTACACCGGTCGCGCGTAGTCAACGTTGGTGTTGTTTGAAGATGGCGGAACTCCGTGTCTGTGTGTGCTACTTCCTCGAATGGTAAAAACACGACCACTAGAGGTCACCGGTTATTCTTGGAACAAACCTAAATTATCGAGCGAGTCATTCTTCCGGGAGGGTAACAGGATAAGAACAGGGAAGTGATTTAGGGCTTTCGATCGGCGTTGACCAGCAATTACATCAAACAAGGATCACGAAAGTGATGAAATAATTTCAACGGCCCAGACCCCCTAACACCACAAAATTGGCCCATAAAAATATAAACTGAGAAACACTAAAATAGCTTTTTGGCGACAATGTCGCGTTTTAGGGGAAGGCAACCAAAATAAAAATTTGCCAGACAATTGCAAAACACACTAATACACGTGTCGCCGCCCTTTGTCGGTTTAGCATGGATCCTTGACATGTATTTCTTAACCCTTTAATTCAACAAAAATTCGTTTGAAATAAAGGCTTAAAAGGTATCCAGAAAGATTTTTCTGATGGAACAAATGCCTGTCTGATACCCTTGGAGGCACGGCCATTGAGCTCATTCGGTAACGAAGAGCATGCATTTCCCCACTAGTCACCCCTGCAGGTCCCAAGTAGTCTCCCAGGAGCCTTTGCGAAAGCGTCAACACAGGAAGCCCTTAATTGTCGTCTCAAGTTAAGTTTACTAAGCGACTCTCTTCCCTCACCCCACCACACCCCCTCGGTATCATCCTGCTCCCTCCAAAGACACGCCTCCCTCTCTCTCTATCAGGCATCTCCGCTTGCTGCACAAACTGCGTCGTCGGCCCGGGCACAATTACGACTCCCCCCGCCCCTCCCCCGGCACCATTGGAACTCTCTAAATGACATCTCATCCCATCCAACCCTCTCCCCCCCTTTAATCCACGTCTTCGTTACTTCCGGGGAAAACCCTGAGACGACAGCACTTCCACTGCCAAGGACCGCCACTTTCCACGCTGGCAGCCATAACAAAACAATGTCTGCACCCACCCACCTCCTCTTATCCTCCTCCCCCAGGGGGCGGTGTTGGTGGTGGTGGGGTTGATGCCCCGCCCCCCCCCTTCTTCCACACACTGCATCCACCCCTACCCTTGGGTTGAGCTGAAACTGTGCGATCAAACCCTGCCCCCGCCCCGTTCCGACGATGGGAGCCTAGCGGAACCACCCGACGCGAGCAAGAGTACACAGGAGATGATGAGGACAATCAACCCATTTAACTCTGCAAATATTCGATGCCTTTATTTTGCGAGGCGAGGATGACTGACGGATCACAATTTCAGCCCCCTTCCGACCAACAACTAGAGGCCATTTCGCCAGCAATGGTGACTAAGAAAAGCACGCGACGCGGAGAAACTTTATAACTTACGTCACAAAAGGGCAAGAGCTGATAACATATTAAAGCCTCTTCCCAATGATAAAATCAACAGTATCACAGAAAAAAATTGAGAGTTTTGATTGCACCAACGGCTGTTTTTGCGACCTGAGGATTGGTGACGACCTTAAGTTAACTGGATTTATAGGACGCTCTGCCATAACTATCATGTTATTATGAGTTTTACTTCTACGACATATCCCTGCGGGACTAAAGATCGTGTCTAAATGATTCGAGCCCAAGAGAGCAAATCTAAAGCCGCATCCCGATGCCTTCCACCGCTATTTTCAACGCAGTCCTTACCCTTCTCGTCTCGAGAATGACGAAGACAACGCCGTAAGCGACGGTATACGCCGAAACTGAGAGACCAAAGTTATGTTCCAACCGAGCCGAAGATGAACCACATATTTATTTGGTCGGAGAATAAAAGAAAAACCAACTCCCCCTCCTTCGGGGGAGGGGGGCGAGGGAGGGGGTTGAGACCCCGGTCTCTTGTGCCACGGCCCGCGTGAGCAGATGTAGCGCGACTACGTGAGAGGGAAGAAGTGAAAGGGACCACACCACTGCCCTCCATTCACAAAATTCCCCATCCACTCCACCCCACCAACATTCTTTTCCTCCTCCACCCCCCCCCCACATCGCAAAACGGTTCCATGCCTGGGGCTGCTCCTCCCGCCCGTCTTCAATTCAACGCACATCCCACACGACACCAACAGCACCTCTTTTGCCCCCCCCCCCCAAATATCCAAACCGCCCCCACACCCAAGCACAATTCATCTTCTCCTCTGTCTCCCCCTTCGCCCCGGAACGAACAG
Organism: Hetaerina americana; assembly: GCF_022747635.1. NCBI lineage: Eukaryota > Metazoa > Arthropoda > Insecta > Odonata > Calopterygidae > Hetaerina > Hetaerina americana. The sequence continues at coordinate 9,205,076 of NW_027287095.1, forward strand.
AACTCCGGGGGGAGGGAAGGGGGAGAGTTAAGGGTCGATCATCGGGGGAAGAACCCCTCCCTCCCGCTTTTTACAGCCCCGTTTCCACGAGGCGGCAAAACAAGAGGGTAGGGGGCGGTAGGATTAGGAGGGTGATGCTGCAGCTCTTAAATATGAGAGAAGAAGAGACAAGCATCCACGGCGCTTCGGGTAGGAATTCGCCCAGGCGAGTCTCGTGCGCCAGGGGAAAAAACAATTGAAGTTAGGAATTACCAAATTTCGTTCCCACCAACGACTGTCCGTTTCCTTGATCGGTGCTGACGCGTACCTTGGAATCGACGCTTCAAAGTGGGCGCTACGATGGCAGGACCCGGGTATTTTTTTACTCTCCCACCAGAGAACTTTCCTGCCTCATCATTAGAATTCTCTCGATAGAAGTCTCTTTAAGCCAAAATGTACGAAACATATAGACATTCCAAAAAGAAATAAAATTAAATTATGCCCGACACTGGGAAAACTTGCTAAAAAGCAAAAATTAGAAGAGAGAGAGAGACTATAGAACGACAGGGGTATTTTTTCTGCCAGCAGGGCCATGAAACGGGGGGGGGAGAGGATTTGAGCATCGACATGGATGTAGAGAGAACACGATATGAAGAGTGAACGCTCAAATTCAAAATGAACTTCACTCGGGCTTGCAATTTGATGCAGAGTAAGATGGCTGCATATAGATTCAGATTTGCAGCATTTAAATGCAGAGAAATCACATAACCTAAGATAAGAAGATTGCCACTGGAACATTGCAAGGGAAAAACTGTGGCGTAAATAGACGTTCCGATAGACGACGTCATGAAACGAAGAAGACAATGTATGGATGGAATACCACTTCGAAATGAAATTACACGAGGAAACGTTTCAACATGAGAGAGAATTCCCCCAGAGGCTAAATTTTCAATTTTATGCGAAATAAGAAATGAGGGAAATGCGAATACACACAATATAGCAAAGGAGGCTTTCTGAAAGTCAACCAACTTTCAATCAAAGGCAAACAACACCTGCCTGCACGTCAGGGTACGCCAATAATAAAAGCTTATACTTGAGGATATGATTTAAAGCCGTAAGACTTTAGACGACGACAGCAAGGAATGCGGAAGATAATAACTGATGAAAAATGGAAGCTAGAGATTAAAAAAAATATATCGAAAGTGAAACCGCGAGGACAAATTGAGTACTTTAATCGGCGGGAAATGCGAAAAGAGAAAAAAATACACTCACGAAAAGAATCAGTGGCATCAATAGTCACGCCAATTTGCGAACTGTAGAAGTCAACGAATGGATAATTATGAAAAAGGTCAAGGGCAAATTACGAGGAACTAGTTGCGGAAGTGGAGAGAATAGCTTGCGTAACTGATAAAATTCAAACCTAAGTTTAAAAGCCTATGAGAATCATCAACACAGATACAGAGTAAAATTATTTCTTTGTTTAACTTAAGCAGGCACTACATAACCCAAAATACTGACAATTACTAAACGAATGCTATGCGCCTCTCATCCAAACGGAGAGTATTTGTAGCCGGGGACTCGCAACAGACGTGAGTCACTAAGTTCAACCGAGTCGCGATATAGTGTTTACCCGTTTCTCCCAACCCAGGGGCGGCGTCCATTCAACGAGCCACAGATCATTCTGTAGAAATTCATCCACAACATCCCGCCCACAGATTGGCGCCGCGCAGAACGATGGAGAAGACTTAAAATTACCAAAACTGAAGGTCAATACAAACACGCCGTAAACAATATATATATATATATATATATATATATATATATATATATATATATATATATATATATATATATATATATATATATATATATATATATATATATATATATATACACACACACACAGATGTAGATTTTTAGAATATAGAGACACAAAGAAAGGACACACTCAATTTGTTATTTGACGTTTCGACAGCACGGCTGTCGTCTTCAGTCTGAAGAGGACAGGCGTGCTGTCGAAACGTCAAATAACAAATTGTGAGTGTCCTTTCTTTGTGTCTCTATATTCTAAAAATCTACATCTGTGTTTTTATATATTTGTGCGTCGCCGAAGAGCGTTCCATTTCGAAGATTTTATACATTTATATTTATATATATATATATATATATTTTTTTTAATTTTATTCAGTATTAGTCCGAAAACAGCACATTTTGGCCTTTACATCGAACTATTAACAACGATAACAATGGTCACATTCACAAACACCCAAGCCCTAGGTGGAGGAAAACTCACCCAAGCGGGAATCGAACCCGCGACCCTTGGAATGGCAGAAGAGGACGTTACCCCGCCGCCACCGGGGTCGGGGTCAAATATATATATATATATATATATATATATATATATATATATATATATATATATATATATATATATATATATATATATATTTGTGGAGCTGTAGGTGCCCAGAGTGCCTTGCCCGGGAATCGAACCTGGGACCCTCCGGTCAGTAGTCCAACGCTCTACCCACTGGACTACCGCGACCCACATTATATATATATATATATTAAAGGTAATCTACCGGTTAAGGTAGGTTTTTAATGGATACAACTACTTATATATATATATATATATATATATAAGTAGTTGTATCCATTAAAAACCTACCTTAACCGGTAGACAGGGGTTAGTCATCACCAACACTTGGTTTAGACACCACAAAAGACGCATGTATACATGGAAAATGCCAGGTGACTCGGGAAGATATCAGCTAGATTATATCCTGGTTAGACACAGGTTTAGGAACAGTGTGATAAATTCCCACAGCTTCCCGGGGGCGGATGCGGACTCAGACCACAATTTAGTTGTTATGAAATGTAGCGTACGTTTCAAAAAGATAAGGCAGGGGCGGCGAGTTAGAAAATGGAATGTAGAAGCATTAAATGGGTTGAAAAGGAAGGAATACAAACAGGCGGTAGAGGAAATCATGGAGGATGGCATGGGGCTTAGTACTATCGAAGAAAAATGGGAAATGATCAAGAAAGGGTTGTCTAAAGCCGCAAAAGACACTATTGGAACCGTTAACGCTAAAAGGACTAGGAAACCATGGATCACGGATGAGATGATTACAAAGATGGATGAGCGGCGAAAATGGAAGAATATAAATACAGAATTAGGCAAAATGAAGTACAAAGAATTGAACAATAAATTGAGGCGGGCAACAAATAAGGCAAAAGACGCATGGTGGAAGACGCAGTGCGATGATATGGAAAGTCTGCAGAGGAAGGGTGAAATCGGTGCGCTGTACAGCAAAGTTAAATCGTTATCGGGAAGTAAGAAAGGAAGAGCTATGCTAACAGTTAGAGATAAGGCGGGTAAGGTAATAGTTGACGCAGGAAAGATCCAAGAGAGATGGAAGGAGTATATAGAAGAACTGTATAGTAAAGAACTCAGACCTACAAAGTTAGACATTGAAAAAGAAAATGACGTAGAGGAAGACAGCTTAGGTCCAGGCATACTAGACAATGAGATAGAAAGGGCATTAAGGGAGATGAAACTAAAAAAGGCCGTGGGGGTAGATAACATTCCCGTGGAACTTTTAAAATGCTTAGGGAAATGTGGGAGGAAGAGGCTATATGGGCTGATCCGTAGTATTTATGAGGAGGGAACCTGGCCGGAAGACTTTTTGAGATCAGTTTTAGTTCCTATTCCGAAAAAGGTAAAGGCCACGTCATGTGAGGACTATAGGACAATTAGTTTGATAGCCCACGCAGCTTAAGTCGTTATCAGGATCATAAACAAAAGGATAGAGAGTAGGGCAAATGATTACTTAGGGGATGATCAGTTTGGGTTTAGGAAGGGGAGAGGTACGCGTGATGCCATTGCAGTAATGAGATTATTAATCGAGAGGAATATAGAACACAACCAGGAGGTATTTGCCTGTTTCGTAGATTTCGAAAAAGCGTTTGATAGAGTGAATTGGGAAAAACTAATGAGTATTCTGCAGAAAATAGGAATAGATTGGAGGGAAAGGAGGCTAATCCGCAACCTTTACATGTCTCAGACTGCTCAGGTGCGGGTGGGAAACGGGGAGTCAGGATGGGCAGTGATAGGAAGGGGTGTAAGGCAGGGTTGCCCATTATCACCGTTGCTGTTCAACCTGTATGCAGAGGAAATGATCAAAGAGGCATGGGAAGAACTCGAGGTAGGAATGAAAGTGGGCGGGGGATTCGTAAAATCAGTTAGGTTTGCTGATGACCAAGCTTTAGTTTGTCAGTCAGCCAAGGGGCTGCAAGCATTGCTGAGTGAATTGGAAATTCAGTGCGACAGGTATGGGATGAGAATCAATATTAAGAAAACAAAGGTTATGCGATTTTCTAGAAAGAAAAAGGGCAAGCTTAACATTAAAATAGGAGGGCAAAAACTAGAGCAGGTAGAACAGTTTACGTATCTCGGTAGTGTTTTGGACCAACACGGTCAAAGTATTAGGGACGTAAGGAGAAGAATTGCGCTAGGCAAAGAGGCTTTCACAAGGAGGAGGGAGTTGATGACGGGGACTTTGAGTAAGGATGTTAAGAAAAGACTCGTAAAAACTTTGATATGGAGCGTAGCTATGTACGGCGCGGAAACGTGGTCATTGAAGCAGGAGGATAGACGTAGATTGGAGGCTTTTGAAATGTGGGTGTGGAGAAGAATGGAGAAGGTGAAATGGACAGAGAAGAAAACAAATGAGGAAGTACTTGGTATGGTGGGCGAAGAGAGGGGTTTGTTGGGAGAAATCCTATGGAGGCAGGAAAAGTGGATGAAGGGGGTGTTGACCGGCAGTGGGATGTTGAAGACTGTGATAGAGGGGAGAATGTTGGGCAAACAAGGAAAGGGAAGGAACAGCATAGGGATGTTGGACGGGCTGAAGGGAGGAAGAAAGTACCCAGAGATGAAGGGGGACCTGATGCAGAATAGGTTGCTGGATTGTGTTTTGTTATGAGTCACAAAATATTTATTTGGTAGTTGTGTCCATCCAAAAACCTACCTTAACCGGTAGATTACCTTAAAAAAAAAAAAAAATATATATATATATATATATATATATATATATATATAATATATACAAATATGTACACACAAATAATTTGAAGAAACAATGTACATAATATACATTGAAACAAAACGAATGAGTTTTTCTCTGTTGGAAAAAGTTGGAAGGTCAACGCCATAACAGTCCTGAATTTATTTCTCATGTAGTACGTGTATTGTGTCCTTGTGTTTACACAGACACACACTAGTGAGGCTTCCATTCCTTTAATTCGTCATGTAGGCGACGGCATTCGAGGCACTCAGGCATAAAATGTCGCCTTGAGTCTTAATTGGATTAAGGGCGTACGGGGAGATGAGGAAAGGAGGCGTCACCACGCATATAAGGAACCAAAATCACACCCCAAAGTTTATTTTTTGAGGAAAGGAGAATTGAAGATGAAAGGGGGGGGGAGAGAGAAAAACATGGCAATCGAAAGTTCTCACTCGCTCTTCATCAGCGGGCAAGTGATTCGGGGAACGGAAGGCGGGCAATTTTCCGGGAATTCCTCCCCCTCGCCAAGGTTATGGATACGGAAAGCGAGGCGCGGTGCGTGGGTGGGAGTGAAAGCACCAAAATCGGTTTGAATTACGGAAATTACTGACCACGACATCAGGGGGAGGGAGAGAGAGGGAAAGGCTGTACCTCGCCGAAGGCGAGCGGCGATCCGTCTCGGCTTCACTCTTGACACTTGCGAGAGAAGACATCGCACTCGCGAATTATTCATAGCGTGGAGAAAAAAATTTGCCTTCGATCGAAATGGAAGTTTGAAGAGTTTGTCTCACGAGCAGTCTCCATAAATTGGAAAATTCCAAGCGAAACCCGGCCCATAATAATAATATAGTTTGTTGGAGCGAAAAAATAAAATACCAAACGTGAGATTGGCGAAAGGTATATAAAAAAATATCTAAAAATTTGTACCCGAGTCAATCTGAAGTGATAAAAACTCTAATCAAAATGATGGAGAAAACGGCACTCCTGAATTAGTTAAACCAATTATGAATGGCATTCATAACATTTTCCCAACGAGTCTAAAAACTCAAAGTCTCATTAGCGTCAAATTTTAGTTTCAAGCGTCATCACTGCAGGCTTTAAAGATAGAATTGAATTGGAAAAGGACCAACCAACGCCACGAATCGTGAGAAATGGACTGCCACCAAACCCAGCCACCCTAATATGCCACTCCCAGGCAAATGCGGACATGTGTGACCCGAGACGCGTGAGCGATTGCCTTTACTCTAAATTAAGAACGCGACTTCTCCTCGGTAAAATAGTAATGGCAATTAGGTAATTTCCCTGGTGCAAGGAAAACTTCGGCTGGTCAGTTCAAACCGCTGAAATTTCGCAGTCAGGCCTAGTTTAAGCTTAGGGCACAGTCCGACAGAGCTCCTTCGTTACCTTCGACTGGCCTGACAAAAGGAGGAAGGGGGGAAGCGATGGGCGAGGTTACATTGACAACGCGACGAAAGAATTCGACGGCAGTGCATTCTTTGCCTTCTGTTCTAAACCCTAGACAACCGCCCAAGCAACTGGCACCGCGCTCGAAAATAAAAAAAAGTGCCGAGTGACCAGCTGGCCTCGAACCTCCTTTTTTCTGAAGGAAAAGGCCTGAATACGCTTAAGCGAACTCCAGTGAGGGCTGCACCGATGGGAAACACTCCCCCCGTCTCTTTTCTTTCACTCCTACACGTCCCTCCACACTCTTCCCCCCCGATCACCCACCCTCGCTTATAGATACAAGGCAACTACACTACTCTCTACTCTCCCCCGCCACCCCCAACCCCCTTCTGGAAACGGGACGCGCTGTCCTGAGGGAGGAAAAACAAGGACACTAACGGGGGGGGAGAAAGAGAGAGCGCGGGCCGAGATGTAGGGGCGTCTTCAATTCAGTCTTCTCCCATCCTCCATGCCCTCATGCATCGGATTATCCATTCACCAAGGCTTGCTTAAGCCGAACCCTAAGAGAGCAATTTGCGATTGAGATGCGGTGGGGGAAGGTGGGAAAGGGCGGACGGACGGCTGATGATTATGCCTCAAGAGAGAGAGACGCCGCCGCCGGGCGGAGGTGCGGTGTGAAGGAGGGGGGAGTCGGAGGGGGGGAGTCGGAGGGGGGGAGTCGGAGGGGGGGAGTCGGAGGGGGGGAGTCGGAGGGGGGGAGTCGGAGGGGGGGAGTCGGAGGGGGGGAGTCGGAGGGGGGGAGTCGGAGGGGGGGAGTCGGAGGGGGGGAGTCTTAGGGGGGAAGGGGAGTCAGGGTTCGGCGTTGCCAACCGTCGAGGGATATTTCACCCGCGGGGGGAGGGGGACCGGATATTAATTGAAATGTCCACCGTCTGGGACGACGCACCCGTCCGGCAGCAGAGGCCGTTTTGTCTCCCCCAGATGCACCAGACTTCCCCGATGACAGCCCGATCCCTTGCGATTTTTTTCAACCCTCCTCCCCCCGCACACTAGCTTTTCTAAGGAAAGCGGAAATTGAAAAACGGGCATCTATTTTGCATTTCTCTGGATCGCTGCTTCCAAGCACCACTTCTTGCCACCACCTTCAACCCTTACACGTTTTCCCGAACGAAATAAATTGAATTTAATTTTCAGCTAACCCCATAAAATTTAGATTTATGTAGCGTCCAATGCTTTCGTGATCGTATCGTCTCGAGGTAATGTTAGTTAACCATTGCTCATATTTTTTAAGCTTTCGACATGAATTTACAGGTTATAATCATGATCACAGACAACAAACATGCCTCCCAACTTTCTGTGCTCCCAAATGTAATCAAGTCAACTCATGAGAGAGCCGTCAATGTGAATAGCACAACTGATACCATTAAAATTAGTTTTCACTTTATGCTTCGAATTCAATAATTCCCGTAATCCGATTTGGGCCAAGAGAGAGGCCAAGCATCCATTTATCGATGACCCCTGGTTGAGATCTGCGCGAAGTATTTGAAGGCTTTCAGCAAAATTCAGAATGTGCGATGTTCGTTAAAGTAATTTTCACCAGGTAACAATTTCCGCATGGGTAGACTAACACACCCGTATCCTACCCTGCGCGCTCAATTTTACTAATAAAAAAGTACATTGAAATTGAGAATAGCTCTACTCTGGCAAATACAGGCCAATGATGACGGTTAATTTTGCGAACTGAAAAAGGCGAATTTAGCACGTATTACAATATAGATCACACCAGCAACACAACATTTTCCATTGGCACGGTTCCGCTCTTGATTTACAATTAAGATGATGGAAACTTACGATGTCAAAATGAGGAGTCCTACGCAAAGGGCGTCGCCCTATCTTAACACCTCAATGTGGATTTTTCTTCCGTGGTTTATCCACTCCAATCTAAATGTTCAGAAACTGACCAATAATGTTCGGCTTCCATTTACTACGGTGATCCTTCGCAGTCGCTCACCATAAGAGCGGTCATGAATCTTGGCTCGCGGGTTATCGTTTCAGCTATGAGCTGTACATAATACGATTTTCCTCTGTAGCAATTTTTTTGCAATGGGAATCGCGTGATAGCATCAGGAATCGCGTAATAGAGCCAGTTTTGTGTCGTACAATCAGAGATAGCGAGCGAGAGAGTGCTCAATCATTCGCGTAAATAACGATATGAATTACACGATCAGATCGTAGGTTACGCCACCCCGTTCGCCGCCCTAACATCGAAAGATTCCAAATACATGAATTCCACGCATGTGGCTACCTCATTTATCAAGGAAGCAGCAGCGGGACGCAAGGAATGTGAATTTCAACTATTTTCCCAGCATTTTCAGGACACGTTTTCGGCGCGACTTATTCCGGCAGCAGAGAGAGAGAGAGAGGCACTAGGAATGAGGGAGGGGGAGGAGGAGGGGGGGCGACGGTTGGGGTGGATCATTCGAATGCATCAGTCGGCCCTCGTCTGTCTCCCGACACGACACCGGCGAAAACAGGAAGGAGGGCGTCGTAGCCACGGGGTCGCATCCCAATGTGCGCACCCGTCAGTCAAACAGGTCACCACCGGGAGGGAGGGCAAGGGAGGAAGGCCGACCTCCCCGCATCCAACCAGTTGATAACATTTGAATTCCCTGTTTATGCAATGAAATCCCCCCGCCGCTTCATCGGACGAGTGATAGGGCATGGCATCAGGGGAGTTTCGCAATTATCAGCATTATCATCAAAACGGAAAAAATTATACAGTGGGAGACGAGTAAAAAAGGGCCAAATGTCTAACCTTCTTGCGAAGACTTCGTGAGATGACACAAGGAGACATTTTCGAGCAAATTCAAGAAATGAATCACTCCATTTCATAAATAAAATATTGCCTGGCACTTGTTAAAAGTGGAACGGAAATGAAGGAGTTATGTTCATTCAAGCGTTTTAATCAGGCTCGTCTGCTGAATGAAGGGACCGAGAACTATTCGGTTCGTGGACACGTAATCCTCGAGTAGGCAAGGGTTCTTATTCCTTGCATTCGATGAAGGACAAGAAAGTTAACACAGAGCAAACTGCTGCCGACATGATGGGGGAACAGGGCTTTTGTCGCGGGAAGGTATGTTATGCATTTTAAATTTAAATAAAGGTTGGAGTCGAACGAACGGATAAGAAGCGGAAAAAAATAAAGGAAAATACGAGAAATCGAAAACGAAAAGCAGACGAATTGCACTCGCCTACAATTACCAGAGCAACAGTTTTCATTCTAGAATTTAACGAAAGATAAGCTTAAAGCGGTGACAACTGAAAATTAGAATTTGAACCACAGCTTAAACTGTAACATAGAGCAAAGAGAAAGTTAGAATTTACGATTTTAAACTTACAATTGTGAACGAATAACTTGAAAGGGTCAACCCCCAATACCAAAAACGACCACGTCGACGGAAGAAGTGACTCCGCACAGCGACGAACAGAGGACGTAAAACTTTCGATTTCAACGTTCGTCCGAACGCGAATCTCACCAGGCGAAAGATCTACGTATTTAGCCCAAACAGGAACACTAAAAATTAATTATAAAACGGGACTGGCCAAATAAATCAAAAACGCTTCCCCTCCAACATTTTCGAACTTGGGAAATTACATGCGAGTTACGTGCGACCCGATACTGTGAGAACCAAACGAACCACCGCAAGACCACAGCTCCGCTGCAGTCATTCAGGAGGAAGCGGAACGGACGGAGTGAGGGTGAGTGCATTACGGACACCAATGGAGCGCATTTGCAGCGAGCGGACCAAGAAGAGTCAAACGATAACGATCTCGCGATGCCATCGAGATGGGAGGGAGAGAGGGGGTGGAAGGGGAGAGAGGCCCCTAAAGGCCGGCGCAGCATCCACCCCCGCCTCCCATTCGGACTGACCGCGCACTTAACTTTTTTGCCCGCCGAAGACGGAGCGGTGGAGAGCCCTCCCTAATTAAAAGCGGATACTTCGGAGAGGAGACGTGGACGGTGGAGAGGGGACTCCAGGGAGAAAAAGGGAGCCGACGGTTCCTCTGCCCAGACCAGCGAAATGAAAGAGAATGGGGCAGCGGCAGGAGGACGACAAAACACTACGACCGGACATGGAAACAAGAACGGGAGAGAGAGGCCGTAACGATGGTTCGCAATTACGCACACACGCAAACTACTACGGAGCGGGAGAGAGGGTTAGGGCTGGGGATTGGGGGGGGGGGGGGGGGTTGAGCACTTGGGGCTGATTTAGAGTCGACGGCGGTGATGTCCGTGAGTTTGACGGTGGTGGTGCTTGGGACGACGGAACGGCTCTCCGGGTGGCTTAAGGGATCGGAAGTCGATGAGGAGCGTGGGTGGCTATTCAGCGAAAATAACCCTAAGGGAATAGAGAGGGGAGGGAAGGAGGGAGAAAGGTTGCCGGAGGAAATACTGAACGTTAACAAAAAAATTCAATTAGGTGGGCACCTACGATGCCTCCAAACGCGATACAATTGCGACGGTATCACTATTTCATGCAATGGTGTGCCTTGGTTAAATTAAAAACACAGTGAAATCTCTCGGTAACAACACTGTCCGGCAACTTAACAATTACAGGCATTCGAAATGAGACAACTATACGAAACACACATTCAATTCTATGAGCGCCTTTTTCTATAACGTCACATAGAAGAATCTTGAAAAACGTCAGTGGGAAATGTACGCTGTACATAAGAAAATAACAGAGTGATTTTTCCTTCGAGAGATAAATTAATATAAAATTTAACTTGACCATAATTTCCACGTGCATATGGCGCACAACCCTATACATGACTGCTTAGGAAGCTTATCTTCACTCGTAATGGCCTAACGCCATGAAAGGGAGGCCTTGTGTTGTGTCTACCACATTTGAAAAACCGATGCAATTTTTTTACATCCACATTAAAACTCTTTTCTCATGAGTTCATTTTTCCAATTGACGTTCGTATGAATGCTTGTTCGCACAATTACCCACACATCCAGCCCCTCTCGCAAAATACAAAGACTTCGGCGGCAACTTGTTGAAAAAATTATCCATGGAGAGTGATTTTTTTCAGTAATTACAGTAAATGCAATTTATAGAAGTTAAACCATAATTTGGCGAATGTCCTTGGCAACCAAGCTATTTGAAGGAACAAATTAATTCAATGTGAAAATTTCACCGAAGAGTTGTACAGCCGAGGCCACAGTGCAAGAACATAACATTTCATCGAAAAGCAAACCCCACTCCGACCACACACTGAGCCAGAATATTACGCGTTCAATTTTTGCTCTCGGTAAACATTTTCCATACATCTAAAACCTGGTGCAAAACAAGGGGCAGGCAACGGAGAGGACATCGCTGAAGCTTAATTTGTGTGATAATTTGGCATAGGAGAACCCAGGCATTGTCGGTTTATTAGTTTAATCTCCGTAAATAGCCAAAGCAATTCGACCATCGGCTGGGAAGGATAAGAGACTGCACCTGTGGCTCCCTATGCCTATATAGGTTATGGTATTTTACATGGCGGCATGTATAACTGTCAGGCCAACGAAATGCTATCAATTCAATCAAATTCTCACCATTTCCTCGTTTCTCTCAAAGCTACCAGTGACCAGCAAGAGGCCGCAACGTGACAATCGTTAGGATTCATTTGGTACAGGAACGAAAAGCATTACCGATGTCTTTTGATAACCCATACCCAAGCACTGTTGATCTGGATCACTGCACCCATAAGGGTTGCGTCGGAGAAACATTCTCAAGGGTAGCGGGAGCTCGTACGTACCTGGCGGACCTGGTGTCACGCGGTAATCCTGTACTTAGAATGTTATGCACCTCCTTCATGGGGGCTATAAAAGAATGTTTCGTCAGACTTCATTTCGTGACACCTACGCAAGGCAGAGATTAAGTCCATGCGTCCGCGTTCGCGCCACTCTCCATATTTTCCCTACCACTGCCTCACGACGACTAGGACTTATGTGCTAGAGGGTAGAAAGGGATACCGACCGATATACTACCTTGATCAAAAAGTTCCCGGAATAACCACCGTGTGGCGCTCCCATCGTTCCGATTTGAGTTCTGTTTTTTTTGTTAAATTGGTACATCTGTTGTTGATATTCCCTTTAAATCTTAGTGTCATAACTTGACATTTGCAAAAGTTACGTAGCCAAGAGTACATCTATCTCTGTGTGTGTTGGCGATTTTTTACAATTTCAGAAATGGATTTAAATTTGCAACAACGAACTTGTATTAAATTTTGCGTAAAAAACGGATTTAGTGGCGCACGGACGTTGGAAATGTTGGAAAAGTGTTTCGGCAACGATTCTCTAAAAAAAACGGTCGTTTACCAGTGGCACGAGCGGTTCAGAAGTGGTCGTGAGTCAATCGAAGATGATGAACGCAGTGGCAGACCATCGACATCGAAAGTCGGTGAAAAAATTGATAAAGTAAAAGAAATGTTGGTCAATAACCGCAAATTAACCATCAGAGAAATAGCGGAGGACTTGAACATTGCCTATGGATCCGCCCAAGACATTGTGGTTAATGATTTGGGTTTCCGTCGTGTAGCAGCAAAGTTGGTGCCAAAAGACCTCAATTTCATGCAAAAAAGAGACCGTGTTGACGTCGCAAAAGACATGATTTGCGAGGCTGAATCCGATCCCACATTCATCAAAAGGATCATTACTGGAGACGAGACGTGGGTTTATGAGTACGACACGCAATCCAGACATCAGGCAAGTGAATGGCGTTCACCAAATGAGCCGAGACCAAAAAAACCACGTCGTTTTCAGTCAAAAAAGAAGGCAATGCTGACGGTTTTCATGGATTACAACGGTGTAGTGCATCATGAATTTTTGCCAGAAGGCCAGACAGTAAACAAAGAGTATTATTTGGGCGTTATGAGACGTTTGCGTGAAGCAATTCGCCGAAAGAGACCAGAAATGTGGGCAGAAAACTCGTGGATTTTGCACCATGATAACGCACCGTCGCACAGTGCTATCATTATTCGTAATTTTTTGACGAAAAATGCAACAAATACCATCCAACAGCCACCGAATTCACCTGATTTGGCTCCCTGTGACTTCTTTCTGTTCAATCGAGTTAAAAAACCATTACGGGGAACGCGTTTTAGCAGCCGAGAGGAAGTAATGGAAAAATCGCAGGAAGCACTGATGGACATACCGAAAACCGAATATAAAAAATGTTTCGAGGATTGGATCAAGCGCTGGCATAAGTGTGTTGCAGTCGATGGGGATTACTTTGAAGGGGACAATATAGATTTAGATGAATAAACTTGTATTTTTAATTTTCTGAATAAATTCCGGGAAATTTTTGATCAAGGTAGTATCCAGAATGTCTAGCGCCACGACGAGAAAATGGCTGAATGGGGGGGAAAGCCCTGGAAAAGGGACGCGAATAAGGAGGCGACTATATAGAGGGAGAGGAGATGAAGGGGGCAGAGAGAACTATCCATAAAAAAAGCACGATGAGGCTCGCTTCTTCGCTCGGGGAGTAAAGTGGAAGGGGAGAGGGAAATTACGTTGGAGAGAAAAGTGTCTCGCGTAGACATTTTTTATGCACACTTCCAGCACCGTGGAAAGTTACCATGGGATGAAAACGTTCCTCTCCCCACCACCACCCCCTGTTCCTCTCCGCCGGGGAACGCCCACGCGGAAGTCGTGGGGGCGCCAATATGTGCGGCAAAAAAAAGAATAAAGATGCCCCGCTTTCCCCTCCCCTGCTATCCCGGCCGACCCAGCGCCGCGGCGGCCCCTCACAAAGCCTTCTCCGCCCCCCCCCCTCCCGTCCGAAAACTTGCGCGGCGCCGGGGGAGGAAATGAAGGCGGCCCCCGGGTGGCGCACGCGGCGGGGGTGTAGGGCTGGGAGGGCCGCGCGCGTTTCGGGCCGCCATATCGAGGGGGGCATCATTAATTGAATCCCTCCTGGGGGCCCAGGGGGATGAACTTAGGCGATGACTCCTTTCGAGGAGAGGACGGACTACGCGGGGCCTCCCGAGGGTCCCGGTTAGGCGACCGCGGGCCACCGAAATTAAGCCCCGATCATGCGTCGATTCAAATGAAGGGGGAGAATCGATTATTAAAAAAAAACGAAGAACTTTTTAAAACTCTACTTAATTATTTTCTCCATTTTTCCCGTCCTAGCTGTCGTGGCGAGGCAATATCATCAGTCGCAACAAATACACTTGTTCCCCCGGGTACTTAAGATCATGTTACGACCTAGGTTTCGTAGCAACGCAACGAAACCTATGGCGTAGAATTTAAATAAGATCATTGAGTGGTGTTCAAAACTGATTTCATTTTGCATGATTGTGAGGGACTTTCAAGAAGTTACGCCGGAAACCACGTCTTTTATCGAGTGTGTATTTTTTAAACGAATCTTCATTTTTTCGGAGCATTTTCGAAAAATATTCGAGGTAGTGACCTCTGGAGACAAATAATAAGTCTTAAGGACAGGAGAGGACGTATGAAGCAGCGCACAGGAAAAGTAAGTGCCCAGAATGTTTATGGAAGCAACTAGTAAAAACTAAGAAATGAGCATGTTATGAATTTTCTACCCCGAAAGGAGTAGAAAGGGGCAAGGGCTCAAATGGCAAGCAGGTAACCATCTTTTCAAAAGATGAAATACGATAATTCACCTAATTGTGAAAATACGGATAATAACAACTACTACGAGTACTTAGGGGGTGTAACTAACCTGTTTCCTTGATAGAGGAGCGCAAAATTTATGCTACAAACATGTATAGCTAATTTTACTCAAGATATTAGAGATGATTATTGGTGAAAATGTGTTCATTATTCGATAAAGTTTCACAATCCTGCGAATAAGTGTACCGAATCGGGCATAAGTGTTTCAATTTTATTCCTAAAATATAGGAAAAATTTGACGGAAGTAACTGACGGAAGGATAGAGCGTAGTTTTACAACACCGCACATGTTAAAGAGGCGAATTGATTACACGTCAACATTATTTTAAAGCCTGGCTCATATTCACGCCATAAGCCATTTCCAATTAAATATCAATCATCGACCCCAGAATCGGGCAAAGACACCGGTATCAATTTTATTAGGGATATTAAAGACGATAAGAAGTTATCGAGGTCCTTTTTGAAGTACCTGATTGTAAATCCTACGCCCCTATCTTCCGAAGCGACAACCATAAATGGGTGAGATATGGAGAAGGTCTGACTAAAACTAATCCTAGAAGAATAACCCCTATTTCCTTGTCGACGCAAGAAATCAAAATTTCCGTACCTATTAAAATGCATTCAAATATTTCCCCTGAAATCAAATTCCAAATCGTGAAATACGAAGTTCAATTAACTTGATTTACTTCGCAGAGTTTTTACATAACTATCCTTCATCGTTTAATCATAAAAACATACATTTTATGTAAGTCTATTAGACGACACCCACGAAAGATATGAATATTAAGCATCAATTACTAAAATACCTAAGAAAATACAACGCAGTGGTGACACTTAAAAGTTTCAGGCGACAATTGCAAACTCCTACAGAAAATAATTCTACTGCCTCATCGGGATAATTACCTCAACGCGCTAAAAAGAGTAGTTTCGTCGCAGTGCTATCAAAGTCTAGCGTTATCCTATTCATTACAAGAGCAGGAGGGAAATGAAAACAAACGCGTAGGAACACTTTTCATTATCCTGTACTCACTACTCAACATTCTCCACCCTTACACGTACGTACTTACTAACCCAAGATTCTAGTGCTCTCCCCCCCCGCGCCCCATTCACCCCAGCCCCCCATAACCCAGCCAGGAATCCACTTCTCTCTCGCTACCCCCCATCCACAATCTTCACTCCCTCCCCTCCCCGCTACAAATAACACGCCCCCCCTCCTTCCCCCCACATGCTTCCCGCCCCTTAAAACCGTAATAACTCGGCCGCGCCGCCTAGATTGCTCGATGGAGAAATTAATTGGATTTCCTCTCCCCAAGGAGCATCCCCGGCCCTTTCTTTCATCACCCTCCTCCCTTCACCCTCCACGAACACCACCACCCCCACTTGACACCGCCCGCCACACACACCATCACATGACCTCGCGCAAGCCCAGCCCTGAAGATCTTAATTCCCCGTGATCCTCCGCTTCGAGGCACATGCACGCCAGGAAAACCCGCACTTTCGCGATTACTACCAAACCTCGTGGAAATTTCATATCCGATAATTTCGCTGCCATTAATTTCTCCGTAAAAGCATGTTCGCTGCCATTATCCCCGGATTAGTCGCAAGGGGTGGGGACGGAATAAATGAATCCGAACTCAGGACTACAGCCAAGTCTAAATTCCGGGACAGCCATGAACCAAGGCATTTGTCACGTGCCTTACTTCCTTATAATCTCTTCATAGATATCGTATGAGAAAGTTATCTTACTTTGGCGGGAAAATTCAAACACTGTCCGTAGGCCAGAAAGGCAAAAATCACGGAAAAATGAGCTGCTTCTCACAAACCAGGAAGAGGCGACGGCTTAACTGGACGCCAACACGAATCGTTCCGACCTTTCCTAAGCAATTCAATTAAATGATGTGTCGAAATCTTTGGCGCCCGACGAATGTCTCCAATGGGAGGAGAGTTATCTTTCCAATATCACTGAAAATTGACACGCATACCAGACACGTCGGAATGTGTCTTATTTCCAGAGTCCCTTCTGGTTTTAGAGCGATCACGCGGATAGTACTTAGGCTACAATAAGAACAATTGGACGCATTTATGGAAAATGGAAGCAAACAAAAATCGTCAATTTCGAGAGTTTTATTACAAAATGAGAATTAATGCTAAGTATTGAGCTAATAGAAATTGAACCAAATCTTGCGGATGAAGCGCTCCGCTCTAGAGACACGTGAAACAACTATCTAGTATGGCAGTGTCTGTGTTACCCTGATTTGTCAAAAGAGCTATTACCAACTCTTTTAAGTCTGCAATTGGAATGTGATTACCCCAGTGCATAACCGCGCCCAATTTACAAGACGCTGAAATGAAAACAAGGGTGGGGCTGATGAGGCACGGGAGTTGGTGGCGGGTGGTCACCACCAACCGACCCATGACCCGCCTCGTGTCTACTCACCCTGGGCACGGAGTAGATGCTCTCCCGGTACGGCAGCGAGGCGGCGTAAGAAGGCTGCGAGGGGGGCGGCGGGTGTGGAGGCGGCGGAGGCGGAGGGGGCGGGTGTCCGTAGCGATGGGAGGCCGGCTCGCCCCCGCCGCGGGGCTGCTGCGAGGGGTGGCCGTAAACGGGGCCGCCCCCACCTCCCCCGCCCCCTCCCGCCCCCGGCGGGGGCGGATAATGCTGCGGTGGGGGCTGCTGTCGTCCTCCGACCACGGTGGCTGCCCCGCCGGGAGAGAGGGGCGCGGGCGCCGGGGGCTGTCGCTGGGGCTTGTAGGGTGAGACTTCCCCCGGTTGCGAGGACCTAGGGAAAGCGGAGAAAGAGAGAAGAGGCGGTTAAGAAGTCATCTACCAATCAAATAATTCGTACAGGATTAAAAAAATGTAAATACATCATGAAAACATTTCCAAGAAATAGCACAGTTTCAAAACATGGTTGACAACTGAACACAGCCATACAAGAAGATTCATATTTCAATTTTACTATGCCCTTTACTTCAATTAAAAACGAATAATTATATTTTCAGAAACATCACAAGAGTGTTCGTGGCAAAACTGACACCGGTAACATTCATAAGAAATAAATAGTTAAAATTAAATAAATATGGTCAGTGTGGTATTTAGAAACAAGCAATATATGTAACCTCCCCTCGATCATTCAAGTAAAGACAACGGCCTTTAAGGCATCATGCAGGTTAACAAATATATCAACCATATATATTTGTACGATAACCATAGACAAGATTTAAAACAGAAGAAATTATAGGCAATCCTGAATATGAAGACGCCCCAAAGAAATCAAAACAGTGCCGGAACACCAGCAGCATTTCACCTTTCACTACACTGAAGCCACGATCGGATAACGGTTTCTTGGAACTTAAGTGGGGTAACATTTCCCGTAAGTTGATTTTTTTGGCCGTCGCGGCTGTGGACAGGACGGAACCCTAAACACAAACTTCCCGGAGACGGGTTTCCGATCCCGGCACTTATCGAGCAAACGCCGGCTCCGAGCAGAGAGAGAGGGAGGGATGCATAGAACGCGCGACACGTGAGCGTACAAAGGCAAAATAGAAACAAGCGGAGGAGCGCATCCCCCGAGCGATGGTTGTTCGTCCAGCCCGATGCAATCGAGCGAACAAGGGGTTGGGTCAGGGACAGCTATAGAGCCCCGCCTGCGTGCTTTAGACATACCGGTTGCCGCAGAACGACGACGAAATGACACCAAAACACTCTCGGCGCTCGCCGTTTGCGACTGCCAGGGAAGGGAGAGAGGGGGGGCCGCGGACAGCCAGCCACAGGCGACGTGTTTTCGAAAATATTCGCGCGGCGGGACGGGGGAGATGGGGGTTGAGGGGCAGCACAAGTAATGAGAACGGACGAAACCCACCCCTATTCGCGCACCACATTTATATGCAAAGGGAGCGGAATCCCCTAAAGCGACCTCCGGTTTAAACGAAATACATACATATTTGTATGACCTTCCTACTAAGCAATTGGTGCACACGAGGATTTGACTTTTTGACTCCACATTCCCATTGTTAACGGAGCATCATATTTCTAACTTCAATATCCGAGCTTATCTCGTCGGAAAACCACTAAGGCATTCGAATGGCGTCTTGAATAATGAAGGAAAACTCATGATCACAATCAACTTCATCAGTAACTGAAGCACGCCATACGTAATTCTTAATTATTGGTTACATTTGACCGCAAGTTTCATTTTTTTAGCGTTCCTCTAACAGAACGGACCGAGAATCTTGGCGATATCAAAAACGACTGATCCACGACCACTGAGGAAACTTAAATACCGTAACAAGATTTTATTCCTGATGTTTAGTCGATAGTTTTCAAATGAATAATCATTTCCACTGAAATTAACTAACATTAATAATTACAAGACGTGAAAAATATCGAAGTGAAAGAGGCCACACTCCCTTCTCTTTAGACATACAGGTACACGCCCCCATTGCTACATGAAATTAAAGCTGACCTAGATGAAATATCCTGGAGAGTAAAAATAATATCGCCGTTAAAAAACAAGGGTCACTCACGAAACATGACAACGAATCCGTACAATCTAGCGAAGGCGAAGAGGATGGATTCATTAAAGTTAGGGAATCGATGGGTTGAAAGCGAATGAATCCACGACAGCCAATACATCCTTTCCCACGCAAATCATCGGGGCTAACGACCTCGTCAAACGCAGAATGATCTACTCGCATGCGTAAAAACGACAACACCACCACCAACGGCAGAAAAGTTGGGGCGAGAGGGAAAGGGAACCCGGCGATATGAGCCGTCCACCGATTCCACCACGGCGATGCGTGAATGGACGTCCTTGCGTCACCATCACCCGCCGCCGAATTGAGTGAAGGTCGAGGGGAAAAAAAGACGAGAAGTGAGCGCAATTCCGACTGTGACACAATCAGGAAACGTCCAAGATCGCCGCATCCCCCCCAGAAGTAAGGAATCCCTCGATACCGGGCGACAAAATGAAGGAATGAGTGATCATCAAACACCAAGTCCACAACATTTGCCAACGAGAAGTATAAATGCTTCGATGCTCCAAAATTGGCATATTTTCGCGAGTAAAAAAAGAAGAACAGCGGGGATGGATTTTAAACATTAACCAAGCAAAAAAAAAGTTGCTAAAGCGTGACTAGGGAATATTTTCATGACGTCAATTCTTCGCTTTCCCCAGCTTCAGAAACAAAAAAATCGCATTTTCGCAACTGATGTTCATTTAAATTGTTCCTTATCGATCGGAGTTTAACATATGACGGTGGGATTCATATAAGACATCATATTGGATTGAGTTAGTAATGAGTGTAAACCATGTATGCTTCATTAAAACTGCCTCATTTATTCATGAGAACAAACAAATTCCAGCGGAAAAAAGAAAAAAAAATGCCTCAAGTTTGTCCCAGAACGCGGGGTTCTTGATGGCCTAAGCGCAGTGGAAGCTATAGTTGAGTCAAAACCATTGCAACATGCATTACACACCGTTTGGCCCCTTCATCGCGTTCCCCTAAGATCACAACCTTCAACAACTCTAGTACCAAGGAATTTCCACCATCATTACTTCGTTCACTACGGTAAACTTTCATTTGAAAAATATATATGATATCGTCTATCTAAGCATAATATTAAGTCACTGGCTCACAAAGTAGTCTTTGCATTTATCACAGCAATCCATGGTAGCGTGATTCCTCAATTTAACCCGCAAATATACTTTTATTTTCCACAGATAAATACGGAATAGTTCTGCCGACCGAAGAACTTAGTTTGCACAATACGACGCTCATCAGATAATGGATAGATTTGGACGTTAGCACCGATATTACCATTTTCAGAGGCATTCGAGTTAAAAAAAACCGAAGGTGAAATATCATTAAAAATTATTAATCATCGCTTTCATCATAGATTGCGTGCCGATGGCTTATAGTTATTTGGCACCAAGAGCTTAAATTATGGCATTGTTATGTACTTCCCGATTAAATTTGCGGAAAATAACAACTAAAATTCCAGAAATTTTCCAGAATTTTCATTCTAATCAATTTAATGAAAACCACCCCTAAAGACGAACAGGTGATACCCCCTTAATACATAACTACCATTAACCCTTTCCCCATATTGTCCCTGTACTTAAATATTTACGGGAATGTTAGACCTACCTAAGTGACTATGGACGAATATGATCGCCACAACCGAGGTGATTAGAAGAAATTAGACAAGTGAAAGAACAAAACTCACGCCTAATATGCAACTCTCATCGAAATTTCCGTCGACTCGTCACCGCCTCGGCCGGTGCAACGCATTACTCACGCTCGGCAAGCCTCCCATTTCTTTCTAAGGGGAGCGCGCATGACCAAGGAGAATCACCGGTCAAGCCCAGCGTTGAGTCACATCGGAAACAGTGCTCGACAGCGTGTTTGGCGATGGTTCACAGAGGTGATCGAGCCCGTGGCAGCGAGGGAAGGGCGGAAACGGTCAACCATTATCGATAGCCAATGAATTGCCTCCGGCACAAATGCACTAAATCGTTCAGACTGCAGGGAGCACATGGGACCTTCAATTGGTGAAGAGGTAGATGTCAAATTTAAAATAGTTCGATGGAATTCAATCCAAACCAAAGCCGGAAGCATAAGGTACGAGGTTCCCAGTTAATGAGCAAAGCAACGTGTTAGGAAAATGAGCTAATCAAGAAATTCTTAATAATAATGGGAATACTAGAGACTCTGATATTACACTTTTCGATGATTTTTAAATTAACAGGTAGAAAATACGTTAGGGTGAAAAGCACAAATACTCAAAGGAAATTTACTTCAAGTAAATGACTTGTCCCCTCCCCATGGACTATAACAATGACGTGGTGGAAGGACGTGTGCTTTCGATGACCCTTAGAGCAGTGCCGGCGGGAGCAATGATATACAGGAGTATTCTCCTGGTAGGGTCACCCATGCCAGATATGTCAAAGGGTAGGAGCCAGACGAAAGGTAGTCAGCGCAGTGTTTGTTCCTCTTATAATATTGGGCGATGCTGAGGACAGCAAAATTAGAAAATATGAAGCGGGACATAAAAGGTAAGAAGAAGCAAGGTAAACGTAGCTTTCGGACGGAATATTATGAGTAGAAATAAAATATGAACCAAAGAAATTAGTAATTCTTCGGGTCAACACACCAACAAGTAGATGGGATAGGTAGATAGGAAGAAGAAAGATGGAGAGACAGAGTAGACGAAAAATTAAAGAAAATAATTGATTGCATGCGCGCGTATTAGACTATACTATTGCTAGGGCATAGAAATAGGAAATGTGGTAGATAATTAAGACTACCAACTCGCCCTCGCAACCAATATAGCAACTGCCTCTCTCCACTCTCCACATTCAAGGCATTTACTCCAATTAACACATACCCCAAATTGGTACTCGGATAGCAAAAAACACACAGACTGGTTTCACAGAATTTTATTTACGAGTCGCACCATGAGGAATGTCGACTTTAAGACCAGCATGACTGCTCATTTCAAGCGTATCCAAGGTAGAATATTTATAAAAAAGTTATATAATTACAGTGTCGCATGTTATATAATTTCAGCGGTAATGAAGGATTGCTTTGCCATATACAATGTAACTATGCATCTCAATATTTTCCTCATACTTTAACGAAACCGACATAAATCCGAAATTCCCTTCAGCCAAAATCTATTTCCGATTGTAACATCCGACGTGGCGGCGTAGTAACACCCTCGCCTGCCAACCCATAGACGAAATCCCCTAATCATGCATAATGGCACCGTCAGAAATACCAGAATACCACAGATTCCTCAAGGATGTGCCGCCAACAGGGACCGGTAAGTAGGATGTCCGCGGCGGAGGGAGTGAAGGGCGGAAGGCAAGGAAGGGGGAGGGGGGTTGCGCACTGCAAAAGGCCGACAGTGCCGGACGAATAAATCCAAGGCTGCTGGACCATCCCGAAACCGCCCACCCTGAAGACCAGCAAACAAATAAATAGGGATGTCACCAAATCTCCGTCCCGCAAAAGGGCTCAGGGGAGGCGGAAGGGGATGAAAGGACAGGAGGGAGCCTGGGGGGTGGGGGATGAGGGCGCGGGGAGTCGGCGGAACTTCGCAAGAGCGGGTCTCATGAAATTCCGAGGGAGGTCAAGGGGGGGGGGAGGGGTGAAGCATCCAAATGAGGGAGGGAGGAGAGCGGGCGGGGGCGGAGGGGGGCCGTCTCAGTCCTTCGGGAGCGGGCGAAGGGAGGGAGCATTTCAAACGGAGCTAGGAGCATTGGGGGAAGGAGGTGGGGGATGAACTCGTTTTTGCACATCACACAACAAGAGCGAGGGAGGCTGGGCTAGGGTACAAGCCACCAGCGATCTTAGGAGGAGTTGTCCCGAAATAATTAACAGTGATTTGGTAAAATATAATGATCAATTCATTAAAAATAAATTTAGGTCACCAAACATATCCAACACAAAACACCAACCATCCTTTCAAATCATCTCATTTCACATTTGTCTTTTTCAAATCGGGCCATTGGCATAGCGGAAAGTTAATTGAGAAAACTGATTCGTCTACATGCGGAGACACACCACTGACATTATTATTACCTATTCCCAATTACGTTCTCTCCATTACGCAGTTAATAATGCACGGGTAACCCACTCTTGCGTAACCACGACGATTTCCCATCAAAAGAATATATATCAGTCGTGACTAAATGAATATCAAGTCCGCGTAGCTTTTGAATGAGGAGCACGTGAATTATCATGGGGTAAAATGCTCCTCTTTTATAGGATATTCGCGGTTACTCGATAAATTATTCGTCGTTAAAAATGGGTACCACGGAAGGGTGACCAGCCAGGTGAGTTACAAATGAAGAGTGGCATTCCAAATGGTGCTTTCTTCACGAAATACTAAATTAAAATACTACCATTCGTAATTCTTGTCTGTTTGCCTACAATGAGATGACATCGCAAATGTTTGTAGCCATTTCCTTCTGCTCTGAACAGAATCAAGCATCAAATCACCCAAGACCCTAGTAACAGGCTTGCAAAAATATTCAGATCCTGGCAAGAGGTATTATCACTATATCCATTTTGGGGTTTCACCCATCGCGTAGTTACATAAATATAATGCGTACATTCAACCCATTTGATTAATATAAATATCTATACATCATTTCGGTGCGAACGGAACTATGACATTAATCATGTTTTTATCAATTTAGACATATTGTATAACGATACACAGGATATACCTGTATTTATCGATAAGTTGAATATTATTTGGAAATACTGACAGTTCCAATTCAAATATGAAGTTAAATCATTAGCATGGAACACAATCATGGTATACAACTAAAATTTACTTCTGAAGCTAATTTTAAAGTAGCACTTAAAAGATACAACACCCGTTATAAACTTCATGAGGTTATAATTACCGTAATTCATTTTTTTCCCTAACAACACATTCAACTGGTTCAACACCCGACCTGCCAAACACCCAGGTGCAAATTTCTCTAACTTCAACACGAACGCGATACGGAACTGACCACATGCGATAACTTATCGCATCGGTATTGCTAAAAACATTGATCTTCAATTAACGACAATTAATCAAGGAGGCATGCGGGTGATAGACCAAGTAACATGGGAAGGCGCGGGGGAAAAACATCAGAGTCCTTTGTCAAGTTTTGGTCGCGAAACTTCTCCGCGGAAGGCCCTATAGTATGCATTCATTACCTCGATGGACCTTCGATGTACTTACTCATCAAACGACTCGAAAAGTACCCATCACCCGACGAGAGAATCACAGGGCGACACGAAGACTATTGATATTTCACGGTGGACTGATTTAAAGACTTAAGATAATCAGTTTAGCAAAATTTGAGGGGTCAGCGAAACTAATGGCATAAGGTAGAATAATGTAATTGATTCGAATCCACGGCAACGGCGACTTGTTTCATTTAAACAGACGGCGAATGTTCATACGATGCTACCACACTATGTTAACGTATTAGATGAGGGTGCATACAGTGCCCTCTTTCGCCTGTCTCAATAAAAAAGATCTCCAAACATTAGTGCAGATAGATGGCTTTTAGGCATAATAGTCTCCGTTCCTACACATTGGTATCGCATTGGTCTCCGTTGATTTCGTGACTCCTACTCAAAGATGTACATCAGGCGACTGTTGTCTCTAAACGACTACTACGCTCAAAGGTTGAAGTTTCATCGAGCTCGGTTGCCAGGCATAACCAAATCTATTATGCTATCACAACTGAAAAATATTTAAACGAATACAGAATGGTACATAACTGGTCGTAAATCGAGCCTAGTCGCAGAGTATGTCACGAATAGGGTTATAATAGATAATGGATACAACACAGAATTCACTGGGACCGCACAGGACGACCTGCCATGATAGAAAATGAGTTTCCTCGAGAGGGAGTCTCTATTTATTTGTTGCTCGACGGCTCTAAGTTCCCATCATGTACCCAAGCCACTTAACAATGAAACCACCAACAACGAGGCACGAAACAACTGACTACCATATGGCGTGTTCAAGGCACTCAAGCTAATTAATTTTCAAATGAGTCCGCGCTAATTTACTCCATAACTCTGCACAAAGTCTTTCTATGAACTAAGGACAAATGAATGAATCAACTTCGTGACTGACGTAGACGCTCCGAAATATCACGCCAACTGTCAAGTCCAAGAGATAATTTAGCATTAATTATTTCACAAAATCCGGGTTTCAGTTCATCACATTATGGACATCATTTTCCCCAACGAAACGACGGGTCCGTGTCATGCTTCCCCATACATACATTTCGACTGGGCGAACGGACGTTAGGCAACAATTCCCCCC
This sequence comes from Hetaerina americana, assembly GCF_022747635.1. Lineage (NCBI taxonomy): Eukaryota > Metazoa > Arthropoda > Insecta > Odonata > Calopterygidae > Hetaerina > Hetaerina americana. The sequence goes on from NW_027287095.1 coordinate 9,231,059, forward strand.
CCTCCCCACCCTCACCCCACAAACCCACACGCGGTCCCAAGGCACGGGCACGCCACCAGTCGCCATCGGTCGACCCTCTTGAGTAACACCGTCGGGCACACACGCGCTCCTTCATCCCGTCGCGCTCCCTTTTTAAAGCGGAAAAATCGCATCGTATCTGCCGCTTGCGTCGTCGTCGTCTGTGGGAATATTCTCTCGCCACTTTCACCATCTTGGGAGGAAATTCGCTCAAGGTCACGCGGCGAGAGGGGGGAGGTGGACCGGGGTGAGGACGGGGGGGGGTTTGAGAAGTAGTGGGTGGGTGGGTGAGGCATCGGCGGCGGCAACGCGGCGAGGGGGAGGGGGAGAGGATGGGGGTTGAAGACACTTGGCAACGCAGCATCCCTGGCGGCAAAGTACGAGAGAAGAGAATGAAGTACGAGAGTGGGTGGAGGGGGGGAGAGATGGAGATCGCGATCATCGCTGCGATGGAAATGGAGCCGCCGGGGGGAAGGGGGGGATTGGGGGCGGGGCGGTTGGATCCCAATTGGCAGTGACCGCGAGTTGGTGGAGAGCTAATACTCCCGAGGCGCAAACGGCAACGATCTGCACACGCCGTTTCCCAATCCAATCAATCCCCCACCGCAGCAGCGCCGGTGTTTCCGATCACGCTCGCCCAACTACCGAGCGTACGTAACGCACGGCCACCATAGGACCGAGCGAGATGCGGAAATATCGACACCGAGTCGATTTATTTTCACGCACATCGCACTCGACGGCACGTATAATTTGGAGTCGATATGGATAAAATTTGATGGAACCGATAAATCGAAGTTCGATATGGACGATGTTGTCGGTGCGGATGATTTGAACAATGGAATTGATCAAAGATTTACAATACGAATTGAAATATGACATACGAGTATACGGACACCAACAACACACCCTCCACGACTGAGAAGATTTGGGTGATATTCGGGCCGTGCAAACAAAAGCGAGGGAAAGAGCAAACTCCACTATGAGATCCTTGTGGTATATTCTTACTATCGGTAATCTACCGGTTAACGCAGGTTTTGGATGGACGCAAGATACCGAATCGAACCGAATACCGCTATATTCGACGGTGAACCAGTGAAATACGAGTAGTACGCAGATACAGCTTGCGCTACGTTAAGTATCAGGGGCCGTCCATAGTTGGAAGAGACCTCTCGACCTCTTCTACCCCGACTGTCCGCCCTACTTACGTTTTCACCGGCTCGTCACAATAACAGGACAAGTCCAAAGTTTCGACAGTTTTCCCCGCTATTTTCAAAATGATACACTAAATTCGATAAAACTTGCCGCGTTCAAAAGTGATATAATTAACCAAATTTTCTTTTCCCGAATTTCTACCCAGGGAAAACATTGGATGTAACTGGTCATAACTTAATTATACGAGTGATTCAGTGAGGAAACGGGTATTTTTTAACACTTGGGTTCCCCTGTGACTTTCAAAATCATTGAAGTATTTTTTAATGAATCGGAATTTTTTAATTAACACGCGAAATATGATGGAGAATATGTAGTGATTCAAACTTTTCAATATAATCGAACTAAGGTACATTAATTACTTAGAACTTTCAACTGATAGTTCTTAAGACCTCAGGATTGGGTTCGATTTAAATGACCTCCTCACTTGAAGGGTTGAAGAGCACGTGTAGTTACTTACGGGTATCTGCTTTAGATAATTGAGTGCATAAAAATGATAGAACTTGTGATTAACTCAAATTAAAAATGTCAAACTTTTGGATGTCCGACACACCCCTGAACGCCTCCTCCCTCTTTCGTCAACCACGACCCGATTCACGGATCTATCCAACCCGAGGGCGTCTTCACTGGGCGACCCCAAACGGAATTTAACTGCAACATACATCGTCGTCCATGGAATACTCGGTAACCAATGTCCATTTTACGATTTCTATTTAATTATGAAGTTGGTCCAACATATCTATAAAGTCATATCCATGCAACCACCTTTTAAATAAATAGCAAAAAAATTACCAGACCGAAACTAAACAGCAGAAATGGGAAATTTAAAGCAATGCAGAAGTATGAACTCTGATCAAAGAGAAGGCAACAAGACATCAGCTGTACACGGAACTTTCACTTGTGATGAGTTTAACTGTCTTGTACACAAACGAGGAGGCATAAATTAAACAAATCATTCCAGTGTACTGGATTAAAGCACTTAAGCAAGACTCCGTACACAAGACAAGTGTCTCTTTCCTTCGGAGGGTCGAGTTATGCGGTTGTCACGCCACGGCGTTGACAAACAACAACCACGAGAAACCCACGGCTATGCGCGACTAATTGAGAAAATTAACATTTACGTGCACGGCCCGTATCTACACAGTGGTGCTCCCTAGGGCAGTCCTGACACCTTGGCATAAATTTGCATTATTCTAGATTACCATAGACGTATTTGCATGCAAATCATGATGGAATGCAAATCCCGAAGGACTTCACGAAGTTAATATCGTTCACAATAGGAACGATCAGTATTGAAGTGGAAATAAAGGCGTCGGAGAAACCATAATCACACTCTACCAAAGGTAAGATCACCCACAAAATGAGATCTCTCGAAATGTGATTCATTACTGGTGCAAAGTGAAATAGGAATGAGAATTTCATTCGAAGGCCTGAGACGATATCTTTTTCCAGAACCTCTTCAAAGGATTATTAGCAATTGCTAATATTCGATCGATCGACTTTATCTGGAATAAAGCAACTTTAATATATTGCGAAACGCTATTAATTGCAATCATCATCGAGAACTTATCGAAGATATCCTGCTGTGTAAAAGAGGCACACGACTTGTACGCAATCACCCCAAAGCACAAGGAGATATAGATTGAGTGCATTCTGAACATTAGGCAAGATGCCTAATGAAGATGTAAAAAATGCTGTGAAGACCTGATAACTGAGGGCCTCAACGGAAAACACGCTCAATCTGAGCACTATGCCTTCCTCACCGCATTCACTCGTCAGATTCCTGGATGATGGAGTGAAAAAATTGACATCTCGTGCGGGGCAGAATAAACGATGATTGACTAACGAGAGGCGAAGAAATTGGAAACCCACATTCACTCCGTTTTACAGCATCGTTCCACAGTACGGCATCGTGCTGCCTCGTGTACAGCACCCTCCCATACCGCGAAAGCCGAATGATTGACGCGCGCGACGTCCATGATGGCGTTGGGGAAACGAATCCTTATGACCCTGATGAGCGAATTTAACACGCTGCTGGTTTTAGTACTACGTGAACTCTACCGCCATCGCCTATCAAACTAACCATCGGGTCGCTCGATAACTGTGGTTAGGGATTCCCTTTTCTTTTTACTGGCTCTGAAATATCTTGGAATAACATTTTCTGGTTCCAAGGTTACATCGTCACTCTGAAAATAGAGCCGCGGTATTTCAACGGAAATATTTTTAAAAATGCATACACTGTTATAATTTCGAAGTGTGAAATGCCCATCTAAACTACGAAGGTTCAGAATTAAAAACGTTCATTCCTTTGATTTTGGGTGGCCATTTGTCTATACACGATTGACGACACCTACTATAGTAATGAACTGATTCATTTAATTACCATCGTTTCTAAATATCGAATGCTATTGCTCTTATTTTGGCCCTGTTAGAATAAGGCTATCGCTACTAAGTGCCGTAGTCCTTCAGTCGATAAAACTATGATGATCAAACATCGATTTTCGACGCACTTAAGATAAAAACGCTAATTTAACATTGACCATCGACAAAAATATTGACTTTAAAATCAGAAAAATCGTGGAATTGATGCACCGCGTAAGAGTCCTTTCCCGACTTTCCATTCAATTGACACCACATGACATATGACGGCATCCTAACATGTTCATGTTCAACATAATAGCTCGTGTAGAACAGAAATATATATATATATATATATATATATATATATATATTATTTTTCAAAAATTAATTACCTTGGGCGTAATAAGATTGATTTGACTTTTATCATGGTTTTTACAACATTATAGTTTTCACCATATAAATTGTAATTCTCAAATTTAAATATCATGACAGAAATGTCATGACATGTAAAACACGTATTCCTAAGGCTTACAACTACCGTAGATAGCATAAGAGTAGGATTTTTTTTCCAGCGATGAATTCCGACTAAAAATATTCATTACCTTTCAATCGCCAACTAACGGTCTTAGTGATAATATCCCAGGAGGTGATCTGAGTTCGGACCATGGGTGTATTGCCGCCAGGATTACCATAAGTAAAATGCACTATATGAATGCGGAGAACGGGCCGGTGTTGTTTTCGATCCAGAAGATAGGTTGGCAGCCATGGCCGGACGTCCATACTCCACGCGCAGCCAAGATCCGAACACGTTCAACCACAGGTTACAGCGTCCGACATCCACTTAATAAGACTCGGGAGTTAAAAAGATGAGGATTCCGGAATACACGGGCTCGCAGAAGAGATATTACACAGTGCAAACCGAAGAAAATTACAGAACACTCTTGAGCGTACCAAAGGTGTTTCCATTCCCGGAAAACACGCCTCCATTGGATGGGCGTGACTAATTCTCACGCTTCAGAGCCCATCCGACAATAACCATCTCGTTGCGGCGTCACCACTCGACAACACCCCTACACCAAAAAAAATCAAGCTCTTTTTCCTTATTTCTTTCTCAAACTTAGGCTTGGGACCAGAAGAAAACTTCTACAAGCTCGGATCTTTCGGTTATGTCATAAAACAGTTCCTTTCGCGTGCCTGCAAAAGCCGATCAAAGCCATTTAGCTACGGGGCTTAGCTAAAATACCGCTTCCGGACAAGTCTTTATGGCCTAAAATCCATTGAACTTGTCGACTGCAGAATTTCATATTTAATGGATTCAAACATTAATCGCATCATAAACTGATATTTATTTAAAATACGTGCAAGGTTTTAAAAAGCTCCCGAAAAAGCAAGAACAAAACGTTGCCTAGCTCAATTGCTTAAATGTGTTGAAAAACCTGAGCAATAAAAGATCGAATTCAGGCAGGAAAAATACTTTTTTTTACTGAAAATACGGAACTTCTTGAAAAACATGCGTCTTCCCCAGGGTGCAGTGTTGAATTAACTTACTCGATGCGGTTCATCGACAGGAAAACGAACATCTCAAGGGATACGTGAACCATTTTCCAATTTTCATCATAATTACCTGCTGCCATTGACGTCACGAGCGCTCTACGGGAAATGAAAGACTAGTCAAGGGCGCTTTGTTCAACGTCCATTCATTTCCTTGAATGGCTTCCAACAACTGAGAATGAGAAAGCGTTCGCGAATGTGTGTGTCCTCCGCGCCCCCCCCCCTCTGGTGCGCCTTCCACGTGCTAATTTATTTCCGCTCGCCCCCCCCCCTCATCCTCCCGCACTGGCCACCTCGCAGGCGCTGCTGCCCTCGCGCAAGACGTCGACATTCCTCCTCACGTGCATACACTCGCCGCGAACCGCAGGCAATTTATTTCGTACACGTCCGCTACTCCCCGTTTATAAATTAGCTCACCTTTCTCCCTCGACGAGAGAGCAGCAATTCCCAAAATACACGCGTTTGCTTGTACCAATCCCTTCAGACGGACGACAAAACTGTTGTTCTCCAAAATATGACGTCTTGCGGTAAAGGGTGAAGAATCACACCTAATGAACCAGGGGATGACACGAAACCAACAAATAATGATAACTAGTATACGGTTCTCATAAATTCTCTTAAATTAAGACAATCGACTCCTGTGAATATTACGTTAATATCCCTAAAAAAAACTTTAGTTTCGACGAAGAAATCGTTTAAAAAGGTAACGATATTCCAACAATAGGCGGCACAAAATCTTTAAAAAATATCCATATTCTCAGGAGATATAAAGTAAAAGTTTATTGTAATTTAGTACACAAAATATTAGCAGACAGATGATATTAACTATCTCCTATGATTCCAACATTGTCTTTTCACATGTTATTTACTTCTAATTTCATCAACAAGTCGTACATATGTTTAAGCCAATAAAATATGCCCAGAACGCCAAGGCATGCGCTGTCGGAAGCATGAAAAACTACGCCAAAGGTACGATAGTAGTAGGTACAATCCACGGAGAGCGTGTACTACAAGAGATGCAAGTAATTAGGGCGCGCTGTAGGTATATGGGCTTAGTTGCCGGCTCCCGAATAAAAATGAACAATCTCAATGCATCCCAGAAAGAATAAATACTCGAATGATCGGCACCATATATTCGTTTTAGCGGAGATACGGAGAGTAGTCCTGGACGAGAGAGTCATCTCCATCCGTAGATGTACTATCTCTGCTACCACGGAGGTCACATATATCTTCAAATAATCATCCCCGCGCCTGAACTTAATAAAAATTGAAGAGGGAGCACGAAATTACGTAGCTCAAATATTTCACGAGATTCAAAGATAACACTGCCCACACCCATGATGTATTTTATACTCCCTGAAAACACCGAGATTGCATTCGCTAGATTTAATCGAGTCCTATTTTTTTTAATCTCTTTCGCCCAACTAGAATACACTTACTCATAAGATCCCCGAGCCAACCACTGTGCAAAACCGAGGCCATGACGTCACCACATCAGAGGCACCGATTAGATCAACCAATGTATAAAAATAGCTCCCCTAACCAAGTGCAGAAGAGTTCTAGCATAGTCGTATGTGACCTTAAAATCCCGACATGCTTTCACTCGATCGGTAATATGTTGGCCACTCGAGCGAGAATACACACTAGCAAACCTAATATTATTGAATACTCTAATACCAAACAACAGCGTTACCTTAAACTTAGGAGGAGCTTGAAAGGTCTCCGAAACAATGAAGTCGAGTAGGAGAGTAGCCGTAATAAGCAACTAACACCATGGCTATCCCCCGAACTGCAGCTCTATTTGATAATATGTAGTATCTCTAGAAAAAAAATGAAATTCATTGAGCTACTGTGGCAGCAATTATTCTTCCGAGCTCCACAAACGTTGCTTTAGCAACAGTTTCTTATTTTCTTCTTAGTTAGCAAAAGCATTTTTTAAGCAAAGTTCAGTTGGGATATTGGCGCAAAATATGGAGTAAAAAAATACGAGATGAATCGTACGGAAGCTAAAAAAAAGTACACGGCACCAGTTCCCTCCGATTGGTGGCCATGTTGATAAACATGACCAGTTATGATAAGAAGACAACCACTTACATGGAAAATTCGAGTTTCAATATAAGATTGGGACTTGTTTTTAGAATATATTGCATTATTTAAAAAAACAAAGATTGTAATTAAGGGACTCATTTTATGCTATCAAGAGCAAACTGCGAGCGAATATGAAACATTTGCACAACATTCAATGTCTACGATATTCCATTTTATAAAATGCAGAGAATGGCAAATGAGACCAGATAACGCTTTTCTTTAGAGGAGAAAAGAAACTTCACAAAACTGAAGTAAAAGCCTTCGTACCCGTCAAAAGGGAGTGAGGGGTCGTAGCCACGCAATGACAAACAAATTGCTAACGTTCCCGGACAGCGCGATTCGCTGCTCATCCAATTGGAATTCTTCCGTCCCTCACAAGAAGATAACGGCATTCATTTATGTAACAAGAGGCATACGTGATTCCGACAAAATCCCAGCGGATGCGAGTGGGATATTGACATTGCCACAAACCGTTTCACGCATGACGCAAATGAAATCACGCGACGGAGAATTTCGCTCGCTTTTAGTACGACGTCTAAGTAAGGAATCGAAAGAATGAATAATGAGTAGGAACACGGAATGACACCTGGAAGTAATCATTTTCATGGGAATGAAAAAATGAAATATTTGCGGAAACGACAAAAATCACTGTGCAAATAATTAACAACATCACACCTGAATCCAAACATAAAATCTTCAGAAATAATTTTAGTAAAACTCGATAAGTGCATAATTAGCCGAAGGTTAATTCAGAGTAATTATCGATTCCACTATCATTGGTTATATAAAGGAGAGGAAGGTGGGTTTTGCAATATTTCAAGATTGATACGTGCATTAAATGGCGAAGCTCTCTTGGAGTAAATCTTATGTAACGATAAATATATGTTTATCGGAAGAAGAAAACTATTTCACACCTGCTGCCAATATGCATTTGACGGGTGGTCGATTAACTATAATGACTACATGAGCCCTTATTGTCTGCGAGTTTCTCATGTCCTCAAATACTTACCTCCCCGTTTCCGTTACCGCGTTGTTCCCCGAGTTCATACCGGGACAAGGGAAGAGAAAAGTGGATGCGCATTAAAAGAAATTTCCGTATAAGACGATCACTTCCCAATCACCGACATAAGGTCACCACCACCCGTAATATAAAACATACCCTTTTTCTCTCCACAAAAAATATTTCATTCTACTACATTAACAAATGTGTAATGTATTCATTGCAACATATTCCATTTTGATAACTCTACCATACGCAGACACTTTTTAACCGAGTTAAAAACCCAAAAACGAGTATTATCAACGCATTAATAAACCCCCCTCCCCCAAGGCGTCAGCCTCCGAGTCTATTAAAAGCACGCGTCATTTCCCTCAACCTGCAGGTATAGTATATCGTATAAAACACGATAAAGAAAGCCGGTAACCACGGCGCGCTCTGCAGACTAAACGCGATGCTAACTCATGCTGACGCATGAACCAACCGGAGGGCACGATGGGAATTCCTCCGCGTGCCATGTGTGCACACGCGTGTACCAGCAGCACCCGGGGGCGGCGAAGGTGCACTTGCAGCAGGGGGCAGCCACCAAGTCAGCACAGTGAGCAAGTCGACCGCTGGGAAACGCCAGAGCAAACATTGGACTGCCGACATTTGATACTCCCGGGGCAAAACTCCGCCGATTTTTTTCCGCCAGAATCGCGCCGATTCCGATCACCCACCTCCCTCCCGCTAGCACACAGCAGCCTTCAGAGAGCAGTCGAGATCCCATGGGTGAGCCAAACGAGGGAACTCGGGACAAAGAATTAAAATATCATTTTTTTCTTCTCCCAATTTGAATATTAAATAATTTTACTATATTTCTTTTGAAAACATTAACTTATTATTTTAATAAAAAAACTTTGCCGATATACTACTGTAATATACCATCAACAATGACAATTTATCAAATTATTTTACATCCTCGTGACTTCGGGATAAGAACATTTGGGCTACGGAAAAAAATTGGTGCCGAGGAACAGAAAATGGAATTGATTGAAAAAAAGACCAAAAACCTGCGATTAATTTTGGTGTTTCATGATTTCCCTTATGCCATTAAGGTTAACTAGAGTACCTTCCACATACATTTATAAAAACGTTAAAGTCTTGCTCTCTCCGTGAATGGAGGATCTCTGATCTTGGCTTCCCTTGGAAGTAAGTGTAAAGGCACCGACACACTTGGTTAATTTCTTCGCCACGATTTGCTAAAAAAATCAATATGGCTCCTGAACGAATGAATATGAATACCTACCAACTTAAAATTTCTGGTATATTGCGGTAGTTTAACCTTCGGAACTTGGACGGTTAATTGTTCAATGCCTGACACTAACTAATATAATTCGCGTGTACCCATCAATAACAGAAATCAACTTCGAATAAACCTTTGAATGCCGCTAGTTCGGCTTTATTGGTGACGTGCACTATGCATATGAAAGGATAGATGGGTTCTCGCTGTGACGGTAAATCACAGGGTAAAGCATTAAAACTATAATTTCTAGCGTGCGAACTAGGCAAAATAATAACCATGAACTCGAGGTCTTTCAGTTTTACATGAAGTACATCTCATGGAGTGACATAACGTATGTGTAAGATGATTTCTCACGTCGTTTGAACGGGAAAAAAACGTTGCTGAATTTTTATCACTAAGGCACTTTAGAAGATACATCACAAAGTTCAACATAAAAAATGTGGAACCGGATTGAGGACTTGAGGAACACCTGCATTAATCATATCGCGAAATTTCAATAGCTAATACGTCATAATTACGCTCTTAGGATAGTTTGGAGACAATGCAATAAATTTGCAATGCGGACCTTAATTTAAAAATAGGGTCATCTTGAAGAATAAAGCATTCGCCCCTTATTTTTCCAGCATGTCAATCAACTTAGGGAACGAGGAACCAGTGCATTAACTTTTAAATAATTCCATTTAGGTCCATGACGAGAATACCCATTCCCAAAACGGAGAATAAAACGAACGAAGCACCAAGAGCGCACTGAGTAACGCCGCCATGCGCCACCGTGAGCTCGCTGCGGAACTTAAATGAGAGTACTGTGATAAACTCAATACTCAGTAATTACGCCTCATTTGTACACATCTCCTTGATTACCATATAAATGTTTCAGAGATTTGTTATTACTGTTGAAAATCAAGCCAATATGTTCCGCTCAAATGTGAAAAAAATCCCGATGAAACCGATTTTTCACCAGTAAACCAATTAAATCTTAATTTTATGAAAAGATGTTAACAGTCAATATAATAATCTGATTGATGTGTTGTGTAAAATTGTATGCGACAGCTTAGTTTTGATATTTTTCTTGTTGATATGGGAAACTGATGTTGATGAGGTGGGGATTATCTTTTTTGTGTAAGAGATTGGTGTTTGGAAGTTTCCTTTCAGTGTATAATTTTCTGACTGATTTTATTTATTATCTTTTGTGATATTAATTGGATTTGAGATGTCATGTTATTTTTCCCAAGCAACTTTGATTGTTATACTAGGAACTTGGGTGCCACCTAACATTGTCTACCTGCACAGGTGAGTTTTAATAATAATAATAATGTTAGATATTGGTAATGTCATATTATTTTAATAATAAGTAATCGATAGTGCTTATAACACCATTTTCACTCGTCTTACGTTCATAGAATTGAAAAAATACATATTAATAAAAAGAGACGGACAGGTGAAATATTTCCTCAATTTGACAGGGCAATACGAGCTGCAAACTTCCCCGTACCACACATGAACTTCGGCACGGGCGGAGGCAACCTCTCGCTGACAAGAATTCAGAAACGGCACCGCCATCGTCATTCTCCTCTCGGCCAACTTTCTTAGCGTCGCGAAGTGCCCGACCCTCGCACCGTTCCCCGCGGAGAGAGAATATTGAGCGATGCCCAAAACGAAGAGTGACAATCAACGGCACAAACTCAACCTCGGAGGAGGATACATAATTGAAGAACGCATGACGGATAAAGATCCGGACCCTCCCGACATGAGATCGGCCACGACGTCGTCGCAAAAAAATGCTTAAGAATGCAAGCACCTCTCCCCCCCCCCCTCCAAGCTGAAAGCTCCCTTCAAACGCTTCGACCACCCAAAGTGACAACGCTACGAACAGAATAAAAAAAGGGCGAAAGGAGGGAGAGGGTGAATGCTAGAGTCAAATACGTACGAAACGCGCGCCTGGGAGATATGGAAATGGTTGTCAAGGTGACGGAACGAAAGCGTTAGTCGGGCGATAACGATACGGGAGTGGGGGAAGGGGGGAGGGAGGGGGAAAGTGGTCGTCAGGAGAGGGAAGGAGTGCAGACGGGGCAGTCGGGCGGGGGAGAAGGGAAGGAGAGGCGGAGATGTGTCAGAGAGGGAGGGATGTGTGTAGTAGTATTTGGGAAGAGGCGTCAAGACGGGGTCGGGGAAGGTTCCGATGGGCAATGAGCGTCATGCGGAGGCACCGCGTGTTCCCATGGCAACAACAACTGCGATTGCATCCGGAGGAGGGATGGAGATGGAAGCCGAAAGAAGTCCCTTATGCAGGAGGGGGGGGGGGAACAACAGCGACTGACTCGGGGAGAATTCACGGGTCCGCACAAAACAGGGCGTGGGTACGCCGCTTCGCACTTGACGCGCCGTTTATTCAGGGGGTGGGGGTGGAAGAGGAGAGGAGGGGGGTGACGACTAAAACATGACGAAACCCCGCAAAAATATTTCGCAAAAGGAAAAGAAAAAAGTACAAACATTCTTCGCACCGTGTTGTCCAGAACTTAGGAGCGGCGCGCATTCCTGCACGACTGATATGAGATTGTACGTAGTTCATGAATTTCCGCGACTTCTACAGAATGTCTCCCGACGAAATTGATACAGACGTGTACGCTCTCACGCAATCAGGAGAACACGCATGAAGTCAGAAAATCCCACAGTTGCGCACCGAGGGAAAATTGGCTTCAACTTCCAAACCATTGTTGTTGCCTCATCTTAACACTACACTAACGTGGAGATGCCAGGATTCCGCAGGAAATGAGTTTGCTTCGATAGTTTGTCCCGTGAGCGAGCATCATAATGATAATCTATCGAATACTCCATTCATAAATTTGTGCAGTACGAGTGCTCATATATGAAACCATTCAGAATTATAAATGGTCACCCCACGTGAAATTTAAGGATGATAGTACATCGCAATAGAAAATATTATTTAAATTTGGAAGAAAAAAGCTCCAAACACTTTTCGAAAGTTATAAAATAAAATTCATCGGTATGTACCGGAAACGTTAGCTACTGTGCCATGGATTTCGTTAAGTTCGCTATAAAAAGCATGGGTAAAATTAATTCGAATACTCCCTTGGGAGACAAAGCTGTTTTCTTCAAGGTTGCTATTTAATTCGCATTTTTTACCGCTATCACACAACACACTGCGTCGACGGGGTACAATATGATGTACTATCATGATTACCATGTACGCTGCAACTTGCTATACGTTTTACTAGGGCTAAAACCTTTTATAGCATACACGAATAATGCACGATTAAATACATAAATTCCCAAGTATGTCATTAACCCAAAAGAAATATTTAATACAAAAAGAAAATTTACGCCATTTTTGATCTTCTAATTCCTTGAGGAATATTTGTTCTTTTAACAAATATACATCAAATACATTTTAGGTCTTCTCCTCTTGGACACCAATCAAGGTTTGCTAGAGAAAATGTTTTCCCATCGGCAGCAGGTATGCATAGAGGCAAAAGAGAGAGAGAGAGAGGCATGAGAATGAAAAACAAAACCTTCTCGCAATAGTCGCCCGGAAGGGACCGCTCGCTGGCTTCGACCAACCCTGATGAGGACTGGCCACCCATGCTTATTCGCAAACCCAGATGATATCTCAATTCCCGATCACTCATCGACAAACACATTCCCATAACTTCCGTACGTGCCATCAACGTCACTATCTCGCCGACATGATTGCCCCCCCCCCCCTCCGGTCTTCTAAAAACACACCAACCTGGGACTGAGTGGTGCTTAGGATTGCAAACACAACGTCGGACCACCACCATCATATGCGATGCGCGCCAAAAATGCTCGTTTCCTCAACACGCGACCAACGCACACAACGTGCTCCAACGAAGGCGAAACAGTTAATGGAACTCCCTCTTTCCGATGACCAACACCAACCGCCACTCTGAATCGCCCATCGTCGGTCGGTTGAACTGTTTGTCCCTCCAGGGGGCTTCGGATGAACACTAAGGTGGGAGTGAAGAGAGCAATTTCCTTTGTCCAAACAAAAATACATCAAGATTTGGCTTTAGAGAGAGCATGGAAACCTGGGGAAAAAATTCTCACGCCTCTCCACGTGTGCCGATTCCGGAGAAGGAACGCACCCAATCTAATCGATGTTGACAAGATACAGAGAAAAAAATCGACTACCTCATCCCGGCTCCCAATGTCCCGAGGTAAAGCGTTATTCATCGCCGTTGCCAACTTTCAGGGTTCTGGTATACAGCAATCATACAACAATTGTGGGACACAAAGGTTTTCAAAACTCACCTCTGTACACAGACACGAGTTTCGGTACCGTAAAAGAATTACGGTTTTTGCGAGAGAATGCAACGTGACTTTGAAAATCAACCAAAATTCCCACGTTGACGAAATCTTACGCAAACTTAAAAGTCAATTCAAAATGTCTGTCTTGCGCAGATGTTAAACAGATGCACCCGACCGTATCTGGAAACGGGCACTCGTATCCTCATCCTAAGCGAAAAACTATGAAAGGAGGCAGCTTCAAAGAAAAAGGAAAGCATTTTAGGTTACGTACCATATAGTATCCCTTTGATGGGAGCAAAACTAAGTTCAAGTAACACAATTCCAACAAAGTAGCACGTAAATATCTTTTATGCAACTGACCCGTCATGACATATCCTCTCAAAAAAAACAACTTATTTTTAAAACAAAATCATACACTAAAATGAGACGTTTCAGGCGTGATATGGTGGGATATCGTGATTAATTAAAAATTGGCAATTTTCCACAAAATAAAATTTAATACGGCCGGTTTCAATGTAACTATCTCATCATCACCTCATTATGATGTAGTTACATTGAAACCGGTCGTATTCAATTTCATTTAGCGAAATATTGGCAATTTTTATTTAATAAAAATCATAGACGGTGAAGATTTCGCTCAGAATTAATTTAACCCCGTCAAGAACAGTCAACCATCACTTTCGCTGCATTCTGCGAAAGGAATTCGATTGATTCTGAACTCTCGGGGGTGAGAGGCAAAGACGTCCTCGCCTGAAGGCCGCCTATTTATAACTACGCTTTATTCTCAGATAAATGTGAAGAAATGGAACGTGCTGATACTTGATAATGGGCAAAAGTGTTCCGCTACTGATCCGAGGGCACGGATTAAAATTCGGGTGATACCTCAGGACACTAACCGCTTCGCTCATTATACACCGACGATTTTTCAGATACTAGAACCTGGAGGGGTGCGGGGGAATAAACTGGTCCCCTACCACAATATACAAAATCAAAAGTGCACACTATTTTAACCGAATATTGGGGTTTGGAAAAAATGTGTGCAAGAATCGTGCCCAAGCTGCTGACGTTAAGCAATGATTGTTCACCAGTTTCTGACAAAATATTCAATCACCATCCTTGAACATGCGGCGGAACTCGGCCACTTTTTCCTATTCCCAAAATGCAAAAATGTGATTAGGGGACATCACTGAGAAGATGTGGACACAATAAAGCAAGAAACGACGAGAAAACAAAAAAGCCTAGCTGCCGAGGGTGCTTTAAACAGTGGAAAAGAAGATGTAGTAAGTGTAGTGTAACAAATGGAGAGCACTTTGAAGGAGATGAAATCGATGTAAACTAAATGTTGCAAAATTAAGTTTTTATTGCGTTAGTTCGCGTATTTATTGGACAGACCTCGTATGTGGCATCCACAATCCTGGGTAAGAAAAAAGCTCTACCCTCATCTTGAAAAAACCATCCTCCCAGTTGCTCACCTCGGTTTTCGAATTCAATGACAGTGGTCAACGACAGAAGGTACGAGATTTTTCAAAGGAAATGTCACCAATGAACTCAAGAAGTTAAGGGGTGAGGCCACCGGGAGGGGGGGGGGCTGTGCCGAGCGGGGACCATCCCACAGTCTCTCCTGCTCCTCCTCCTCCGGCCACCGCCAAATTCCTATCCACCACGGGAAAAACTCAATCCATCAGCCTCCCCACGCCCATTAGGCGTTCTCACGTTCCTTATAATTCATTTAAAAGGGGCTCATCGCTTCCATCAGTATTTTGAGTCCCTTATCCGCCACCACCCCCTCTCCCTCCCCAGTCCATTGCGTCATCGCGAGGAATCCGCGATCCGAGGGAGGGTGAGGGCAGAAAGGGGATAGGCGGGTTGAAGAGAGGGAATTTCGCCGATGCTGCTGAAAATTTAACCTACGCCCACGGAGGATGATGCCCTTCTCCTGCATCCATCCCTCCCCCAACCACGGGAATTCTCCAGAAACCACACACTTTTCTTCTCTCGCGCGACGGAAAATCTTGAAACTTTAATTTATAGCAGGGCTTGTCAATGAAGTTCTCCATACGGAGAGCCATTTAGGAGACTTACCGACGACGGCACGCTATGCTCGAATGAGGAACACTAATGCATCTCCATGTGCATAATATAATGGAAGACGTGCCGCGGGGGAGGGTATGTCTGGATATATCGACGACGGGATGGGTATTGCACAGGGACGGGTATAAATAGTGCACGCGGTAGGAAATAACCCGTCGGCCATTATTATTCCAAGTGCCGTTGACGAGACTGTACAAAAGAGGTCAGAAGTGGGAAGGAGATGCCGTGTTCTTCCTCTGATGTATTTACTTCGGAAAAAGATAGCCTACTTCTCATGGCATTCAAGTTTTAATTCTGTATTTTATAAATGCGGATTCTTTATAAACAAAAAGACTACGTCGATGCATGGATCATTCTCGGGAAATGTTTCCAGGTCAATGCAAAACTGCGGCGTCAGAAATTTACGTATTTTTCGCTCTTCCAGAAGGGGGGAGGCCAAGAACCAAAACTCTCTCAAGACTTCCCGCTAGGACACGTTTCCTCCTCAAATTCCACCAATGCACCCAAGTTTGACCTAAGAGTTTACACCGTGCGACAGCAAAACGCTATTTAAATAAGTCTTCGAAGGAAAGAGGTTTTTAAACCAAAGAGGCAGTACTTATAGTAATAACGCCAATTGCTTACGCAACTATTCCCCCCACATCCCCGCTCAGAGATATCACTCTGATGAAAGGTCTGTCTGGATGAAAAATGAGAAGGTTTTTATGTTTGCTGCCTGGTCATTATTTGTTCAGCCGGAGCATTACGAAACGAGCTTTACTACGCCATCTCCGCCTCCGGATGAAACATATGGCAAACGAAGAGATTAACTTCACACTGCCATCTATTCTTAGTATCTGTATACACATTTCCAATGTAGCAGCCGCCAGGCGTCGTTAAATTAATGTCAAAGCCTAAGGCTAAAGAGTTAAGAGGCGGTCAAAGGCATGAGAGCCAAGCAGAGGAAAACTTGCATTCGCCACTTGGCGACGCGGGCAATTCCTCTGCTTTCTTCCTCCGTCCAATATTATTGCGCGCCGTCCAACTGATTCGTGATCACCCGCATACACGTTCAATTAGGGCTCCGAGAGTGATCCGTGGACCAATGCTGGTGATTCTGCACCAAACTCTCGATTTTCAATGCATAATCGACTCCCTGATTAACCGCGGGATCCACGGGAATGCTCGATTCCCAGACAAATTACTCCGATAACGGAGTTCTACAGATTCACTTCATCGGGAAATCTCACAATTTAAATCCCCTTAATCTACTCCCTCTCTATAACTACCCCTTAACTCGCTCCTCGGGAAACGCCATGGAATGATACGACTCAGATAGGTGCGCCAAAATTGATTTTGAGTCAATTGGACTATCCGGGATTCTCACTGCACTATTACTGAGTCGGCAAGAAATTTAACATTCCTATAAGGAATATCCGCATCAAATTACGCAAACAAACCCGCTGCGAACTAGTAACTCACAGTAACCAATTTACAGCCGACGAAGTACTGAGGTCAGCAATTTTTAGATTATATGCAAGAAGTAGCCAAACAGTCTCTAAACGGTGGCCCAGACGTCTCTCTCTGTGGGGGGGGAGGGGGGCTCCCGCTGCCGCTTTTTAGTTGATAGCATACGAATTTGCATGCGTATATGTTAAAAAGGTTTTTCATGAATTTTATATGAATATTCATCCTAATCTACATCCCATCATGGGCGTAGGTTTGAATAAATATGTTGATTTTGCACGTGGTTTTATTCTCCATTACGGGTGGTGACCTAACACCCCCCGCCACACGCCCTCGCGGGGTATTATGTACATGTAGAAGCAATCCGTAACCTTCCTCCACATGAAGTGAGCCCTTCTGTCCGAGTGTCTAGACACGGTAAGACGCGAATAACTTGCCGGCCCCGGTGGCGGCGGGGTAACGTCCTCGTCTGCCATTCTAAGGGTCGCGGGTTCGATTCCCGCCTGGGGTTGGATGAGTTTCCCTCCATCTAGGGCTTGGGTGTTTGTAAATGTGACCATTGTTATCGTTGTTAATAGTTCGATGTAAAGGCCAAAATGTGCTGTTTTCGGACTTATACTGAATAAATAAATAAATAACTGTCTCATTTGAGAAGAAAATGATTGTAACCGTCCATTATCGATTGACTGATTCACACATGTTGTAACTGCTCCCCCAATCGGCATTCATTAACTTATCCAGGGCAAAATAACAGCACAGACGCATTTAAATTTCACGTAGCCCTCAATAATAGTGATTCCCACAGAGAACAGAGAACCTCAGGTGTGTGTGGTGATGAATAGCAAATTTCTATTTCAGAGTCAGCAATCTGGAAAATTTTGACCTTTTTTACAACTAATTTAACTCTCTCACTCACATACTAAGCAACAAATTATACCCAAAACATGTCTACACGTACGTGTACTGGAATATCAAAACACGGATTTCACAGGCGGACTATTATTTCAAATAAGGCGGATATTTTTCAGTGTTAAGATATATTAACTAGAAACTGCCTTTCTTTTCAAAAGAATTTCTTCAGCAAGTTCAAAAAATAATGAAAACTTTTACCACCAAATCCAGAAATTGAAGTGACTGTAGGCCTATGACGCCAAAGTACTAAACGATTCATTTAGCCTAAATCAGGAGTTTTCACACAGAGGGAGAGGAGGAACATTCTATCAAGGAATAAAAAACTACATAAACATTAGAGAGTCACCTAATCCGAGCAGGTGATCGATGCTTCTCTCAGCAGCACGGTTTTATGGAAATTCGGTATTGAACTTTAAAACTAGACTCGTTCGCCAGTTCATGATTCTCGGCGGCGTTACGCATCAACATCTAATTAAACTAATAGTGCCGATAATGCATACTAAATTCCAGGGATCAACCTTCCCTTAACATTCAGGTGAACCTGGAAATTTTTTGGACCTAAAATATCTCACCAAACTTCGGTTTTACGCTAAAAAAAACTCCAAAAAAGAATAGTGGACCAGCCTTCGCATTCATTACATATCACGGGGAAGAAAAAATCCACAATTTTCCATCCGTCGATAGGCGCATCCATCAAAAGCAGGTAAGGGGAAGAGGCGCGGGAGTGGAGGGAGAGAGGAGAAGGGAGTTGGGGGGCAGAGACGCTGGGAAAGCGTGGCGAGGAAGATAAGGTGGATAGGCTCATAAAGAGGCGAACCCGGAATCTCCGAGCTAGTGTTTTTCTTTCATAAAGCAGGTGTGACTCACTCCTCCCGTGGATTGAGCAATCAACGCCGAAGACGGCGGCGGAGCAACCTTTCCCATTTATCCGCCCGTCCACGACCCCCCCCCCCCCCCCCAGCCAACCCTCCCTCCCCGTCCGGGCGTCGCCCGCCCCCGCCGCCGCACGGACGACACAAGTTTCAAGAGCACCGGCGATGGCCTTCGCGGACCGACGTGGATGGCAATCTCCTGTTATTCGCCATGAGGGCGTGTGGTGGGGGGTGCCGGGTCACCAGGCAGCATCAATTAAGGGAACACGTGATACATGGCAACCAGGATGTTCACTTCGTTGTTTCCTACTGCAGAGGTAAATTTTAATTTAAAGCATATTACACACGAGTTTTGCATCCTCAACATGCATTTCATAGGGGATGCAGGAATCTAAGTTACAAATCGAGTCATAACGTAATATTCAATCCAGTGTGACCGACCGACGAGTGGCAGCATTATGGACATATGAGTCGAATGGTGAACACCGATGGGTATGCCTACAACACCCCCATCAATAAGATGACGAGTGAACTTCTATAGGAAACTCTTACTGGAAACTATGCTACGATTGTTTAACACACACATACCACAGTCACCCGAGGGAGGTAAAGTACACGTTATGGCTACTGACCAACAAAAGATATGGAGATCTTTGACCAAAATTTGCCCTCCATCCGCCTTTTGGCAGCCAATGCCGTCAAACAACGGACACAAAATAGGTTCAACAAACGTGGGGAACTAAAAACAAAAGAAGAATCAGCAGCATATGTACGTAGACAACAAGAGAGGGACATTAAAAACCTATTTTAGGGACAACTGCGATATTATATGCTATTGGAGATATAAATTGTAGCAGATGGCATTCATACAACGCAACCCATTGGTTAAGTGACCGACGAAACGAGGGGTAGACGAGATTCGCAGAAAAATCTCTTGGGAAACGATTGAAAGGCCTGCAACGCAATTTATGCTGCATTATGCTATTCAACATGTTGCTGGATTCAGAAGTCATACTCATTTTGATATTCTTAGATCCTTTAAATCGTTAAGCCAGAAATTATACCGCATGTTAAGTCCGCCAAGTTTTTTTCTGCATATCATAACAAAAGCAACAACTTGCGATCATTCAAGGGTATGGAAGAGTAAATACCTTCGCATTTAACCCAAAATCATCGTGAGAACTTAGTGCAGACGACTGCTCACATGAACGCTTCCTAATCTCGCGACAATACGAAGGAAATTTATTTTTCTCTGCTTAGAGACATACCTGAAATTACAAACAAGTCAATTGAAAAACTCTAAAATCTACCACATTCCCAAAGAGTTTGAACGTTTCTGCTGTTTCAACAGCCTAAATGAACACAAAATGACGACACATGGTAAGGTCATGAACATAAAGACATACATGCAGGCAAACAAATTTTTTATTCATGTATGTATATATATATATATATATATATATATATATATATATATATATATATATATGTGTGTGTGTGTGTGTGTGTGTGTGTGTGTGTGTGTGGAAATGATACGGAATGATAAGCTTACGTCAGCGTTAAATCTATTTCCCCCGTCTTCACCCAGAACGGGGGCGGATTTTCCACGCTCGGACCCTCCATCAATTTATGTTAACTCCAATCCGGCGTCCGAAACCCGTTGATGAATTGTTGAGGCCGGTCGATTCCAAACATGGCCTCCACGCGAAATGAGACGTGAGCGAGGGAGGGAGAAGAAGTTAGTTGGAGCAGTCGAGCGCGTTGGGTTAGGACAATAGTTTGCGGGGGAGGGGGTGGAGGGGGCGCGGATAGCGGGCGCCGATCGATTCAAAGTGCGGGGTCGTTTACGCACGGAGCGTCCCCGTGCGCGCAAACAACGCCCACTACTCGATAGCGCCGCCGTAAGTGGGGAAGCATTGGCTCCCACCGCCACCTTGCTTTATCGCCAACGCTTTTAACTGGCTAAGTACTTCGGGACTTGGCCAGAAATATTAATCACACCGTCTCCTCTTGTCGTAGAGGCTTGTAGTCAAGCGTGGAGATGGGGAAAATTACCACGTACTACACGAAAACTATTACATATTCCAGCTATAGCGATTTTTCGAACCTAAAACGATAAGTAAATAGGAAAAACAATTTAGAGGTAAAATAAAATTTTTCAGCCTTTATTTAGAACTCCAAAAAATCTGCAGTCTCCACTCTGCAGACCGACTGCATCTAGGTAAATTTGGTAAAATGAGCACAGGGAAATAAAGCGTTTCATATAGTTTCAATATACATTTTATCCTCTTTGATAGGTCCGATAATACTGCTATTCAACAAGCCAAGAAAAGCCATTAGAATGTATCCGCGAAATGATGAGATCAGATACGACTATTCCCGAAAATTTACGGAAAGTTACAAGGGTCACCACTGATTACAAAAATTGACCGAGTTCTTTCCACACCGGTTCACCTCTTGCAAACGAGTCATGAAACTGAAACGGGTGAACAAGTTAAAAAAGTAAGTACGTCAAAATCCTCCTTATCGCATCTGCAGTCTGAAAAGAACTCGACCCTCCGCGCTTGACTGAAGTGGTAAATCAAAACGAATGGAAAATGTTCGAAGCCCAATTCCCGTTCATAACTCATCTTCCGTGTTGTCAATGGCCGATTGAACGGAAATTACGAATAAATAATGTTTTTTAAGGTCGCATTACCGACGTGTAACAACATGAAAACTTTGCGTGACACGGACACAGTATGATCACCAAGAAAACAACCCAATTTTAACCACGCCACTAAACAGTAATTAACTAGGTTGAAACGAAAGCTTCCGAACCCATTAATCGTCCCAGCTGACCCAAATGTCCTCTTTTCGCCCCACTCCTCTCCTCCCCTCCCCCCATTTCCCACCGAAATGCAGAACAGCGTAATAGCCCTGAGCCGGCGTGCACAATGCAGTGGAAGGGTTGAGAGGACAGAGAGGGAAATGAAACAGAAATGTTTCGCGAAGTAAACAGGGAATGGGCCCACAGAATAAATCCTGTACGTAGTCCGCTCGCTCTCACTAGCCTAAAATTAAACTCATTTGGAGTAATACTGCAAACGAAAAACCCGATGGGGGGTGGAGGGGTGGGGGTTGTGTGAGAGGGTTACCGGCACATCACCCAACGGAGTTTAGGGTATTCGACTCCACCACAATTATTAGTATCGAGCGAACAGTGGACAGCGCACACAAATGAGATACTACTACAGCACTACAACTAAATTTTCGATTTCCCACTCGATTATGCCATTTGGGGAAATATGCACACATACGGCAACATACGGTCATTTGGGCAACAGGCATCTCACGGCATCAAATTGAAAAAACCTTTACAACGCCGGGAACTACACCAAAGTACGATGAAAAATTGCAGTGCAGTAGTTACCCTTCTCTCCCATTGGTTGAAAAAAAAACGCCATGTACATAATTAATGACGCCCACTTGAACGACCTGATAAACTACAGCATTGATCCTCATTTTGAACCCAAACCTTAAAAAGCACGATCCTCATATCGCAAGGGGAGCCAAACGAAAGAAAAAGGTTATTCCATCGAAACCCACTACGCACAGGCAGACAGACTGACCGGGGTTTTCCGCCGAGTAACTTCTCATTGAAGTAGATTTCGATTCCGAAATGCCATTGGGGCAGGGGGAGGGTCCACGACCACTCGTAGTAAAGTGGACCTCAGCGGAAAATTGAGGAATTAACCGGCATAAAAGCGCGCCCAAGGATTACAAGAGAAAATCATTACTCTTTTTCCACCCCGTCCCGAATGGCGACGTGCACCACCCACTGGAACCACCACTCCCCCGGTCCCTCCGCAAAAATGCGCCACGATCGGAAAAGAGGCTTAACTCATCCGCTCAGTCTGAAAAAAAAACAACATTCGAGTTAAAGCAAGGGGGGGTTGGTAAGGGGGGAGGGGGAGGCTCGGTGAGTAAAAATAAGAAAAACCAGGAGCAGATGGAAGAGCGCTCGCGGGAGGTTCCGACGACAAAGCCGGAAGGATTGCCTCCCACCACCGCGGCAATGCGCAGTCTCTCCCCCCTCACGTTTTTACTGCCCCGTCTTTTGCTTTTACGGCGCCTGTTAAATGGACTCGGCCGTAAACAAACACACCAACGCTACCGAGATCACTGAGACGAGCGAAGGCATCGAAAAAGCATTTTCCATTCCATTTTGAGCAGACTGATTGAGCGTTTATCGATGTAGGGCCAATGAGCCGGAAAAACACCCGGACGAATGCGTGCGGCGGCGGGAGGAGGGGATGGAGTGAGGAACCCTAACCCCGGATAAAAAAACCTTTGCTGCCCCTGCGGGGGGAGCGTTCCATTATTAATTTGAGAGCGTACATAGTTAATTCCCCCCGACGCCGGATAAATAAACTTTCGACGCAGAAAGATCGGAGGAAAGCTGGGCAAGGCGCGGCACACGGGTGAGCAGAACTCTAGTGGCGAAGATTTGCCGAATGTTCCACGATACACATCCGACGCACTTCAGACGGAAGTGCACGCATTGACCACGCCGGGAGGGTTAATGACGCACATTCGGGAGGTGATAGTTCTGGGTCCCGACTACGATCATCGGAAGTGAAACACGGACTGGGGATATGGAGCAACATTTTTCCCATCCACGAGACGACCTATGCCCACCCTGTAGGAAAATATAACATAACATTGGTAATTGCCGATTACAAAGGAAGGAATAAGGACGGTGTGTAACCACGCACCAATGAAATTTACCCTGAATATAACAAGAAATACCCTAGGCCGCCAATCCACCCCACACACCACAAGAGAGAAAAATCAACTCCCCCAGAGACCTCACTTAAAATCCATTGAGCCTGCTTAGGAGTTTATCATCAACATATTCCACACTATTATATTACATACAGAATTGGTGGTGGTACCATGAGCATTCCTCTTGAGACCACCAAGTGGTTACAAGTTCATTCCATGCCGAAATCGTTTTCTGTAGTTGTCGCTCATGCATCATGATGCGTGACTTGGCTCGAGTGGTGTGCATGTCTGATGTGGACGAACCCCCTGCCACACACCTTCCCGGTGGCTTGCGGGGTATTATGTAGATGTAAGATAATATTATTCTCTTGTCTCTCCGCTCCCCCATCTACTCACGCATGCCACACACTCCTACAGGTTCTCAATGCAGAAAATTCAGTTATCGAAGAAGTTCATTGAAATGGGAAAATGCGGGTTTGGGAAAAGATAATTCACTTTTTGAATAAAAAAGGTATGGCAGGAAGGAGATGGGGAGACCAGAGGTGAACGCTGAAGGAAGAGCGGGGGGAAATGAACAACAAGAATGGCATGGCACCGCGGATTGGCAATTGCCCCTACCCCCGTCCTCGCCTGTGAATCGCACGACCGCGATGGGTGGGAGTGAGGGGGGTCGCGGTGAGGAGGCGAGGGGCCCACGAACCGCCCACCACCGCCGTCCCACCTACTACGTACGGTAGAGCCCTTTTTTACAACCCGATATGCACGGCCACTTCTTTTAACGTCCGCCCTGCGGCAACGTAACAGCATGCCAGACGGTGCCACCCAGCGCAGACCCGGAGGCGGGGGTTGGAGGGGGGGGGGCGAAACCACACACGAACGAACACGTTCGCACGCACCAAAGGGCACATGTAGACAGTACAGACACCACCTTAGGGCCTCACCATCATAAGGCGATCCTCACCAAGTACGCATAGCCATTACGAGGATATTAGGTATAAAAGTAAGAAATAAACTGATGGC
Source organism: Hetaerina americana (assembly GCF_022747635.1). Classification (NCBI taxonomy): domain Eukaryota; kingdom Metazoa; phylum Arthropoda; class Insecta; order Odonata; family Calopterygidae; genus Hetaerina; species Hetaerina americana. The sequence continues at coordinate 9,255,963 of NW_027287095.1, forward strand.
TTAAAATCTGTTATATTATTAGGGGGAGGTGGGGGTAGAATTCTGCGAATTTCCAGCCTTCGACCAATAATATCGTTGGAATATCCTGTAATGATGGGAGAAGTAAGGCTTGGATTTCAAGTGGTCTAATTCAAAGTCATTATCCGGAATTTGAACCCGGGACTATCTAATAACAAAAACCTTCCTTTACATGAGAATCGGGAGAGCTTCCTTTCTGCTGAATAAGTCATCGGAGGCGTGTTTTCTTCAGTATTACTCTCTGTAAGTAAGTAGTAAGCTAGACGAATGTGAAGTAACATGATTCATTATCTCTATACATGCCCAGTACGCTTTCAGCAATGCGGGAAAGAGTAACACGAGTATAAACTGGAATGGTGTATGCATTCAATCCACAAGTTAAGGCTATCACGCCTTCGCATTAAGGTCACTCTTATGTCCATTGCGAAAGAAACGGGTTCTGGTGTCTTGGTGGTGTCACTGCGGTCGCCAACTCACGGCCGGTATCCATTCTTGTCGTGGTACTAGCTGTGACGGGCATTAGATGGGCCCCTCCGACGGTTTACGGCATTTAAAAAAAGTATCCAATGATGTATGCCTTGTTGGCCATGCATTTAATGCAACTTCCAACAGGCAATCGAATTCATTATTCTGTTTTATAAATAGTACTACGTACTCTTGAGGCTCAAGCCGTTCGTAACTTGACGAATGATAAACCTTGCCGACGCCGATTCAAATTGAAAAATATGCACGCCGTTTATGCTTCGCTTATTTACTCACTCGTGACTTTACGTACATTTCGGTAAAATTGAAAAACGACATTTAAATGAATGAAGTGACTTTGAATGTATTGCTAACCGCAGTGGATGAACTAAATGTAAAGACAAGATTCCTCGATCTTGAAAACTGTGTTCCCCCAACTTTAAAATATTAAACAGGATTTGTCTCCAATTATATCCCCATACCGATACGGAAATGAAATCCGACATCAATTACAAGCTGTAAAACTAACTAAAAATGGCCGGGCGTTCCAGAGTAAGACGAGAAAGCCAATTAAAAACGTGATTCCAAAGAAACTACGGGAGATGCCGCAACAGTAACTTTTAACGGAGTCATCCACTAATGTGCATTTCAATGCAACAATTTCCAAGAGTAAAAATCATTCGCCTTGACCGGGATTCGAACCCAAATTTTCCGAATTTGAGAGGACGCCTCGATAGCTTAACTGGCACTCGAAAGCACTCAACCGGATATTGAGGGATCCGGGTTCGAATCCCGGTCAAGGCGAATGATTTTTACACTTTGAAATTGTTGCATTAAAAACGTGTTGGTTAAATGAGTGAAACGGCACTTATACGTGACTTCCAACCAACACAAGGGGTTCATTTGTTGATAGCTGTGATATAACCATAGTCGAGGATTATCAGGCAGCATGAAAACCACCTTGGTTTTGACACACACCTCTGAGTATAACGGCAAATTCGCCAAGAGCGTCGGAGGACACTGCAAACCGGCAACACCGCTTCGGCCGCGCGAAGAGGCGACCCGAACCCACCCCTCCCATTCCACCCCCACCGTCCTTCGCCTCCCACGCCTCCCCAAGGCGCGTCCCCGAGAACCACCTCCACCCCCCGCCTCCACAGGCAACAGGGCTTCCGGTAGGCGGGCGAATGCATTATAGATGGCGCACGGCAACACAGCTGTCCGACGGTGACATTCAAGGGACCCCTCTTCGAATCCCTACCCGAACCAACCCCCTCCCACACTCTTCCCCCCCCCCTCCCGAACAGACCGGACGAGGGGCGGAGGGAGGGGGTGCGGGCGAATCACGATCATCCCCAATCGATTCTGGCAGGAAGGAAATTCAGATGCGGCGGGTGCAGACGGGATGGACTCGCGCGCGGAATGGGGGGGGACGCGTCGGGGGAGGGTGCGGGGATGGCGGGGGAGCGATGCGGGGAGTAGTAGCCCTACGACCAGGGGCGTCTCGCACGGCGAAATTAGGGCCGACCCACCCCCTCTCTCTCTTTCCAAACCCCAACGAAGGTGGGATTATTATCCAGTCCTCTTCTAAAAAAATATTGCGCTATTGACTTCGTTGGCAAAGTTTTCCTAGAGCACGCAATTGTTTTATCGCAGTATAGCGCGGATACCCTCAGGAAAATAATTAAAATCGATTAAGTGCAGTGAACATGGGATGCGAGGAATTTTAGCGTCAAATTAGGGGAGATTCTCTATCTCCACGCATGGGTTATGAAAGGATATAGATTGAATACACCGGTAAAATGGGAGAAAATTGTGCGTCGTTTGCTTGACCATGCCAAGAGATTAGTTGAATGGATCACCAAAGACACAAAAGGAAGAAAAGATAACTGTTTGAGAGGGTGGGGGGGGGAGAGACTGAAAATATTATGTATGTGTGCGTTAGAAAAAATTCCCAAGGAAATGAATCTCATAAGTCCAGGCAACAGCATAGTTTATAAGCAATTAAAAAAGTTTAAAAAGAACATAGGATAGAGATACATCAAGAGGCAGAATTGAGGAAATTTGCAAACGAAACTATGTTCCCTGCCACAGCTTGATAAGCCAGTCAACCAGTTAGCCGTTTGTCCACATTAACAATGCGTCTGGGTGGCTGAAGATTTTTTCATTTTTAAGAAATTTTCATTTTTCAATGAAAACCTATGCCAGCAGACACGAACTTAAATGAAAGGTGCCCCAAAATACATTATGAGGTAATAGACGAATAAAGATATTCTCTCGAAAGGATTGATCACGATATGAAAGACAACTTCAATTGGTTTGAACTTGAGCCCTTAATGGGATGAAAACGGAAGCTTTTGAAATAACATCGAGCAAAATGTAAACATCATTTAAAGAAGTATTACCAGTTCTATATTTGATGGGCTATACGTAAAAAGCGAGTGCAACGAACGTCTCAGGCTGAAGGCAGTGGTAAATTCTTCGAGAACAACGACAGAGTGCAATTTTTTATTGGCATTCTACCGTTTAAGGTAGGTTTTGGATGGATCCAGACTGAAGAGCGATATATTTGTTTGCCCCTCCCAACAGAACACAACCAGATAGTGGGGGGGTACTCCATTTTCACAATTACACCACATGAAAATGATAAAGATAATGCAGACATTGCTGGTATAACATCTATCTACACATCTACATAATACCCCGCAAGCCGCCGCAAGGGCGTGTGGCGGGGGGTGTTAGGTCACCAACGATTAAGATAGGAAGAAATGGGAGTGACAAATTCCTGAAAATTACTCTTTAACGCTATTTAGAGAAAGAGTCTTGGCGACATTGCAATTCGGATGACAGAGAAGGACTTTTGAAGTCTCAAAGAAGCGGCTCAGGCTTCAATAAAACGAACGAGAGACGACTCGGCAAAACATTCTCCGCGAGTTTTGAACGGGCTTGCAATAACGGGGCAAGTCCACGGGGATTATGTATATACACAAAGAGGTCAAGCAAAAATTAAAGGCTCTGGAATACTTGCTTACAAATAGAATCAAATTACTGCTGAAGTGGCTACGAGAGAGAAAATCTTAGGGAAATGATTTTAACTGCCTATGATCTCGAAATATGATCGAAAAACTGAACCCCGAACCTCCGTACCACCAGAACTGACAATTACTTGAACGTCCAATTGGTATCCATGATCTACTTGGGTAACCGATTAAAAATACACCGCTCTTGGTCACAACTGCTAATTTGATTCTCTTCTCAGTTGCAGGCAAAATTTCATATTGACATAAATAAGGATTTGAGTTCTTCATTCATGATTTCAAAGAGGTAGTTGTAATGTTTTCAGACATTTCATTGACACTCATCTAAGGCAAAAAAATACATTTTTCGGAACGCGATTGCAGACTGGGGGAAGTGATCACAAATCCGCGAACGAGGCGGGGAGCGCAACCCCATCTTCTGCGAAGCAAGGGGCGAAGTCACCTTGATATCACAGCGTCACACATTTTCCATATCCGTTGAAAACCAAAACAACGTACAAGTTGAATACGAAAAAAACGTTTTACCTTTCGAAATGAGATTCTGCAAACGTGGTCATGAGCTCATTCGCAGTCTGGGTTATATTTATGCCTTTACTCTACGATGATGGAAAACCGACTCGAAAATACATCATTCATATGTCCTCCCCGAGAGATTTACACGCAGTAGAGTTAGATTAGGCAGTGAATGCAGCCATTCGATCTGACCAACCTAGACATTTATTTCTTAACCTTCTTCGGCAAACGAAAAAACCTAATTTATATATCTCGAAATCATAACCCAACATTTGGAACGACGCAGATCATAAATAAATCGCAAACCCAAGTCACAACGACAACAAAGAGGTGCGAAATGGCAGAACTTCCCATCAAGCAATTGCGTTCGCCGTCCTGCATTGCTGCGGTAATCTTTAAAACTAATCACACATCTAATAAATGCATAGGATGTAATTCTACATAAAATATGCTTAATATGATTCACATTTTTCCTCGCAGGTTCAATTTGATGTGTATATTTCATGAATGAGCTACTAAAAATATAAAAATGAACACACATTGGGATTTTGTCTTCCTACAAGGAGCTAGATTTGTAAAACTCTGTTATGACAAACTTTGTGGCGTATCCAAAATATTATTCACGTGGGCTAAATGTTACGGAAATCAAAGGTGACGACAGAGAGCGCGTTAGATATCACCAATCGGAAAACAACACAACAGTCAACATCCTCATCAACGGGTGTGAGACAAAAAGAACACAGGAAAAATTAGTAATCCAGCCTAGACTGGGGCCTTTTCGGAAACCAAGTCAAAAATATGAGAACTACGAATTCCTGCAACTTCACTGACGAGATGTTAGGTGCGGTGGGCGTCAAAACGCGACAACACGGGCCTCGGGGAGCGGATCCCGCACCAGCAATCCTGGGCCGACGGACACCGCACAAGATGGCGGCCGGAGCGGCCACGAGCAGCCGAAGAACTACTAATACCATAGAAATAAAGAGCAAAATAGTTGACTCGGCCAAAATTTGAGCGATTGTACAACTAAAAAAAAACTATTTTCATTGCGAATCTTAGTTTTGCAAGGTTTCAGTGGAAAGGGACTCGTTCCTTCCACATCTTAAAGGAGATATACTGAGATCGCACGCAACTACGCCATGACCCAGGAAAATGTGTACACACTATTTAGCTACGTATGAACACAATTTATTTTAAACATCAACGATTGCGCCTAATGCTCACGTTTATACCACAGTGTGTGATAATTTTTCAGCGGAAGTGCGTATATCAATCATTCCTTTAAGAATATGAAATATGGCCAAGAAATCAAAACCCTATCTCATCGTATGAATGTCCTGAGATAATTTTTCAACGCAGTAATTCGATCACGTGGATGCACATTTTTCACTCGTGAATGTCGACAGTGCTATTCGGTTACCTCACGATATTCACCATGGATGGAGAGAAAAGTTGTTACCATAAACTAAATAGCTTATAAAGAATACGTGGCGTAGGTGAGATCTAGGAAAAGATCGAATCACTTTGCGCCACGAACTCGCAATGACAGAGTTGACAACCAAGGTGCATACTGAGCAAAGTGTATTTACGATCACGTTACATATATACATGACCATTTATCAGCACTGGATACGTCGTAACGTATCCACAAGAAAAGAAATGAATTCATTTTTGCGCGTGGAAGGAGTCCTATCATAACTCTAGTACAGCTGTACGAGGTGAAGCATTATTATCCATGGAATTACATGATGCTGCGACAAGTTGGTAAAAAATTGGCAACTGTCGCAGAACTATTCGCTAGAAACCCCCTACAGTCAACTTCAACAACTTTCACCATGTCAGTACACATTTCACAGGGAATATAAAAACCAAAAGTGTTATCGACCCGAGGATCTGGGAAGAAACGAGGGTGATGCATAGAACAGGCAGTTGTCGTATAACATTTTACAGAGAAAATCCAGATTAGATTCATATCCGGAGCTTCTATTCAAGCTGAGAACCTTTGCTGCGTTCTAAGACGCGTAGTATCGATTCCGTCGGAGAAACGCCCTGGAAGGTCTCCTTTAAATGGAAACATTCTCCAGCCGACGACGAAGGGAAGGAAGGAGCCGACCGAAGAGGTCATTTGGCATTCGCGTTCTCATATGACGGCGACCCCCAAGCCCTCGCCTAACATTAAGAGAACTTCGAGCACGCCTCCCACTCCTCCTCCACACCCCCAGCCCTTCCCCCCTCCACTTCTTTCCACACCATCAAAGTACTATTACATACCTCCCTCTTTTTCATGCGGGGTGAGTATGAATCCCAGTTTTCTTTAAAAAAAGTGCGATACGGTGTCGCCACCTCGGCCTTCCTTCTCCTCTCTCTCTCTCGGGCGAGGTTTAATGAGAAAGCGGATTATTTTACAAGGAGGAGGAAGAGGACAAACCTCACCGTGGGCCAAAAAGGAGGAAACACCCCAGACTTACCAAAGCGAGAGATAGGAAAAAGGGAGGCGATGGCATGAGTGTGGGAGAGGGCGGAGATCTCTCTCGCTCACTCACACACACACACAACCATACACACACACATACAATGCTCGCCCCAACAGAATCTACTCCATCCGCGACTTGGGAATGACTCAACCGCAATCGACCGTCGTGCTCCCGGCTTCCCCATCCCCCTTCCGCGCCGTGGTGCTTTAAAGCGCATGCCCGGGATTTCATCCTCCACGTCACCCGGCGTCCCATTGGCCGAGCGTTGCGCGCCACGTCTCATTATGAGACGCGGCAAGCCAACGCAAAAGGAGCCGTTAGCCAATGGGATGGGACCTGCGCGGAAAGGGATGCGCCGTGGGAGAGCATCATCACACGCCCCCTCTACTTCCATCATGGAACACCCCCTCTCCTCGTGAAATACTTGGATTTTTTTCACCCCCCCCGTTTTTTCATTTAATTCCTTCTCCCGGCAGTTCCGCCTGCGATAACCTTTGCGCAGTCGCTAGGAGACCGCCCCAGCGATCGGTCGTGCACGTATTCCCTTCCTCGTAGAGCCAATGTGCAATAAACTTTAAAGCTTTCAAAGTCGCATAAGATAATAAACTGAGAGAATAGCTCAATAGAACTGTACCGTGTGGAACAGTTTTCCAAGTAATGCGTCCGACGGGGACGGGTTAAAACGACTTAATACCGCCCTCATTAAAATGCTACAAGGGGAGGTAACAGTGTTCGCAATATAAGACAACCACAATACACGAGAACAGAAAACACAAAGGCGAAGCATAGCGTTCAATTTACATGCCTTCATAAGAAACCATGACTACGAGTTCTAACTGCGTTGCTTCGGTCCAGCCAAGTAACTACCTTGCAGCCAAAACATAGGTAAGTATTACGTAATACTGCTTTCATTTAGACAATATGCAATTTCAAAGTCGAGAGTTTTTCTCTAAGAACATCGTGTTGACTGCTTCACGGGAAATTATTTAAAATATGACTGGGTATCCCGCCATTACTAACGGATCACAATATTCAGTATGAATGGACTTCAACTTGAGAGATGCGTACACACATGCTAATTTCCTCACGGCAATCAAGTTTCCATCGTAAAATAACTTAAATCACTGCAAGAGTACTCATTCAATGCGCCACAATTAGTATTTTAAATATTTTGTATCCAAGAGTCCACGAAAACATAATTGACACAGTTAACTTGGGTGATGAACACGCATTAATTTCAATGGAATGACCGAAATGACGACAAAAGAATCGATTACAATTATTAGTGTCGACATAAATTTTCTGCCACCACTCGCCTAATTGTGTTACATTACATCACTCTGCGAAACATGGAAGGCACATGCGCGCACCAGCAACAAAACGCATGGCCTCAAAATATTGTAAGAATTTACAGAGCCATTTATTTAACCGTTTTCATTCGACTCGCAAAAATAACATACGAAAGCGGGTCAAATAAGCGGAAGCAGACGGGATTAATAATAGTGTCGTATTTCACCTGACGTGACAGTGAGACGACGGAACGTGAATGAATGCAGAATTGCAAGTACTACGGAGCCGTCGATGCAAACGAAATGCCAACACAAAGAAAACCTGAAAACTGTTCTAATATATCCAAAATAAATTCTCTCACTACTTTTCATAAATGTAAATACTTGTTCAATCATCGCACAAGGCTCTTTAAAGTGTCAAAACAATGAAATAACGAAATAAAACCATTATAAAGACATCTAAACGCAATCATAAAAAAATGAACCGAGGTACCAGAATATTGTTATTACATAAGGAGAATTCAACACATCAGCAAATGCAATTCGCTCAGAAATTGGGTCTTGGTCGTGGAAACTTTCATCAAAAGATGGAACAACACGAGCTTTCGATCCTAGCGGTGTAAGACTAATCCGTGACCTGTAGTTTTTAGGCTAAAATTTCTCCCCTAAAACTACAATCATCATATACAACGAAGAAGAACTTGGAGATTAAAAATGAAAACAAATGGACAAAAACTTATTAAAAATCGCTGGATTCAATGACAACTAAGCACTAGAAATGAAATTATCGACTTTGCAATTCAACACAATTTATTTAAGAAATAAGACCCAGGTTTCGACGTTGAATGTTACCATCACCTAATGATGTCGTTGAACGTCGAAACCTTGGCTGTGTTTTTCAAATAAAGTGTGTGAATTTACGAAGTCTTTACGAAGATTGCATTTCAATATGTTGTATAAATTCCATTAAGTTACGCCGAGGACAGCAAATTTTAAACAACTAAGCTCACTTCACCAACTGGGTAGTCAAGAGTAGTCTGGTGAGCAATCAATCACCTCCTGCCACACACCCTAGTGGTGTGTGGCTCGCAGGTTACTGAATGAATAAAAAAAATAAACTGAAGGATACAGTAAATATACTTCTAGACATATTACCCTCTCCTCGAAAATAAAATAACTCTCCATTAATACGCTGATTTAGTTTGTACCGATAGCTGGGTGAAATGGCATGAAACCATTAGAAATTAATGGCACTTGGTAGCGCATTTTGACCTAAATAAAGTGAATGCAAATAATGGACTATTTCCGTACTTCTGCCACACGCCCTCGTGGTTGGTGGTCCTTGAAGGGTAAGATTCAGAGGCACACTGCCGACTTGACTTGGCTGACACAATCTGATGTGACTTGGAACAGTCTCCGGACACCCAGAGCATTGCTACCCAACGCACTCTCACTATTAACCAATCCCACCCGATAACGAGGTGGTCATCTCATACCGTGCGAATTCTAGCGAGTGGCTTTAGGACACCAACTTCATATGCGAAAATATTATTTCATTCAAGCACTTGATAATATATGATTGTGGAAATTACATACATATATCGATCATATACAAAAACACTCGTACGACTTCTTAATTGGTACGATTGCCACCTTGTCTACAATAACGATGACACCCTGGCTGAAATTAAACTTTCTGTCGCGTCCCATTTATTCACCAGCCAAAACGTGTGTTACATATATATTCATACTACTGCCGGAGCACGTTTAACACATGGCAAATATAACACCCCTTAAGCGGGGCTTAGGAAATGAGTTTAAAGGTTTCAACTGGCATCGTGTTTGCCGAATAACGCGTTGTCTTATTATAATGAATATCAGAGAACTAATACTGAGAACTATCATCTTTGAACTGGGTAGCACAGTTGGCGTCACCATCCAATTTAAGACGAAGGCACGCACAGCATTGGAGAAGGACATAAGCGCTAAAGGAAGAAATCAATATGGTGGAGAATGGCAGAGAAAAAACGGAATACTCGCTGTTTCTAAAACAATTGTACACACACTCTCGAGACTAGAACACGTAATACTATAATCACAAATGCAAAGAAGGTTGGCAACGTCGCAGCAAACGGGAAAACCACGACACGGGCAGAAGGAGAGGGTAGGGGAGGAAGAGGAAAGGGGGAGTCGAGGGTAATGGGGGAGAAGGGAGGAGAGGAATGACTCGGCAACATTGTCATGAGGAGAGGTGGGGGCGGGGGGGAGGGAGAGCAGGGAAGGGAAGTAAAAATTGAGGGGGGCGGTGAAGGGGACGGGGAGGTGGTAGCGGCATTAAAAAACAGAAAGAAAACGGACGAGGTGGAACTTTGTTGCCAGACTGCACGCGAGATTTTCACCCGATGCGTCGAGTGCGTATAGTTGCAGGAGATATTCGGAGGAAGGTGTGTTAGTTAGTGTGTGTGTGTGTGTGTGTGTGTATGGCGGGGGGGGGGGAGAGAAGAAGAGGAGGGGAAAAGAGGGGAGGAGAGGAAGACGTGGAAGGGGAGACGGGGTCGTTGGAGGGGAAGGAGTACGTAAAAAAAAGGGGGAGAGAGGCGGCGGCGGAGGAGGAGGCGGGGCCTGAATGGCTGAAAGCCCGGCGCCACCCACCGACCACCAACTCCCCCCCCTCCTCCTCCATTTTTCTGCCCCCACCCCACCTCTTCCAAAACCGTCCGCCATCTCTCCCCTTCTCCCGCCCCTTCCAATCCCGCCACCCCTCGCTCGAACCCAAATTCCCCCGCCCGTGGCCTTGGGGCTGTTCGAGCCGCCGAACCCCACCCCACGCCGCCGGATCTCCCCCTCCACTTTCCCCACATGCTCCCACCTCCCGACACCCCTTCCCAACCCACAACCCTCGCTGGAAAACACCCTTTCCCGCTCCCTTGCCCCCCCCGGACAGCAACCGCCCCTCATCCCCATCGCCACCCTTATCCATTCTTCACAACTCCCCCCCCATCCCGCCCTTCGCCCACGCCCTGCTAACACCCCACCCGGCTAGCTACCTCCCTCCCCTCACTGTCTGCCAGAACACTACACTTATATATTTCCTCCCTTGCACACACCACCCACCCACCCACCCACGAAACCTCCTCCCCACTCTCTACCACTCACTCCCTCGTCCCAACTTACTTTCCTCGGAATAGGCGCGCTACATACATACGTACATGCGATCGAGAGAGGGAGGGAGGGATGGATGGATGGGAAGGACCGACTACTCTCCTCTCTTCTTGGACACTCCACGGGATGGTGGCGTGATAAAGCAGAGCAATTTTGGGAAACGAAAATGACGAATATTTCGCCCCTGGACGAGATTTACACTTCAACAGCACCCAACCTTCCTTCTCTCGAGCCTCCAGGCCGAAGGCTCCAAAACTGGCGCCCTTGTTGTCCGTGTCGGGACACGAAAAGATCGCGAGTGAAATGAAAACTCGTTTAAAGGGCCTTCCACGCCACACCACTCGGGCATGCTCTCTTTCTCTCTATGCTTCAACCCCCGATTTACATCGGGCGCAATGTAGCAGCAATTCCACGAGAGAAGCCCGGAGAAGGCGTTTCGATCATTTTTTTCAGTTGATTTTTTTTTAAAACAGGTCGGCTATTCGAACGGCTACTGACTGCTTTATAAATAATGATTCTATACCCAGCGCTGCATTCGGGTCTTCTTCAATTTAAGTAGATCGGAAGTGAAGTCGCAGTATAATTAAATGGTAATACATTTTACGATAGAAGATCGTGGAAGTACACACCCTGACTTAAAGAGTCCCTAGTTGCTATTAAAGCACATGTAATTAAGGGCCAGTGGGAAAGACAAAAAAATACAACCAACACATTAACCTCTACGAACAACTGTGGCAAAATCCAAGTAATACACGCAGGGGTAGATGATCTTTGGCATAAAATGCTTATCGGTCTTCGAGCCATCTGGGGTCAAATCTACAATTTACATTACAATCCACAATGATGGCGTGTGGCAGGTTCTACCACGGTGGCGTGTGGCCACCGACTAATACGGTACTTCTGGTACATCAGGGGTGGCATTAGGAGAGAGTACCCTTGCAAGAACATTCACGAAGAGAGCAATTATTTCTAAATATTCATTTTCGGAACTGGATGATTCAACGATTACTTTCCGACAACCAATAACTAGACGTGGACAAATAAAGAAGGATGGTGACCTAACACCCCCCGCCACACGCCCATGCGGGGGGTTATTATCTATCTGTAAAAATAAAACATTTTTGCCTTAAGAACGCTTTCCCCTTGGAATACGCAGGAGCGTATTCTTAAAGAGGGGAATTCACAGACCGAAAATCATGCGAAAGGACACAAGTATGAGGTCAATAGGTTGATTCTAATAGAAGATGCCAATGCATACTCTGACTTCGCTCCCAGGTCGAATCTGACAAAAAGCACAGCGGAGCATATTCAGAAAAGAAATCCATTGACGCAGTTATGGACTCACATTAATCGATCGAGTTGACTATTTGGAATTCCGAACAAACTTTGTGGAAACCGGATGGAAATATCTGCAGAGTGAGACGAAATAAGCACACCCAACGGATGGAGGAGAAATCCTTCGAAGAAAAGGTTTGAGGAGATGCGTACTTTCGCGTCAGTTGATACCTCACCTCGAATACACTTCTAACACGCCGAGTCCCGAGCAGAAGGACCTGATTTCTGGACTGAAAAGATACGGATAAAAAAAATGCCCGTTTCGTAAAAAAACTACTGATGTACGAAGAGAAAGCGTCTCAAATCATTATCGTCAAGCTTGGGATTGATTACATACACGACTCAACCTACGGGATGGACATGAAATGTACGGTTTAACCCTGACACGGAGATAATAAAGAATCCCGAATTCACATACAGAGGCGAGACTACAATTAGAAGAAGAAATCGGGAAATTTGACAGACTTACGATATAAGAATTCGCTTTTCCTTGGACGATCAATCATCACAAGAGCAAAGTGAAGACATACAATCACTCAAACTACTAGCAAATGCCTGCTCATGTTTCATGATGAAAGGTGGACAATTCCATGTGCCCATGTGGCGGTTTGCAAGGTGACTAATACGTTAATGTAAGAATATTTACACGTACGAGTACATGTAAATAAATATATTCGGCATCGCTCAAGTTTGAGAGAACGGAAGGCACCGTCCTCGTTCGTGGTTGCTCGCCACGGAACACTAACCCCCCCCGCCACTTCTCACCCAATTCCTCCAACTCCCCCCCCCCCCAGGGTTCTCTCTCTCTCTACTCAACCACATGCTTTCAAAATAGCGTTCGCATCTATTTTTGAGGAGTCCCTGTTCCCTCTCGCCCCTTATTTTGCTGCGCTGCTCCGTCGCACTCTTCCAGAAAACACACACCACTCGTGCAATATTCCTTCGCCGTGAATCGTGATCAATCAATCCCGACCTTTTCCTCAACCCCCCCCCGGAATGGCCAATTCCACCTCGCCTCCCACTTAACATAATCACAACTCCGCGGGCCAATGTAAATAAAATAAAACCAACCAACCGTCGTCTACCAAAGAAAATCGACGTCACCCATCGAAAAGAACCCGGCGATCTGCCACATCGTTTGAGCATTTTCCTCATCACAGCAAACAAAACAAGTCGAATGCGCCACTTATCATTGGGGAGGGGGAGCCGAAAATACTCGCGCGCCTCACTCACACTCAACAACTGCACGGTCGACATGGAAACAGGGAAGTCAAAAAAAAAAAAACTGGACGCGTCATGCCGGAGGCACAAAGCTCTCATTGATGCATGCCCTCTGTTCACTGTGTCGTGACTGCGAAATATGTCCGGAGAGCAGGTTTACGTTCGTGGAAGCTGAGGCGTGGAGAGAGCTTATTGAAGTGGACGACACACAGCTTCGTTTCTGATCACAATTGACGAGTTTGAAACCGTAAAACCTCTCCGGGAACATTGCAATAACTCAAGACAATATAATTTTAAACACACACACGACCCAGCCTATATGCAAATATTTCGAATTTGTTTAGCTTTGGAATTATCACCAGTCCGGGGAATAATAACTACTGGCCCAGCATTGGAGCCCTATGCCAAACAACACCATAGCGGTGGTTTGCCGAGTATCACATAGATTCAATACCTCAGGAGTAGAAGGTAGCTCTCATGACACCCCCCACAAACCTCTTTTAAAAAAGCGGCGAATATACGAGTATATTTAAAGACAAATCAAAGACTTAGCCATTTACAGGATGACGTACATAGGAATGCATTTATGTACACGGGTGATTTTGTCCATGGGGCAACATAATATTGGTCTTAGATAAATCTTGTTGCAATTAGGCAATTGTACTGGTGGCAAAGGGCTAAAAACAAACCTCCAGGCAGCTGGTTCTATTTAACAACAGTTCTGTTTAAAAAGAGCATTTTTTCTTTTTTGTTTTTTGCGTTCCTATTTTTTTTAACTGTGGTAGTTTTTTCCCTTAAAGTTTGGTTTTTCTATCCCTTTCCATAAATCTTCCCACGATCCGTCACTTTTAACAACTCTATACATCGCGCCTAACCTACTCCTTTTTCTTCTATTTTTCAAACTCTCCCATTTCAGTATATCCAACATTTCCGAGACACTCTCTGTTCTTTTGTACCTTCCTAGCACATATCTTGCTGCCTTTCCTTGAACTTTTTCTATATTTTTAATACGTCCCACCTCATATGAATCCCATACTATGGAGTATTCTAGACCAGACCAGACCATTGGAAGTAATCCTATTACTACTCCTTCGGAGTATTCTAGGATAGAGATAACCAGGATAAGCTTTTTCTTTTTTGGTTGCGCTACTTCCTTTTACATTTCTCATTACCCAACTTCCCACCCATGTTCGGTTGGGTAAACGCCTAAGTATGTGCAATGACTAAAACATGGGATTCTTGTCCAAAGAGGGTGTAGATATAATGTTGCGCATTATTTTTATTTGCAAAATATATATACTTACTCTTAATTAGATTAATGCCCGTATTATCATTTGTAACCCAGTCACCAAGGCGATCTATGTCATTTTGTAGTATTACGCGGTCATTTACATGCTCTACCCGTCTGTATATAATGAAATCATCAGCATCAGACTTTGGGAATGTAAATTATTTGGTAGACCGCTTACGTAAATTAGGAAGGGCAATGGAGCCCTAGAACACTGCCTTGTGCATTATATATATATCCAAATGCATAAATGAACTACTCTTGGTGCACGTATGACCAATGTCCTCGCCAAACGAGATAGAAAATACGGTGCATTCAATGGTCAGTTAAAACATAAGCAAACGGTATACGGAGTCGAGTTCTTCAAAGCAGTAATGGAGGGTACGACGAGCACAATAAATATGGTACTCACAACCACCACCAGTGCATAACGTGATCCGTTTCAATGCACATCCAGCTCAGTCGAATGGATTGGATCACTCACCTGAAAAGAAGGAAAATAAAAATTAATCAAAGAATAACATGTTTAGGATGAACTGAAACTAGGAGTACTCTCAAAAAACGGTCATTGTTTTTCAGTTGTGGAATTCCCCCACACAAACACTTGGCAATAATGATTGCAAATTAACGCAGACGAACATGTTGCGATCCGAAAGGGGACAAAACCCTTTACCCTAATGGAAATGTACTTCAGTGAAATACTATTTTAAGGACGAAAATTTCCAGAAAAAAATAACAATAACTTTCACCAAGGAAAAAATACACGTCGTTAAGACGAATATTAAATAACAGTACAAAAATGTAGGAATACGTAAATTATTTTGGATAATATCCAGAAACGTGTTAAGCAGGATTAGTTCCATTCAGTAGGGCATCATTAAATGCAATCCCCTATGTGAGCGAATAGGGATCGTTGGTGTGATTCTCATTCCACGAACCGTTTCCCATTCGTAATAATATTGACTAATAGTTTTTTTGAGGCTGGCAGATGAGAAGAATGGATGACGTCGTACTAAGCCGTAGTAATAAAACAGAAAAACTATTGAATAGACGACAAATGGTAACAATCGCTGTCTCATACGAATTAATCGATTACTTAGCCACGCAATCGGGAAATGCTTTCGATGAGACATAAAAAACCAGCGAAAAAAACAATGACGGTGAAAGTAAAACAAAGGAATATGGCGCGCAGGTCATTTATTTCAGTGCGAATTCCTCGACGACCGTAATAGTTCGATGAAGTGACCCCCCAGGTCACAATCTACTACCAACGCAGAACGAATCCGACCAACGCTTGAAAACGCAAAGGGGCTTATAATTCACGGCTTTCACTTTCAACAATCATTTGAATAACATCGAAAATATGGCCAACACAACTGAACGGAAATGTCTAACATGACTAACCATGGAAATGAAAGGTACGTCGAAGGATTTAATAAGCGGCACCATCCAACGCACGTTTACACTCCTCGTATTTGTTGCAGACGAGCCAGCTATTGGGCCAAACGGAGTAATCTTAGAAACAACTAAAAGCATCTATGTAAACGAAGCAGGAAGTCAAACCCAAAATAATAAATCCTCCCCCACGGCAAGCGACGGGAGGGAGGAATAAGGGAGAGACAGAGGCAATGGGGGAAAGGGATGCAAAGGTGGAGGGACTCGAAGGGAGAGAAGGGGGAGGGAAGGAGAAGAAAGATGCAGCGGATGGTCGGGGGGGGGGGGGGTGAGAGGGGTCGGGGTTGTCGCACACATCCGTCTGGTATTGATCACTCCGCTTCGGGGTGTGAGATGCTGGGTTAAGTGACCGGGGCGGCGGAGGGAGAGGGTTTGGAATTGGAGGGGGTGGATGTATATTGTCCTTTCTCCTTCGGGGGGACAGGGTGGGGGGGGGCGAGGAGCCGGGGGGAGAGATAGGGAGACGTGGGAGATGAAAGTGGCGTTGTTCGGAGATTTTCCTTGCTCCACATTCTGGGTCCCTCTCTCGAACAGCTGATGACCCTCCTCCCCCCACTCCCTGCAGTTGCCTCCTCCCCCGTCGCATTTACCTCCCCTCATCAGGTCTTCCTCCCCGCTTCCCACATTTCTTTCAATCCCAACCAACCCACACGGCGACCGCCCCTCACTCGCTCCCGGGATGCCCCGCCGCCACGGAGAGGGAGGAGAGACGGGAAAAGCGCCGCTTCCCCCGTCATCATCACGTTTGGGCGTCACGCGTGAATATAGCCGAGACCGGAAATGCGCCAGTCCGCCGGCGGCGGACATATTCGCCATACTTACGGGCGGAATCAGCGGTGGTGAAACTAGCGAAAGGGTCGATCACTCGGAAATCAATCGCCACAGAAGAACTTAAGATTCGGCTTCTCTCCAGCTGGCGGGCAACTTAAAGAGAAATGAAACACTTAACCGCATGATGGACTGGAAAGATTGGTGTACTCAGATACGATGTCGCGATGCCGTATCGGCCTAAATCGTGCCGCAGTCAGGAAATTACATATGATCGAAGTTTTGAGATTCTCTCCACCGTGGTCTGCAACAGTTCAAGGTCTTGAATCGGAATTCAAAATTCGAAAGCTGAAAAACCCGTGACTCATGAGACCATTTTCACTAACCGGGTTCATTTCCACATTTCGGCGATCATAGTCGCAGGTTTCGAAATGCCGAACCGCATTCCAGGAAGCTATACGCCTTCCGTATTGGTCAGGAACGAGCTGACCAAGCAAGGGCAAATGAACCAATCCATAAAGAGACTGGTTAATCACTTATTTTACGATTAACACTTATTCTACGAGCGTCTTGCTGGCTGGGCGACTGTAGAAACGATTGCTTCCGTCAATGCAATGCCAACGAGACGGTCTGCAGAAATTATTCAACAAAACTAATCGACAACTTGATTCCCTGCAGCACTGACCTTTCGAGCACAAGCCTTCATTCCCCATTTTGGGAATCACGACTTGGAAATTGTACATGCATCCGATAGCACAAGTTGAATGGTCAAAGGTAGGTAGGTGGCCTATGATGGCTTAAGGTCAAAGTTTCAATACAGTTCTCTGCCCAGCTTAACACAACATACTATGTCTCCTTACAGCCTCAAGTGGAATAAACCGCTCACTATTCAGGACCCACCACCTCCCTGCATTCCTTCCAAAATGCCAAACCTTTACCACCAACTCTCTGCATTAAGAGACCGCAATATACTTATTAAAAACATTTCAGTACATTCTCACGTTTTTCCTCACCAATATTTCCATTTTTTGGTGAATTAATTCTCCTATGAAATCTGATAAGCGCATGAATAACCATAAATAGTCATAAATATCACGTTTCCTTTGAAAAAAATGTCTTACATTCTAATGAGTACCCGTTAGTTCATGAAAAAAAGCATAACACTACTATTAATTTGAGAAATAAATGTCCCTCCATATTATGCGCGACAGTTATTTGTACGAAGCACAAAACATAAGGTTAATGAACTTAAGGTAGATAAGTGTGAGGCTTTGAACATAGACGGCCGATTACTCAAAACGCACAAAATGGGTCACACCACGTGAAGGAAAGGCCGGGCTCTGCAGTTGCCGTTGCTGGCAAACAAACAATCGCTTTGTCGTCGCAATCGCATTGAAATTCCAGGATATTTTTGGTACTTTTCCGGGGCATTTCCATGTCTTCCAGTTGCATGGGCACCCTGTCTAACTCATTCGCCCAACAAACGGTCGGTCTCCCCTCAATCACAGACTTCAACATCCTGCAGCATCTCGGTATCGCCCCCGTCCGCCGCTCCCTTCCAATTCCGCCTCAATGAAAACAGATAATGCCCTCGAACGACCCCTCCCTCCCCTCCCACGTCCACCATATCTACGACTCACACCCCCCCCCCCACTCCGTCGGAACAGATAAACACTCACCACACCACCTCCCCAATTCCTCCCCCCACCCCCCAAACACTACACGAGGACGGGTGCCGCCACCTCCCCACACCCACACCGGCGATTCACCGCGACATTCGCAAGGTCATTTCACTTCCGCCACACACACAATATGCGAGTATATTGTTCCTTTGATTACGGAAGGACGTCTCTCCTCTGCGTCTACCCGCCGACCCCCCCCCCCCCCCCCCACGACAACCCGGCACCCGCGAGCGGGAATAGCAAGACAGTGCGGACGCACTCCGCAGTCGCGAATGTTCGGCGGGCACAAGACATTTCGCAAACATCCAGGCGGGCCTCAGACGCGAATTGCCAAGCCAAAAATTAACAACGTTTTCGCCCATGGAATATGAATGATTACGTTCAATTCAACCACAACGAGTCTGCCTGCCTAATCCTTCAAGCAGGTCCCAAAAAAATATAAAATTAATTCCCTTTAATCACAACTTTGAATTTTTTGGGACAGGACAATAGGGAAGTTCAGATCAAATAATTAATTCCACGTACGTCGTGGCTTGTCTCAGACACGAAAGGAGTGGGGGTCAACAATGAGAGTAAATACCTTCTGCGTTTCGTTAAACCCAATCAAATTATCTCGAAAGGAATCAAAAATTCAAGTTACCCGTTGCCCTTCCCAGTTATCATCCTCAATGCACGGTAAGCACATTGATCAACTATTTACCCGATACCGGAAGACGTACAAGCGAACCATTTGAATACAAGAGGATATTAGCATATAAAAACAATTGAATTGAGGGCTGCGTCCAATCAATTATTTGATTGAAGATCACTGATAATGATGATGATGACTGACGTCTGTCACTGCAAGCTACTATGTTGTATGATTGGGAGAGTATTTCGAATACTCGGCAACATCGGGCTAATAACTTTGTCTTGTGATTCCATTTCAAAGTCCAAATCCGATCATTCCACATTATTTCGTTGCCCTTTCTCTGTTCAGCAATAAACACTTCTCTCCGCCACGAATATTTTAATATCCTGCAGGCCACCGCTAGGGTGTGTGGCAGGGGGTGAGTAAACATCAGACTAATCTTGACCCGGATATGACCCCTACCGCGCTCTAACAATGTTATTTATTACTTTATTAAGCATTAGTCCGAAAACAGCACATTTTGGCCTTTACATCGGCCTATTAACATTGGTCATATTTAAAAACACCCAAGCCCTAGGC
This sequence comes from Hetaerina americana, assembly GCF_022747635.1. NCBI lineage: Eukaryota > Metazoa > Arthropoda > Insecta > Odonata > Calopterygidae > Hetaerina > Hetaerina americana. Next base: position 9,275,878 of record NW_027287095.1, read on the forward strand.
GGAGGAAAACACCCAGGCGGGAATCGAACCCGCGATCCTTAGAATGGCAGACGAGGACGTTACCCCGCCGTCACCGGGGTCGGCAATTATTCTAATCCCTTATCGTTCGTGGAAAAAATGGCATATTAAATCTATCTTTTCTAAGCTTAATCTCTCTAATTTTATTAGCATGATATCTCCTACCGTAGTACGATGGGGGCAATAATACATTTCCAACATCACCGCAAAAGAGACATCATTCCATTTCATGCCAAAAGTTTAATCTGTAATTTAACCTTCGCTACGTGAGTGATTCCCACCCTAGCTCGTCTAATAATTTGGAAACGCTACTGTGTTTATCGTAACAACGTTTTACAAATCTAGCTCCTCTACACTGCACGTGACCTAATGAGTATAGTACAAGTATGGTACTCGGCAATACTTGTATTCGGCAAACAATCAAATGACTATAAAAATTATGAAATTATAGTTGAAAAGTTATCATAAATCCAACTATTTTGCATCTCAGGAAGTCCTCCAAATATTCCTCTCACTTGCCAAGCGACAAAGCAAACACATGGATTAGGTCGCCCAAATAAATGCTTTAAACTTATTCACGAGCAAAATCTACACAAACACCATTAAAAACAAACTCGACCATGGCGTCAACGCAAAACCAGAGAGCAACATGTGCTTATATTTTCCTGAGCAACAAATATAATGAAAATGTCCATGAGAAATTTCATACGATCCCTCCGAATACGTAGATATTAGAGGGGGGCCCTACAGAAGCCTAGACCGCAATATTGTACCTGTATATACGGCTATCATCGGTTACCCTCGACGAATACATAAAACAAGGAAAAGGCGGCTTAATCGAGACCTATATCACGCGCAATTAGTTTCATCAGCGTATTTTATCTAAATACTGAATCGAACGACAAACGTCAAATGTTTTACGTGAGTTCCAACCTATAGCTCGCTTCGTAATAAGCAAAATAACTAGTACTTCACGGTTACCTGAACGCACCCACGACAACCTGCACACGATGAGTGCGATCTCACGCAATAGAAAATCCGCTCATCCGACGAAACTTAAAACGAGAACGTCATTTCGGTTACACTGTAAACACGATGGAATTGGATTTCAGGGGATGATGAAAGGAGAGCATTAAAAATGACACCCGAAAATAACGGTGAGAGCAAGGAGAATGTACGCACCTGGAATACCGCAAAAACACTTTGCCTGAGGAATCAGTTGGCGGGAGGAGTGGGGAGAAGGGGGTGGGGAAAGGAGAAAGGGGTCAACAACCGACGGTGCGGAAGCGTCCTCTTCCTACGAGCGTGGTGGACTAATTTCCTCTCGCGCTTGTGAGGGAACGGAGCCTCGGCCACTTGAAAGTAAACACTTGCTAGCAATGACACATTTAGTCTGTCTGTCCTATTTTAGAAGGCTACGTGCCCCGAGCCATTAAGTAACTTAATGCTCCGGCACACTTCTACGAATTCATAAACAACAAAAGTTCAACACGAATATCACTGACGGAGACAAACAATGGACAAATTCTCATTAAACGCCAACGCCGAATAAATGAGCACAATAATATATTCTGTAACAACGCAATGTCAACACAACCAGACACTAAAGCTACTGACTCCAGGTGATTTATTGCGATAGTACGTACGAGAGCATTAACGCTATTGCAACTTCCCATGTAATATACTATTCATTCGTAAATAATATTGATTTTTTAAGTCAGCTGCTACAAGTTTAAACCGCGTCTTAACGGCATTAACCGGGGTTAGCCTCAAACATGTTGAACCAGATCACACGGCTGGAGTTAACGCTGTGTGAGAAGGGTAACTGTCGATCCACCATACATTGCTAGAACATCGTAACCCGATAGTGACGAGGCGAGAATGGAATCTTTACTAAGAAATATAGTAACTCCTCATGACAATAGTCGATGAAATATTTCCATGACCCTTATCATTACCCACACGGTACCGAATGAGCGTCGAGTAATTCCCTACCGACTATTGTCCGTTATAATAATAATACGTCTTTAACGGGGAGAGATTGATATTAGGCAAGTCTTCTTCTTCCAGGTAACTCCTAATAATCTGAGGAAAACGGAGCGCTCCACGAGACAAAAGCAACCATGAAATCAAATCACAAGAAGTCGATCATCATTCCCAGAAACATGGCCTTCGCCTCCGACACATAGAGGACAACCAAGGAATCAAGACATCTCACAAGGTGGATCTTGATTCAAGTCTCGAGGCGATTGCATCAGATCTTACGACACTAAATTACTAGGGTTGCTGAGAGCGTCAAACAGAAAAAAAACCCACCGAGCACATTCGTCGATGCACCCAGCGCTAACGATCGGAGCAAAGATGACACGTTAGGAGAGAGCAATGACACTCTTGCCTTGACAACGTTTCGCATCGAAGCGCCATCCTTGCACGTGAACGATCGCAGCACACATGGCCCGTACGGCGTGCGATTGCCGCCGCATGGCACCTCCAAAAGCGACAAAATTATCCCGAGTAACGGGACCAAAATCCACGCGGACACACGACGGACACTCGACAAAAAAACTGACAACTACGACGAAAACATGGGACATTCCATAGGTGGACAAGAGACAGAGAGAGAGCATTCACTAATGGTTGGTTGCATGACCACTCACTCCAGGCTCAATCCGCAGGACGTGGGCCCTCGGTTCGAAGCACTCCTCTAGGTGACGAAACGTATCCGACAAAAGCAATTCCGGATGGCATCACCCCACACAGAGAAATACACACACACACATATACACACGCAAGACACTGACAACACTATCACAATGGACGACGCACTGCCCTTGATTGCATTCTTGGGTGTCCTCCCCCGAAACGGCCAGACCTACTGGTGCACACACACCACTGGCACGAACTCAACTTGGTTAAATCCAAACTGATTGCGTGACGCAGTAACGGTAGTTCCTCTCTCGAGCGGCCTCCACCGAGGGCTGCTGGTGGAATATCCCGCGAGATGGCCCCACCGAATGGGCTTCCCTCGAGTGATGAAGTCCCTAGGGCAAGAGGAGGAGGAGCACGAGCCGCTGCAGCAACAGCATCGAGAACGGTTTGGGGGTGTGGAGGGGAAGCAGTGTGGGGGGGGTGAGGATGAGAAAGTTGAAGCAGACAGGTCAAGTCGGGTCCTCCTCCTCCTCCGACGTCGCCACTTGTGCCATCACGAAAAATACTCCGCATTGCCCCGCGTCGGCAATCCCAAGTATATAGCGCAGCCGATGAGGCTAATGCGAAATAAACACTTACATACGAGGTGACTTCGAGGGCCAAAACCACACAACAGCACAATGCAAGTCGATCGCCATCGATAAACACACATGACCATAATAAATCTTACACAAGAAGTATTTCAATCACAGAGTTGCAACATCCACACAATTCCACGGACAGCAGGTGGTGAAGAAAATTGTAGCCTAAAAGTCTTCGATCACCCTGGAGCATTAGAATTAGAACGATTACGAACAGTAACAAGGAAGAGCAATGCAACAATTCTAAACCCAACAATGTTGGCGTGCTCATTGGCTAATCCAAGAGCAGTAACTGGCAGTTGGTAAACAGACATCAGTCATGAGTGATGATAGTTGAGAAATTGTAGCCACTTGCGGCACACTCAAACACGCCATGATTACTATACCCGAATGCAGGAGTAGTTTAACATAATAGGATTCCTTCATATTTCATACTCCCCTTCCCGTGGAGGTGCTCCTTCGGCGGTTATTTGTTAAGTGTATCAGTTGAAAATCCTTACGCTTTTCCCACAAATGTATGAATACATCTCTTCACACCATACCTTATTTTTTCCCCAAATGTAGCATTAAATTTTTTAAATTTCATATTTTCCTGTAGTCACTGTAAAGATTTCTACAATCTCTGCTGCAATTATTTTCGACGTATTTATGCATGACAGCGACGACAGATTAGGTGCAAGAAGTCCCTGAATCTCGCCAAAATACAAAGCGTTTCATAATTATTATTATTACAGTTTACAAGAATAAGGCGCTGAGCTTAAAGACGATTTAAAATGATTTAATCGACTTGCAGGTCAAAATGGAGGTCACTTCTAATTCATAATTCAAAACTTTTTCCACGCCTATCCCTGAAAAACCCCTTCCCCAGAAGGAGTGTGGCAGGGGGGGGGGTTAGTTCAACAGCCACGGGAGTTTTCGAGAATTTATTGCTGTCGCAGCGTGACATTTCCTATTGATGTGGTCACAAATCGTTAAAGGCAAAGAGGTTTAGACTAATTACAATCTATTGTCCCATAATTTTTATGCCTAAGAATACGGAGATTCTAGTGACATTCTCATCAATGCTGAGAGTACAATTGAAAACTTCACAGAAGAATTATTCTTCCAGACTAAGTAAATGCTAGAGCAATTGGAAATAAAAAGATACCAAATAATAAAGCATTCGGGTTCCTGCTGCAAAAACTTCCCTCCTGACAGATGCTCAATAATAATTCATGGGTAACGGCCTCGGAAATAAAAGAGTGCTAAAAAACTACTCAACTCATAAGGTAAGGAATGCATGGGAAATAGGAATATTCTCCATCGAACTCCAAAGGCTTTTAATAGCCATCGGAAAATATCGCTATCACTTACGCCCAACTAACAAACAAACATACAACTATTTCGTCATACATCTATTGTGAATGATAAACCATTAAGGCTTAATCATCGGAAATGTGTCCATAACAAAAAACTGATACCGAATAGAAATTCTTATATGTTCTATTGGTAGCCTAGGGCCTCGCATCCTAATACCATACTGTCAGAGGCATATTCAAGTACGTTCTCGTTCATCCGTCGAAAGATACAAATTCAAACCCATGCACCCGTAAAATTGAACTTAAAAACTTAAACTCAATGATTCTGAGGAATAAAACATTTATTGCATCATGTACGGGGGTATATATGGGTGTATGGGCACGAGTATTTCCTTGTATAAGCGCTAACATATATTAATGAATATATGGATATATAATACATAAATAATAAAAAACATTAAGTTGTATTTATTGCCGAATTAAAGTCCGTCCAACGCGGAGGAGATGGGTTTTTAAAGCGTTGTTATGATAAACTAAGTAGCTTATCAATATTACTTATCATCAAGTTCTAACTAGATTCGTAAAACGTTGTTATGATAAACTTAGAAGCGTATCCAACATATTAGAGCAGCTAGGCAGGGAATACCTCACGGGGCGAAGTATAAATTACAGATTGAAGCTCTTGCATAAATTGGAAGGGAGTCTCTTCAGCAGTGATGTTGAAAATGTATTATTACCCTCATCTTACAACGCAGGAGACATTATGTCAATAAAATTAGACAGATTAAGTGTAGAACGATAAATGTAAGATGCCATTTTTTTCCACAAACGATAGGGGATCATAATAACATTGCTTGACCGCGGCAGGGTCATATTCGGGTAAAATTTTTCTGGTGGGTATTCACCCCCTGCCACACACCCTGGCGGTGGCTTGCAAGGTATATTTTTTTTTAAGTAATCTACCGGTTAAGGTAGGTTTTTGGCCTGACACAACTACCAAACAAACACCTTATCACTCCCAACAAAACACAAAATCAATCATCCTACTCTATATCAGGTCCCTCTTCATCTCTGAGTACTTCCTTCCTCCCTTCATCCCGTCCAACAACCCTATCCTGTTCCTTCCCTTTCCTCTTTTGCCCAACATTCTACCCTCTATCACAGTCTTCAACATCCCACTGCCGGTCAACACCCCCTTCATCCACTTTTCCTGCCTCCATAGGATTGCTCCCAACAAACCCCTCTCTTCGCCCACCATACCAAGTACTTCCTCATTTGTTTTCTTCTCTGTCCATTTCACCTTCTCCATTCTTCTCCACACCCACATTTCAAAAGCCTCCAATCTACGTCTATCCTCCTGCTTCAATGACCACGTTTCCGCTCCGTACATAGCTACGCTCCATATCAAAGTTTTTACGAGTCTTTTCTTAACATCCTTACTCAAAGTCCCTGTCATCAACTCCCTCCTCCTTGTGAAAGCCTCTTTGCCTAGCGCAATTCTTCTCCTTACGTCCCTACTACTGTGACCGTGTTGGTCCAAAACACTACCGAGATACGTAAACTGTTCTACCTGCTCTAGTTTTTGCCCTCCTATTTTAATGTTAAGCTTGGCCTTTTTCTTTCTGGAAAATCGCATAACCTTTGTTTTATTAATATTGATTCTCATCCCATACCTGTCGCACTGAATTTCCAATTCACTCAGCAATGCCTGCAGCCCCTTGGCTGACTGACAAACTAAAGCTTGGTCATCAGCAAACCTAACTGATTTTACGAATTCCCCGCCCACTTTCATTCCTACCTCGAGTTCTTCCCATGCCTCTTTGATCATTTCTTCTGCGTACAGGTTGAACAGCAACGGTGATAATGGGCAACCCTGCCTTACACCCCTTCCTAACACTGCCCATCCTGACTCCCCGTTTCCCACCCTCACCTGAGCAGTCTGAGACATGTACAGGTTGCGGATTAGCCTCCTATCCCTCCAATCTATTCCTATTTTCTGCAGAATACTCATTAGTTTATCCCAATTCACTCTATCAAACGCTTTTTCGAAATCTACGAAACAGGCAAATACCTCCTGGTTGTGTTCTATATTCCTCTCGATTAATAATCTCATTACTGCAATGGCATCACGCGTACCTCTCCCCTTCCTAAACCCAAACTGATCATCCCCTAAGTAATCATTTGCCCTACTCTCTATCCTTTTGTTTATGATCCTGAGAACAACCTTAGCTGCGTGGGATATCAAACTAATTGTCCTATAGTCCTCACATGACGTGGCCTTTACCTTTTTCGGAATAGGAACTAAAACTGATCTCACAAAGTCTTCCGGCCAGATTCCCTCCTCATAAATACTACGGATCAGCCCATATAGCCTCTTCTTCCCACATTTTCCCAAGCATTTCAAAAGTTCCACGGGAATGTTATCTACCCCCACGGCCTTATTTAGTTTCATCTCCCTTAATGCCCTTTCTATCTCATTGTCTAGTATGCCTGGACCTAAGCTATCTTCCTCTACGTCATGTTCCTTTTCAATGTCTAACTTTGTTGGTCTAAGCTCTTTACTATACAGTTCTTCTACATATTCCTTCCATCTCTCTTGGATCTTTCCTGCGTCAACTATTACCTTACCGGCCTTATCTCTAACTGCTATCGTTGATCTCCCTTTCTTACTTCCCGATAAAGATTTAACTATGCTGTAAAGCGCACCGATTTCCCCCTTCCTCTGCAGACTTTCCATATTCTCGCACTGCGTCTTCCACCATGCTTCCTTTGCTTTATTTGTTGCCCGCCTCAATTTATTGTTCAATTCTTTGTAATTCATTTTGCCTAATTCTGTATTTATATTCTTCCATTTTCGCCGCTCATCCATTTTTGTAATCATCTCATCCGTGATCCATGGTTTACGAGTCCTTTTAGCGTTAACGGTTCCAATAGTGTCTTTTGCGGCTTTAGACAACCCTTTTTTGATACATTCCCATTTTTCTTCAATAGTACTTAGCTCTTTACCGTCCTCCATGATTTTCTCTACCGCCTGTTTGTATTCCTTTCTTTTCAACCCATTTAATGCTTCTACATTCCATTTTCTAACTCGCCGCCCCTGCCTTATCTTTTTGAAACGTACGCTACATTTCATAACAACTAAATTGTGGTCTGAGTCCGCATCCGCTCCCGGGAAGCTGTGGGAATTTATCACACTGTTCCTAAACCTGTGTCTAACCAGGATATAATCTAGCTGATATCTTCCCGAGTCACCTGGCATTTTCCATGTATACCTGCGTCTTTTGTGGTGTCTGAACCAAGTGTTGGTGATAACTAACCCCTGTCTCCTGCAGAACTCAACTGCTTTCTCCCCGCGGTCATTCCTCGTGCCTAAACCGTAGTCCCCCACCTCATCACCATCTCTTCCTTCGCCTACTGTCGCATTCCAATCCCCCATCACTATCAAATGTTTCCCTGCAGGAACACATGCAATCATGTCCTCTAACTGATCGTATATCCTATCGACCTCTTCTTCCTTATGGTTGCTCGGTGGCATGTATACCTGGATAATAACTAAGTTCGTCGGTTCTGCTTTTATCTCCACTAGTAGTATTCTATCCGTTACCTGCTCTATGTTGACTACGCTTCTTCCTACCTCTTCATTTAATACTATGGCAACCCCTCGTTGGCTCTCGTCCCCACCGCTGTATATTATTCTATACTTATCACTCCAGTAATCCCCGCTATCTTTCCATCTCACCTCGCATAGACCTAAAATATCTATATTTCCCCTTTCCATCTCTCGCTTAACATTCTCCAATTTCCCCGTCCTCATCATTGTCCTAACATTCCACGTTCCTATTCTAACTAATTTGGTCTTCTTCTCCTGCGTCTTCTGTCCTGCTGCTGCTGGTTTTCCCTTGCAAGGGTTTCGTGGGATGACGACCGCGGAAGCCTTGCCTCCCCCGCTGCCGGGCACGACACACGGCCGATTGGGCCGAGCCCCGTGGTTGCCAGGACTCAAAATATCTCTATTGTCCATCACATTGTTCTTGGGAATGATAATTGAGGTGGTTTCCCGTTGCCTTCCTCTCCCGTTGCCTTCCTCTCCCGTTATATATATATATATATATATATATATACAAATAAATAATAAAAAAATATTAAGAGGATCCGCTTTAAAGAAATTCGGCTTAATTGAACGGGCGGTTGGGAAATGTAATGAGAAAGTTAAAGAGAGGTGTTATTTTACTCCACTTGGACCTTATTTGGAATATGCCGCAAGTATTCAGGAACCTTCGGAGAAAATTTGCCAAAAAGAATTAGATGAAGTCCAGAAAAAATGCGCCAGATTCGTAAAAAATTGTTACAATGAGAACAAAAATGTGACGGGTCTCTCATGGGATTTAGGCTGGGAACCACTTGAAGTACGAAGAAACCAAACGAGGCTTAGACTTTTAGAAAGGTTCAGATCGAACGAGTTTAACTATGACACTGAAGGAATTATAATGGCCCCACACTAATTAGGTAGATAAGACCACAAAGATAAAATAAGGGAGATAGATTCCAGTACAGATACTCATTCTTTCCCCCAAACAATCAGAAATCATAATAGTAAGAAACCGAAGACACTTAAGAAATATTAAAAACATTGAATTTACAAATCGGAACAAAATAAGGTATATTTGTAGGTGCGTGTGTATGCTAGTTGGTGTGTTTGCATGTGAGTGGGGTGAAAGGGTTTTTGCATGAATTTATAACATGTTTTATTTATGGATTGTATAAATTTGTGGCTTTTGCAAGTGGCATTTTCTTATTACTGGTGGTGGTGCCCTAACACCCCGCGCCACGCGCCTTTGCGGCGGATTGCGGGGTATTCAGTAGATGTAGATGTAAGAACAGTGCGGTGCATTGCACAGCGGGGAACTGTAGAATGTACGACAGTGGGCGGGACAGGGCCGTGGGCTGCGGGTAGAATGCCACTCGAAAGATGAACGCGTGAGTATGGCAGATATACACTTGCATTAGGAGTAATTGATTTAAGATATCTTGATTTTTCATAGCCTTACGCGAAATAATGTTTTTGGAGCACTAAAGTCATTAAAGCACGGTCTTCATGGCAGAAAGTCCTCAAAGAACCTACTAAAGAAGCGTAAATCCAACCCTGCCATACATCTTTCCGATGACTCTCAGGGGCACACTCCCGATGCGGCAATTATTATTATTATTAGGTAATCTACCGGTTAAGGTCGGTTTTTGGATGGACAAAATTACTAATTCAACAATTTGTGGCCCCTTGCAAAACACAACATCCCACTCTACATCAGGTCCCTCTTCATCTCTGAGTACTTTCTTCCTCCCTTCACTCCGTCCAACATCCCCATCCTGTTCCTTCCCTTTCCCCGTTTGCCTAACATTCTCCCCTCAATTACAGTCTTCAACATCCCGCTGCCGGTCAATACCCCCTTCATCCACTTTTCCTGCCTCCATAGGATTTCTCCCAACAAACCCCTTTCTTCGCCCACCATACCAAGAACTTCCTCATTTGTTTTCTTCTCTGTCCATTTCACCTTCTCCATTCTTCTCCACACCCACATTTCAAAAGCCTCCAGTCTACGTCTATCCTCCTGCTTCAATGACCACGTTTCCGCGCCGTACATAGCTACGCTCCATATTAAAGTTTTTACGAGTCTTTTCTTAACATCCTTACTCAAAGTCCCCGTCATCAACTCCCTCCTCCTTGTGAAAGCCTCTTTGCCTAGCGCAATTCTTCTCCTTACGTCCCTACTACTTTGACCGTGTTGGTCCAAAACACTACCGAGATAAGTAAACTGTTCTACCTGCTCTAGTTTTTGCCCTCCTATTTTAATGTTAAGCTTAGCCTTTTTCTTTCTAGAAAATCGCATAACCTTTGTTTTATTTATATTGATTCTCATTCCATACCTCTCGCACTCATTTACGAATTCACTAAGCAATCTTGCAACCCCTTGGCTGACTGACAAACTAAAGCGGATGCGGCAATATAAAATAAATAATCACCATAACCATCATAATGCAATCGATCCAGAGTTTTTTTTTAGACGCAGTTCTTTACTTAATTATTTAGACGGGCTAATCGTCATTTCATGTTTCTTCTCTTTCACTCCTACTGCTAATTGTTACTTCATGCCTTCCTTCCGTGGGCTTTCCTCTGCGACTGAAAATTTTCACAGCAGTCCTTTAGTGACCAACCGTGTCTCAAAATGACATGCGGTCATTTTTCCTGAACACAATTGAACTAGTTTCCTGTTTAGATTCATTTTCTAAGCTCGCCGTAATGTGCCCCGCTTATTTCGTAAATTCAACCATTCTCGCGTCGAAAGAATATCCGGTTCACAGCTGAATACTTCGGGCGCCCTATCACCTATCCCAGCTATCCCCTCTTCGTCGGAATCAGTTACAACATCACCGTGAGCAGAGAAGCTGCGCGTATCATGATGATTTTTATTCCCTTTTTTTGTGTAACAAAGAGCTAATTTAATAAGTGAGTTTAACAATTGTTTGGACTGAAGTCTTCCTCCAGGATGTATACAAATTTGCACATTTTGGGTGTTTTACTAAATATTTTCTCCCTTATCTCTTACCCGTCATACCTGGTGCTTGCATCCCCTGCCATACACCTCTTTGATACACAAAAGTTCAAATTATTAGAGCTTAACTGCAAAGCATGAGAACGTGTACGAAATTCACCATGTAAAACAGTGAGTTGATACAAAAATATATTAAAAGTAAAAAATAACTCCTTTTCTCCAAAACTTTTCTCGGTGGCAAAAATCAAGTTTATTGCTGTAACTCGAAATACGCATTGGTTTAGTTTCTTGGAAAATATATCGGAATAAAACAGATAAACAGGTAGTAATGCATCTGTATGATATCATGCAAGCCCCCCGGCAAGTTTTGTGGCAGTGGGTTTTTCCACAGCAGGCATTCATAGCATGTAAAGATCTGCACCATACATGAAAAACTGGCCGATTAAAAAAATCTAGGTCATATTAGACAATGAAAAATTACATGCGTCAAATTCGTGTGAAAAGGACCACCATCTTGATAGGATAGGGTTTTTCTTAGATGTCCCCTATTTTGGTTAGGTTTTTACGGATATACTCAACGTAGGTAGGACTATTTTTCAATTGAAGGCCGTGAATGCCAATCTTCCAAAGAATTTTGCATCAATAAAATTTACATCTGACCCAACAGGCTGAAACAAATTTCAGACCACTAGCTATTAGAGTTAAGAACTGAAATAGTAATGAATAAAGAAGGCGCAATACAAAAATTAGAACGGCGTTAATGAGCCAAAATAATTCCCAATAGGAACATTTAAAAGAAAAGCTTAAATCATTTTGGCCTGGCGTCAGAGAAATAAAACAAAACGTCCAACTTTAATTTTTTATGAAGGCAGCTTAAGCAAGTCAAATATCCTGCGCACATTATTTCAGAACGTCTACAGCATAAATGTTAGTGCAGAATGCCCCTCACACCTGAAGTGCTCATGAGCGATAAATTATCGTCCCAGAAAAGAATAGAAAAACAACTGTGAAAAATAAAAACAAACAAAGCCCAGGTCCGGAAGAAAACCCCGATAGATTACTGAAGGAACTAACAAAAAACATCATTCCTGATTAAACAATTTTTCACAAGTCAATTGGAGCAGGTAAAGAACCTCGCGAATGCAAGCCAGCTCACATGACCCCAAATACATTTACGATATTAAAGAGATTGCGACCCATTAGAGTAGGACCTTGCATATAACCGAGAACGAACAGCATTCGTCGATTGGTTGATTTCAGTGGAGGCAGGGATGACTGGAGGAGTGCCACAGGGAAATGTTATAGGGTCTTTATTTTTCTTGTTTTACCCAAGTTCACGACTTCATAGTTCGAAGCTACGCCTTAAAAATCAATATTGTGCTGCCATCTGTAGTTGATAGTGAACTCTGCTAAAGGTTTGTACCATTTGCAAGCCTCGGTCTGGGCACGTCGATCTGTGCAGATGTAATTTGGCTGGGGTCCAAAATACCCCCGTGCGACTGTATGGGCGCAAAATTCTTTCAAAGAGAATAAAACGAAATTTTTACTCATTATTAATATGAAATTAAGATTTAAAAAACCCGAGATGCAGTGCTCTGCGCCCGATGTGCAACAAACGACGCAGACGAGTATACCTTGTACTCGTGGTTCCGAAATTTTCAGCCACTAATGTCTAATTTTTTAAATGTGTGAAAGACTATTTTCCAAATCAATTTCGCTTGTTTGAATGAGGAAAATAATTCATTCACCTTTTTTGGTTCAGCAATAATTCCACATTTGTTTTCCCTTGTAACTCGAGAGTTTTAATCTTAAGAATAAACATACTTTTCCCAGCATCGACATTCTAACTCATATCATTTTAATGGATATCTTGGGAGTGCGTTTCTAATATTTTATTGAAAAATATTGAACTAGGGCGATTTAATAATAATTTGTTCTAAACAAATTGGACTTTGGCGATTTTTTAAAAATTGTAAATTAATAATTTTAACAAAGGAATTCTGCATAACTACACAACGGCTTCATGTAATTTATATACAAAATTATATTCAGTTAAAATTTTAAGGCTCTATCTCATTTCACAAATGAAAGCAGTTTTTCGGCTTCGGGCCCAACAGAACCCATGCAATCATGGTTTGTCTGGGTATATAGTGAAATAAGAACAGATGAAGACAGCGAACTACTCTAGCAATTTATACCACATACCGATGATTTGTACAACTGTTACTTGAAATATTTTGCAATCATAATGGTAACCAGCTTTTATGCAATACCTGATATTTAATTTGAATGCATGGCGTGAAATCACCCGCGGCCAACACTCTAGTGGTGTCGCATATGCTATCGTGTAGATGTAGATTCATCCGAGTAGTATAAGGAATGTTACAATAAAATTCTACCAGAATATGTAGACTCGGAAGTTTTGAAATCTATTATAAAATTGATAGGATCGGAAAATAAAATACTTTGTTCTTCCACATATATTAACTGCGGGTGTAACTCGCATATATATATGTGGAAGAACTAAGTATTTTCTTTCCCGATATGAATCGCTTCCACAAATTGACGCCTCAAACCATTCAGGTTATGGGAAAATGTAACGAAAGGGTACGAAAGCGGTGCTACTCCACCTTGGTTTTTATCAGGGTACACTTTGAATAAGCGACGTGTATTTGAGATCCTTTTGGGGAAAACTATAGAAATGAAGGTTTTATAAACATATTCTTTTTTGACAAAAATTGTGAGGAAAAGAGTAAGCGGGGCGGATGTTGGAAGTCCCTTTCTCATTCATTGAAATTTGATCAATGATCAATTAATCATTAAATTTCCTCAATGTAATGTGTTTGTGGAGTAGGTCGGGTAGGTGTAGTACTGACAATCCCTGCCACATGTCCTTGCGATGGCTTGTGAGGTATTCCATAGCTGCGGATGTAGAATGTAGTCCCGAGGATCTTCCTAACGCACTTCCTCCTTGATAGACCCGATATTATTTTGACTTCCAGGCATTACCTGCTCCGCTGTTCCAGTATCTGCCCACCAGCGTCTGCTATTTATCGAGGGGCAATCAGTCGCACATCCTCAACAAACAAATAATATGGCAAATACATTTACTGCGATTAAAAGGAATTTTAAAATGTGTAATTATTCATCCTGTTTACTTTACTCCTCCACACAGTAAATTCCTAACGTCTTCCGGAACATTGCTCGTTTTGAACAACGCTCACCTGTAAGGAGGTCAGCTATTTTCGGTCAAAATTATAGCAAATCACAACTATAAAATGAATTACATTTATTAGACCAACACAACTTCACAGAGAAAACTTCTTAAACAAGCACCCAACAACTCCTGCCACACACCCTCGTGGGAACTTGCAAGAGTGCGACGTAGCGGTATCATCGAAGGATATCAAAATATCTACAATTCCATTTGACGCACTGAATGTGTATTTAAGTGCCTTCATCCAATTTATGGGCGTGCAAAGAACAAGAAATGCCAATATGCATTGATAAATCCGGGGAAATTTGCAATAAGTGCGGCACGGTAAGGGGGCTTTCGAGGCGAGGTGCCAGTTGAAGGCACGGGCAGCCATCCATACAGGCTTGAGTTGATAATGAAGTACACAGATTCACTAAATTGAAAAGGATTATTTTACGAGTGCGGACTACGCCACTTCCTTGGCGACCAGAGACGCTAAGCAACTGGGTCGCCGCCGTGTGCTGGCTTTTGAAACGGTGGCACGGCCGAGAATGCAGACAGATAATTAGCTGAATAGTGAGTCGTATGAATCGAAGTCGATGAATTTCTACATATGGTGACGGAATAAACGAACATTCCAGGTGAATTTGAAAGTGATCAGACATATTTACCAGTAGCTTGTCTCCCATGCTTCGAGTCGCATTTCATTCAAATTTGTGTGTCGAAGTGCTCATAAAAATTACACCCATCATTTGCAAAAACTTTTGGGGTAAAGGTTAGGCAAATTATGGAGAAATGTGACGAGAAAAGGTCTTTAGGGCCGAATCAACTAGAGGGTTCAATCAAGGACTAAAGAAACATAGTAGGACCCAAATAGGACGAGGTCAAATAGACTCTGATTACGTAATATATGTCTGAGACCATGCAAAATCTACCGCCAACAAATACACTACCTATGATGTGCAGAATGTACGGGAGACAAGGTTCGGAGATGTATGTGTGTGCGTATACACACACATACACATATATACAAATACACACACTATACGCTTTTTTAAAACTTAATAACTCAGGTTTGAATACATGTAAATAAAGGGCGGGCGGAATGTTTCGATTTATCGCCATACAATGTTGCACTCATTGGTTAACTAACTGATTAATGGCAATCATAAACTGGAAATTCACGTATAATCGAGCACACGCGCAATAACGAATCACCTATCTCTATTGCTTATCCTGCCACATACTCGAGTGTTGACTTGCAGGGTTCCATGCAGGCCTAGATACATTAATTCACATTAATAATGAATTACGGCTATTACACCTAGAATAAGATCTGACGGAAAAGCAATAGGAGTTGATTAACATGTCCGAAAAAGGGAAATAATCATCTAATCCAATTACCTTCGAAGTTTGCCGCATGCCAAAGGAAGTGGATCTGTGCAAACGTCAACCTGCAAGCACTTCCGGCATGTCTATTTGAACAAAATACAGCCAAGACGTTAGTGAATTCACCCATAAGCATATTACCAAGTCATGTTAACAAATATTTAGCGGGTACAATGCAAACCAACGGATAGCCTTTGGTTTTCATTCTGCCTGCCTTGATCTGCATACTGATGTCCACGAATGACATCAAAACGCAATTGCCACGGATCATATTCAATATTGTTTTGAAAGTGACACCATAGAGAGAAGTGAAGTGAAAGAAGTCAAAATAGATTTAAATATCATTTACGATTATACCCTTGCGTGAATTAGTTGAAACCATCCAGTACTCTCTAAGCATAACTTCCTCTCAATGAAATAGCCACCTACAAATGCTTATTAGTCCCAAGAGCATAACTGTTGCCATGGAATACTACTAAATGTAAAAAAATAAAAAAACAAGAGGCAAAAGGGTGTGTGAGGGCACCAGGAAGGAAAAGTACTGACATACAAACGCAAATGAACATGGTGAGGCCAAAGAAATTACCTTGTTTAGTTAACCTGCTCATAACTCGCATGATATTTTCTATACATTGTGGAACTATTTGAAAGAGGCCAGGTGTTAGATAAGTTGCTTTTGAAGTTCATGTTTGTATCTGAAGAAAGTAACCAAAAGAATATTTCCATCTACATCTAACCATTGTTAACCATATATTAAACCACGCAAGCCGAGGCAAAGGAGTGTGGCGGGGGCTGTTAGGACACCAGCTTCGACATACTTCATGCAGGCAAGGCATAGGTGACATAACAACATAGTGACATAATGAGGGCAACTCCTCGCAGCTCCAGGTATTTATATCCCAGGACTTAAATTTACATTTTCTACATAAATAGTACAAAGACCACGTGCATATTGGAAAAATTATGCGCCAAACATGATCAGAGATGACATACAGAATGAGAAGAAAGGAAAACACTCGCCAGCGAAGTAAAAATGGAATCGCAAGGCCCAATTTGACTTGCTACCAACTTAACAGCAACAAAACAGTGCCTCACCTCTTCCGCGTTGTAAATATCCGTTCTCCCTCGGACAAAAGAGATAAAGAAAACACAATCGGCTCTCTTCGCCGCACTTCGGCACCGGATTATACCGAACTGGCCCGAACGATTCTCGACTCAAAAAAAGAGGGAAACCCGCCATCTAGTGCTAAACATGACGTGTTTTCTTGGGTCGGGGCACGAACTAATGCACACCATGGTGGAAAGAAAACTGTTGTAGCGCCGTGCAGGTCCTGTGTTCCTCCAACACCACCAACACCTACCTCTCCCTCTCCCAAACAGGCTCCTCCCCCTCTCTCCTCTCCAACTCTTTCCCCTTCCCCAAAGCCCTCTCCCCCCCCACTCCGCCGCGACGTCCAACACCATTCCCTTTCCCCCCCTTCCTCACTTCCCCAACTTCCCCATCCCCCCTCCGAAAACCTCCCCTACTTCCAGTGCGTGCGTGGCCTGAGGGAGTGATGTGGTGGGGAATGCGGAGGGGGCCGAGGGGAGGGTCGGCGGGGATGGGGTCGTAGGGGAAGGGAGGGGAAAGAGAACGGGGGGAGGGGGCGGTTGGGTTGGGAGGGCACAGGTTGCCGAACTGGCAGACATGCTTTTCGCATACCTACGCCAAGAGCCCCCGCTCCTTGCAGCGTTGCCAAGCCGTCTTGGGCTACGCGGCTGCTTGGCGTCCCTCACCCGGCCACATCGCCACGATTTCCTCGTTTTAGCATCCTGTCAAGGTTTAGCACCCCTAAATATAAAGCCTGATTTGGACTTCCACTCTTTCTTACTTGATGCAGCAGCCCATTCGATCATCGAATATCTTCCTTCCGCGAAAGAAAACAACTCGCAAATTTTCTTTGAAAATGAACTAGAGTGCTCGAGGTCTCGACGGTTAATTTCGTAGCATTTCATCATCATCAAGCGCCAAACAGAATTCCATTGGAACTTTCCCACTCAGTAGGGAGTTGGACTTGGTATTTTAAAGTTAAAACAGCCAATTAATATCCGTAAATGTTGATGTAAATTCTAGTGTTAAGACCTACATATATCCTAGCAATGTCGATACGTTTTTAACAGTGTCATTAAGACGCACACACACACACACTTCACATAAACGTTCAATGCATCAAAAGCTGCTTCCAAACGAAGAAAGGACGGACGCTGTTATCCCTCATCTGTCTACACATCTGGGCCCCGTTACTTGGACATTTATTTCTAACACAGCCTCCAGTTCAGCCTCTCTGTTAGAATTTCTTCGCATTGTCTTACCAGACGTATGTGTGTGTACTATTGCCCTGGCATGGGCAATTTTCACTGATCAATGACAGAAGAACGTAAACATGCCCTGACCACGAATGCCCGGATCCCCTAGAGAGTATTTTAATAGCACACAGTTTTGGTGAATAACTGTTGAGTTAATCCACGTCATACCGCCACGAAGACCTCTTTGAATCACGAGTGTGTTTCACATCAGGCTGGGAAGGAAATTACTTGTGCCTCTGGTACCTAATGCTTGTAAGTGCAAGAGGAAAGAATGTTAACGGCTTTAGAGCCTTTAAACTATTGTAGAAATATACAAGTGTTCGCGCATATCAACAAATGCTTGGTCATAGGCATGTATGGCGTCGTCGTTGTGCGTGACTAGTGACCTAACAGCCCCCACCACACGCCCTCTCGCCGAGTTTTTGGGGTGTGCTGTGTAAAAGATGCAAATGCCAAATGTAAAACGATGACACTGAATGGAACACAAAATGTGATTGCGACTGGCCTTACTACTTAATAATATGAAAGTACGACCCAAATCTGATGAGGACTACCCATCATTAAATGAAGGCCTCAACGCATTTCTCCACTGTTCTTCTTTTTGGTACCACTAGTTTCGACGCTTAGGCGTCATTATCTTGAGGAAGCTGATGATGACGCTTAAGCGTTGAAACTAGTTGTGCGAAAATAAAGAACAGTGGAAAAATACATTGTGTTCTTCATTTAATGAACATGAACTTCCACAGAGTTGAGCCAGAAACCATCGAATACAGGAGTACCCATGTTTATCTTATGAACGTAACATTAAAAAAATGCATGTAATTAATGAAAATGACTGACCGGTACGATTTCAATCACAATTTTTAATCGGCTTCAGAGACTGAAATGTTGGGTCACATTCCCTACCTGTGTCCTTGGGGGAGGAGACCGTTGTATGTTGCATGTCCATGTGGTGCTGGAATCTCGCCTTCTTGCTTTTCAATTTCTAGCTTGCACGTTATTGGATAAATTTCTTACTGCATCCTAAGGTGCAATTATTTGTTATATGAATATATTTGGTATACGTATTTGCATGAGCGTAAAATGAAAGGATGTTTGCATGAACGTATGCGCGAATGTAGATATGGGTTTGCGTGTACGTATGTATACGTTTGGTTTTGGTGGTTACCAAACACTCCCCCCCCCCGCCACACGCCCTTGCAGCGGCTTTCGGGGTATTATGTAGATGTAGATGATACAGATTCCGTAAAAAGAGCACTTTAACCGCTAAAAGGCAGAAGACAAAGTCTGATTCAGAACTCGTTTAATGTTTACGAAGTTGCAGATGAGTTCCACGGCGAGGGTTAAGATTATTACTATGGCAACGCTCCTATCCCTGTCGTGGCGAAAGGAATCTACATCTACATAATACCCCGCAAGCCGCCGCAAGGGCGTGTGGCGGGGGGTGTTAGGTCACCAAGGAATGAGATGAGTGAAGTCGAATATGTTCCGTAAGGGACCATACGGTTAAGAGATCACGTCCTCCACAGTCAGAGAGTCAGGCCGCCTCTATGTGAGTAGAAAGAGCGAGTGCAGGGACGATGCACGATCACTTGGTGAATGTACGAGAGCAACCCGTATGCATAGATACGTACAGATGGTGGGCATCAAGAGTAGTAAGTGGATTATGCAAGCTCCGTACAGGGGCCATCGAATAGCATCGAACGGTGTGGGTTGGGTGAAATCCGCGTTACTCATCTCCAGACGTGACGCTAGTTAATTGAACCGCGAGGAGAAGGCAAACGGTAGAGCCGGGAGAAAGATGGATGACTAAGCTACGAAAGGATCAGACGGGAATATTCAATCAAACTGCAAGCACGAACACAGAAAAAAAAGTCCCCGGAGGAAGGGTGATCACCACAGAGCCTATTAATAAAAAGAGAAGACGACTCAACGCTAATGGCTGAGGCAAAAACTTTATAAGGTCACCACCACCTTTAGAAGCGCCATCACCAGAAGAGTCATCTCCAGAAAGAGAAAACTATCAACTACCAATACTTCTAAAGTGAAATTATCGCCGGGATGTGAACGATTCTCCGTTCCTCTGAATGCGCGCAATTAGACATGTGTGCACGTTCATGTGGTAGTGGAATTACGCCTTCTTGCTTTTCAAATTCGTGCTTGCACGTTATTGGATAGACTTCTTACGGCACACTACGGTGCAATCATTTGTTAGATGATGGTGTATGTATTTGCATGCGTGTTAAACGAAAGGATTTTTACATGAATGCGTACGCCACTGTGGGAATGGGTTTGCATGTAAGTCTTGGTTTTGAATGTGATTTTGTTTTCTTTTACGGGTGGTGACCTAACACCCCCCGCCACACGCCCTTGCGGGGGTATGATGTAGATGTAGACAGAATCGGGATGAAACTCACTTAAATGGACTGACATGGAAGCACTGCAGTTTTGCTGAGTTTGGGAAAATTAATTGTTGGATTCGTTAAATGAAGGATCGTTAGAAATCGACTGCGGAGTGAAGACATGTCTACGTCATTCCCATCGATCCACCGCGGGGCCTTTTGGTGTCGGATGCTAAGACATTGGCGTTTTCATACATCATTGTGGATAGATGAGCATTACTCTTAAAGTAACGAGAGAGGTGAAAGTCGGGTTTTCCCATGGAAATTTCTAATGAGCTTGAATTTGATTCGGGTGTGGTCGAGTCCTTTTGGTTCCGTCCGACTGGGAGGTGTGGCGGGCGGGCGACTCATGGCTGCAGCCTCAGTTCGCAACTCCTCTAGCCTCCACTGCCTGCTGGCTTTGGCGTCATCTGGAAGGCCCTAAACGACTCCGGAATGCAGTCCTTTTTTGCACTTTTAATCAAATTTCCCTCCCATTTGTACTTAAATACGTGTACGTAAACTTTCAAGACAAAAATAAATAACCAAATAGATTTGCGAGAAATAAATGAACTAAGGCAAATATCATGCGAAAAAATCGATACTTCTTGAAGGAAATTATATTTCTTCTTCTTTCAGTCACCGACAGAAAATGCTTCGTTTGTTTAAGGTTGAGTTTTCGTCAACCTGGACACAAAAAAGTTTTTCATTTATGATCACCGAAAGCTGACCAAATATACCAAACTATGGCGACCTAATGGCGGCCATATTTTTCGCCTCTCTGCGTGCAATCCTCTGGTTACAAGCAATTACAGTAAATTTACACGAATCAGCATTTAATCCACGCATTTAGTAAACACATGACTCTTTCGCAATTAGTTACTCTGCTCTATGACAAAAACTGACCAGTATAAACTACCTAATTCTTCCGTACTATTACTTTGAATCTAAGTGCAGTGGTTTTTCCAATAACCCCACCATACTATATACCGTCACATTGATTTCTCCCCGTAACACGTTTTCATAAATCTGGCAGATCTATGCATTGAAAACAACACCAGTGCCAACGGCGCACTGAATAAATAGCTTCGCAGCCATTAAAGGTAACATTCAGATAAGGAATTGGCGTGGAATGACTTTCTATTTTTAGACATTTTGCACCAAATTTAAGTTTGGAGACTTCTGCCTATCTATTCCTTGCCTGTAAAACGAATAACTTCTAATGGTGACGAGACGATGTGTGTAACGTGAGGACATGGTAAAAGATGAATAAGACAAAGAGGATATTATGGATACGGTATCAAACTAATGGTTTGGTACGAATTCTTTTCTTTTTTTATTCTACGAAGAAAAGACTTTAATGAAGATGCTTGAATTCCAACATGACAACGACGAATTCTCTGACTGCAAATCAATGGTAATTCCGTAAATTTAAAATTTAGGTCAAGTTTAGAGGGGATAACTTTTTACTCTTTAATATCACATCAGGAACTTCTTACCGAGGCAGTAACGTGATTTTTCCGTTATCTTTTATCCAAAGAAAATTGGTTGACTCCACTCTCACACATGCTAGAGTCACCAATTGTAATCAAAGTACTTCAAATGGAAGTATGACTAACGTATCTCACATTTATTTTTATGGTCACACCTTTTGGGATTCTTTTCGAATGATTATTGCCTATCAATTTAAGTTGCGTGCAACAGTTAACTGTGAATTAGTACGTAGCGCAGATGATCCCTGCAGAAGTTTGGCAAAATTATTATAAAAGAATACGGAGGAGAGTCCATCCACGCCATTAAATTTTACCTCCAGAAGATTCATTTTGAGACTTAAGTTATAGCCTGGTTTACTTAGTTTTGGCTTGAGACTTAAGTTGTAGCCTATATTTTGACCCTCAAGTTATAGACTGGCTATGATTGTCACCGATAACACGGATTTTCAGAAAATGAATAACAAGAATTTACACAACTATCACTCATACTTAAAATATGAATTTGACTGGCATGATGTTTTTTTAACTGTGGCATTATTCCTTTTCGAACTTAAGTCAAATCAGTCACAAAAGAGGAAAACTTGGAAGAGTTAAACGACAGACAATACGATGACCATAGGTTGCAGATATCGCAAATATGAAAAGGCATGCAGAGTCACAAAATGTAGGGAAATTAAAGAGCGCATGACCTGGGCACAACACCTCATACTGCAAGTACGTGGTAACTCGTACATTCTCCGAACGTAAGTGTCATTTACGATAGGACAGATCCGACCAAACACTATTTTCCATATCTCCATTTCAATTTAAAAAAGAATAAACGAAAAAACTTTGCATTATTGAGATTTAGAGGGCGCCGATATATCGTACGGTGCCGACTGCGCGCGCGCACACACACACCGCGAATAATCCAGAAAATGGACTCTTTAAAACGCGATTTCCATTGAAATATAGGAGTCGACTTTCCTCATGAAAACAATACCTTCCGCTAAAACTATTCGAGGAGAAAGCAAAGATAACTCGTCATTTGGGTCCATTCCGAGTTCTCGTAACTGGGACAGGTGGATATGAAATGTTCACCAAGCACCACTGTCAATTCTTACGCGCGAAAATGAAGCCACTCTTAGCCGAACGAGCGGCGCGGAAACTCTCCCTTCGCCTCGGCCCTGGAATCTTGAGGGTGTCATTAACAGATGCCAAACTCCGATTCCATGCTTAATGACGGGGAGAGCTAACCGCCTGAATCCCTGTCAATACGAACCCGACTGCAAAAAGGTTAATTTCAGTCGCCAGCAAACGCAGGTGTGTGGATGTGGGTAGGTAGTGTTTTGCGGGGGGTGAGGCCGACGTGAGTCCATCCACATCTCTTTAGACGGAGCCCATGGGAGGACTCGAAGGCCGCAACAAACGGACGGCAGATGTTTCCGCTGATTGCAAGACAAGAGCGAATGGACCATCGGACTGTCCCTAAACTCTTCATCATGGGATACAATTTCGAGTGTCAACATTCACCCACTATTTAATGACCCGCATCTATCTACCCATAATTTTTTTGCACATTTTTAAGTTCGGCCATCAGACAGGCAACTGGCGATTCGCCCGGAAATATTGTGCAAAATTGTGACTGGGAGGAGGAAAACCTTGGGAAAGAACATGCTTATCGGGCATGTACGAGTAGATGGTATAAAAATTATGGACTCTTAATAAAGTCAAGAATATTTTTGAATTCAACGTTGGAGCGGAAAGACCTCGGATACGGTTTGAAGAAGAAATTTGCGTTTATTTTAAGCCCAGATGGATTTAATCATAAAGTCGTCCGTCTCTTCGAATCGCAATGTCCAATAGACTCGAAATTCGGGAGTATTAGTCGCACACAACATTATAAATAGCGAACACAACACGTAAAAGGACACATTTCACAAAGTTTAGGCTTTCGGTCTTCTCTGAGGCCTTCTTCAGATTAGACTCAGAAGAGTCTGACCGGAAGAAGATCTTTGAGAAGACCGAAAGCTTCAACTTTCTGAAATGTGAGTGACCTTATATGTGTGAGTGTATATATATATATATATATATATATATATATATATATATATATATATATATATATATATATATGTATATATATCGATTACACAGAAACACTCCCACGAGCAGTATAATATTTGGACGGCACAAAAAATAATATATATATATATATATATATATATATATATATATATATATATATATATATATATATATGAATTAGATAACACGTAAAAGAGAGGAAGAGTTCCTTCCTTCTCTTTCTTGAGAAAAGTGGCTTGTACCACCAGATATTCGAAACCTAGAGAGTTTCTTAATTATGTATGCATACAGTCATGCTTACCACTGCGCACTAAAGGAATAAAATGGCGCAATTATCATGTGATAATAAACAGATTCAAAGTTATAGTTAATCCGCGTCTTTGAATAATGAATTTTAATCCCCATTTTCAAAACAATTCCAAAATATTGCACAGCAAGCGAAACGGCATCCCGGAATTTACGAGAATCGAGAATTTCCACGTCGACGAAACTGCTTCACCCGTCTATATGACCAATGAAATGAGGGAGAAGTAAATCGCAATGGATTGCGAGGCAGGCCGCCGGTTCGACGTTGCCCTCTCTATTAAATTTGGAAGCATTTGCCACTGCAGTGGGCTCCGAGGCTCGTTTACGGACGGCGCGGGGCGAAAATGAATCGATCGCTCGTCCTAAGCCCCCGAATACACGCAAGTCGCCACCCATGGCATGCCACACGCGTGCCCGAAACACTCGACGTGGGCCATTTGGAAATCATTTCGTTCGCACTTTTGTGCGCGTGATTAATTCCACCCAAGCACGCCAACACGTCCAAAACGTCCCGAATCGAACCGAAACGGGCGAGTGAGCCGCACGATGAATAACTTTCCAAATGAAAGGGAAAAAAAACAGGAACGCCAACAACATCCCTGGGCCGTCAATGGTTCGCTGCACTGATGGCCGGGCGTCGCTCGTTACGTCTCTCCCCTCCCTCGCGGTTCCCGAAATGGCATCGTAGACGGACGGCTCCATACATACGCCACATCTCGGGCTCGGGAAGCTGATAGGGTAATGAGGACCATCGATCGCTTCACAGCTCCACAGAAGCGTGACAGGCCGGCGGCGGCAACGAACAGATTCCGCGGGTGGAGTCGCATTCATTCGGAAAAAACAAAATCCCTAATTACGCCGGACGCATCATCCTATTAAGGAAGCGCTTTGAATGGTTCCACATAACTATCACGTATTGCATACAGCATCGATTAACTCTCGCTCGCCCTATATGATGGGACGGTCTCTTTAGTTCCCCCAACTGGCTAACTGTCCTTCACACCACCCGTAATGTCTATCCTCTCTTCCTTCCTCCCTTCGTTTCACTAATCTTCCTCCCTTCAATATTCTGCGTCTTATTTTTCAGAAGTTCACCCAGCCATCCACATACTCTCTTCTGTCACAACACATCTACATCTACATAAAACCCGCAAGTCGCCGCAAGGGCGTGCGGCGGGGGGTTTTAAGGTCGCCACCCGTAAAAGAGAAGACGTATTCATTCGACTTCGTCGCAGTCTTCACCATACCCTCCTCTTAAAATGCATTTTTAATCTAAGCTCGTTCCCTTACATGAAATCCTGGTCCTGGATCCACGGAGTGTCAGCATCCACATTAAACATCTGCACTAACATTTTCTCCTTACCTCTCCGACTACCATGGCTTTCATTCATTCCATTCTCTCTCCCACAATCTACTTGGTCATTGTAACCCTTCTCCTAATGTATCTTCTTAAAGGTTCTTTTTCTTCTGAAATGTTGCCCTAATGGTAAGTGGTCGAGGGCAATGAAGAGACTGAAAATATCGTTTGGGATAGTGAATGGACGGACGGTTGGTTCCCTGGTGCCTCAGCGCTGGACTATGGGACGACGGACCGAGGGGGGATGAATGAATTGAAATGGCATTGGGTCGGACGGACATTTGATGTCGTCACGCATTAAGGCATTGGCCTCCGCTCCGTCTCCAATCCTCGGCAATCCGAAGAGTGGCGAAGGGAGGAAAAGCTGGAGGAATTTTTGAGCTCCGATTTATACATGCTATTACACATATAACACAGTGATGTTTAATCACACCAACAAGCGTGGAACACAAGAATTCGCTATCTTATTATTCATTTGAGCCATCCCAAAGTTAATTCCTTATCTTTTTCATATAAATATTTTTTTTTAATATCTGGTGTCCCGACTACTACTTCAGTCAATGCGAGGCCCATTAGCGTACAATATTGATACGAAAAACCATCTAATGAGCTGAATAGGTTCGCGTTTGGCGGTACATCGTTTCAGAAGTCGTAAAAAAAATATTTTAATCTATTCGAAGACGCAGTGATTTCAAAGAGTAAAAAATCATTCTTTCGCCTTACATAAAGTGCTCGGACGGTAATCGAGGGATCCAGGTTCGAATCCCGGCCAAGAGGAATGACTTTTAAAAAAATTAGATATGACTACTTTCAAATGACCTGTTAATTGATAATTTTTTGAATTAATGGCAATTCAAATGAATTTCTGCTGAATTTCTTTCTTTAATTTCATTTTATTACAAAAATTCGTTTCATCGAAATAAACAAACTGGGAATATTTTTCCCTTCTTCGCGACCACACAAAACTCCCCCTAACTTAGCATACATACAAAACAATCTCACGGAATCACTGCATTTGAGGCATTCAACTTCTTCGAAAAAATGTCTCCCAGCCACTCCAAGTGCGGCCTGTGTTGCGTTCATGCGATTTAAATTCAACACTGAAATGAAGTTATGCCATTCTGTACTCCAATCAAATTAATCCTATTAACTCTTCGTTTGAACTCCCCAAAATCTATATATATGCACAATGTATGATGCAAAAATGACAATGCTGGTTTTGTTGAAAACATTATTGACAACCCTCCGAATCTAAGCACCAACATATTATTTAACACATACATATGTACCGTCGATCAACAACGAGTAAGATAAACACATTACGCCACTTTCTACGATTCAATTCTGGTACATAGTATAGCATAAGACCTTGAGATGCTTTTTTACACTTTCAAAAATGCTAAGGGTGATACAGAGAGCAGAAACATACTGTACGCGTATGGGTGGTGACCTTAGGACACCCGCCACACAGCATTTGTTCATACTATATCTCTAATTTAAATTTATGGTTCAAATTCAATTTAGTCATTAGAACTTCACAAATAAGGGACGTGTTTACTTAAGTTATGCAAACCATTGCCCTTATTAGGATTTTTAACTGGAGAGTCAAATGCGCAAGAACAAGGGATACCGTTCGTACGTGCGTTTGATTCGACTTCCCAACAGAAAACAGAACCGCCTTGGGGCTTATCCCAGCGGGGGGGGGGTCCTCAAGAGGGGCCAAATCTCGACAACATCCTCTCTCTCTCTGCCTCGACAAATCCCCAATTTGATATTCCGAAATCGAGATTCCTCGAATCTCTGACATCGCAACTTTTTCAAATAAGCCCCCCCTCCCACCCAGGCCAAAACATGGACCTTTGGACAAAAATCTATCCACATTTTCAAATGAAGAGAATTACCAGAAATCATTTCGTCATCGAATACCTTTCAATCCATCACTTAAGTAATATGTTTCAAAGGATTTTTTTTAGATATTATCCAAGCCATTTAACATGTTGTCGCATTAGCGGGGAATAATAGTTTTAGATTTATACAACGGTACTGAATGGTACCAGTCGATTCCGACGACGTGGTGGCCAAGATTTCGTTAGAAAGACGTCGGAGGGTGGGAGGCGAAGACCGGGGTTACTCGAGACTCATTCGAACCGCAGGACAACCAACCCCTTGGTTATCGACGTCGTCTTAATCCGCTTCTAAGAAAAATTGACGCGTCCACGACGACTTCTCGAGTGGTCACCCCGTGAGAGACGGGCGTACGGAATGACTCCCCCTTCGCCTCTAACCATCTTCCTCCCAACCTCCCCCCTACTTTCGTGGATTCGGAACCGAGGGCGCCGGTTTTCACACTCTGATGCAAATGCTGCCAGGAGATATGGCCGTCAAGCGCGAATGGGGAAGGGGGTTAGTGAACCCGCGGAGCTACCGAGAGCGTGAAGACGGGACGCCGGAGGGGATGGGGTTGAAGCAGAGGGGTGGGGGGTTGTGGTGGGAGGGGGGGTGTGCGAGGCGAAGGAGGAAGGGATGGATGGCGGATGACAGACAGGCGGGAGTGGGAGGAGGGGCGTGACTCGGTCGTTGAGGGAAAACGAGGCGAAGGAACGAACGCCCGAGGGCGGGCGGGCCCCAAGATTTTAAAACGCCCGGGGCGAAAACGCTCGCGGCGCCCCCTCGTTCATTTCCGGAAAAGCGATGAACACAAAGAACACGCTTCAGGATGGAATCGACTTAATTCATGAATCATTACAAGAAACTTATTCTAAAAATAATTCCGAAGATAGATGGACAAAGATCATTCGCAGCATCGCTGATTTCCTCTCATGATTTTAACTTATTGCCTCCGTTCTAAGTCAAAAAAATTCTGTTATACAGTTAAAAATAAGAGACCAAATTTCCCTTAAGCTTAGCTTTGCGACGAGGGTAATGATCCCAAGATTGAAAGACCCGATCCGTCTTTGGCTTGATGCAATGACACGAAGGCGTTAATTATCTCGCAAGAGTTACTATGACGCTGGGCGTCTATCATAATAAGTAAATCGCAAGTGAAGGGAGGGGCAGAGGATGGGAGGGTAAATTATACATACATATATATATATATATATATATATATATATACATATATATATATATACATACATACATATATATATATATATATATATATACATATATATATATACATACATACATATATATATATATATATATATACATATATATATACATACATATATATATATATATATACATACATACATATATATATATATATATATATATATATATATATATACACACACACATATATATATATATATATACATATATATTAATTAGTAATTATGCCCATCCAAAAACCTAACTTAACCGGTAGATTACCTAATAAAATAAATACATTTTTATATATATAATATTGGGATACCTTGAATCAAAAGAAATATGAAATTATATAAATGACTAGTTAAAACTACACAACGGCTCCATTTTTTTTGCCAGCGACCTTCCCTCTCGAATCCGAGAAACTTTCTCCGAATACCTGACGGAGAGTGAAAACAAAATAGAGGCGGCCGAAAAAAAACGAGCGCTAATCGGCGGGACTGCGACTACTTCAACCAACCCACGACTATATAGGAATGGCGGGGGAGTGAGGAAACTTGAGAGGCACGTACGAGGTCAAGGTCGACCAATGGAAATCAATTTGGACAGCGAAGGAGGGAAGGGTGCGAAAAGGGGGGGAGGCGACCGACGGAGGCGGCGCGGGAGATAATGGAGCAAAGGCCGAGATGGGAAGTGTGGGTGGAGATGAGATGGACCCGGAGTGGCGGGGGGTGGTATGGGAGATCCGCAGAAAGGGGAGATAATGAAAAAAAGCAACGCGAAATGGGAGACGTGTGCGACTCCACCACACGGGGGAAGAAGGGAGGAACGGGAATCGGGCCCGACCGCCCGAACTAATAGATTGGGGCGGAATGGAGGGAGAGAGGTCGAGGGAGGTTGGCGGGGGGGAGCGGAGGGAGGGCTGCGGGGGTCCCAGGGTGGAGGCGGATGGAGGGGGAGGGAGCGGCGAGGAACAACACCTTGAGCGAGGCGCTGCTATTTGGCATCGGAGAGGCCACATTTGGAGAGTTAGCCAAGTATTCGCGATGCATTTGAGGGAGTGGATAAAGGAATTACTTGTTAGTTCAAAGATGATTCATTAGATTTGCAAAATAATTGTTAGGGGAAGAAATTAGGTGGAGAGGTTGGTGAAGAAACTAGGAAATGAGCCACTACAAACAAGAATAGACCAAGGGAAACTAATAAAGAAAGGTGACTCTACAGAGCTAAGTGGAAACAATGAAGAGGGCTCAACCCTGCCATATCCATAGATCGGACAACCCGGATATTAAATAAGAATTCTGTGCGGACAGATGTATGTGGATATTCACCCTTCACTCTAACATAATTCTCGATAATGGTAAATTTAAATGTACACACCTTCTAAAACTATGATCGAACTTAATTTTAATCTGACATTCCTATTACGAAGTTGACATTCCTAATACCCAAGTTCACATAATAAATGCCGGATGTCCCGAAAGTTCCCGTGGCGGTTCGGAGGGAATAACGTAGGCCGTAAGCAAAGGTGAATGACAGTGAACTGCCTTCGGTCCTCTCCTTGGGTCTTACTTAACTAATCACCAAAAAAAAGGACATCCAGTTCGTCTCGAATGAGCACAGTATTAATTCCTGTTTCTGAACATAGACGGACATAGGACGAAGTGACTATTCGCTTGGAAAAACATTCCATCACGAAATTTCCTCATACGTACTGGCTCCGGTGAAAATTAATTCACAGAAATGTAAACACCGGAGTGTTAGCCCTACGTGGATCGGACTGGACGAGTGGAAACACCGAGCAGAACGGGAAGATATACTTTAACGAAGAGATGACTGATTGAAGTACGGCCAATGGACGATTTAAAAAACCGACGAGGTGTTCAGAAACATTCAAGAGGACAAATGTTTTGAGGAAGGGCAGGAAAAGGTAACGAAAGCACTCTCGTAATGGAATTATTGAAGGTCGTCATTCATTTGATGGTAATGGAACGTGCGAATCTTATTAGTACACGGACTTCCCAGGCCGGGCGGTGGGGTTCATATCCTGGAGCCTACAGTTACACTCCTCTCCTAACTCGAGTGTTACCTGGAGAGCACTGCAATTTTGGCAACCCCCTGAGGGAATAAGAACAGTTATACTCTGTCTTATCTTTCGTAGGCTAACGCGGACGTCAATTTATATTCCCGTCTTCCTCCAAATTGCATACCGCCATGCCCTAATGTCCCCAATGACTCAAATGTCTACGTATATCAAGCGCATACCTCTATAAATTTCATGTTAATATGAAAGAAGTGATTTTTTGCGGAACATTAGAGTAAAAAACACAATGAAGAAAACGAGACCATGTAACTTTCATGAGAAAGAATGTTGTGAGAACATTTGACCATTGATATGTACGTGACTCAACTTGGACAGAGAGACGACTAGGGTCGCCTTTCTTAGAACTGAGATTGTAATCGAAGATCGAATTGGATCCTAACGACTTGGAGCGAACAAAGGAAGAAGAGGTCACCGCTCAGAAACGTACGGCAAGAAAACAAAGAGATTTTTACTTTTAAAACGGTACGCTCTGAGCCAAGAGGGAAATACCACGAAATGCATCAAACCAGGTCATCTATGAAGAAGGTGGTAAAATATGCGTTATTTGCAGCTTCCGAAATTATGAAGAACGCTAGAACTATGTAGTTTAGGTGTGTATTGACTTAATTTTAATTAAACTCGCATTATTGTTAGCACAGAGATTGAGATCGGTGCTGGAGTATACATAATTCACACTAAATACACTTTAGCAGAGCGTTACTGAAGTAGCGTTCATTTTTTTGCATTATGCTTGTCATTCGAACCACCGAGACGAGAAAACGAAACTCTCTCATCAAATCATCGGGCGAAAGCAAATAGTATTAAAAGTCACCTTAAATTCAAAGAATGCCCCGAGAAAATCGAAATGCAGCAACGAATATTGGACGACGACTTGGAGTCACTTACCTCTGATACATGGTTAAGCCTAATATTTGCACATTCCAAAAATAATATCCAAAGAGAGCCGAATTCTTTTTCCCATCGAAGCAAACGTTGACATCCAAGACCTGAAAAAAAGCCCGAAACAGACGAAACCGATTAATTATTACTTTCCAAAGCGAAGGCGGTCATTTCTTTGAGACTCCGTCACAAGATAAAACAAACTCTACTAATGTTTGAAAGCAACCAACTACATGAGGTTAACAACAAACCCAACACAAAAGAAAAAAATAATGAGAAATGAAATACCCGTCAGAAGTAACGAGAAATAAACAAAAAATATATTCTTTTCTTGGGGTGGAAAAAGATTTTTAAAATTTTTACAACAACGTAAGAATGGCCAACCTGAATTTCTCCTCTTCACCCCAAACTTGCTCCAATTGAGCTTGATCCGCTTGGCCGTCGTCAATAAATTAAAATCAATCCATTTCCATACGTGGAGAGAAGGTCCGAGGAGATCCAAGTCCACGGATGAACAACGAAACGTCGCGTAATATTCATACTATGGACAGTTTTCGACGCACGGAAAAACACGCAAGGACCGCGCAGGAAGAAAAAGAACTGTGGGAACGGACGGGAGTGTTTGCACACACCATGCACGTACACAAACTGAGAGAGCAGAGGCAGAAATGAAAGTGCCAGGGGGAGTCATAAACCCATTTTACAAGTTGTCCATGGTAGGTGGGCATTCAAACGCTTGGTCAAAGAAAATAATGGAAATGCACAAGAGGACGCGGAAGCACGAAGCAAACGTCACTTGAATCACCGACACCACTCGACGAGCCACCAACTAACTCGTCACTGATGGCGGACATGCGAGGCGTCAAATCAAAATAGCGACCGATTCGTTGCGAAGGTCAAACAAATAATTTTATGACAATTGTTTACAGGTTCACGTAAGGCGAACCCGCATTACTGCGTCGCATATGAGCATAGGTTGCACATCTTTAGTTGAATTAGCATTCGACAGACGAAAGAGGACAAGAATCCAATTTCATACATGAACGTACAATACTGACTGGGCTACAAATCTCCGAGGTGTGTCTCAAATATGCCCCAATATCTGCGCCGAAGGCCCATCGAAAGAGTCGTTTCTCATTGCAGTCGCGAGTGAGGACATTCAAATGCATTGGACGTACCACATCCGGAATCGAAAGAGCTTCCTGTAAAGATGAGGCATTGCCTTTCAGTAGCCGTCATTCAAAAACTATAGGAATGCATCCATACATGTTCAGAAAAATGTAGAACACATTGGAAGTCCGAAAGAATACACGTAATTTCTGACGTGGGACAATGCAATACTCGCATCTCATTCTTTCATTCGACACATCACGGCGATCACATACCTCAATTTTTTAAGAGTTGCAGTAAAAACACTCTTGGAGGCAATACTGCCTACTGTCAATGCCACCCGTTTCGTATGCAGACGACATAAATATTTATCTTGTTTCGAACTTTCATTACCCTTGAACGGCAAGCATTATCTTAGAATCGACGTAATGCACTATTTAAGTGGAAGCTAGAGATACTAAAAAGTATAACTGATACATATTTCTACATCAAAGAAAAATTCTTACGAGAAACAAAGATTTTGCATTACGGTTCGATGCTAACGAACATCTCAATCTCGCGTTGGTTTTAACTGGACCGAAGCGAACACTCGGGGAGGTAAAGGGCGAGGAAAATGAAGCGATAGAAGACACGCCAAAACGGCGTTTCTTTCTCAAATCTCAGAATAAGTAAGTGAAATTTCGCGAAGTCGGCACTGTTTTCGGAGGCAATCATCCAGCACCCGGAAACGACCAGTGAGAAACTCATCTGGTACACACACTAAACTTTCTACTCCATTTCAAGTTACCTCTAATTCATCATTTCATACAATAGTGTTTCCTCGAATTCCAAAAAAATCATTTCCCTCGAAAGAGAAAACACTGAAACACACTCACTGAATGAATTATATAGCCCTTCCTCACAGAAGATTCGTTTGAAATTAAAAAAAAACCTCAAGCAGCACTGAAATTTGCCAGAAATAGGGCATTTTTCTCTGCAAGTGAACCTCAAACATCTCTGGGATAGAAAACTGAATACCTAATCGATGTACGGAGCAAACAGATATTATTCATTATTAGGTAATCTACCAGTTAAGGTAGGTTTCACACAACTACCAAATAAATATACCCAAATCAAACACATTCCAGCAGCCTACTCTACATCAAGTCCTTCTTCATCTCTGAGTACCTCCTTCCTCCCTTCATCCCGTCGTACATCCCTATCCTGTCCCTGCCTTTTCCTCGTTTGCCCAACATTCTCTTCTCTATCACAGTCTTCAACATCTTACTTCCGATCAATACACCCTTGATCCATTTTCCCTGCCTCCCTACGATTTCTCCGAACAATCCCTCTCCTCGCCCACCATACCAGCATATTTACAACACATACATACAACAAATCAAATAATTAAATGGAAGGAGCCACATCTTTAGAATTACGACATTGGTCCTCCAAACTGTATTCACAATACATGGAAATAGACAGAAGAAACTGGTATTTTTACACTTGCTGTAGACTATCGCCATCCAATAAAGTCTAAAAGCGTTTAAGCCAACGTGAATAAAATCTAGAGGATAGACGGGATAGGTGATTTCCGGCCGATAGGCATTTGGCACGTATATTTCGGTCAATTACTGAGTTAGATTTTAAAGTGGGCGGGGAAGTGGGGGGGAGGGGAAATTAAGTTCACGGCCTGATCGTCACACTGGCCACCGCAGCACTTCGATCTCCGATAATCGATGAATATGACTCGCCGTGAAGAAGAGGGAAAGGGGATGTGAGTGCGGGACTGGAGGGAAGTGGGAGCACTCCTCCGGGGAAGAGACAAACGACCGAGAGTGGAAGGAAGAGAAAATGAAGACCGAGAAGTGAGTGGGGAGGGCAAGGAGAATTGCATCGAGGGGCGGAGAGGACGGCACAAAGGGTGGGCACAAAAGAGTGGGAGGGGAGAGAAATCCCAGGAGAGATAAAGAGAGAGAGAGAGTGGAGAGAAAGAGACTAAGAGATGGACGAAAACGATGAAAGGAAGGGAGGAGGATGAGAGGACTGCGTGTGGGGCCACCGTGGTGGACTGCGGGCGAAGAAACGAAGATTTTATTCGGACGGATCCAAAGCGCACGACTGTCGAGGGGGGTAGGGGGCAAGCGACAAACCCCACCCACCCCCACAATGCCGATGGGTTGCAGCAAGTGAGGCGGGGGAGGAGACAAAGCCACGACGGGGGGGGGGGGAGGAAGGGAAAGGGAAAGAGAGAAGGAAGGGGTTGGTCGTCACCATCTCTTTGTCCAACCCTTTCGAAATGCCTCGGCCTCGATTCTCCACCCCCCCCCCCCCAATGCCTCCCTCTCCTTTTCGCCCACTCCGGGAGATCTCAGCACTTGTTAACCACAACAATGAGCCTCTTTTCCCCCAAATAAAACCCCGACGGAGGAGCGATGATAGCGAGCGGAGGGGGTGAAATGGGGGAGGTGGTGGGGGGAGATGAAAGGGGTCGAAGCGGGACGAGCACGGAACGGAGAGATAGAGGGAGGGAGGAAAAGGGGGGAAGTGAGAGAGACAACCGCAGGGGCTCAGCAGAAGAGAAGTCGGAATCAAAAGAATAGTTTGTGCCAGAGCACCATTCCGATTCGCACCCACCCACTCGCCCCATCCTCCCTCCTCCTCTTATAAGCGGCCGCCTGGCACGTGGGTGGTCTCCCGACGGAGAGCAGGGGTTCGACCCTCGAGGGCCCCGAATGGAGCAAAGGGTGACGGAGGGGTTGATTTCCTGACGAGGGGAATGCGTGGGGGGAGTCAAAAAGATATCGGCGACGTTTTATCGCGATCGCGATTAAAATCCCTGTCGGCGAATCAGATGCGTCGGGGAATTTTCGTCATCGCCAGTCGCCAATTCCAGTTTCGGCTAGACGCATCTCTTCACTCAATCGCCTCATCGGCTAACCACTTAATGTCCAAGAGCTCTTCACTCTGACGCCATATATTTCTTATTTCTCTCTATGAATGTATGCACTTCCAGTGAAACTCCTTATGACTTCGGCTTGCCTCTCAGTATGCAATTCGGACAGCGAATGAGAGGGATAGCTTAAATTAAGACAGATCGAGATATTAAAGAACCATCTGATAACACTCTGCGAAAATCTTCTTCGAACTTTTGAATCTGCCGAAAAACAAGTAACATGTACATTAAGGGAAAAAAAATTCTCGCAAATTTCTCACAGTCAGGCGTCGCGAGCGACAATCGATATAGTTACAATTTCAAAATATCGGACATATCTTTGGCATTCATAAATTTGGAAATGACCAGCGGATTCCTCACTGAAAATCAACGGGACAAAAGCCTTCTGAAGACTTTCTGAAAATTTAAAATTTTTTAACTCCCAAAAAGAAGTGACAAGGCTACTCACTTTAATGAATAAGAAATACTTAGTTTTTCCACACAAACTTTATTTTTACGATCGGGTTTCGACGAGGATCGTCATCATCAGGTGATCAGCACCTGATGATGACGATCCTCGTCGAAACCCGGTCGTAAAAATAAAGTTTGTGTGGAAAAACTAAGTATTTCTTATTCATTATGAATCGTTTCCACAAAGTGACGGCGGATACTATACAGTACTCACTTTAAAAAATACACTTTCCCTAAGTTCTTATAAAATTTGACTTTAATTCTGGAGCAATGACGTTGGCTAAAATTTTCCATGACGAAGGTAATTAGAATAAATACTTAAAAGACAGGATATTTTGGTAATTGCTAATCAACGGAAATAATTAAGAAATATAAGATCCATTGGACACGTGAAAACATCAAGTCCTAACGTCGGTTCTATCTTGCGAATTTGCATAGATCACCTGTTAGTGTATCTGCACGTCGCATGCATGGTATCATACCATCAAGTTTTGGTAATGGTTTAAATAGTTCTGCTGTTTAGTGTTGCGGAACTGGAGTTCGTGGCTCCCTTAGATGTGAAATTCTTTCATATCTTAGATAATCCTAGATATAATTATTGATCATTAGTAGTAGTCTACCGGATTAGAGTAGATTTTTGATGAATACTTGCAATACACACTATTGATACTCCTAAGCCCAAACTAACACGAAACAAAAATTCCTCAAACCCCATACTGCATATTAAAATAACATTTTTTACCTATGCGCACTTTCTAACTCCCTTGATTTCATCCAGAAATAGTTGAAATGAATGTAAACTGAATCATTAATCGTATTGTTGAATATGCGCTTTATGTGAGATCATGGATCGCGAGGTTTGTACCCGGAACCGAATCGAGTTTGCTTGCAATTTATGCGGTGATGCTGAATCGGAACATTTTTAATAAATTCATGACGCTGCATCCCTTCTCATGCAGTCCCTACAAGTGCCGGGGAGGGATCAAAAGTATTAACCTTCCACCCAATAAAAATAACAAAAAAAGTTGGTCAGGAAATTCGGAACACTACGTAATATAAATGTTACCAAACCATCTGCGATCAAGCATTGATCTTTGTTGGTTAAATCAAGCCATAATAACATTTCTTCAACTACGGACAATTGTTTCTATTCCATAATTTATTCTAACGCTTCAAATGATCAAATCGTATGATATTATACTCCAAAAAATTCTGTTTCTTTGTTTCATTTATGGAATTAGAGATATTTATCCATCAAAAACAACCTCTTTTTCCTTGGTTACAATTTCTGCCAGTTATATCCACAGCAAAAACGTCAACAAACAGAATTCCAAAGAGAAAAGATGCCGTGTTTCCGGAATACCATTTTTCTATGAACACAAGAAATAGAAAAAAATATGAGAGAAATATAACTTCGCTTAAATTAGACCACATTTTGAATACGGCACAAGCACCTGAGATCCATGGGAGAAAACATCAATCAACGATTTGAATAAGGTTCGGAGAAAATCCTCCAGGTTTGTTAAAAAATATTGCGAGAACCTAGCATGCGTCAGGGGTGTGCTGCGCTGGGGTCCTCTTGATTGTCGAAGAGAGCAGGCAAGACTCGTTAAGACTTTTCGAAGGGTGCAGGGCACCTGAGTTTCCTTGCACTATTGAGAACTAATTATTACAGCATCAAATTACATTCGAGTGTTCTTAGATTCGACCACCGGGATATAATAAGAAAGATCCATCTTCGGTAACAGATTCAAGAACTCAATCTTCCCCCGGACGATACGCAAACATAACAAAATTGAACCCGAGACCCAAGAAAAAAATTGAATTAAAATATCAAAGTGAACTTGAATAATAGAAAAATTACAAGAAACGGAGGGAAACGCCGCGACAGTAACTTTTAACGGAATCACCCGCTACATGCGCATTACAAATGCAACAATTTCAAAGTGTAAAAATCATTCGCCTTGACCGGGATTCGAACCTGGTAGAATTTAAAGAACTGGCCGAGCGCAAAAAAAACATTTCGTGTTATTGCAAAGGAACTTACGCGCACGAGAGCTCTACGTGAGCTAACACCCCCTCCCCGGACCACATTCTCTTTCGCCGGTTTGTGGAGCACTGTTTGGACTTAAATGAGTATGGACTCACAATAAATGAATCACGTACCGATGGTGTGGATGTACGTGTGTATTTGAGGAAACGCAATGACTCGTGGAAACCCCGAGGCTGCCTCGATGCCAACCGACTCGGATCACCAGAGCGCAATTTAAGCGCATAGGCAACCTTCAAACCGTAATACATCGCAACCAATTGTAAAAAAATCACACTCCATGGCTTTGGAACAATTTTGCGGCAAGGGCAGTCGGAGAACGAACATTTCACGGTGATCCATGAGGTGGTGGTCGGGAGGCGCGCGACCTCGGGGAACTACCACCGACCGCTTGCCTGCAATGAAAAATCTAGTGACCGATGATTCATCCGCGGATGACGCAGGAGAGAAGTGGTGCAGCCACTCCGCCGTTCGAACTGCCCATCGCTTCCACCAGGAACGACAGGCCGACCGCGAAGGGCGTTGGCAACGCAGCCACCACCACATTCGACATCATTTCCGACAGTAAAAGAGACGCGTTCAACAGTGTCCTCACCATAATGAGCGAATACTTACTTACGTTCGTCCATGTTTTCTAATTTGAAATGTATGTAAAGATAGATATACATACACACACATATTTTCGTCATATCGAATCACAAACAACTTTTTATGTAATCTGAGTCGTTTTTTTTTCCTTGCCATAATCAAAAGACCTGGTAGAGTGTAGTACGGCCGTGTGCAAAGTGATCTGTGCCAAACGTTTAGCGCATCTAAACGCAGGAGTATGCCATAATCACTCGGCAAGTGTCCCTATAGTAGGATATTCGCCGGGGAGGGAGGAAAAGTGATAAGAGGAGGAGGGAACGTATTAATGATTTTGGGGAGGCAGTCTTGACACCGCATTCTGACCGAAAATGTCATTTTCTACGCGTTTTAGTCATAAATATGCAAATATTAACTTTTGATTATCTTTTCGATTGTACATTAAATGAATCGCAGAAAAGCCCCATGAATGTGGCGGTATCATATTGAAAACAGCACGGGAAGAAATTACTCCAAGAAAAATGGCGAAAGACGAAGACGTCAAAATTCCTTCGAAGACGTCGAAATACTTTAAATTGATAGGTACATAAATATTTTAAAATTTCGTAAGAACCATTGGTCCATAATGAACGAAAGGAATTTACGGAATCTC
The DNA here is from genome assembly GCF_022747635.1 of Hetaerina americana. Classification (NCBI taxonomy): domain Eukaryota; kingdom Metazoa; phylum Arthropoda; class Insecta; order Odonata; family Calopterygidae; genus Hetaerina; species Hetaerina americana. The sequence continues at coordinate 9,315,428 of NW_027287095.1, forward strand.
AGGAGTACTTGGTCATAATCCTTGACACCATGGGGGGTCGCTGCCTCCTGAGTATACGTCTAATTAATAGACCACGAGCCCATCAAGTTTCAGTTGCGCAAAGGAAAATTGGAAAAAGATGCATCTCGAGCGAAAGAACAAGCGCTTCCACTGACAGAAAGAGGCTGTAGGTTAGGAAGGTGGGATATTTCAGTCGACAGTGCCACGAAGGTTTTACGTTTTGTGAGCATGTAAGGGAGAGAAGAGGTCAATGAAATGAATGTCCCTTACCATCGGGTTTCCTGTTTGTACGGTTCGGGATGGTAAATGGTGCCAACATACGGCAAGGGGGCATGTAGTTTAAGAAAATAGCGCCGCATGTTCCAACTACTACGTATGCCCAACTGTCGATGGAGCATTTTAAGTCTGTCATCTGTTCACTGATTGAATATTCCGCAAAATATTTTTTAATATCACGACGGGGCAACAACTCTGACGAACTAGCTCCTGGTGCTTTTCCTCAAGATAAAGTCGAAGTTTTCAACGGCATCCAACGGGAATGAGGGATTTTGAATAGTTTAAGAAAAACCAACAACGAATACGAATATTGGCACAGAAATATTGACAAATTTAAATATTTCGATAGAATCTAAAAAGTAGTTTTAACAAAAATAATATTGTTCATTTCTGCACGCAAGTTCAATCAAAACAAGGTTCGCTTTTGAGAGATAAAATAACGGTGGCAACTGCTGTTAAATGACATTATTACTTCATGCAGAGCATATAAAAACAAACTGGAATGGGGATGCGAGACACTAGCGCGAACGAATACACAAAATCTGCCAAAAATAAACGCGCTTTGCCGATAGTCTTTTATTGTACTAACTGGGTCAAAAGCGAGCGAAACATTGAGTCCACCTACGGGATGCATTTGGTTGCAAGGCCACGAGTTCCATTTGAAATCGAACGACGGGCTTTCAAAGAGCGTTCTGGGAACCATTACCGTAATGGAAAACTATGCTGGCTGATGCTCCCGATTCTCAGAATTTCCCCGGGATGGAATTCCACTGCCCACGCTCGGACTCCAAAGGAAAGCATGTAATCGGCTCTATCCAACATTTAGAACGCTTTCAGTGATTACACTTTGCCCCTAGGAGTGCCGGCCGGCCTCCATAAATGACGCAGTGCGTCAAGAGGTCCATCACTCTCCCTCCGAATGCTGCCCGTTCCGCTTAGGGGAATTGGATCTCAAGGACGAGATTCTGTTGATGTTTTGGGACGAGAGGGAAATGAATTGAGAGAGCAAAATTTCAACTTTTCCGCGTTTGATTTCATTTCAGCAGTTCTCTATTCCCAACACGGGCAACTAGAGGGAGACGAATGCGCTAGCATAAATCGGGCGCGATGTTTCATCCCTCCTTAAAAACTCGCCAAGCACTTGTTCGCGCATTCAGCGGTGAAATAGTTCTCTCGCATATTTTAGAATGCCCCCACCATGAAATGGGCGGCTCAAAAGGACAGAAATGAAGTGAACAATGTCCTTCAACGGAATTCAGAGCACAAAACGCTCTTCTCCAGAATCCATTAAAATTTTTATGTTGGGATGAAATCAAAACTAAGCTTTGGAAAACCTTATTTCACATTAATTCAAACGAAATGACCGTTTAAGTCGCCGTGGGGACAAATCGTCGGCTTATTTCGTCCGCGATGGGATTTCATGCCTTTAGAATCATAATGGCTTCAAAGGATTACGATATATCAAAATTGGATTGAATATGAAAAGTGACTAAATCAAATTGAATAAGGATGGGTCAAATATGAAGTCAATGAAAGAGCAGTCCGGCCAATGAAACCGGACAGTAATTATTTACCCGGAAAAAAATATCGGGACTGAACATAAGGCAATCGATTTTCAATTAAATCGAATCCGCATCGCTCCTTTGAACCCGAGAACCCCACTGGAGGTGGGTAACCTTTAACCTCCCAACTTTCCTCGAGAGAAATAGCAGACTGACCTTCGCGGCGGACAATTATGCCAGACAATCGCCTAAACGCGCGTGCAACACCGACGAATGGGAAACATTGGAAGTGTGGCCGGGAAAGGAGGGGAAGAAGAGGGAAGGAGGGTGAGTGCTGGGTGGTTTTGTGTTATGTGGGTGACGTCTAGGATGTGGGACCATCAGAGCATGGCGGAAGTGCGGTCGACACATCGCGGACTCGTTCGTTTTTTGTTCTTTTTATTCCGTCCGCGGAAGGAGGCGTTTGAGATAGCCGAGGATGCGGGCTCGATTCCCCACCGCGACCGTCTGTCTGTCCCGGGGAACACAGGCGGCACGGGGGCCGCGGAGAGCTCTTGATCCTGCCTCGTTATCGGATGTCGCCGCCACAAGTTCGTGTGGACGTGGGATACAAAAGGGTTTGGAGGTGGTTAACTGCAGAGGGAAAGTGCAACACACGATTGGAGGCGGGAGCGTTAATGCCCTGCGCGCGCCCTTCATAGTATGCGCCATTTCCCCCACACGCCCCCGACTCCGCTGCGCTTCCATTGGAAACAAAAGATAAGGCTGGCAGAGAGCATGCATACGTATAAACGAAGAGCCATCAAATGCACGCCAGCCTATCTCCCTACGGGCCGCATGCATCGACGATTAATAATCCATCACCAACCTGCCCAAGTTGAGCATTAAGCGGACACACTTCAACCTTTCAGCACGAGTTTAACGTGCGACTATCAGAAAAAAACCATGCACTCAACTAAAACCAAATTCACTGAGCAGAAATAAGATTCCGTTGCTTGTTACACATTAAGTGTAACAAGCTCTTACTTACGCTTACTCTTTAGGTGTAAATATTGATAACGACAAAATTGTTGGGGAGAGTGAGGAGATCTCCACTATTTTCAATAATACGTACTTGATTGTGCGCGATTGAATACACCGCGGAGGGAGGCATATTTTTTAACAAATAAGTTTGCACATTTGAAAAATCATTGAAAGCAAAATGTTTAGCTTTCCTATCGCAAACGATATAACAATTCATTCCACATAACAGAACAGCCATTTTCAAAAATGAAAAATTAGGGACGAGTAGAAACAGATGGTAGCCCTCATGGTAGTCGAATTTGAAATATTTTACTTCGGGGTGTACTCGACAACACAAATCATATCTATAGATTTTCAGCGGTTCATGAAATCAGATAAATTTCATTTCATAATAAAACTCAATAATCATTGAATTTATCAGGGGTTTGAGCCATTCTTTTTACCGTTTATTTTTTTTAATTCACAACGAATGCACTCTTTGAAAAGCTCCATTTAACATGGAGCGAAACGATAAAAAAAACCTAAGGAGGAATTCCACAAAATTCTGAAACGGGAATTCTGGTTCATTAAATCTTTTGTTTCCATGAAATTTAATATTTTTCAGCGGCGAGCTCTTTTTACGATACGCATGCCTTAAGTTGGTAGTACGACACGAGGGATACGAGGGAGGGAAGGATAAGAATATTGGGACGGTATATGCATTTCTTGAAAACCAATATCCTTGTGTCGATAAATGTGTACGTAATCGTAATTTAACAAATCGCTCGTGAATTCGAATCCCGAAATGGAGATTAATCACACCTTGCCATGCAACGTGCGTAGTTGCGCTGTAACAAATCTCAATGCAAATCCAAAGAGTCAATAATTATCACAAAGATTTTTAAGAATAATTTATCAATACAAAACAAATATGAAAGGTTGAACAACTGATGCATGGCGATTTGCATTTGGGTTGCCCCGCGATTAATACCCACATTTAGACTATTATCATTAAATGGACACGATAGTAGGCTACTTTCCCTTCAGATTGGGAGCTAATTATGAAGGAAAGCTCTGACGAACACACACATTCACGGAAACCGCAGGCACGTGACGTGACGTGAAGGTAGCTCGACCGATAATGAGACAGCGTGCAACCAGAATTTTTTTCATTTCCACGCAAAGGGATAACGAGGCCTCGGATTCACTTCAAGTCTTTTTTCATTCGCCTTTAACTAGAGTAAAATAAAAGCTTAAAGATACGATAATCATCGCAAAGTTCCCGCCAACAGAGATAAGCATTTTATATCGTCAGAAACATTCGTAGCAACACGTAAAAAGGAAAAGTTTCGTGAAAATACACGTAGAGATGCCTACTTACATCGTTTGTAGTTCCCTTTCAGCTATACTCACACATGTTCGACTAAGGTATGGTAATAAATATACGTACCTTCGTAAGATGACTTCGTCTATATCGCATCAAATTTTCGTAGTTTTCCGCGTGATTTTATAATTTTGGCGTGAAGAAATGTACTTTCCTCAATCGGTAACATTGCACTGAACAGATACATGTATAATTTCTTACGCTACGTATCGGCTTTCTCTTTATTTTGGGTCCCTATGAGCAGAAGTACGTGCAGCTAATTCATTTCCGGATGCCGTCGACCTTTTCCATTCATAACAGGTGCGAAATGCTTTTCAATTCTCACGTATAATTCAAATAAAAAAACAGACATTTGCCCATGACATTCATTCCCCATTCATACCTATAATTCCACTGCGATTAATTGGCCACTCAAGGTTTGCGTTGGCCAGCCTTAGTCAGGAAAGTTACAAGTCTACCCATTCAAAAATTTATATTTTAAGGCTTACCTAAAAGACTAGTTGGAATTATTGGCTGATGCCAGGAGTGATGTAAATATTAAATTCCAAAATAAAATGAATGAAGGAAATTTAATAGGGTTTCAAGAACGATATGCTTGAGGGAGACCCCAAGGACAACTGGAATTTTTGCGATACCCCTACAATTGCTACTAGATTCGCCATCAACTTTCTTTTCAAATTTACACCATTAAAGAAATAAATGAAACGCCCATACAGCGAGTAATAAAATTACAGGAAAAGGCATTCTTAAATAAACTATGATATGAAAACATTTCAGTAATCAAAGAATAAGTGCTTAAGGATACTCACGATGGAAATGATACGAGTAACGATGGGAAAAACTAATTGCAAGTTTGTCAGAGTAATCGTCCATGCCATCGAATGTTTGCCTAATCGTTACTTTTATCATTAATTTCCCAATAATAGCGAATTCTGTAAACCGGCACGAATCACGGCCTTCGAAAGAAGTATGCTCCGTTTGAAGTCCTTTGATTCCTGAAATAATACCGCTTTGATTACGTAAAATCAACCTGCGAGCCTAAATTTCCCCAAAATCCATTCATGCCGCACAGAGCGACATGCTCAAACCTTTCCTCCCTCCTCAATTACTTAACAACAGTCTCAATTACTTCCACAACAGTCTTCAACATCTCATTACCTTCAAATTATCACATTCTAATAACACCTACTGTTAATCATCAACCCCTTCCCTCCACTTTTCCTGCAGCATTTGAGTTTATCCCGATAACTTTCTCCCATCCCCTACCACGCCCAGCAAATCTTCCTTCGTCTTCCTTTCAATTTTCGTCCCTGTCGTTCTGCATACCAACATATAAAAGAGCCTCCGGTCTAGGCCAATCATCTAGGGCTTTCTAATTGAGAACAACAGAAGATTTTCCACAAAATGGAATAGTAGATAAGCAAAGCCAATCCCTGACGTGCAACCCCTTAAACAAAAGCTGAGAGAGGAAGCATGGCACGGAATAAAGCGATGTGGAGAGAGGGTGGGAAGGGAAAGGGGGGGGTTCGGCGGAAGAGGGTGGGGTGGGGACGACAGGGGCGTGGTGTGAAGGAGCACGGTGGAGGGGGCGGGGAGTGGGAGGACAATCGATTTGACCCGCATGCATTACAGGGGGAGGAGGAAGGAGTAAGCGGCGAGGTTTGTGACCCTTTCAACCGGCGGCGGAGACGCAGGTGCGGCGTGCGAGTCGTGCTGAGGTCGCGAGCGGGAGAGGATTGGGGGGGGGGGAAGGTGAAAGAGAGGAGGGAATGGCGTGGTGTGGGGTGGGGACGCCTCTGAGTCAAGTCTCACTCAACCTCTTTTTTTTCTAAATGCGTTCGATTGCTGCGGGGGAGAGAAAGTGGGAGAGAAGGGGGGAGGGAAGGGAGAGAGAGTGGGCCGGGAGAGCGAGTAGGAATGCAATAATCAAAGAGGGTGGAGGGAAGGAAGGCGGGGGGGCGGGGATTTCTCTTCATTTGGGCGAGGTTGTGGTAGGCATTATCTTATTTTTATTCCTTCCCTCTTCGCAGAGCCCCCCGCCCTTCCACACGAAAGACACAGAACAAGAGAGCAACCCATACTTATAAAAAGGTCGAGGCTTATTTCCGAGGGGTGGAGGGAAGGGAGGAGAGGTTGGGGGGACCTTCCCTATCCGTAAATCTGCTACACAACATTGCTTTATGCTTCCCGGCCTGTTTTCAACGGAATGTGCCGGGAGACGTGGGGTCTTCTCCCTCCTAGGGGAGTTATATTTCAGAATTGCGTGTCATTTCGTGAGAGGAAGCTTATCAGCCGCGGTTTTAAGATACGACGCACACTCCCGAAAAGAGAAATATATGAAAACTACTCTTCAACCCGGTGCCGCAGTGATTATTACCACAGACAATCCGAAACCACGAAATTAGAAAACATAAATTACCAATGAATTAATCCAAACGGCAATAAAAGGTGGCATTTTTCCGCGCATGGCACGATTCCTCCAAAAGATATTTTAGCGATCGCGTCGAAGAGAATTAAATATGGAGTACAGTTGCAGCCATGAATAATAAACGTGGACGCGCAGAACACACACTCTGGCAAGACTCTGCATGCTATTTATTGTCCATTCACGTTCCGAATCCAGTGAGCATGAAATGCGTTCAAGGCTAAGACACGGAATGATACCATATTCAATACTTTGACGACTCCTTGGATATTCCGTTTCTGGCGACTATTTCCACTGGCATTCTTTGGGTTATACCAGTTACCCCAAGGCAAAACAATAACGCAGTATTGTTGACCTCGCCACAAGCAATGAGTATATATAACCTAACGCCTATCACTTCGTTAGACATGCAGCTCTTAAGTGGCAAGGCCGAAAAAGGGGAAAATGAGAGATCAAAGTCTCCTCGGCGCCGAGTATCAAGCAACAACACCCCTCAGGTGAGAAACATACGATCGATCCTTAAGGACATTAATTTACGTTTGATTCTATTAGATAATTTATTACACGAAGCTTGGGACGAATGTAGAAGGAAGCTAATTCGACAATTCGCTCAGGGTCACATCCGGGACTGAGGGGGATGGGGCAGTGCTGTCACATCCTGCCCATGTAAAAAGATACAATAAATGCAAATCCCAAGGCAATCATTCGTTAAGTCGAAGTCATTTCAATGACATAGTCGAGGGTTCACTACCGCTCCGGAGTTCTCTCCGTTTCCTCGAGGACTCCTCGAACTCCAAAATTCAGTCAATATTTATTTTGCTCGACAAGCGTTTAACCGACTGAAGCCCTCGTCGAAAGATCGCTGACCCCACCGGAGTCATCACAGCTAGAGGAGGAGCTAGGACGCCACAGCCACTGTCAACTGATCTGAAATATGTCGACCCAATAAATACGGATCGGACTGTCCGGGATACTGAATCGAACCCATTCTCGTGCACAGAAAAATAACGTAAGGCGAATTCCATAAATCGTATTTTCATTGAAAAGTCGCCGTCCTCGCAGGTTTTTAAGCAAGCTGAAGTAAAAAGGAGAAAGCAACGAACGTTCGTGTGCCAAAGAACAACGCAATCGCTTTCTTAGGTATCTTACCTTAAAATGGATCGAAAAGAAGCAATAAAAATAACATTGTAGTGGAAAAACTTGCTAATGAGAAGCCGAAAAAAGAGAGATAACCTGGCCTGGCATAAACTACGATTGCCGTAATCATTTATCTTAACCTTATCCTCGTATTAAGGTCGCAATACAAGTTTAAGAAGACCAGAATGTTATTTTGGAAGTACACACTTGAGCATTTCGACTACGGGACGGCATATCGGGATCAGTCTTGGGACTTCTCAACACGGACAATGGATGAAGTACTCTGCATTGTCGGGTTTCACCGCGTCGTTGTTTGATTCAGACAACAGTTTCGCCGAAGTTGCATTCGGCGAAACTGTTGTCTGAATCAAACAACGACGCGGTGAAACCCGACAATGCAGAGTACTTCAAACCACCGCCGCGAAAATCTACGCAGCCACGGACAATGGATTTTTACGGGTAAGGTAACCGTAAAATATCGAATGGAATCACACTTATCATTGGTGCTCATTACCTTCCCTGGAGGAAATTTCAAAGAGCGTCACCGATGGTAAGTAAAATTACATATGATAAGGAAACATGTAAGCTGAAAAAAAGCGCGCACTCTCCTTCCTCGCTTTGTGACAACATTAAATGTATTTCAACTATTTCTTCTCACACTCCAAAAGCAACGAGTCAGCTCAATACTAACGCTCAGTCAGCGCAAAACTAACCGGTCGGCTGTGCTCCCGGAACGCTCTCTACGATACTCCGGCATAAGGGGGCACCACAGTATTTCTTTCGAGTCCCGAGTTCCGTCTAACCTCGAAATATTTCTGACCCTTCTCATGACCTGCTCCGTTCACGCTCAAGGGAGCGAGCGACCCCTTGACCACCCCTGGCCACAGAAGCAATCAAGGGCTGAGATGCGCACTATTAATGGAATGAAAAATAGAGGAGTTAACACGACCAACACCCAAATAAGAAGATTAAGCCGACATGCTTTTTATACATATCGTTTGTCACTAACGATCTTGGAATACACCTTTATATAAATCTTATAATCGAAGCCAGTGAATGGAATAGCGATGGTTTAATTACAGATTGAAGCTCTTGCATAAATTGGAAGGTTGTCTCCTTAGCAGTGATTTTGAAAATCTATTACTACCCCGTACATCGTACTACGGTAAGCGAGATTAGGTTAATAAAATTAGAGAGATTGATTGTAAAACAAATAGATTTAAGACGTCATTTTTTCCACAAACGATTAGGGATCATAATAAAATTGTTCGACCGCGGTAGGGTCATGTTCGGGTAACATTATTCTGGTGTGCGTTCACCCCCTGCCACACACCCTAGCGGTGGCTTGCGGGATATATACTAAATAAATAAAAAATAAAGGCTCTACGCAGTGACTCGCGCAACCTTTCCTCTAAACCAATTACACCGAGTCACAGGAGCAGCAAAAATGGGATATTACGTCAACGTGGATAGGCAAAGAGTTGTTTACGTGTAAATATTTATTTTGCATAACGTAAGTCGTCCCAATGGCGACTGTGAAACACACATCTATTCCTGCAGAATAGACAGTGAGTACATTGATTGGTACATCCTAATGTCTAATGAAAATAACACTTATGCAGTCAAAAGTGCAAGGAAATGCGAACTAACTCAACGTATAATCAATGAAAACCTCTCAAAATATGAAATTGGTTCATAAAACCGCACATAGACTAATTAATTCGTATCAACCTTGCTGACTTCCATTCTATTGCGAAGTGATTTTAGATCCTATAATAGAGTGAGATTATTAATCGAGAGGAATATAGAACACAACCAGGAGGTATTTGCTTGTTTCGTAGATTTCGAAAAAGCGTTTGATAGAGTAAATTGGGAAAAACTAATGAGTATATTGCAGAAAATAGGAATAGATTGGAGGGAAAGGAGGCTAATCCGCAACCTGTACATGTCTCAGACTGCTCAGGTGCGGGTGAGAAACGGGGAGTCAGGATGGGCAGTGTTAGGAAGGGGTGTGAGGCAGGGTTGCCCATTATCACCGTTGCTGTTCAACCTGTATGCAGAGGAAATGATTAAAGAGGCATGGGAAGAACTCGAGGTAGGAATGAAAGTGGGCGGGGAATTCGTAAAATCAGTTAGGTTTGCTGATGACCAAGCTTTAGTATGTCAGTCAGCCAAGGGGCTGCAAGCATTGCTGAGTGAATTGGAAATTCAGTGCGACAGGTATGGGATGAGAATCAATATAAATAAAACAAAGGTTATGCGATTTTCTAGGAAGAAAAAGGCCAAGCTTAACATTAAAATAGGAGGGCAAAAACTAGAGCAGGTAGAGCAGTTTACGTATCTCGGTAGTGTTTTGGACCAACACGGTCAAAGTAGTAGGGACGTAAGGAGAAGAATTGCGCTAGGCAAAGAGGCTTTCACAAGGAGGAGGGAGTTGATGACGGGGACTTTGAGTAAGGATGTTAAGAAAAGACTCGTAAAAACTTTGATATGGAGCGTAGCTATGTACGGTGCGGAAACGTGGTCATTGAAGCAGGAGGATAGACGTAGACTGGAGGCTTTTGAAATGTGGGTGTGGAGAAGAATGGAGAAGGTGAAATGGACAGAGAAGAAAACAAATGAGGAAGTACTTGGTATGGTGGGAGAAGAGAGGGGTTTGTTGGGAGAAATCCTATGGAGGCAGGAAAAGTGGATGAAGGGGGTATTGACCGGCAGTGGGATGTTGAAGACTGTGATAGAGGGTAGAATGTTGGGCAAAAGAGGAAAGGGAAGGAACAGGATAGGGATGTTGGACGGGATGAAGGGAGGAAGAAAGTACTCAGAGATGAAGAGGGACCTGATATAGAGTAGGATGATGGATTTTGTGTTTTGTTAGGAGTAATAAAATATTTGTTTGGTAGTTGTGTCCATCCAAAAACCTACCTTAACCGGTAGATTACCTTAAAAAAAAATAGAGTGAGAACAGTTTAGAAATAAACGCATACAAAAGTAAAACTTTTCACTTAATTACGATTCACTCATATTATTTCTGTCTTCCGCAAGACATCGGCCGCAAACTTCAAACTCCCTAAGTTCCTGAAAAGTGATCATAACATATTTTATGAACTATCTAGCGAAAATTAATCCCAAACCATTTTGTTGATTCAAGGAATAAAAGGCTGGGCGTTAAAAGACAGTATCCGGATGCCATTATTCGCAAAATAGATCACTGATGAGAGAGAGAGAGAGCTCTCATCACGCGGGCGAGTTTAGGCGTGTCGAGCGAGTTGCGCGAGACGAAACGCCGCGTCGTGTCACAGTCCCCCACGCAAACATCTACCTCCGACGATGATTTCAAAATATTCCGAAATTTCGTAATTCCCCCCCCTCCCACACACACACCACCTCCCAAACCCTCCCTCTCTCCCCCCTCACCCAATCGAGACGGGGGAGAAGAGCGACTGTTCGCTAGGGAGAACGAATGCCCTTGGCACAATGTCAACGACCCACATAGTTCGAACGCACTGCGTCTGCGAAAATCGTGTTTACATCTCAATCAATAGCGCGGGAGAGATTGGGACGCGCTGAAAATAAATGAGAGTGAAGAGGGAGGGAGGTAGAGGTGGGGGGGGGGGGTTCACGGCGAGAAGAGGACCAGATCCGTTGACGGAACGAAGGGGTGACTTGCCCCACGATCGTTTCCCGGGAGTAACGTTTGGAAAATTCGTCCTCCAAAACGACTCATCGTGAGAGTGGCAGAGCTCTCTCTCTCCACGACACAGCGAGGCCCACCGAGATGCCCTCGGGAGGAAGCTCCCCGCGTGGTCGAGTTCAAAAAAATGTTACATTTCTTGCATTGTATACTACGACGTTGTAGTTTACTGCATAGAAGCCTCCGGCCTGAGTGCCCAGATTTGAATCCGGGTGACGGGTCACCCTAACCTGTTGTGAGCCAGATCCCCTTGTGAATTCGCAGGCGGCACAAACCCCGCCCACTTCCAAGCTAACACTTGAATTTCATAAGCTTTTAGGCCTTCGTACGAGGGTTGGAAAGGAGGGGGGGGGTCTTCTGTCTTCCTTCGTTGAACCAACTGCCGATTTGATTCCACGTGGCATCATGTACAAGATCTACATCATCTAATTGTAAGCTGTGACCCGGCGGGTGGCTGGGGGTATTCGTAAACCAGCCTTTATCGTGTTTACCGATTTAACTAAATTTAAAATATAGTAATAGATCTTTCTGTGAACATTTGTCATCGTAATTCTTTCATTCTTTTACGGGTGGTGACCTAACACCCCCCGCCACACGCCCTTGCGGCGGCTTGCGGGATATTATGTAGATGTAGAAGGCAATAGGTTTTCGTTCTTAATTACTGGGGTTGTGCTATTTCATGATCTCCTGTTTTTTGGGGGGGAGGCTTAACTGTGGAACGACATTATCCCAAAAAGAACAGTCGACTGATTTGTGCCTTTGTAATGCTGAGCCACGCAAGCCTAGCTCTATTCGTATCAGCAATTAGACCGAAAAAAGTACAGCTTTCGGTGGGCAAGAAATCCATTCTGAACGTCCCCGGTGAGAAATTATTTGAAAATACCATCTTTCGAGACCAGCTCACTCTTCAAGACTTCCTCCGTGAAATACACCTTCCATACCAGTACAGGACGAAAGAGTACAATATAACGTAGATAAAAGCGTTGCCTATTTTTATCTACAAGCGACATTATCTAATTACACAGCATGGATGCAGAACAGAACCCAAAACTGAAGGGAGTTAATTAGTATTCATCGTATCTCAGATTTTAACACGGGCTGAACAAATAACTACGGTGAAATGGTGCATTAAGCAAAAAACAAATTGCTCCGACTCGCTAAGAAATGCAATTCATGGACAAAGGTTCTTCCGTGATGGAACGTTTTTGTCCAGTAGAAGCTTTAATATTTCAGTTCATTGGACCGCAAAATGGAAATACCAGCATAGAAAATGTTATCCCATTATTTTCATCACACTGAATGACTACGACTGGGACAGTCTCTCGCCTCCTTTAAGCTGGTAGTTTTACGTTCGGTAAAAATACGCGAGATAACACTTCCGCGAACAAATCATTATGCATTAAAGAGTTCAGACGACAACTTTATTAAGAGAGGTGACGCGTTAGCATTTATAAAGTCAACTCAATTTACATTCAAGACGCAATGCGATATGAAGCTCAACATGAGTGGCCAAGAACAATGAATCTCCCGTTGAAACATTTTCGAACTAATTTTTCGAGAAAATCAATGACTCCACCTCTGACTCGGAGAGAGGTTGGAATTCCCGCCACTTTCAGTGAAGTTTAAAAAGTTATGCACATCCTGTCCGCAAAAACGGAAACCGCGAACTTTCGAGAGAAAATAACATCCGCCAGGGGAATTAAAAGCAGCGAGGGGAGGAAGAATATCCCGGCGAGGTCGGGAGGAAAAGCTGATGCACGCCGCTCCAAACGAAGCATCAAAATCATTTGAAAGCAAACATTGGCTGCTATTCTTGGAGCGGATATGGGAGTCCAAATTCTAAATACTCCGAAGGTGCCACATTCTTCAGCGCCTAAATCGCGAAGAAGGCCCGAAGAGGCATCTCGAGGAGAATAGGGCGAAGAGAACGGACACTCCCGTTATTTTCCTGCACTCGTATTGCCATTCTATTCCAGAGCGAATCAGGGTGGTTTAATAGCAGGCATATCTTAAACATTGGGCGGAAAACGTGCATTACGAGACGATCAAGAACTTAAATTAACTCAAGGACATCAACACCGACTCCAAGGCAATTACTCTAGCATCGGATGCCAGCATAATATGGCGAACTCATTAAAAATATTCTTGTAAGTATCCTAGGTTAAATGACTACAACGATGAAGTAACCGTTCAAAGAGAGCGACACTTTCGGGTTTTCATAATTAGCGGACTTAACCATTTAAACATTTGAGAGAGCGTGGCAACATTTCTGTTTAGGAAGCGAAATGTAATGATTTAGTCAAACACACCAATTACATCATGAGGCATGCGGCAATTGGGATGTTAGACTAAAGGAGGTGATATTTATTCCCAGTACGGAATTATCCTGATTTCCAATATCTGCAGGTTCGTTGAAATTTTCCATAATAATTTATGCTTTTCGAGATTCATGAAAATGCTTGAGCTCACCAGAACCACTAATGCCCTTACGCGGCTGCGTATAATTTAAGATTAATTATAAGACCACTGGGCTCAAATCGTCAAATAAACACTTTCGAGTCAAGTTGGGCTTGACGTGACGACTCTCGAGAGTGGTGGTCATAGGACTTGGCAGCTTACGTCACGATTCTAATGAATCCAACACCACCAAATACCATCATGACCCAGGTCCAGCAAATGGATATCACCGAAAGCGTCACACAATCAAGTGAGTGTTTACTATTGTAAGCAAGAGGACGATTAAAAAAATGGATTCGTCGCGACAAATCCATGAGTCGTGGTAGGGTTGGAAAATACTTCAAGCCGCGTCCGAACCGAGAAGCCCACGAGCGTACCTTCGACGGCAGCCTGGAGTGTGGCTGAAAGCCCGTCCATGAGGGCGGCAGCGATGGAATCAGCCGCTTGGTCGCGGGCAATTGCAGGGTGCGTGACGAGAGTGGCGGGAGGGGGGGGGGCGGGGAGGGTATACTCCGTTATTAAATATCGACTGATGGAGTGGGATGAGCCTTGGGAGCCTTTTCCTTCCCCTTACCACAAGACATGGCCATTACGCCCGAAGGAGGACTCGAAATCTGGATAAGAAAACAGTATTTTAGTCTCACGAGCGCATCGGATTTTAAAACAATGGAATAATGCGTACTATTAACCACATAAATCGAGAACGGAGATAGCTTTGATCAAAAAACTATTGCGATACGGAATTTCTTTCTCGTTTATCTCTTTAGTTCCTTAAATGGTGCAAGACGGATGAAAAGAATTGACAAAAAAAGAAGAATTTTGCAGTAGACCAAAGAATGTGCATTATTTTGCTGAGACTATGTCACGAGGTCGACATCGGTAACGAACGGTTAACTCTAAGCGAAATCCATTAACAACGAGTAATGACCGATAGTTAACATTACACCATGAGGCAGACGCCTTAAGGTGCAAGTCGATGGATCACGATAGCATATTCAATAGCCAGTGGCAATAGCCAAGCCTTCATACTGCAATGAAATGAAATTCGCTTTAAAAATACACATTTACATAAATGTTAAACCTATGCTGTGCACATGACCAGAATATGAGAAAAGGAAATCTGAATGAACAAAAAGCCTCAGTAACAAAATACCTAACCTTCATGTGTGTGTATGGATGTGCGCAGGAGTGAGGTTAGATGCTAGACGTAGGAAATGTAAGGAGCAAGCCCGTAAAATATGTGAAGAAGCTGTCGATTGAATTTTTCTGGAACTTTTGGCAACACCATCGGTCATATATTGACATTTCATACATGACATAAGAATGACTCCTATGCGGATACCCGGAGGGCCCGGGTATACACATAGGAGTCATTCTTTTCGGTGCGGCTCTTTCTTAGAAACACCGTGATCATCTCCCACCCAACGAAAAGGAAAGAGGTGCTAGGGGGAAGAGAGCAGGGAAGGCGGGAATGTGGCGGCGTTCCCTCGATCGGCTCCGGGGAAAAGTAGAAAACGAAAGGAGGGGTTCAGGAACGGAGGTGGTGCATGCGAAAATGCTAGAGGGAGGGAGGGAGGCCTGCGTCATGCAGCAAGACGAGGTCAATCCGACCGAACTGAACACGATTTGGAATGACGAGCAGCGAGTCAACGCCGGGGTTCTCCGGAGGGCAGGCACCGGTGCAGCTGTTAATTTTTTTTTTGCTCGTGAGTTAAGCAGACCTAGTAATGCTGCTCCCAACGACTCGCTGGCCTCTTAAAACCTTTACATTAAAATTTTATCAGATACCAGTTGTATTCAGACCTCAACCAGTGTGTTACAATGAATTGAGATGTGACAGTTGAGCGTAAGCTACGACGCATGTTAACTCCTGGGAAACCTATACTTGCAAGAAGAGACCTCATTAGAGATCCGGCGGTTACAAGCCAGTTAAAAAATTGTGCAAAAAGGAATTTTAAAGCGAGCGCAACCAGCAATATAATTGAAATTGCCCTTCCAGCGGGCAGATTTTGTCCGGGCGAAGGGAAAATAAATAAAAAAATGGGGAAGAAAAATGTTTAAACGCCATCGAGAAAGGAAGGGTCTTGGTTCTGTTTCTACCTGCAATCACCGGACATTTGCAGGGGAAGGAGGTGTGCACAGGGTGGAGGAAGTAAGCACACAATTACGCTTCCGAACTGAGGCGTGGGAGGCGGAGAGTGTTTCGGGGGAGGGACAGGTGGTGGGAAGGTGGCCTCCGCTAATGGGGAGTTATTTCCCGTCTCTCTCTCAGTCCACCCGCCCCTCAACACCAGGAAAACCTACTTCTCGAAAATTATGGATTCCGGCGGTGGGGGTCGTTGCCGTGAAGGGAAGAATGGCATGCACGGCCGCGTCAATTTACTTGTCCGCTGAAGACACGTCCCCCTGCTCAGAAAGTGCGAACTTTTTTCCTTCCAGAGGGAGGTCGTCCGGCGAGGAGGGGACGGGTGACGGCAAAAGAGACAATTTGACCATCAGATTGGCAGCTGAAAACTGAAGGCACCGACACTCCACTCACGTTCGATAAGGATCGTGCCTTTTTTCTTCGACACACGCTCACATTTGTCCTTCGAGTCGAATATTGCAGAGCGAAATGTGAATGACAGAATTTATATACATATATAAAGGAGTCTCACTTGAAGAAGGCCTCTGAGCTCGAACTATTTACCGTGTGAGTGTTCTTTTAAATGTCTTTTCTATTTGTCTTATATTGTGTCAGCCTATTTTATATATATATATATATATATATATATATATATATATATATATATATATATATATATATATATATATATATATATATATATATATATATATATATATAATAGGGAGAGACTCTATATATATATATATATATATATATATATATATATATATATATATATAGAGTCTCTCTTGAAGAAGGCCTCTGAGAGGGCCGAAAGCTCGAACAATTTACCGTGTGAGTGTTCTTTTAAATGTGTCTATATATATAGGTAGTCCAGGGGTAGAGCGTTGGACTACTGACCGGAGGGCCCGAGTTCCATTCCCGGGCAAGCCTCTCTGGTCACCTGCATATCCAACCAAGCTATGTGATTTTTCGGGAACCAGATCTTCCTGGGAAACCATAACCGGCACAGGGAAAGGAACTGGCCCCCCTACCCTGATGTGTGAATTTCACACGCCGCCGAACTTAGCACTGGGTGAACTCCTATCATCACCTACCAAACCGACCTTCGGGTTGATTACTGTCTGAATGGTTTTTTACAAATATATATATACATATAATCCTGTTTCAAAAATGTATCAAACTATCCACATCAATTCAATAAAACGCCAATGGTTTCTGTAAACTGAAAAAACGTATCACAAAACGATTGCAAGACCATAGTTACCACTGAACTTCGTAACTAAACGACGAGGAATAATTTCCAACTCAATGCCAATACCGGAAGACATTACATATTAGAAATGGGAGTACGGACTTACAGATCCATTGAAGTGGCCATGTCCTTAAGTAGTTCCCCCCCTCCCCACGATGGGTCTGTGAGCGTCGCACCGCAGGCACGTGCTACTCAGCAGAATACTGTATGTAATAATAATAATAATATTTCAGCAACTTAAAATAATGTAAAGATTGCTCCAGAACTCGGAGAGACTCGTAAAAAATTCACGCGGGTTGATGGATATTAGCTTGCGGCACGCAAATGGGACATTGGGCGCAAAGAGAGGGCTGCTGATTGCAGCGGAATTTTATCAAGAACTAGGAGTGTCCTTGGCCGTGCTCCATTCGTGACTCTCAAGAAAGATACTGCTCGTATATGAAACCCGAAACAAGTAAATTACAACCGTACCTCCTATGTTCCCCTAGGCCTTATACAGATTATGAAAACTACATATCTCTCGACCTCTCCCTTCTCAAATGGTCTCAGACGATATCAGAGTTTCGTGCGAACCCTGAGTGGCCTTGGTAATGGACTTCGGAGTGTTTATAATGTCCGTTTTTGCGTCGTTACGGCACGAACTCGGAGGGATAACCAACTCACCCTCATCATTTATGACGAATACTAGCGACGGACAAATACCGCGAATTCAAAGGTAGGATGACTCGGAAAATGATGCACAGCGATCTACCTCGATTAGTAATGGACTAGGATTCAGAACAGCCAACCACCATTATACGCTCCGGAACACGGCTGGCGCCACGTTGGTCTGAAACACTCGAACGAGCCGCGCATCAATCGATGCAGAGAGCGGAGGATAAAATTAAACCTTCTTTCAACAAACAAAATATTTTAACCATAAGCGAAAAAAATATTTGCATCAAAAACACCTTATTTGGAACTAAAACCATCAACTGCTCCCAAAAAGGGATTTTTATCATATGAAAAAATAAAAAAAATATGGGAATTTATTATTATTTTATTTGATGTACTATTTTTAATAGAATAAAATAAAAAGTTATTACGATTAATATATTCGATGTAATGAAAAACAAATGTCAAGCAACGCTCACAACATTGAGCGGAAACGCACGATGCTTGAGGCACGTCGGAGCCGAGGGGAAAGAGTCCCCTGATTGATATTTATTTTTTAAATACGCAGTTTGCATTTAAAGTTGGCCGAGTCCCAGGACATTTTTATGGTACGCATTGATATTAACGCAGAATATATGTACTGGTATGTACATAATATAATGAGCATACAATATAAAAGAGGAATTCGAGTGAACCTGAACAGCATTGATCGAAAACAAAGTTAGCGAAGTAAAAATAAACTTTGTAAATACTTGCTTTACTTCATTAGCAGAAAGAAATAATGAATTGTGGATAATAAAAAAACGATTGCTCAACAAAGGCACCTACATCACATTCTAAATGCGAGTCATTAATTTTCGAAACTGGAGCTAATTAGCACAAGGTACATCGTAATAATATTTAGCCTCGGGGCAAATTAAATCAAGTTTCTCAAACGCTCCATCACTCGTGGAAGTGGCAAGTAACTCGAGCTGGAACCACGCCACAATTTCGTTAGCCGCTTTCGCTCTAAAACGTGAGAAAATATTACTATTAATATTAAGAACAGCCATTTACGTTTGGAGGCATTTAAGACATCCGTTACACCTTGCACATAGATGTGACTAATAGTAAATCTCGGATAAGGAAAGCAATGTGGTGAAAAGGGCCCATGTAATATTAATGGGAAATGCACAGGATCAAAAGGGGACCTTTGCAGTGTACCTCTGAGCAGGATGGGGCAAATGGGCTCCACCCTGCGACGTGGGGTGACAATCCGAATTGTAGTACCTGAAAAACAAAAGAAAAAGCTTATTAGTCAAGGTGTTTGAAAATGAAATTCACAAACATTTTGTACAAAAAATAATTTGCTTCTCCAAAACTTAAAGAGTGAATATTAATATGCGTCATTTTAAACTCACAATCGACACAGTCAATGTGTTGTCAAAATAGTGAAACCGAAGCTAAAAAAAGGATCTTACATACGATCATCGAGAAGCGTTATCAGCGGTTACTCCATTCATCCTGATACCATTTCCAATCAAACAGCAGTTAAACCTCGGACTGTGCAAATAAATTAATAGCTGGTGGCTATCACGGATGGCTTCAATTGTTTTAACGTATTTCAAATTAAATTGGAAAGAGGGGGGGGGTTAATTATGTCGCGAAAGCGAAACTATCGCTGATTACTTGGAAATTTGATTGAAAAAACATCATCACCCTGAGGTTGGTGGGCATCAGCTGATTTCCAACATCTTTTTTTATCTTCCACAGGACCATCGAGAACCCTTAACACTAGTGTCCCACGTGCCTTGTGATGTGCCCAGTCCATTCGTCTTACATTTATCATTTCCCATAAACACAGTTTTCCTCCTCGACCTTTCGCAGAACTTCCTCGTTTGACGCATAGTTCACCGACTGGATTGAAAAATAAACACTCAAAAAAAAAAAAACAACATTTACTACAACTTAGTAATTTCCGAAATTCAAATTGCATTTCCGAGGTCGGCCGAGTCAGGGACCGCTTGAAAAGTCAAATTTAAGGTAACTAGGTCTCAGTCTGCGTCACAATAAGCAGTGGGCTCGCATTTCCAGGACGCAAAGGCGATCGTGCATGCCTTATTACACTCTTAAGACTTATTTTTAAACATCACCGAGTCACGAACACGAGGATAGTTCAGGTATATATCGACCAAGGAGGAGAGAAAAAAATAATCGATATCGAACAAACGGTGCAGGAGTTAATAAAATCTGGACGATTTCCCTAAAAAGATAAATTTTTCCTCGGAAAGAGATATTTTTTCCCCAGGGCCAATCGCGCCACAAAGAGGGAAATGACTTGAGGCTGGGACGTCGGATGAATAAAATGAAGGAGACGACGAGATGGGAGGGGTGTGGAAAGGGGTAATTTCAGGGGATAGGTAGGGATCGACGGGTTGTGATTGGGCGATAAAGGGAGTGAAGGGGGTGGGTGGATCGGGGGAGATGATCGCCCGCTCCCTTTTTTAAAAAAAACCCTGGCGGAGAGGAGGCGACAGTTGGCAGGGGAGAAACGAACATTTCGGGGGCAAGGAAAGAAGAAAAAAATATATTTTTTTAAAAGCATTTGAGGCTGATTTAAAAAAGAAAAACTCTTTGTCCTTAAAGTGACGGATTGAAGCAAGGTCAGACGTTGCCACCGGTCTTGCGGTTGTTAACACTTCGAACCTCCTAGCTTCAAGTCTTTTGGCTGTGCAGAATGTTTCAGCCATGACCGGACGGTTGCACGTGAACAACGAAATGCATCAATAATGCAGCCAGCCGAGAGGGTTTCAACGCAATGCTGCTCTTAGAGCTAAGAAGTGAACGTGCAGAATCCAAAAAAATGCGTGATTGTTCGCTTTTCCCTCGATACGACTCGCTGGGTTCATCAAATAGAAGGCGTTTAGTAAACTGGATTTAGAAAGACTCTCTTCCGCTTGAAGAAGGCCTGGTCATCGAAACTGCGACAGTATTTATCATTCAATTTCTTCCCCTCCACCTTTTTAGCCGCCCGACATCCTCTTAAATGATAGTTAAAACAGTAAATATCTACACACACCGGACTTAGTGGTCTCATTCACAGTAACAAACATTGTTTAAAAGACTGATAACGACTGAGGGCAATAGCCGTAGCCACCAATAATGATGACTCTATCCGTTTGTCAAATTTTTACTTTCCTTTACACCTGTTTCCTTTATTCATCTACATCTACATAATACCCCGCAAGCTGCCGCAAGGGCGTGTGGCGGGGGGTGTTAGGTCACCACCCGTAAGAGGGAACGGTTACGGTAATATGAACAGGTTAGCCAAACATTTTTCCGGATTCCATTCCCGACACTTTCCCGGATTTCCCGATGAACCTTTTCCGTCCTTATTCCCGATTTCCCACGTGTTTGGAATTTCGTTGAACTACCTTTTGCGAATCATTCATCATCGCTTCGCGTGCATCTTTGAACACGGTCCTAATCGGAAGACGGCAACCCCAGGTGAGGAGGTCCAGCCTCACCCAATCGAGTCCTCCCACCATTGCTTCTTGAGCGAGCGATCCTTCAGAGAGGCGTTTAACTTTTGACAACGTGCGAGAGTGGGCATTAACATGCATGTACATCGGCGGTGAACTGGTCCCATCCGTTATTCCGGGCCGTGTACTTGGACGGTGTAAGACGGCGAGGACGAGTTTGCGCCCAGCAGGGATTTCCCTAGTCCGAGAGCGATTCTGGAGGTAGGATTTATGCCACTGGGGTGATAATAGATATACTGGGCGACTCATTTGACGTTAAATGAAGCCGTTGTAAAACTACTCTTGCCCTACGGGATTTTTAATGCTCAATCGAATGACAGTTGGGTTTCGGACCTCATCCATTTGGTTACGGAGGGAGCACACTTTAAGTGCCACGGTAACCTTCCCTTCGCTGACGCTCGATACAAATTCATCGAGCGTTTTTTTAAATTCTAAATACGTATCTGCTACCACTGAATTCGACGCAAAAGGTCAACGCACCTTCAAGGAACGACTTGGAAGAGTCCCATAGAACATTCGGGTCACAAAGAAACAAGGACGTACGAGAACCGTATCGTCCACGGTCAGAGCGTTTGTCCTCGAGTTGGGAAGGAGTACGTAATACATATGACTAAGCATAATATTCGGAAGTACTAAGGCGCAGGGAATAATTTTCAGAACACTTGTCCACGCCATCTTGAATCTTAAACGGGTTGTCATAATTCGAAGAAAAAATCAAAGTGAGAGAAAGGTAAAGGTACATCTCTCGGGAGGGGGCGAGTGAGGGGAGAGGGGAGTGAAGGGAGGAGGGGGGGGGGAAGGGGGCTCCGGGGATCGAAAGCGTGGCCGTAATGTTACGCAAGTGTTGGGTTCTGCCGACGTGGGCTACGAACAAAAAAAGTCGAATTCGCTGCATCGTCCCTACAAATCCCAAACTCATTTGTCTCCCAAAATACTCCAACACGAATAACAACGGGAAAAAGTTTCTTTCCTTCCTGTTTTATTCTAAGAGTTCACCATCGACTCTCATCTTTATGTTCACGAATATCATCTAAGTTAAAAGAAAAAAAACACAATTTAAGAATGTTCCCCGTCAGAGAAAGAGAATGACGGGAAACGAATTGAGAATGTTCCCGGTTACCGCCCCTCCCCCCCTCCCTCCCTCCCTCCCCCCCCCCCGAAAAGGATCGTATATGCAGAGTGAGTGAGGGAGAGACCTCAAAAGAGCTCCCACCGAAGGGGAGGAAAATGATAAATATAGGAAATGACACAGGAACGAGGGAGCGAATGGAAATGGAAGAGTTAGTGCAAAGAGGAATAGAACAACGAAAGGTGTGCGCACTGGTGGGACATATATTTGGGACGGAACACTTAAAAAGCACCCGACCGCGATTCACTTAAATTAACCTGTCCCACGAAAACAAAACGGGAGTCCCAAGTATTCGGCTCGCTTCCAGCCACACCCGACCCAAAATCCCGATGACAATAATAATTAATGGATTTCCACGTCCCTGGAATCCCGGTGGTCCCAACTAATCCCTAGTGACAATTGGAATGGGAGGGTGCAGGGGGTGGAGTACTGACACGGAATGAGGGAGGAATTGGAAGGCATCCACTGCCCCACCCTACTACAAACAACCCCCACTGCTTAAATTGACTCCCAATACAGAGGCAGCAACGGTGAGGGTACAAACGAACAAATGCTAAACACGAAATAACCAAGATAAATAGTTTCTTGAGGGTGCGGGGAATGGGAGGGGAGGGAGAAAGAGAGCGAGGGCGCTTGGGGGTGCAGAGGGAGGAGCGGAGAAAGTGGGCTCGGAGGGGGGGGGTGGCTGAGGGGATGGGGTGTGAAGGATTTGCGCATGCGTCGGGGTTCGTATCCCTGGCCCTTTTTATATCCCCGGCGCTCCTTTATCAAACCCACACCCTCCTCTCTTTTCCCGCATCTTCCACCCCCCCTCCCCGTGTTCCCACTCCCTTCCTCCGGTTTCCACAGGACAAATATAAATGAATCCTCCGACCCATAGCAGGGGCGGCCCCGGGAAGCTTGGCGCCCCGGGCGAGGGCAAAAAAAAGGGACGCCCATTCTACTCTGACACATTTATAGAAGGAACAATTTCGACTCGCACTTTTCCTGCTTCCTAACCCTACTGAAGGACCCCTGAGCCTTAGACGCAATTACTCTAATTTTGGCATAGAGAAAAATATCCCTTAGAAAATGCATTAAAAATTAATACCAACACTCTTGTGAACATTTAAAGTTCGACGCGAAATCAGACCACTAAAACCGATCGACCATCTATCACAGACTGAATATAATGCTATTAGACCGGCTTATACGCAGAAGGGAAGTCTTAACTCAAAAGTTTCAAATAGCCAAAGATGCTTCAGTTAAAAACCAACCACTTAGCTCCACTAAAAACCGACGTCTTAACTCAATGATACAGGACGAATTGACACTTTAAGTCTCGTACTCCTTACCGACTAGAATTACGTTAAGTGACAAGTCTGGCGAGACCGTATTCCAAGTTACGGCAAGAAAACCATTATATACTTGTAATATAACAAATTACAGTCACAGCGAAACCACAAGCAAATACTATGGACCATTGCACATCGCATTGATTCGGCAGTGGATACCTGAGGAAATGAGGAGATCGTACACTGGAGGCTTCGGAATGTGGGAATGAGGAAGGGTGGATAAATTAACTGGACGGAGATGAAGGCAAACGAAAAGCATAAGATGTGAGGTTGGGAAAGCGAGGATATTGTTGTGGGAAATTGAAAGGGGGAAGAATGACGGAGATATTGAGAGTTAGCAAGGTGTTGCACTTAGTGAAAGGAGAAGGAAGGCTAGGCAATTGCAAACTGAGAAAGACAAATAAATAATGGACATATATTTGACAGCGAGCTGGGGAGTGAAGAGTTAGACCACATGAAAAATAAATGTGTTTATGCTCTGAACAAGTGCTTCAGAAATCCATGACGACGGGCAAGTTGGAGTGACCATCAAAAGCTTATCTTTAATTAGTAGACCACCATTAGTAAAACAAATGAAGACTAGAAACCGCGAAGAGCTAACAGGAACATTGTGCTCTTCTTCTCAACCGTATTTATCTCCTAAATCACGCCCTGCGGCGTAAGCTTAATTAGTGAACAATCTCAGACGGAGAAGATCTTAATATCCTGAAGAGATCGATGTGACTGCAACGCACTCATAAATGACTTGCATTGCGAATATTCATGCACATGAGTCGGGAAGTGAAAGGTGAAGGTGCATTTGTAGCCAGGTCGTACAAAACTCAAATCGATATATTACCAATAATAATCACCAATAAATATACCGTAGAAACTAAGGTTTACGCGTAAACTGAAGCGGAGACTGTTCTGGTTTCACTTCAACGTCCGGAACCTTGACTCTATGACGCTTTCCGAACAAATTGAGAATCGAAGTGTGGTGAACAGTCATATTCCAGTTATTGATGACGTCAAAAACTATCTGATTTAGATCTATTAATTCTTTACGAAATACCGCAACATTTTAAGAACGAACACCCCCCCCCCCCAGCTGTCTTAAGCTTGTGACGCAACAAACAAACACGAAACAAACTTTTCTCGGTATTATACAGGTATACCCAGAAACATGGGCATTCAGGCCTTTCTACCCCTTTATGACCTTATTTTATGACCCGGGATTATGAAACTCGTAATTAACCAGGTTCGAGAAGCCAGAGAACCCTTAAAGAACCACAGTAGCTCCCGTAAGGAAAGAAAGTGGTCCGTAAGGTCCCTCGTGTATGGCCGGCCCCTCCCGTCTCATCCATCCCACTGGTTTCCAATATGTAAGCCCCGCCCGGGAATATTCGCCTCCTCCCGGGGGCCTAACGGGTCGATTTGGCATGAGTCGGCGGCCCTCCTCTCCCGCCTCACACCCTGCCCCCCGCCCCCGGGCCTCACCTTCTTCCCTCCCATCCTCACAAGGAGAGAGAGACTCACGTGCAAGGGCA
The DNA here is from genome assembly GCF_022747635.1 of Hetaerina americana. Lineage (NCBI taxonomy): Eukaryota > Metazoa > Arthropoda > Insecta > Odonata > Calopterygidae > Hetaerina > Hetaerina americana. Next base: position 9,340,849 of record NW_027287095.1, read on the forward strand.
CCGGAGAGGGAGGGCGATAGAAAGGGAGGGAGCGGAGCAAGGCGAGCCTTTGAATTTCACCGGACGGGGGTGGAAGGAGAGGAAGGGGGAGGGGGTGCGTGCGGGTGGTATGCCGAGAGGGGGTATGAGGAGGCGGTGGGTGGTTCGGGGCTACGGGGTGGGGGTGAGGTGGCGCTAGAGTGCGTACGCAGGGAATTTCTCCTCCATTCATGCCCGGCCGCCACGATTTCGCCTTCGCCCGGGTGAAAGGATGGATGGCGTTGGAGGCGGGGTGAGGGTGGAGGGGCGGGGGGGAGGAGGGGAGGGCGCGGGATATAGTGAGGGTGGGGCAGGGCAGCTGAAGGGGACAATAGTCGGAGGAGACATATGCAATGTCCACAGTATATAAAACACACACACACATGTACGTGCTTTTGTGCGTGTGTGTGAATTATATAAATACATACATACATATTAATATAAATATATATGAACGTGTATACATATACATATATACACACACACATACATACACATATATATATATATATATATATATATATATATATATATATATATATATATATATATATATATATATATATATATATATATATATATATATATAGTTTATACGGAAGAGGTGGAAGGTAGGAATGTAAGTAGGCGGGGAATTCGTAAAATCAGTTAGGCTTTCTGATGACCAAGCTTTAGTTAGTCAGTCAGCCAAGGGGTTACAAACAAAAATTATGAGGTTTTCAAGAAAGAGGAAGGGTAAGATTAACATTAAAATATGAGGGAAAAAATTCGAGCAGGGAGAACAGTTTACGTATCTCGGAAGTAATTTGTACCTAAATGATCCCAGTGGTATGGACGTGAAGAGAGGAATTGCACCAGGCAAAGAGGCTCTCACAAGGAGGAGGGGGAGTTGATGACAGGGACGTTGAGTAAGGATGTTAAGAAAAGACTCGTAAAAACTTTGATATGGAGCGTAGCTATGTACGGCGCGGAAACGTGGTCATTGAAGCAGGAGGATAGACGTAGATTGGAGGCTTTTGGAATGTGGGTGTGGAAAAGAATGGAGAAGGTGAAATGGACAGAGAAGAAAACAAATGAGGAAGTACTTGGTATGGTGGGCGAGGAGAGGGGTTTGCTGGGAGAAATCCTATGGAGGCAGGAAAAGTGGATGAAGGGGGTATTGATCGGCAGTGGGTTGTTGATGACTGTGATAGAGGGGAGATTGTTAGGCAAACGAGGTAGGGGCCACAGTAGGATTGGGATGTTGGACGGGATGAAAGGAGGAAGGAAGTACACAGAGATGAAGAGGGTATTATTTTAAGGTTAGATGTTGGGTTGTGTTTTGTTAGGAGAAGCAAAAAATGTATTTCGCAGTTGTACCCATCCAAAACCTACCTTAACCGATAGATTACCTAATAATAATAATTTGTACATACACACTTGTACAGAAAAATAAGTGCCGTTATTGTTTTCCATAAGTGTTTCGGGGAAAAGATTGCGTAGACAGCCCATTCACTAGATTGGGAAGGAGAACAGATTCTTAGCGTTAGTTGAACATATAGGTATGTTCAACGACCTATATGACCTTTCCAACACCCTGGCATTTATTCGCATCCCCATGACAGTCACGTTTTTACCCTTATTTTAGATAAGAATAAAATAATAATTTGTTGATTAAAACTCGACTCGGTTTTTGGAAAGATTATAATGAAACTTGTGGTTTGTTGCAATAAACCATACGCAGTGAGAAAATCTTTGTTTTCTAAAACGCAGTCTCTAACTAAGTACGGAGAACTCCTACTCCCATTTAATGTATGCTCACATGGATATAAATAATAGGAAATAAATAAGATGTTTAGTAAGAGCGTATTTAAACTCCAAGTTAACTGCTCCTGTGACGTTCCAACAAGAATCTTGGCTCTGGTTTCTCTCATCAGAAGTCTAAGTAATCGTCCTGAAGTTCCCCATTGCAAGGGTCGGCAATCTGTTATCTGTCTCTGACTGGACTACTAATTTCTGAGGTGTCGGTGGCCAGAAAACCATGAAATTAGATTGCCAGGGTTGCGAAAGCAGAAAATCCAAGGGGTTGTCGTACAACACACCAAACGGGCCGGAACCGGTCCACAGGCCGGTTGCCGACACCATTCATCCTCACTGGAATGAAATCCCTGCGCTGCCTTTCTTGTCCCAAATTGAGATTTTTACTCATATTTTTCAGAGGAATGTTAACGTTTAAATTTGCAGCCACAAATGCATTGAAATCCAGCGACAACAAAGTATATTGTCGCTGGCTTCCACCTCGTACCCCCTTGGTAAGAAGGGTGTGGGTGAAAACCGAAACTTTGAAGCAAACAAGTACTTAAGTACGGCCACAATGTCAACAACTGCTATGAGAAAGAGATGAAAGAAATAAAAAGTCACTTCAATTCATAAGTTGACTTTTTTTCACTTCGTCGAATTTTGGATATTACAGTTTTATCCAAAAAAAAAAGAACCGACAGCATTTGAAAAAATAAAAAGAGACGTTTCAGGCGTGATATGGTGAAATATGATAATTAATTAAAAATTGGCAATTTTTAATTGTTTTAATCGACAGCATTTTATAAAAACGGAACTTTTCATTATGTTGGGTTTTACGCCCATGAACACACGTTTGAACAATTTTATTTTGGTATTATAGTTCGTGGCCCGCAAGGAGCAATTTTAAATTGAAACCTATCGCTCCCATAAAAATAAAATGCCACCGAGAAGGGAGGAAATTTCTTTCTTTCCTTGACACGCAGGTGGAAACATATTAAAGCGGTAACTGCTGAAAAGCTTTCTTGCGCTAAATCAATCGACGACGATTACCGGAATAGCTCCATTAGAAATCTTTGAACAATAATAATTCATACTTAGGGAATGATTACTCTTCTACCATTTCTTACGAAGCTTCACCTCTTATTAAACATACTACATTAGGAAACTCGATTGAATAATTATTAGTAATACCCTAACGGAATAAGAACTGGAAAAGTAACTATCTGGAGAGCCACCTTAAATGACAGCGATGCATTAGAACATTTTATTGAATTTCATTCAATAATCTTCAAAGTGCAGATTCCTATTGAATCTTTCCAGGCAGATAGTCCTGCTCCTCGTATTAATTTGACGAAATGAAATAGCCGGCATTAAATGCGTTCTCAGCGAAAGAAAATTTATGTGCTCTTCATAACAACTGCGTTCGGAAAAAAATTAATACTTGAAACGCACTACGCATTCTTTCCGCTCTCTGCTCGTTGGCAATCAACTCCTATTCACGGTTAATTTACGGTCGACTACAGAGGGACCAATATACCGGAATTGCTAAACCTACCGCCTTGAATAAGAGAAATATCTCATACCCCTCGCTGGACAACGTGACCAAAAGAAAAATAATTTTACATTGGGTTCCATTTCGTAAAAGTTTAATTCGATTCACAACTTTTTCTAGTTGACTCATTTACGTTCACATTTTACACGTCGATAATAATCAGTGCAACCATATTACGATATGTGATTAAGACGATTTTATTTTATACATATAACTGAATATGGAGAACTTTTAAACTAACTTGCTGTATTCAGCAAAAAATGTGTCACCAAGAGTGGAGGAATTTCAACCTACGAGGGTCAATAATCCACAAAAATTCGAGGAAATAGCATCACCGGGGTTCAACGAACCCCCGCGAACAGCAGCGGAAGCGGCCGTAAAACTGGGATAAGAAAGACCCTTCAAAATGAGCGCAAGAAAATATTTCGAAAACCCGGCGGCCGAATCATCGTGCCTAAATTCAAATTGGGTTTTTAAAATCGGACCGCATACTCAGGAGAGACGAAGATGGTTGAAGTAAGAATTTACTTCATGGTAATATTAGTAGCCTCATCGTGGCGGTCAACCTGGGGTTGGGTCAACAAAATGGCTGCGAGTTAGAAGTACAGGTAGGAAAGAGGATAACAACTACGTATGGGTGACTTAACCGCGACACACTGTCAGCGGTGACGTCGCATAATGTATACAACTCATACTAGCGTCCCCTCGACGGACAACTTCAATTTATAGAGATTGCACATTATTCAAGCTCACTGCATTTCATGGGAAACGAATTTTTCATGCATATTCAATGGGCGTTTCAATGAATATGGTAAGCAAGACGGCACAGATTGCCACACTGGCAAAATGTATGCTAATAAGTCACGCGGTGTTTTTATTCAAGTTTGTCGCCTGTTAAATAGTCATCATGGCAGTAGTCAATCCCCTCATGCATGAGTATGCATGAAGAGATCAAAATTCTGAAAAAAAATCGTGACGTAATTTACTTCGAATAAAATAAAAGAATAACCAGATTAAAATTCATTGCTTTTGTGCCTGGAGGAAAATAAAAGCACCCGGAAAGCAAGGGGGGGGGGGGTGAGGAAGCTTAAAGAGGCCAACAACCAATTAAATACCTATCTTGCGCCTTGTCGAGTCTCCCTATATTTTTTCCGAATCAGTAAAAATAAAACCTGAATTAGTACATTTTTTTATCATTCGTATTAACAAAACACGTGTGGTTTCCACGTGAAAAACACGTTGCGCTGCGCGTTCGTATCAGATATTTCATCCAGTTTTCCGGACATTGAGTTCAAATTGCACCTAAGTAAGCAACGGAATTTTATCGTTAAATAGTAGATATCCAATCGAACGCGGCTCTTCGCTCAGGGTATTAGGAAGGAAATAGTTTTCTGGCGCAATAAATCTAAGCATGGGTTCTTCTTCTTCCTCACAGTAGAATGAAACAAGGAGACTAAACGATTCTTAGACACACAACTGGTTTGCCATACATTAGTAAGATGCATCTCGTCCTCGTGTGCAAGACGACTAGTCAGTCAGTCCCTCCGCCTCGTAATGCCTCCAATCCCCCGACCTTGCATCCCGAGGGACGGCATGAAATGAAAACCCACGACGGAAATGGAGAAAAGGAAGAAAAAATGTGGAACGGAGGCATGAAAGGGAGCGCTGAATGTGTGGAATAAAAAAGAATAGGTGGGGAGATAGGGGATAGGAGGGGGAAATGAACGGGGGATGGGTGGAAGGAATTACGCAAGCAAGGGCGATCATTCAATGCGCACACGACCGGAAACGCCTCCCAAAATGCCCGCCTCTTCGTCATCTGAGCCTCGCTCCCGAGGAACTATTACAAACGGATTCTGACCGTTAACGGCAGCCTGGTCCCCTTTCCTTGCCTTCGAATTTCGGAGGAATCGCTCAACCCTTGAGGCCACCTTGGAATCAGTAAAAAGAATGAACACCGACGAATAATATAACTGCGAGATGTAAGGATAACATAATACGAATAAAACACGGGGATTTCATACCGTTTAAGCACACGACTAATATGGCAAACGTACATAAATTGAAGCGATGAAATAATCTCATGTAGCACATCAAATGTATAACACTGGGAATAAGAACTAGTGATAAGTAAGGTGGCGATATTTCTCTTGTGCTTGCACTACGGTTTTACACCAAGCTGCAATCACACTGTCTCGTGTCCTCCTGGTAAACAGGGCCAGGAGTGAGGTGGTGGAGGGGTGAGAGGGGGGTTAAGAAAAGTCGTGTTCTCAATCAAATTTAAATGTCGAGCAGAGGTATGAGCCAGCCACCCGCGATATATCGTTTTATTGTGTTTCCTTCATTTCCTCCGCGATGAGAAATTACCGATTCATTCCTGCACAATGGCTTATCTAAATTAAAACGTAAACGTATAGATTCATCGCCTTAACTTCTACACGCCTAACATGTACCACCACATAAATCAGGCCAGAGGTTGGTTTAGGTGTCATGTAATATAATAATGGGATGATTGAAACCAAAGCATCTTCTTGCCTTATCAAGGGAGGAATGAACCCGCATGCTGAAGGAGCCAAAATCAGAAAGCGCCATTTCATCCAGAGATGAAATAAAAGCACGGCTGTTTCCATCAGTTTAGGGTTTCCCAAGAAAAAACCCTCACTCTTTTTTTTACTGAATAAGGCACTCGCTGAGATTTAGATCCCGGTGACCTTATATCTCGCAAACTAAAGAGGGGTACTTTTTCGAGAGGTCTTTGGCCAGCAAAATTTTAACGGAAAAACTAAGTATTCCTGGAAATTTTTCTCCAGTGCGGAAACCTTTTGGTGACCAAACTGAGGGGGATCGAGATGGTGCGGGGGCTAACGTACTGGCTTCCCACCCTGAGGGCGCGGGTTCAAATCCCGGCGGTGTTGAATATTTTTCAGAGGTATCTCGATCCCTACTTGAGGGGCTTTGTGGAGGGCACTTTGAGTGAGTACGCCGTCCGTCGGATGGGACGTTAAGCCGCGGACCCCTTGGCGCCTTTCGTAAAGAGTACGCTAATGCCGACGCCGGGTTTCTCTCCACCCTTCATCCTTTCCTGTCCTTACCCTATGGCGCAAATGACCTTAGCTGTCGGTCGCCTCCCATCAAAACTACTACTACTACCAAACTGAGACTAAAAACGGCCGATGAAATGGACGAATTACATAATTGATTCATTAAAAGCATTTTGCCTGTTAAATGTATAATAAAAGGTACGGTCCCAAACGAATACTATCTTCTATACATCGCGAGAACTTCTTCCTGCCTGCCCTACATTATTTCACTCTTCAGTTCTTCTTCGGAGCCTCTCCCCCTCTTCTTGCTGTTTGAAAAGCCCGTTCTCTCCCCTCCTCCGCCCCGCATACATAAAATTCGCCATTCTACGACTCATCATGGCCTTAAACATTCCATTAGTTTTCAATGTTTCCCACACCCCCTTAATCTGACTTTTTCGCATTTCCCATTGCAGCTTCCTCTCTTCTCACATCACATTAAAAACATCAGTTTGTATTCTTATCCGCCCAATTTATTTTTTCAGTTCTTTTCAACGCCCACATCTCAAAAGCTTCCAACCTACGCTCATCCTATTGTCTCAAAGATCAGCTCTCACATTCAACTGTACGATCCATATCAAAGTCTTTATTAAACATTTTTAATTTTTGGGGAAATGAGGCCTTGACGCGCTGATTAGCGTGCAAAAATTAGCGGTGTTCAACTCAATGGTCCAACGTCTGACAAGCATTCCCTTGTCCCCTCAACACACCCATAAAGAACTCCAAATAATAAAAATGATAGCTGAAAATAACGGTTTCTGCTCCCAATTAGTTGAAAAATTGTATCACAAAATATGGCAGTCACATCCATTTTCAAATCCATCCCCAAGAAAGACACATCGAAATGGAAAAGAATTCTCTTTCTGGAGAATTTATCTGGTAAAAGAACCAGAACCTTTCCAGAGAACAGAATTCTATAAGGCAATTTAGGAAACATTTTATCAAACAGCAAGGACAAAATTCCGATCATGGAAAAGAGTGGAGTGTATGAATTGTGTTGAGAGTGTTCTGCTAGTCACATTGGCCAAACCGGGAGGAAATTCCGTGAACGTGTGAAAGATCATTACGCCAGTTTCAAAAACAGAAATTCTTCTTTCCTACTGGACAATAACCACACAAGTGGCATTTTTCCTGAGATATTACATTTGGAGAAGTGTAAGGTTAGATGCCTTGGAACGTTTGGAAATTTCCAAGAACAGTCATTACAAGGGTATACTTGTTAATGACTGGATATATTCCTCCCGCTCCCCCCTCCTGGACCACCTTGGTCTACAGCCCCTCTCCCCTCTGTCGCCATACACAACCGCCTTCTCCCCCTCCACCATACACACACACACACGCACACACCAGTTTCCCCCTTCTCTTTCCCCTCCTCCTACTTTACCAGAACCTCCCCCCTCCACTTCTATCTCTGGTATGTAAAGCTGTGTGTCCTCTGTACTTCACCTGATGATGACTTTGTAAGTCGAAACCTAGGCCGTGCATAATAAGGTATGCGTGTAAGAACAAAGTATGTTCTTTTCCGATTGCATTTTCCTAATAAAATTATAGAATATGCATGCTTTCGCTCAGTCTTCGGCGAAAAACTCGACTTCTTCAAAACGCAAATATCATTATAAAAGAATGTTTATAGAGATGCAATTATTCGTAATATTTTCATCAAGGGCTCCCTTTTTAATCATTGATTGAAAGAAGAATACTTAAAATTGAATGAAATACTTGCCCAAATACTACGCGAAGGTAAATCGAATATAAACGGGCAATACAAAAAAGACGAGACAGATTCGAAGGATCGAATGAGAAAAAACACCGCGTTTCCCTCAAACTATCGGCTAGAAAAAATGTAAAATAAATTACCGAATATACACCGAGGCGGAATGGTAGCCTATTGGATAGAGCCACTGACCGGAGGGCCGGATTTCAGAACGGATAACGGATGATGCCCTTGAGCAATCTCTCCATCGGCTTCTCTCTTAAGTGAATCAGTTTTCGGGTACCAGATTTTTTCTTCAAACCTTACCTGGTAACCCAAGGAAAAGTAATTGGCCCCTTTACCCTAATGCGTGCATTCCAAATATGGCAGAAATTAGCAAGAGGAGAGGTCTACTACCCTCACCTCTCTAATTACACTTCGGATCGAATACAGTGGGTTTAGTTTTCAATTGACAAACTATAATCACTTGATGGAACCATATGCACTTGTCAGGTTTCATGGTTTGAACCCTAGAATCAACGTTACAACTCCAGCTTCCATAAATTCCATTAAAATCCATGATTTTTCCTTGCGACTTGCGTGGACCCCGAAATGATGGAGCGCTGGATGGAGCATGTGGAAAGGCGAGCGACTGAGGCGGCGCGGGATGGGAAGGGGGCAAGGGAGAGGCAATATGCGGAGCTCGGTTGTTCGAAGAAGATGAGACGGCGCCGGGGATGGATGGATGGGCGGGTGGATGTGGCTGGGACGGCTGGCGACCTTGGGGGAGGAAAGCCCCCGAGGGCCACTGGAGCCCCGCGCCGGCTTCTCCCGTTTTACGTCCGCGGGGGAGACAAGTGGGAGGGGCGGAGGGAGAGGGGTTGCGTGCGCTGGGCGGCGGTGGAACAATTGGGGCGGGGGGAGGGAGTGAAGAAGACGAAAGATTGATGGCCCGATTGTGAAGCCCCCCGTCTTCCCCTTTTTCCCTTGCACCCGCTGTTATTAGGGGAAGATGGAGCGACGTCGTGCGATGATAAATAGCCGCCTCCGTCCGTGGCGGGGCTCAAACTGGGACCTCTTGAGCGAGTACCCGAGCAGCACCGCGTGAAGAAATCGTGAGGGGAGTGGCGCCGGGAGAAATCAATGCGAAGGATCTCCTCCCAAGCGCACCTCCCTCACCTCCAAGGTGTGCGTATGTGTGTGTGTGTATACATGCATGTACAACAAGATCCGAGGGAACACACAAACGAGAACACACGCACACACAAAAAAGAAAGAAAACAGAAACGACTTCGGTAATTATTCACATGAGCCACATTTATTTTCACGACTTGTTTACTGTTATTTCATGGTCATTAAATATATTTCATGGCCTGTTTCACGGTGAGATTGCAGGATTTACTTTTTTTATACATTATTTTCTCGCGCACATATGCGAGTCTCACGTAGGTAGGTGGTGTACCTCTTGCGGCGGCGACAAAAAATTAAAAATAATGACTCGATGGAGCATCGATGATAAATTGCGCTCGCTCATTTCCATGGGAACGCAAAAAATAAACCGGAGACAGAGAGAGAGGGACTCCCACGGAGTCAGGAGGGCCGAGGATCAAATGAGAGAGATAGGGGGGGGGGGAGTAGGAGTAGGAGGGGTTGGTTGAGAGGGGGCGGGCGCTATTATTCCCACCCCCCACCCACGCGGGCGAACAGCGGGAGTATTCACCAGCAGCGGCGTGATGAGTCTTGGTTTTCCTCGCGCATCGGAAACGACGCACGGGAGAGCGAGGCGGAGTGCCATGAATGGGAGAGAGACGCAGAGGCTTATGAGAGTGGGGACGGAAGAATAAGGCATCTGCGCGCTTCGACGAAACCGACCCTTACTGAAGGATCTCGAAAGCAAAACAAAGTTACACTGCAGCTAACTGTCAGCTACGGCACGAAAGCACAATCCATTATGGTTTTTCCCATCACGCATTGAGCCGGTGGACTCGGACGAAACGCATGCCGAACGCATGACATCATCGTCATTATAATGGCCAACAGCTCGTCTCGCATGCGCAGATTAATATTGAAACTCAAAGACACTGTAATGCACGCAAGAGAACTGTGTGGAGGATTTATTATATCTAAATCAAGAATGTTCTCAGCTCATCCAAAACGCTTTAGTAACATATGAAGTGGATAGTGCATGCCGAGTTTAGAAACACCCCCTGCCACATATCTTTGATGTGGCTCACAGGGTACAATGAGCACAGTAATCAACCCGATGGTAGGTGATGGCAGAGTTCACCCTGTACTAAGCCCGACGGCATATGAAATTCGAACATTAGAGTAGGGGGGCCAGTACTTTTCACTTTGCCGGTTATGGTTTCCCAGGAAGATCTGGTACCCGAAAAATCACATAGCTTGGGTGGAGCTGCCGGTGCCCAGAGACGCCTGCACGGGAATCGAACCCGGGCCCTCAGGTCGGTAGTCCAACGTTCAACCCCTGGACTACCGCGAACCACTCGGGGGGGTACCATTCACGTGTAAATTATTTTGACACTCATTGACGTTTTCAAAATTACCCAGTACGCGGTATATGACCATTCCTCGACTAGTGTTTTACAAAAAATTGGCCCGGAATCCGACAATTTTCGTCTTCATCAACACCTCCGCACGCCTGGCACGGGAGCTTAAGCCAGGCCAGGCGTGTCAGGGAGACGTCGGTAGCCTGGGAACAAAAGCGTACACGCGGCGTGATGTTTATTCATCTTATTGGGAAACGTCCGACATAAAAGTTCCGTATCCACTTCGTTAATCCAGTTTTTGGAAGCCCTATCACGAACCTCGCGCCTGCGGTATAGAATTTAGAAATCAGGAAATACACTCTCTGTGCCGGGCAAAAAGGCGCTAAGCCCTTCCCTACCCATCCTCCTCCCCGCAAACGTGCTTAAACCGCGGGGCAGGCATACGATATTTGCTTATTTTCCGGCCAACGCGAGAATGAGTGAGCCTTAAAGCCCTTCATATTCATTCGATATCAGACGCCGTTGCACATTATTCCCATTCTGGTCTACTGAAAGGCTTAACATGGGCTTCGGGTAATTCTTAGGAATCTCAGTTTAAGGGAAAAATAAAAGAGCTGTATTAAATACGCACGAATAAGGAGAATTTGTGACGAATTCCAACATCACAATTACTCTTAAACGCTTCCATTATTTCCACAGACATGGTTAAACATTCGAACGTGTGAGAGGGAGGAACTAGAGCATGCTCTATTTTCCGCAATGGATATATGCCAACTCTTAGGGGACAATCAATGGGGAGGAAGGAAGATAGGCAGGCAAATACCAAAGAAAGCATTACACCGAGGATGTCACGAAAGAATAACAAGCCAAACGACGCCGGTGTAAACTTGCCCATTCCCCCGCGAGACCGATCACATAGACAAGAGAATTCATTGATTATTTTTAAATGTATTTTCACTGTGACTGTCTAAATAAAATTCCCAGCCCCCTCGAGAAGAATCCGATAGAGAAGCATTACCGGTGGAATATTAAAGTTACAAAAATTTCTCAAATTATAAATTGGTGAAAATCACATTCAAAAATCACTGTATGAATAAACTTGGCAGTTTTTCACACAAAATCTTTACAATAATAACGGTTTGGACGCATCGGTGACATCATCAGGTATGTGCATCTTCATCGCCTATGAGTCGAAACTGGTAGCATTATAAAGTTTTTTGGGTAAAAAAATACTAAGTTTTTTGATCGTGAATTTTCACAAAGTAGCACATTCAAAACTTTGCTTCTTGAGCTTGATTCAATGGCTCGAATTCGTTGCGGTTGAATAAGACTGAAATTTGCTTGCATTTTCATAATGGCCGATTAGACGACCCTGGAGGGAACGGGTTGGCTATTGAAGAATTTCAGCAGCCTCCCTCTCAAAAGAGAGATGAATAGCGAGGTGAAGTACGGTAAACCTGACGGGGAGGAAGAGTAGGATTGGTTAGTGGGAGGGCGTCCACCCGATGACGCATCGGAATAATCCTTCCGCATCGAAAGAATAAGTGGCACGCAGGTAGGGTGAGGGGCACTGAGGCGAGAGGAAGTGGGAGAGAGGGAGGGGAACAACAAAACCTAGGGAATGTATATATAGTGTGGGTGGTTGGGCTCGCCTCCAACTGAATGACCGGCTATCGACTGGAGTCGAAGTTCTCCTCATGAAACGTAGATCGATACAGCGCATCTTTCATTCACTTTCAAACTATATTGCACACGTATTATGCTCGCAAAGAATTAGACAAGAGTATAAATGCACTTCTTCCACGCAGTTATAATTGCTTCAACCATTAAACGTGCCCTCATATTTCAAAACGCGGTAAATCGGTCAAAGAAAGAGAACTTCGTGGGGACTATCCAACAAAATGATAAGTAATAATTATAAAAAAAACGTCTAAACTGAGTATCACTTTGCTAATAGATCCACAAACGTTTGATTGAATAATAGAGCTATCGCATTCCACCAGCGATATTTTTTCAGAAATTACTATTAAATTAGGCAAATTGCCGCTTCATACTTCTCTCAATCCAACCTCCTTACTTTCTCGAGAGGCGAAACAGATTGAGCCAACGAATCAGCGACTAAAAACATCCGAACAGGTGACGGGAGAGAGAGAGAGCGGGCGATGGTTGGGAGGGTGCGGAAGAGGGAAGTCGCGGACGGCGGCGGCATCAAGTATGCATTCGCCGTCACGGGGAGGTGGCCGGGCCCCCCCACATGCATGACGGGTGGGGGGCGGGGCGGGGGGGAGGGAAGTAGGGGCGGGATTGGAGGGATTCGCGCTCTGCCGGGAGGGGAGAGCGCGGGTTACTGTGCATGACACGGTCGGGAGGAGGTGTGGTGGGGTGGGAGAGGCCGCTGAGACAAAAGGGAGCGAGAGGAGAGGCCGGCCTGTCCACCCCCTCTCTCTCACTCGCTCAGTGCTTCCTTCGGTCGCCTTTGAGAGAGTCATCCCGCGGGATGTGGACGGCTCTTCGTCTCGCCGCTATGGGTTCTCCAGGAAAGACGTCGGTCCGCACAGGTGAGGAAGCGTACGCGATATCAGACGAAGTCGTACAAGGAGGAGGATCCCGACGGTTGTAGTACGTCCAACATTTTAACGTCTATCCCTAAGTTACGCCATTATTACGGTGTTTCTCTACACCATTAATTGGGGAAAGATGATATTCTAAGAGTTTCAACCTGAAACGGTTTTGTTACAAGCAATGTATTTTAGACCGACTCTTGCACTAACTATTCCTTGACCCTTCGGCCGGACTTAACCCTTAAGTTCGGCCGTAGTTATTTCATTCTTCAATTGCCTTTTTTCAGATGCAAGCTGGCAAAAGAATACCTTAGACTTTCGAAACTTAACTGCAATTAATTTGAACATTTCGGAAGATAATTAAGAAATACTTCATAAACTTTACTCATCGTGTTCCGCGTAATATTTGGAAAGAAATTCTGATTAGTCAAATACAAACTTTAACTTCGAACGATATTGAAGGATCCACATTCTAAACTCGACAGTCTTATCAACTAGTCCGTAACCGTGCCATTTAATGTTGTTGTTAGAGTATGGATATTGGTAGTAATTATCCAAATAATTTCTCTTTTAAAGAGTCGCCAAATCTATCTAGTTTTACATGTCTTTTGGTAGGCCGAAATTAATGGACATTCCTTCAAGGGGAGGATTCAGACACGAGGTGAGATGGGTCAACACGTTATCAAAGATCGTATTTCCGCTTGGGCGAGGGGTGCTGCTGGTGCCACGTCGCGTTCCTTCCGATCGCTTGCTTTTCCAACCACCATGGTCTAACTTCCGAAGTCGGAAGATCATCGATCGAAGGCAGATGCACAGAAAACATCGAATCTCATAAATATTTCCTTATTCGGTCACCAAAGTCACCGTCCGTTGACCTACGTATTCAAAAAACTATGGCAACATTGAAAAAAATACTTTCGGGCGATTTCTTACACCTCCACTCTGTTTATGGACTGACTGTCGTCAATGTGTGGAATACTGGTAACTTTCCAAGTTTATTTATTTCCAAAATACACTGTCAACATTCCATAGAGTTGCATCACCCGCGATTACTTTTTCAGATGTGTGCACCGTTCCCTTAATGCTTTCGCTTTCTCATGCTATTCATACGTAGGCCCTTGTCGGTTGTTCTTCTCGCGCTGACGATACCACGCCTACATTTCCAGAGGTTCGGATAATGAATCCGACACATGACTATGCAGTCACGCTAACACCGCCATACTATTTGTACATCCATCCGAGGGCTTTCAATTGGATATCTACATCTGCGAGCGACCACGGGAGAAAGTGGCCGGGGTTATCGAAGAATCCATCCATCGCCCATTCATGGCCGCAGTTTCATCCATAGCACACGATCTGCAAACACACCACGTCCAAACACGACGCCCTATGTGGTCTATGGAGACGAGAGAAGGGTCGCCGAGGAAAGTAGGGAAGACCCAATGTGGGAGTAATGGGGGAAAACGAGATATGACATTAACAATGAGGTCAAGAGAATCCTATTTGTTAGAAAACCAATTCAATTAACTGAATCATTTCCGTTTCTCTGGCGAATATCCGATAAAGTGAAGCATTTTCACATAATTTCGTTTCATCATGTTCGAATGCAATATGTTGGCCGTAGAATGGACAAAACAATAAGAGAGGATCATCAAATGGACATGTCTCGAAACTCTTGATTCTCACGCAACATTCGACACCGCGTCATTCGCTACGGTCATCGGGAATTTCCACGTGCTTATCTGTTTACATGCCCGACCTACGTGAGAACTGGATCACCACTCATTGGCCATTTTTTTTCTTTCATTTCCTCCACCATTACTCTCTATAAATATTCGCAATGGCAACCTCTTCAACAAAAAACGGCGGCGGCTTCGGACAACCACATTTAAAATCCAAATGGTAGGATTTTCTCGTTTCTAGAATTTCGTGAACAGAATGGTGGCATGGAGAAATCAATTGCTGCCCTAAATTTTTGAATTCTCACACCTCTCTCTAGTCTTCTAACTAATTCGCGAGCCTACTATCCCTTCACGTAACGAACCCAACCTTCGGGTTGTATACAGTGACGTGGTAATAAACCTCTTAACCTTATTATACTGACTATCCAAAATATTATAAATAGGTATTTAACAAAGTCTCTGAATTTATCCCTTTGCATTCTGATATAACTGTAACTAAATATGAAACGCATTACACTTCCTGGTAGACAATGCGCAGCCGCCACGGGACAATTAGTTTTATAGCCTACTATGGGTCTGCAAGTGAGAACCAACGGGAAAAATCATCGTTATTTCTCGCAATAAATCGAATGCTGTCCTTCCTTAACCGTTGCCGCCACGGTTCGCGTGAAAAACATTATGACGCAAGTGATTGTACGTTTCTCGTGAATCCAGATGCTTTATCAGAATTCCCAGGAAATTAAATTACAACATAACACCCATTAAATCCAGCAGTTGAATGCAGCAAAACCATACAATAGTGTTCCGAGCATTTGTAACCTTAAAAACACGAATTATGGCATCATTCTATCAGTTAAATCCTACACAAGAAGAAGGGAAAGCGGTTAAGATCATTCGATAGAGAAAGAGCATATACTACCTTGATCAAAAAGTTCCCGGAATAACCACCGTGTGGCGCTCCCATCGTTCCGATTTGAGTTCTGTTTTTTTGTTAAATTGGTACATCTGTTGTTGATATTCCCTTTAAATCTTAGTGTCATAACTTGACATTTGCAAAAGTTACGTAGCCAAGAGTACATCTATCTCTGTGTGTGTTGGCGATTTTTTACAATTGCAGAAATGGATTTAAATTTGCAACAACGAACTTGTATTAAATTTTGCGTTAAAAACGGATTTAGTGGCGCACGGACGTTGGAAATGTTGGAAAAGTGTTTCGGCAACGATTCTCTAAAAAAAAACGGTCGTTTACCAGTGGCACGAGCGGTTCAGAAGTGGTCGTGAGTCAATCGAAGATGATGAACGCAGTGGCAGACCATCGACATCGAAAGTCGGTGAAAAAATTGATAAAGTAAAAGAAATGTTGGTCAATAACCGCAAATTAACCATCAGAGAAATAGCGGAGGACTTGAACATTGCCTATGGATCCGCCCAAGACATTGTGGTTAATGATTTGGGTTTCCGTCGTGTAGCAGCAAAGTTGGTGCCAAAAGACCTCAATTTCATGCAAAAAAGAGACCGTGTTGACGTCGCAAAAGACATGATTTGCGAGGCTGAATCCGATCCCACATTCATCAAAAGGATCATTACTGGAGACGAGACGTGGGTTTATGAGTACGACACGCAATCCAGACATCAGGCAAGTGAATGGCGTTCACCAAATGAGCCGAGACCAAAAAAACCACGTCGTTTTCAGTCAAAAAAGAAGGCAATGCTGACGGTTTTCATGGATTACAACGGTGTAGTGCATCATGAATTTTTGCCAGAAGGCCAGACAGTAAACAAAGAGTATTATTTGGGCGTTATGAGACGTTTGCGTGAAGCAATTCGCCGAAAGAGACCAGAAATGTGGGCAGAAAACTCGTGGATTTTGCACCATGATAACGCACCGTCGCACAGTGCTATCATTATTCGTAATTTTTTGACGAAAAATGCAACAAATACCATCCAACAGCCACCGAATTCACCTGATTTGGCTCCCTGTGACTTCTTTCTGTTCAATCGAGTTAAAAAACCATTACGGGGAACGCGTTTTAGCAGCCGAGAGGAAGTAATGGAAAAATCGCAGGAAGCACTGATGGACATACCGAAAACCGAATATAAAAAATGTTTCGAGGATTGGATCAAGCGCTGGCATAAGTGTGTTGCAGTCGATGGGGATTACTTTGAAGGGGACAATATAGATTTAGATGAATAAACTTGTATTTTTAATTTTCTGAATAAATTCCGGGAAATATTTGATCAAGGTAGTATAGCAACACTGCAGACTTGTTCGAGGCAGACTGCCGACACCCCTTGAAAATCTCCATTCCTGCGTCCGAAGTGCGAATATAGAAAAGGGGGTTGAGTTGATCGTGGCAACGCAAACACAATGCAGGAAACAGTGAGAGCTGAATGTAATCCGCTCATCAAAATAGCTCATGAGAAGCAGCCATTAATACGCCCCGTGCTTGCTTACTTGCCAATCATTAACAAAAGAAACACTGGTCCCCGATAAATCTGATTTTATGTTTCAAGTCTTTATATACAATATAAAATGGCGAGCCCGCAGATATTAAACGACTTCATAATAGCGACGACATTCTTCGCAGCACGGGATCGATAAAAAAAGCGAAATAGCGCCATATCTGCGAAGACAATGGAGTTGCACTAGGAAAACGGGGAAATTACGAAATGTCTTCCCTCTTTTGAAAGCATTTGTCGCTGTCAAAGACGCTGCAGGAACAGTGCAAACAATCGTAGTTTTTGTTAAGGGTTTATGGATGTCTATGCGGGTCAGCGTTATAAATCAATGGCTAACGTGAAAATCCTCCCCATCCCAACACTTCCTGCTGAAAATCTCTGTTCAGAGGATTGTCTGTTCAAATTGAACAGACAAAAATGGAATTCATTCAGCACGAGGATTCATATGGATTCAAAACTAAGGAGGTAAATTAACGGATAAAATGGGCCTTCAAAGGAACAAGGAGGTGCTAACTTTAAGTGTGGACCAAAGGGAAATCTTTGCCAATGCGTGGCTACTGGAATAAAATGGTCTGACACTGAAACAAGTCGGCAAATTATACGTAATATTAAAAATGTCACTGAGAAGCTCTTAACCCTAAAAATACCGCCTCCATTCGATGGGCAATTTGATGAAAGCCCGCATACAAACAAAACGACAAGGAAGTCAAAGATCTGCAGAGTTTTACCCTTCAACTCTGACTAGTGCTACTTCTGATACATCATGGCGTCAGTCTCCTTCGTCCAATTGTACCTGTGACGAGCATGAAAGATATATCACAAGGGCTTCTAAGTGCGAGAAAATTAATGGAGCTTTGGCCTTGACAGCACACAGTGAGTTATTCCCTCACTCACTCTAAACAATTCGCGACTTACCCTCTCTCTTAGATGACAACACCGACTGATGTCATCATGGAGAACATACGCGGCATATTTCAAATAATTTATTTCAATTAAAGTGCAATTTTTTAAAATTACGTCAAGATGAAATGGGCATGAATGCAGAGGAACAAGGAGTACGCATTAGAGGAAAAGGATGGACCAAAAAACGGAAAACGTAAACCAGATGAATTGGGCATAATTAGAAGAAACGAATCTAACATGTCTAATGTAGGAGCGAAGATCCAACGAGGCGTACAAAATATTTGTACGTGGGAGTAATGAAGTGCTTCAGCTGACTGGTTGATCTTGGGAATGATATGACTAATTCTTTGGTTTGTTTAGTAATGCGACCGATTAGTCATCTAAATCAAATGTAACATGCAAATAACCCAACATTCATCAAGATGCCTAATTTATATTTCGAGATAAGACTATCCTTTCCAATGACAAAAAATGATCAATATTATCCCACGCTACTTACGTTTGGAAATGATGCCCTGTGATAAATTTAAACGATCAGAATCAAAGGGTGAATATAATGCAGGTAAGAAAGAACAACTTCAACCAACATAACTAAGGAATTCTTCGCTTCGTGATGTCATTTTAAATAAGAGTTCTATCACCAAGATGTGTCGGTATTTTCACTTTAATTTTTCCCCGACGACGCTCACATTTCAGACTTTTTTTTTAGCTCATCGGCGTGATGGCTCTCGAGAGCCTCAGAGAGAAGATGAGTGCCGAGAAATAGAATGCGGACGTTGGCGACGGTCGGGAGGGTGGGCGACGGCGTGGTCGAAGCGGGGGGGTGAGACGTGCAAGCAGGGGCGACATGGTGGCGGCGACGGGGCCGGCCGGCCCTTCGCTGCCCCTGTAGCGAGCGCTTCGTTCCCCTGCTTAACCTTTTTCCAATGTCGTCATATAATTTCAGGTTAAACCATACTTCGTGAATTTTCAGGTTTTAGGGATCTTTGATAATATTTTTTTCGATCTGAAAAAGAATGAGCAAAAGGAACGATTTTTGAAAGCTAATTAGCCTAGCGCAGCCACCACTTCATCTAAACCCCCATTTTACAATTCTTATAACTAGCACCTCGTCTCTCACTTGTAGAGAATAACGTGCATTTACCATCACGATACCGTCGGGGATGTTAACTGCTATAAAAATGAACACCATCATTTGAAATACTTAACATATCTCTTGGAAGATAACTAACTGTTAAGCTGTGCCAAATATTTTGCTTCATGCCTGACGTGAAATCACAACCTATTAAACACGCTGGTGATGCCTTGCAGGGTGCTGTGCGAATAGATGAAGATTGTCATTATTTCCAACTAAAAATAAATCGGGCTAGGAACTACTGACAACATCATTAACACGTTTTCATCTCCTAAATGGACACTGATCTCCTGTACTGGGCTCTCCACTCTTCAACATTTCCATTTCAAGGAACGGCAAAATAAACACGCGGTATTTCAAATTGAAGCCTCTTCAATAGAATGTTTTGAGATGTCACTTTGTGGAAGCGATTCATATCGGAAAAGAAAATACTTTCTCCTTCCACATATATATTATCATTCACGACCTAGGTTTCGACTTACAAAGTCATCATCATGACCTGATGATCTCGAACGAAAAGAAATATGTCTGCCATGTTTCGCATTTGACTGTCGGGGAAGCAATGGACATGATCATCAGTTTACGTAGTGGGTAGAGGTGCATTGCTAATTGAAATAGCCATTGGGGGAGTGGTTCGACGCAATCGGTTAATAACTTTACATCCCTCCGCCCACGTTTGAAACGCTGAACAGTAAACCGTTAATTTCCTTAGCAACAAATAAACTACGGTGCGGGGCTCTTCTGTGATTGACGGATTTCGGGTTGCATGCCGAAGAAATTACCAACCTGCGCTGGCAACACTGGAGAAGGGGGAGGGGGGGACGACTGCGGCGGCAGGTGATGCCAGTGCGAATGACACGAGGACTTCTGAGTAATCAGAGATGGAGGAGAAGCGGGAAATGGGTGGGAGGAGGAGGGGGTGAAGAGGAGAGGGGGAGGAGGAGAGGAAAGTGCAAGGGGGTGGAAGGGCTGAATTACAGAGGAGTGGGCGAGGGTGACGAGCAAAAAGGGATGAGACGGAGATGGGAGGGGACCTTTGTGCAGTCTCCACGTATAATCAACCCCAGAGCTGATTAGGGCAAAATGTTTTTCCAACATCATCCCGCCCACAGCAAGAAGTGTCAAAGATCCCAGGTGTCTCGAGGGAGATTGAAGTAAAGGAGGAATGAGCCGAATCGCAGTCGTGCGTGCTTCGGATTAATTGCGGAATGAGGAGACGATATGCCTCGAAGCAGCGCTCTCTCTATGCACCCCGACACACCAAAGGGGTTTCTTAGGAATACCAGCAAGTCTTCTGTGCGCCCTCTGCACCACAAGACTTGTTCTGGCTCGTGACACATCGGGATCGACGGGAACTTACTCGCATTAGCACAGAGAGCGTACGTACCGCGCACGTCTGCACTCCATTGAGACGCCGATCTGTCTCTCTCAAGTGCGGCTAATTTAACGCGAAATTTCGTAGTCATTAATTGCAAAGTTACACATTCAGGAATGACTGCCGTTCGGGACATTTCATTGGGTGGATCGAAAGAGTTTATACAGGATTGGCCACCCAAGAAAAGGGAGCAGGTAAGGAATAGATTAACACAAAGATGACTTCATAATTGTCAGTGGCCAACGGCGCAATCACCCCATTGGCCATCATAACGTTCTAATGGCTATCATACATGCAATTAATACTTGCCGGTCATTCTGTCGCGACTTGAATTAGATAATATGGATGTGAGCGTCGTGGCGCCTGTCCACGGGATGGCATTCCATTGGTTTATTAAGTTTTGACTGAAAGTTTTTACGCAGAATTTCGAAACTTTTTGTGTCTTCTGACGTCGGTCAAAAATTTCAACAAGCAGTACAGTTGGAAATCAATCTCAAATGCAAAGTGTTGCCCTGCATTCGACTCGAGATTATGGTATGAAAGTATCTGATCCTCAAATCGGATGTAAATTTCGTCATAAAAATTAATGGCAAATTTTAATTGGTCACTATTATGAGTTTCCTTCGACACGTCATTCTTGAACCAACTATTGAGTGGCTATCTTTGTTTTTTGCGACAACTTTATCATCCCTTTTAACTGGGATACGGAGTCACACCATTAAGGTCTCCACTATAAAGCATAATAACGCGGCAGTCCGCCATTAAAATAACTAAACACGTTATGACCGCAGTGAAGTCGTCAGACAAGGGAAATGAATGATACCAACAAGGACATTTGCTTATGATAAATGCCATTCCACAATGAATACCTCATAAATCTGCCATGTGATCAAGTAGCATTTTATGAACAGAATAATTTTAAAAAATCATTATTATATCGATTCTAACGTTTCTACGCTTAGCGAGTTGGTAGGCTAAACTGAGGCCCATTATTTCTCGGGGAAATCAATTGACGTGTTTTCAAAGTGGAAATGTGGTACGAAACAAGATTACACGACTGTCGGAATATCAAATACGTTCATTTCTATCGTTACTGCTTCCTAGTACGTCACTATCATCTCTCTCTATAAAAATATGTATGTGTGTGTATATATAAATATATATAAATATAAATATATATATATATATATATATATATATATATATATATATATATATATATATATATATATATATATATATATATACACACACACACACACACATTATATATATAAACCATAAACACAGTAATCAACCCGAGGGTCGGTTTGGTAGGTGATGGTAGAGTTCACCCAGTACTCAGCCCTATACGGCGTGTGAAATTCACACATCAGGGTAGGGGGGTCAGTTCCTTTCCCTGAGCCGGTTATGGTTTCCCAGGAGGACCTGGTACCCGAAAAATCACATAGCTTGGGTGGAGCTGCAGGTGCCCAGAGTGCCCGGGAATCGAACCCGGGACCCTCCGGTCAGTAGTCCAACGCTCTACCCCCTGGACTACCGCATATATATAACGCAAATTAGTAAACATAGAAAGGAGGAAAGTTGAAATCTAATTTCGAGGTTCCATTTATCAAGAGGCCGCCCGTATGCACAAAACCGGGTCGGATGATACAAGCGAAGCGTATACAAGACACGCAAGAATTACAACTCCTAAGTGACTGTTATTTAAAATGGCTCACAAATAAAGGCAATCAAAACTAACTTTCAAGTCCATTACCGTGGTGCAAATTGCTCACAATAGACAAATTGACGGAATCTCAGGGAAAATTTAAGACCCGAAAGGAATCAATGGGATGACTAAAACAAAACGAAAAAAAACATTCGCCGCCAAATTCACCGAGATATTGCTCGCCACTGGATTTGTCCACGAGTTCAAAGCGCCACCCCACCCACGGGACGGCAACCACGGCAATGCAATGCATCGCATCGCTCGGTTCGGACCCCGTTGCGGGGCTTCTCCGCGGCCATCCGGGCCGCTCAGTTGGCTAAAAACTCCACGCGGCAGATGATGGAGCAGTGCCGGGAACGGACGAGGGGAAAACCCGCCTACGAGTGGCGCAGCCAGCAGCCTCTTCTCTTGAGCGGAGCGACAACTGGTTATATAGACATCCGGAAATAGAGGTGACCAATTTAAAAATGGAATCCGGGGAGGGGGAAGTAGAAGTGCGTGTGTGTGTGCAGGGCAGCCCAACCCTGACGAAACTGTACAGGGATAGTGGAGTGGGCGAGGAGGGTTTGATGGGGGGGGGGGAAGGATGCGTGGGATGGGGAGAGCGCGAAGCATCTCCCGAGGGATTGGTTGTGTGTGTGTGTGTGTGCGCACTCGCGAAAGTGCGCCCTCGTGCGCTCATTACGCTCTCTTCAACGATGAATGTATGACGGCAAAGAACGCGCAATTCAGGGAAACCATTCCCGATCCATGAGTAATAAATGCGAAAGAATGAAAAGAAGAATATTCCACAGCATCATCGTACACAATAATTAACATCAACGAGGGGATATAAGCATTAAATATGAGAAAATATGATGACAAATAACGAACAATATTTCCGGAGAGAGAAAGAAACCGAACTCTAGAAAGTGCGATGATAACCTCACGTATTGGAGAGAGTCATGAATAAAGGAGTTAAGCTTGATGCGATATTGCTCTAACTTTTTTAGCCCTACTTTTAACTTAGCCGAAAATTTATCTGAAAATTATGCCATGTGAATTCACTAGTATGCGTGAAAATGAATGAAATTGAATCTGCTTCAATAGAATTAACATTTTTGGATAGAACTAAGGACTAATTAAATTATGGATTATGAATGTAGGCATTAGAAAAAAAACCTAAGCTCGCCTTAGGCCATATTCGGCAGCAGTAGACTGAAAATGCCAAGAGTCGAGTACGGTTAGTTTTTGAATAAATAAAATGGTAAAAAATTCAATGGAAATTTTTCACATTTCCTTGCGCTGGGGACTTATCCAACTGCTGCAATAGAATATTTTTAAAATGTCCATAACGTACTGGGATGAGAGTGATGGGTGAAGGGAGAAAATGGAGGGGAACGGCGTGGGGTCTCAGGCCTACCATAGGGAGAGAAAGGCGGCGGCGGGCTTCCCAACACTTCCCGGTTTCCACGAAGGAGGCGAACCCAACGAAATTTCCGAGAAATGAGGAAATGCATGACTGATCTGAAGTCAAGCCGCTCAATTTCGGAGTAGAGATAAAAGCGATTCGAGGGGTTCCTCTCCCCCTTGAGGGACACGGCGGCACCCTAGGGATCTTTCTAATACCATTAAAAATTCAACACGTGATGAGATGGACGTTACAAGCATTACTTTTATGTCCATAACTCTCGTTATTCAACCCGCATTTTCAGACGTCTTCAGGATCTCAAAATCTTGCATTCTCAACGTCACGCAGAGCAAGTCCCGAGGGTGAAAGAAGAACATTGCGAAGCTTACGAACGACATAAAAACCAGCTGAAGGCTTGGCGCCTAGTGTGCAACAAAGAGCCTCTTGCTTGGTCTGCTTCTTGAATGGTCTGCTGGGAAGGATAGGGGAAGTCGAATGACTCGAGAAAGGAGATGATTCTATCTGTCGAAGCAAAAATTAGGAAAAAAGCTATTCAAACATCCGACGAAGTAATGAGAAGATTAATCGCAGCGATATAAGGAAGAGAGAGGTGTAGTATGTCCAGGAACACTCAATCGATTTCTTTACGTTCAAAAGACCCACACTATTGAACAAAAAGAATTAACGAGTGAGCAGGTCCTTTTGCAACATTTATAGGATTCATTTTAAACATTACAGCAGAGGGCCTAACCAAAGAGGTGAACAATACAATATTTAGGCAAAAATGTTCTTTTAATAAGAAAGGACTCCACAAAAGTAGTGTAATGTCAAAAGGTACACGAATGGATGACCTTCAAGCAAGCAACCAAGACGCGTAAAATGAGTCTCCTTGATAACTACGAAGAAAACACGAATTAACATTTTATACAACAAAAGTAATACAAGAATCTAGAGTTAATGTCTCTCCAGCGCGAAAAACCTCTGTCAAAAAAATCTTTTCTTTAATTCTAACTAGGCTGGTATGTGGTCATTACTTTATCTAACCTCATTTTATTGCACTTTTAATTCATAAAAGCTAATGTCTTATGCGCAGGGAAGAATATACCAATCAGATATAATAGCGCATATCTGAAAAATTAAATATTTAATATTAAATATTTGATTTGCCGACCCCGGTGGCGGCGGGGTAACGTCGTCGTCTGCCATTCCAAGGGTCGCGGGTTCGATTCCCGCCTGGGTGAGTTTCCCTCCATCTAGGGCTTGGGTGTTTGTAAATGTGTCCATTGTTATCGTTGTTAATAGTTCGATGTAAAGGCCAAAATGTGCTGTTTTCGGACTTATACTGAATAAATAAATAAATAAATAAATATTGCACGCCTGGTGCTGAATCACCCCCTGCCACACACCCTAGCAGTGGCTGGTAGAGCATCATGCAGATATCGATGAAAACCAATTCTCAGTTTTTTTTTTACGTGACCTCCTCTTAAGTTTATAGTAAGCTCACTCGTCCTATTGGACCTAATTTCGCACCCTAAAAGGCTTGGGTGGGTGGGTAAATCGCGGCAGCAATCCAGGTCACGAGTCTTTTTTAATCGGTGAGGCAACGCAATTCCAGGAGAACTGGGGTCGAGGAGGTCCTTTTATACGAGCTGGACTTGGATACTCGGCAGTCAACTTTCGTAAATTAAGGAACCAGCAGCGAGTCTAGCGCACAATTTGTAATGATCGATATTACAACATTTTTATGAATCTTTATGAACATACAAGAATAATTATCGATTTACGAAAACGTGATCGATCGGAATAGTTTCGGAACTCCACACTAGGCGCGCCACCACCACCACCCACCCATTCATTCCCTCTCACCGCTCCTCCTCCTCAATTACACCTTCCATATCGCGGCTCGCCCTCTCCCTCTCACATACACTCACACCGCCGAAGGAGAAACGCACGCAATAATTGGCACGCCGTGATTGGGCACCGGTGAGAACCGTTTCCTCCTCGTTAACTCGAATTACCTCTTCCTCCTCGTTAAGCCGCCCGATCCAAGTGACCTCGAAGGAAGCCAAGCTATGCCAGGAGGCAACGCGAAGCACTACTTTAGGAGCTCCAGTCAACCACTTGAGCTTTGCGTCGGTTGTCTGCGGAAACGCATTTGCAACTACATGATGCCCCTGCGAACTGTAGCAAAGGGTGTGTGGCAGCGGATGTTAGAACTTCATCGATGAAAAGAGAAAAGTCTATTAGGATTGCATAGTTTTCATTTGTGAGTTTTTTTCCCAATTTAAGTCGTGAACTGGCGGAGGATTAAACTAATCATAAAACTGATCAATTTATCAACCTATTTTTGCTTTGTTTGCAGATCTTCCGATGAAGGGCCATGGAGCAGATGAAGAGAAGAAAAAAATACGTCATTTTTAAATTGGTTTGATAATATGCGCATATCAGTTGGAAAATATTTATTTTTCAACAGGTCTCATTCTAAGTGGAAAAATAATATGATCATGTAGATTGACAATTACGAATTGCAGCTTCAGGCATGTATCTAAAGCATGGATACCAAACGCCTGAAGAAAAAATAGCTGACGCATTGATTTCTTTTCTTCCTTCTCATAAAATACTCCTACTCATGGCTTATAACCACACGCAACCAGGAAACTGGTTAGCTATCGCACACTGCCACAAGCTCGTAGTTGCATTCAGTATTAATTGGATTTCGTAGATGGTGTTGCAATATTTAACCATCTTCTGTCTTGAAACATCGCAGACATTTGAGAGGCGGTAGGTTGGTAGCATTGGCCAGGCTCCCTACAGGTATTTCGTATCTTTTCCCGACATTTCTCTCCGTCCAATGTGCCAACTAACATTCAAGGGGAAGTAAACGAAGGGAATGAAACTAAAGGAAGGAACCAACGCGGGGGGGGGGGCTTCTCTTCAGAAGTCTTGAACCAGCGCGTGGAAATTGAGTCAGAAGCGAGATAAGAAAACAAAAACTGTATCAAGATACGCATATGGCGCCCTGATGTGGAAGGGGGGGGGAGAGGAAAGGAGGTTGGGGTATGGCGCGCAATCCCGCACCCGCGATGGCATACCCGTGGAAGGGGTCTAGTCATTTGAGGCGAGAGGGGGATGAGAGATCACGTGGCGGGAAAGAGGCGGGGAAATGCCGGAAACACGGCCGCCCCCGCTCCGCTGAGTACGGGGCGAAGTAGGAGACGGCAACCGAAGACTCGGAGGAAGTGAACAAAAAAAAACCTGAGAATAATTAAAAAAACAATTGAGAAAGTGTTCTCGAGTGATAAAGGGGTGACGAACAAAAATAAACACCGATTCTATTGAGTAAAATCACGCACCAAAGCAATCTGCAACGTATGATGATGATATTTCCCGACGAGAAAGAGAAAAACAACAAACCAAAAATACCCCTTTTGCGACACCAATGCAAAACGACCCGCGCCCTCGAAAAGTCAACACATTAATGAGAGCTACGTAAACAGGACGGGGACAGGTTGAACGAACGCTCTGCATGCGCTAAATTCGTGCTCGGTGGGCCGTTCTCGGGGGGAAAATAAAGTGAGCACAAGCGGAGGGCGGGCGAATGATGTGTCGCACGGCTGAAAAGCCGACTTTAAACATTTGATGCAGTAATTACATGGCATACTGTAGTTTTTCCTTAAGCGACAGAATCCTCCCAAAAGCTGTAGGAATGCCCTTCTGGTGCACGGCGGATTGACTTACAGATACATCAAAATGGTTCAATAACGAGAAGAAATCCTCCTCGTTAGTTAAAATTACTTCCAGAACTGATTCCAAAATGAAACGTTTTCCCGTTAAATTCACGAAGATCCTTATCCTGATACTGATGATAGAACTAAATGAGAACCCAAATGGCGAACAAAAGAGAGGCAGTAAGCACAAATGTCGACACAGCCGATTCACAATTGGGCGCATCGGCGTCAAAGCCTAACGAAGATGTGGGGGGGGGAATGGGAGGGGGGAAGGGGAGGGGGGAAGGGGAGGGGGGGGGGTCGTTATCAGAGCGGGCGGATAACTCATAATTAACCACAACAGGTTCTTGATAAAAAAATTGCGATTTTAAACGGATTACTTACTTCTTGCAACATCAGGCGGCTGCTGCCTCCGCACACGTACGTACCTGTATATAGCAGCATTCTTAATCGATGGATCTTTAACGTTAGTTCGATTCGAGTTCTCGAAGCCATTTCAAAAAAAAAAGAACACTCCATCGAACCCTTTGCCGTCCGATGGAGAAATCCAGAGATAGAATTCTCTCGAGGGCGGCACAGACGCAGTGCGAGAGGAGGAGAGGAGAACCTCCGAGGGGCGGGGGGGGGGAAGGGGCGACCCTCCCACTCGAGACAACGGATTCAATTCGAAGAGGAATAGCACGTGCCGCCGCCGAAGTGTGTCGTCGCTGCCTTTCGTGGAGAGAACGGAGAGGGTGTGGGGGAGGAGGTTGGAAGGATTTCCCTCTGTTCGACGAAACAGAGGGCGACGGAAGTGAGGGGCGTCCGTCCCGTTCGTTCCCTCCCGAGAGTGTAAAAAAAAACAGAAAAACGCTTCTCTCCCTATACAACGAGACGTGCCGTACACCTGTGTGCTGCGTGAGTGTCCAGGCGTTCTCTCCCATCCCCTCCATTCCCCCCCCACGGTGAATATACACAGGGGTTCGATGGAAAGGAAACGGAAATGCCGACCGCCTCAAAGGGAGGGAGATTCCTTCCTCGAGATTTCCGTCTCCAAGGGCAGCAGCAGTCATTTGTGTATACCCATGTGATGAAGGCGAGCGAAAAAAAATGAAACGGGTGGAAATAGTTTTACGGACGTGCGAGGCTCCCTACATAATAAAATTGGCCTCCTATAATTAACCAGAGGTTTCGAATTTCCTCTTCCCGACCTAACTTTGCTATTACAGAAACCGCAACATTGAAGGTAAAACTGTTTTGTTGAGTTTTTCGTGCGAAAACAAACTTTTTTTTTGGTTAGAGCCTTCAGTAGGATTTTTCCAACCAGATAAAAATAGGAGAAAAAGCCGTGGAGTAAGAAAAACTACATGTTGGAAAAAAATGCATAAACCAGGACGAGAACCTTGAATCATTTTCCACGAGGGATTTAGAGTGTATTGTGCGCTTCAATGGCTAATCAGTCACCTGTACGTGTGTGTCTTAGACTGCACAGGTGCGAGTGGGTGGCGGAGAGTCCGGGTGGGCAGAGTTGGGAACTGGAGTAAGACGGTTGTCCATTATCACCGGTGCTGTTCAACGTAGTATATGTGGAGGAAATTATTAAAGAGGAATGGGAAGAACTGGAGATAGGAATGAAGTTGGCGGTAAATTCGTGGAATCAGAACGCTTCGATTGGTGAACGTTAAGATAATCGGCATTGATATTTGTCCCATTTCAAAACTGTGAGCTTCCAGTTTGAGTTTTATCTCTCTGGTAAGGCAGACAGGAAGACCAAAAGAGGGAAATTCGAAGAAGACGGACACCGTGGACGGATGGTAAGTATTGGGACACTGAAGGTCGAGATAGTACGCAGAATGATAGTTGCGCGAGATGAAGGAACTAAGAGAAAAGAAAAAATTAAGTTCTAATCGATAAATTACTATAGCGACGATAAGATGCAAATTTAACTAAATCCTACGGTGGGAACTGATCAAAACACACACACATATATATTTATAATCATTCACAAGGAAATATATATAAGGAAAAGGGTTAGGAGCATAATAAAAGATGAACACAAGGGAGTTGGGGAAGACGGAATCGAGCAGACCGCAAGAGCAAAAATATTTCCTTGACCGGGATTTGAACCACAGACATTTCGACTTGCCGGTCCGATGCTCTACCCACTTGAGCTGTCGAGGAAATGTAATTTTCACTTAGTCGAAAGAGCCGTGTTTCAAATCCCGGTCAAGGAAATATTTTTGCACTTGTGATCTGCTCTATTCCGCCATCCCAACCTCTCTTGTGTTCGTCTTTTATGTGTCCCATACCTTTTCCTTATTTGTTTCCATGTGAATGAGTATATGTTCGCCATATGGCGGGTTTTCGTATTTCGTATATATATATATATATATATATATATATATATATATATATATATATATATATAACAATACCTCGCGGACAGGAACATCAATCAATATAGGGTTTGAGGAACACGACCACATCGTGCGTGCTGAACTTATTATTTGCACTGGATTTATTAAAAAAAACCATACACAAAGACAAAAAATAATATTTGGTCAATAAAAATTCCTCGACTGCCAAGTGACTGGGAATCAGTGGCTCTTGAATTCGGACGGCTGTCTACGTGACTCAGTACAAGACTCGTTTCAGTCACTCGATTGTTGATCCTCGGAGAAGATAACGAAACAAAAAACTTCATATCTCGCTGCCAAGATGGCAATTGTTTACCACGAAGAAGTCCAAGGCTTTTTCTCACAACCGCCACCGAGAGGGCACAGCAGTTACGTGGTAGCACCCAAACCCTCCTTCAGCCGCTCTTAACCGCCCATATTTTCAACGGCATGGAAAGCGAGCACTTTTAACGATTTGGTCACACCCCGCGGCACACAATGATAATATCTGCGGCCAATTCCATTCTTTTGTTTTTTTACACGAGATCGCGCGAAAGTCCTGACCTTGAACCGCCTGCACGCAAAAAGATTTCGAAAACGGCGCCGTGGAAGTTCATCCACCTCCCTGGAAACAATCGATAGAACATCAGCCTAACGAAGCATACGAAATCCGAACATGGATTAAGGCCACGCAATATGCTTTATCGAACTCCTTCTATTTCTGCCCCTCTCGGCATAAATGTCGAGAATATACCTATCCTTTTGGAAGAAATGACGTCTAAAAAGTCGGCCGGAATAGGATGACTTCGCGCGACGCCTTTCGGTGCTATTTGTTCGGAAACAACTGTCACACTTTGCCTTTCAGCAAATATGATTAACGATGCACGGAACAATGTCAATGATATGCACATAAGAAAATGCAGTTTATCAGGAAAAGCCCCCGAGGAAGCCCGAGCTAGAAGCCCGAGATAAAAAAACGCAAAAAATATATGGTGGGGCTATCGTCAGTCATTTTTTATGGCGAATGCGTGCTGGGACTGGTTGAAAGGAAGTTTACGCACAATGGAGTGACTTGAGTAAGAATGGAAGCGATATGAAGGAGGAGAAGGGGTGGGGGACGGGAGGGGATGAAGAAGGAAAGGTCTCACCCACCCACCCTTCGATGACACACTGCCAAGGATTTAACCACGGAGAGGGGGGCAGGGGGGGGGCACCGGAGGAAACCAACCCTTTTTCAGCCGGTACGCCATGACATAAAATGGAATCGTCCAAAAATGATTCCGCGGATACTGAAGGTTAATAAAAAAAAACCTTTGCGTACATTTCTGGAGCACGTATAGACATCACTGATAAGGCGCTTTCATGTTGGCGTAAGAAATTTGCAAATAATTACTGACATGAGGATCATGGTAAAAAAAAGCCCATTAAGCTTAAAAATAAAACATTAATTTCCCTAGTTAAAACCGTGGGCAAAAATTAAATGCTCTTCTAATTTAGGCCTTTTGTACGAAAAAATGTATTGTCCAAAAATTTCGCGCAACTAGGGAATAATAATTATACATACCAGGCGTAACTGCAAACATACTAAGGGCAGGAGGGCGGTATCAAAATTGTTAGGCCCTACAAGAAGAACAATTCATAGATGGAATTTTAATTGCCGACTAGTTTCGCTACACTTAACATCATCTGCTGCAGTGTAGCGAAACTACTTAGTCGACAATAAAATCTCTATTCTGTGGAAACTTAAGTTATTTGATTCTTCCTTGTTCATTCTAATAGAATTCCACAAAGTATAGGCCTCAACTATAAATCAAAAGAATATTCCATTGTTAGATCACGAAAAATGTTGGCTATTCAACCAACATAAACGAGAAAAATTCCAAGAAACTGCAGGAGATGGCGCAAGAGTAACTTTCAACGGAGTCATCCGCTAATAAGCATCTCAATGCAACAATTAGAGGGTAAAAATCATTCGCCTTGACCGGGATTCGAACCCATATCCTCCCCCAAAATTTCAGAGCTTAAGAGGACGCCTCGATAGCTTAACCGGCTTAAGCACTCGGTCGGACATCGAGGGAACCGGGTTCGAATCACATTCAAGGCGAGCGATTTTTACACTCATTGCATATTAAAAATTGTTGCATTGATACACGAGACAGCCTATTCTGCTCCTCTGAAGATTCGCCACTGGCATAGCTGGTATATTTTCATGCTTACGATTTGAAACGTAACTCGTACGGGGAAATAAATATATGGTGATTTGGAGTTAAAAAAAACACCATTGAGGATTGAAGAACACGATTGGAGGGCTTAGTGCGCAGTTTCATTTACAGATGAGTTACAGAGGGCGATATCCCCGTCGGCATGAAGGGAAGGAGCGGCTCCTCCGGAGTGAGTGATAGATACTCTTGGCAATGAGAAGAGGCAGGGCAAATATGGAAAGCGAAAGGTGTGCAGGGACAGCCGGCCAGCGACATTCCCCCCCCCCTTCCCATTCCCTGCCCACCCACAAACGTAACATGAGAGATAAGCGGGGAAAGATAAGTATTTGAACGAGTGAAGCATATTTTCACGAAGGCATGGGAATTCCTTTCCCCACCACCACCTGCTAAAACACCATCCCACACGGACAGCGAGGTAGGTAAGTACTTGGAAATGTTACTGCATGATATTTAAAATCTGAACTCGCTTGAAAATACATTTCCGTCATTCCTATCCAATCCCATTACGGAATCGCTAACATGCAAGACGACAGATAAAATAGTTAATGCCGCAATTCGTTCAGTCTCTGAAACACTTAAAATTACGTCCTGGTAATTAAATAGCGTAATGTACACTAAATTTCCAATGTTTGACTTATGAGAGCAAAGAGTGAATTACGACCAGGATCACTCAGAGAAACACGAAGAGAACCGCTTTGGTATGCAACATGTTAGGAACTCCTCAAATACCCGAAAGGAAATTACACAACCACATTTGGATTGCTGCGGTGGTTAGCATATTGATTTTTAAGTCAATTTACCTAGCTTATAACCCAGAGATGGAGGATTTCTAAGGAGTTACTAATACTAGGTTTCCATATGGGAAAATAACTTAGGAGAAACTTCCATCAGAGAGGACTTGAAAGTTTAGAGCCTGCTAATACCATATATTACTTTGTCCTTCACTTATTTTATTATATTTCTCATTTCCAGAGAGAATTATTTTGCACTTGCACAGATACCGCATAGTGCATGTAACAGTGGTTAACATTATCTCGATCGATTGAGATGTTTTCCATATTTATTGATAACTAATGATTATGCAAAACTTGTTGATAATTGTACAAAAATGAGTGGAAACAACTCCTGCCACACATCGTCGAGGTGTCTCGCATCCTACTTGTATCATGCTAGTAGCCTAGTGGTGAAAATGACGGCGATTTCGTACGGGTACTGTAATACGTTGTGCTACCGCGATTTTTAAAGCGTCATTTTCTCGCGCAATAAATCAGTCAATTTTCAGGAAATGCACGTGCATCAGTGCATATGGAGACGGCATGCGTTAAATAGCAGTTTCCGGGCTCATTTTGATATTTCCTCCGAAGGAAGTACGTGCAAATCGCCGAAACGTCCGAAAAATAGCTACGACAATATTATAAAATAAAGCAGTTCGCAACTTTTTGGGAATATTAACTGATTCTTAATTTGAAAAGGAAACAAGAAGTTGAACAAACCACCTGCTAGGTGTGGTTATCTGAATGTAGCCCTGCCCACGTAGTACCGCAAAATTAGTTGGTTCGTTTCCATAGAGCTAGGATGGGAGTCATTAGTTGCACGTAGATTTAAATAAAGGTTAAATTTACAGCGTAATTTTGAGGCATGTTACTTATCTGAGGATTTTGAAGACATAGTATCAGGGAGATAGTTTGTAGAACGGATAGATTTCAAATGTCCTTTTTACCTCGTACCATTAGATGCCAAAATAGAAATGACAGCAATCGCGTTGGAGATAATTAGAATTGGCAATTTACATATTTTGCATATGTTTTTTTAAAATTTAATAGACCCTTCTGTTTAAAAGTTCTATCGCATGATTTGAATACACGCATCCAGTTATTGAATGTTGTTGCTTGAAAGTATCTTCTTTCGCGTGCATGACCAAACTAATATTTTTCTGTAGAGGTGACATGATTGTGTATGCATGGCTGGTGACCTGACACCCCCCGCCACGCGTACCCACGGCGGCTTGCGGGGTATTATGAAGATGTATATGTAGCGACATACCAAGATGGATCGAATTTTCTCTTGGAAAAGGAAAACGGCGATGTGTCAAAAATGAATTAGAAGCCGTTTTAAGCTCGTTGTGGTCGTTTTTATCCGTATTCTCCATGCTGTTCGGAGCCGATCTTCATTTTGGAAGAATCGAAGCCTCGATACCTCGAACAGAAAATGTGCAAAGAGTGGCAACGCCGCCCCAGAGCACCCCGTCGCCCCACCAAACTCCCGGACACCAAACGTAACCCCTTCCTCCGCAAACAGCCACACTCTTCAATGGAATGGCCTTGGGCAAGGATAAGGGGCGGGTGTGCTGCAATAGGAGGAGTGCGAGGGGCCGCGGAGGAGAGGAAAGGGCGGGATGGGTCTCCCGCGGCTGCCGGGGGGCATGGTGGGGGAAGGAGGGATGGGATATTGGAGGAAGGGGGAGGAGAGGTAGGCCTGAATAATAGTTCCGGGTGAATTACCTCCCCCCCCTCGCGTCAAGGAGGCTAGGGGCAATATAAAAACCAAGGTTAGAAGCCAGTTTTATTAAAATAAAAATAAGCTGGACTATAACCTGAATTCGAAATATCTGAAAGGTACACGCGATAAAAATTTGGGTGGGTTGGCGACATCTGTTTCTCAATGTTCCTCCATTATCCATGACAACGTGACATGCGTTCATTGGAACTAGAGGCCAATTCTCCACACCAGCAGAACATGCCACCGAGGATCTTAAAAGTTAGTGTTGCGGTACTTATTGACCACGAAATAACATATCATACCGCTGTTTTAGGGACAGACCTCTTTGAAAGGCAACGCATTATGGATAATGTGGGTGGGGCATTTAAACATCCAACAAACATTAAAATCTTGGAATTGAAGGACTCGATCTTGCTCGGAATTTTAATTACGTTTATGCATTAATATTGAGCTTGACTTCAGAAAATTCATCATTTAAATATCAAGTTGAGCCTATTTTTAGGTTGAAAATTCAGGCATTGATTAATGTCATTAATCGGGCTCTTTCAACACAATGTACAAAACGAGGAAGACTGGTTTCACAGGCGTAATATCATGACTGCAAACTATTTATTTCGATTTTACCTATTCAAAGAATTTTTTAACACCAGTCCGTAGTGCAACACAGAAGCTATTGCTTTTTATACTGTCGGAAGGAAGTAACTTCATCAGTGAGTAAAATGCATAAAAGAAAGAAAATGTCACCTCCAACGGTTCTGTATTCATAGTCACCTTACGTAGCAGTATTTGCTGAGACTATATTGCCTTTTCCACGAACCCTCTCCAGCAACACAGCAGATATTTACAAATATAAGTAACTTCAGTGGCTCATTACCACAACCAAGGACAACGAACATCTTCCAGTACATTATACCCAAGGGTTGAGTAGCAAAACAATTAAGGTAAATACGTATTTCCATTCGCCTCGTAGCAAGTGTGATGCCATCCATCCGACGTGAAAATCTCCCGGGCAGTTTTCATGTCATCAGCATTGAAAATGTCTCTCCTGGGAACGGGATGGCGAAAACCATTTACACACATATACTTAAAATGTGACGCAGCAAAAGAAACTGCAGCAGAGGGGGCGTTCTTACGTCTCTCTAACTCACTCAACGGTTGCAAAAAAGGAACAATGCGCAAAAACAATGGCAGGATACAACAAGGGATGATTATGGTGGGCAATAGACCCAAAGGCAATTCAATTTAAGTTCGGCGCATAATAAGATCAACATTTACGCTTATGTAATTGAGGGCAGTATACACTTGGACAAATGCACCATATAATGCTATTCGTAATAGTTTTTCTATTCTTTAAGTTCTAAGAAAATAAGGCATAAGTTTTCAATTATAACCAGGCTCACCGTTCGCCGAAATCACCCTTAGTCGTTATTCAAGTGTTCAGAAATCGAACAATTACCTGAAAAGAGAGAAACATTCTCGTTAATACATTTGTGAAACATAATGGAAGAAATAAATCTAAAAAAATCATTTCCTCATTCAAGTGATTACATCCCGCAAATCCATACATACAAGTACGTTAATTGAACTAACACATCATGTTTTCCCAATAAATTCAATTATGTAAAAAATAATCGTCCTGTACTTAAAAATCACTAGGATCTACCATAATACTCAGACTAATCGGAGTCAAAAAATACATTCAACTGGTAATTAGGAAATACATTTCACAGCGATTGTCATAAAAATTTCAACTATTTTTAACCATGACCTTACACTAATCCAACGAAACCCCAAGGGCGAAATGAATTAAGGATCGAGCCATAATTATTTACTGAAATATTCACGACAGTTTGATGCGCGCGAGAGGGTTGGGGTGGGGGGGAGCGCAAAGGAGACGGGCAGGAGGTGGCGTCCCTCCCATGGCAACCTCGTGCCATGGCTCTAAAGTACACCTTTCCTCTCATCTCGCCCTTGAAAGACTCTCACTGCTTATTCATGCATCATTTACAACCCTTGCACGGTTACGCCTTCACCATTTGCACTCCGAGAAGCACAGCGATTAATAAGCCCGTATGACGGCGCACAAAACACCACCAACACCACGTAGGCCTCATCACATCCTCGCTAGGCAAGTGATCACGGGGGGGGGGGGGGTTGAAGAGGGATACCCCCCCCCATTTCCACATTAAATCCTCGGCACTACTATCAATAATTTCTACGCATGATAAATATCGAATCCTACCACGCTGGAAATAAACACTGGTTTTCGATTAAGTAGCGTTTACTCATCACCTTTGTCATCTACGTGCACTAACATGACACCTGTGATCACATTCTGTCGATTTTAGAAATGACTCAACTATTAGGTGTTATGTGCGATGCATAAAAAACAATTCAGCTCGTCTCCCTCTATTTTCATGAATACTGATGGTATATACTCAAAGATCTTCCCCAGCCAATGAGGCCCGACGCACAAATATCCCAGTAAAAATGATTTAACATCCCTTTTCGACGCAGGATTTAAAGCTTGACTCAAAGTTTTACAATATAAGTGGTGTTTGTTTTATTTCATAATTCTCAAGAGTTTCTCTATTTAAGAGTTGGTTCTCATATGGCAAATTCTAGGGACGCGACGTCAGGGTAAATAAAATGCTACGTTGATGAATTAAAAACCCAAAATATTCAACAACGTACGCACTTCAGAATCAGCATTAATGTTCAGTGAAACCAAAAAACAAAGAACTTCAACATTCTCATCCGGTTGGCGAAATAAACTTGAAGGACCGGTGTAGATGCTTGATCGTCGACTGACATCGATTTTTAAACATCCAGCCATACACGTAATTTTGAAATTCCCCAACTTATCGAGACCCCAAAAAACACGTCGATTTTCATAGAATTCCAAGATCGGCCGTCACCGTGAATTGTCGAGACTGGGCACACGTGGTGTGTGATTCACTTTTCGACAAGGCCTCGGTTATTGATGGAGGAAGGAGGGGAAGAGAGAGATAGGGAGGGGGAGATGAGGAGATCGACCCATTCCCCCCCCCTCCTGGTGCGCAGAATGATGGGAGACTCGGAGGTGGAGGGGATGGGGTGACGAGGGGGGGGAGGGAAGGAGGAGAGAGGAAATTAAAAGGAGAGCTGCCAATAGAGAACACTACGGGGACGTGCGACCCTGAAACGAACGTCGGTCGTCTCTCTCTCTCTACACAACCGGAAGGCTATCCTCCACACACCTCTTCCCCCCCCCGCAACCAAACAACACTATCCAAAAGCAACGTTGGCGGCAAAGGATGATGGGAGTCGGTCCACTCATTCCCCCGTGGTCGACACGTGGAACCATCGCGAGTAGGGACCGGGTGGGGGAGGAGGGAGTGAGGGATGGATGAAGGGGGGAATCATCATGACCCACCAATTCCTCACCTCTTTCACATTTTACGTGATGACGCAACTGATGGAACCTCCGTGATCAATTTTCCTCGACAACGTTAAATGAAGAGTACGTTGCGTCGAGAAATATCTCACTTCTCCTCGAAGAACAACCAATGGAAACGGGAAATCGAAAGAAATGACGTAAGTCAGAACTCATCATTCATGATATACTTTTCTTCTTCTTCTTCTATCGTCAAGTATTAGAAATTAAACCTGTTAATAATGCCTCCCTTCTTCAGTCTTGGTCTTTTCATCTCTTGCATGGGCGTCCTAGAGAGAGAGCTTCTGCCTCTCGCTCTCCATTGCCATATTGTTCGGGTGTTCTAACTGTTTCCATTCTTATGAAGTGTGTTCTCTTTATCTATTTCCGTACACAAGCATCGTTTCTTTGAAGCCTCACACGTGAATTTCTTGTCTTAAACCCCTTTCATTTTTTTTTAATTCGAGTATAGCTCTTCTTAAAAATTTCATTTCCAATTTTTACAATCATTGTTTATTTGATTTTGCCATTGTCCGGTTCTCACTACCGTAGATTTCACAAGGCATTGCCGTCGCTTTAGAGAAAGCGTTATAACGGTATCGTTTCCGAACTCATTTTTTTTTAAATATCGCTGCACTGTGACGTTAATGCAGTCGAATTAGGCAATCTTGCCATGCATGCCTATTCCATGACAATAAGATAACGTTGATCAATGAAAGGTTAACTATGTGATTTGTGTTTTCTTTGATTTTCCAATATTATTGTCGACTTTCCTGGTTCACCACCTTTGAAAGCTATTACTATGGTCTTTTCGGTCGAGATCTTACGGTTGCATTCTTGCGTCGTTTTGGGTAGTTCAGAAGAGACTTCCCGAAGTACGTTTTCGTCTTTGGAAATTAGCACTTGGCCATCTGCGAAGAGTCGCGATGGTGCGACACATATTCTGGGTGCTTAAAATTGCACAAGCAGTGATATATTCTTCTCACCAATTGCTGCAACTCACCATCAATTAATACATTTTCAAATATCGACAAGCTTCATCCTGAGAAGAAAAAAAGACTTGGATTTACTGTAAGTCGATACTTACTCATTGCTCACTAGAGTGGTTTGCGATAGGTTGTGCGGGTATATACTATTTATACTCGAATGAAATTAGCTCGCATTCCTCTCTCTTTTCAAAACCTATTTCGCAGATTTCGGTCGAAAGAAGTTTTATAACCTACAAATACGAGTATGTGTTTCTTTACGGAATTCTCGGCTTTTATCAATGAATTGCTTCACTACAAACGTATTATCAGCACGTACAACACCGACCTATTCGAAAACAACTTCGTTCTTCTAATGGTAAGCATTCTGCTATGCCGTTAAATGTGTTTGGTATTATTCTGGAATACAACCGAAAACTTATTTTAGAAACTTTTTAATTCAAAAGTAATGAAAAATAACTAAGTGAGATTATTCGACAAGCGTGGGTGGAATAATTTAAAATTTGTTTTGTACTGCTAGGGAG
Source organism: Hetaerina americana (assembly GCF_022747635.1). NCBI lineage: Eukaryota > Metazoa > Arthropoda > Insecta > Odonata > Calopterygidae > Hetaerina > Hetaerina americana. The sequence continues at coordinate 9,380,444 of NW_027287095.1, forward strand.
TCTTATAAGTATAACATAGGGTCTCTGCCATTACTGTTTCGCACAACTGACACTTCCTCCCCCCCCCATCCCACAGTTTTTATTCGCCGCATTTATATTCGATATTAAGCAAAAAAAAGGTTATCGCAGGGAAGGTTGCAATCGCTTCTGGCCCTGGTAAAAACTTGAAGGTGATGAGTTCAATGCCCCCCTCAATTCCCATGCTCTCAATTCTGTTTCCCATCCACGTCAAAAGCGCTGAGCCAGTTTACTATCGCTCATCCACCTTTATAAATATAACACTCACTTAGCTTACATTAGCATTTAAAACGCGCTTCAACTCCGACGCATGACGAATTGAAATTTGAAATTAAAACACGATACTCTTGACCATTTATTAAACCCCTTGCTTGCTGTTTGATTTTAAAGGTTTCTCGATTTTTTCAAGGACATGCATTTATTCTAAGATATTTGCTAAATCATAATACGACGACATAATCCTTCACATTCGACCGCATTAGGTGAAGTTCGTGAAGGTAAACGAGTATTATTTTTTGTTGGCGTCCAAGGCATCATCTAAATCAGCAGTCAGTCAACTTATACTCGCTATGATGGGATTTTCATCGTCTCGAATCCATCAAGCGGCGTAATTCAAAATTACTCAAGTATGCAAAATGGAGTGGAAACTCTGTCAACATGACTAACATCCTTAAAAATTGTACACATTGATCTAAAAGAGAGAGTGGAATTTAAAACGGGAGGGAGCATTTCAATTAGCTCATTAAAACGGTCGGTCTTTTACAGTTCTGCCTAAATTGGGAAAATGTCATTGCAGCTATCCAGCTATCTGTATTCCTGATGGTGAAAATAATATTTTCCGTGGAGGAACTTTGCTTCGCGTCCGTGAGATTTAACCCATCAACTAAGAGCATTCAACCGGCCTTCCCCTTCGGCAAATCTTGAAACGCGAGAGGAGTTAAGAAATAATTTTACGAGACTCGGCTTCGCCAACGCATACTCACTCACTCTCCTTGATCTACAACTAGGCAGGAGTGGAATTTCGGCGCGCGGAGGAGCGGGGAGCGAGAGGGGAAGGTCAAGGGTTGGGAGGGAGAGAGATGCGGGAGGGGAGAGGGGGGTGCGGGAGGGTGCGCGCCCGTCCAACTAGCCCCCCAGCCCCCGGCCAGAGTTTTGAGGGCCATCGCTGGGCGAGCCGACCAATTTTCACAACTTTGTTCCCAAATTCGCAAGAGCGAAAATAATGGAATAATCCCGCAAAAAGTAAGCACAAGGCTCGGGGCAGAAATAAAAGGAAGGGAGGGTGGGGAGGGGGGGAGAAAATACTTTTACGGCATGGGCACACAGCTTGACTAGGTGGAAAAACCGTAAAAATTCCCCGCACCAAAAAGCGATAAATTTCTCCGGGAAAATTACTCTTTTTTACGATCTTACGCTCTTTCCAAGGGGCTAGGGAGAGTGGCCAAAGGGTTTCCAGTTAAAAAATAAGGGCGTTAGCTCTAGAAATTCCTTCGAACCTGCGTCGCCTGGGTGCAAAAAAAAACAAGAGACCGTTTTCATTGCCTAGGAGGTAAAAGGACTTTTTTTCTAATTATTTTCAGAGAAGTGAGAAAGAATTCCTGTGGTGAAATTAGAATAGTTGCGCTGGGGCTAAGAGGAATAAGGAACTTGGACGACGTGAAATCCATACATCGACTGGAGACAAAAGCAACTCCAGCCCGAAGAGAGAGAGAGACAGCGGTCACACCAAGAGTCTGGAGAACTCGATTCCGGAAACAAAATTTGATACCCCACAAATGAGAACACGAGGAAAACGAACAAAATACCATAATTTACTAAGCTCAGAATAGGATGAATGATCAATAGGATATTTCCCCAATGATCTTCTATGCTCGCCCACATTAACATCAGCCTGCGAAAATATTCCGCCACTACCATTCTTTTCCATCAAATGCGTAATATAAATCCACCGTGCTCTATGGATGGGCAAGCATGGACCATTTGTCTAAGTCACGGAGTCCTGCATATCTCGAAGTTCGTACCAAGTGTTAAGTCGTTGGACAATGAAGCACGTACCTGGGCGAGAAAGTGCTCATCCGTAAAGGTGAGTGACACCAATCAGTAATAAAATAATCAAGATAAAATTCATAACTTTGAAGAAACCGGAAAAATGAGGAAATAACTTTCTTCCCACACATTCCCGGGAGAAAACTTACCGGACAACTTTAAACGGGCCAGAGATACGCAAACTACCCCATTGGTTTTGTGAAATTAACTTTGTAACGGGACTTCCAGTACTTACTTAGCATTGCACGTTCATTGCGTAGCATTGTTCTATGGAGTGATGAAGTGAACTCAATGAAAGTTAAAGCGGCATCATCTCCACCTAGGAAAACCTCAGAACAAAGCAATACACAAAAATATATCGTGCGATAAAATGATTCGGAAACTACTCGCAAAATGCCAACATGAATGATGCAATAGATTCAGAAATCATTGGCACCGGTGAACGGATTATGTACGCGATACAACTACTGGTTCCGCCTACAGAACATCGTTTTCTTTTACGGCCCGTTGAAAAGATAAGTTTCGTACCTTTCATCGATTTCATGAGTCCGACGAAAAGCGATTAAATCAAAAGCTTCATAAATTATACTAGGCCGACTCAAGTCATACCCTTGAGAAAGTACACTCAAATGTCAAAATGATGCCCCAATGTCCTGTTAATTGGCAAATAGAGAGATATCCATGGTGTGACCTCCCGTGGCAGCATGTGGCAGAATGCAGCATGCACCACAGAGGATAAGCATACTCTCAATCGTTTGTTTTGTAGTTAAGAGTAGAAATTTAATATTCATGAATGAAACTTGGCGATTCACCTTCGTCACTCCAACAAGTTTACATCTGAGCTAGGTCGTTCGTAAGCAGCATTACTTCTCTAACAGAATCCCCTTGGCCAGGTCAGGCACACCAAGTAGTAGCTGGGTTGAAGCCATGGTATTTCTAGAGTTATCGTTAACTTTCAAAGAGCAGGAATATTTCTATTACACACCATGTAGAGATTGATAGCACATATGAAAATTATATCACTGAGAATTTTTCATATTCAACATTTTACGAGGTTAAAATATGTATACATATATATATATATATATATATATATATATATATATATATACATATATACATATATATATATATATATATATACATATATATATATATATATATATATATATATATATATATATATATATATATATATATATATATATTTCAAGTTTTCATTTAACTCTTCCTAGTATGGTCCTAGCGATTGCTTATCGCGCATTTATTTCTTATTTGATGAAAATATCCTTAGAACGGGTATAATCTGACTCTTAAGCCTCCCCTGTCTTGTGCATACATTTCTCCCATTATGGTCAACAACATGCTGATCCTTTTCCTCTTCCGTATAGTTAGTTTCACATGAATCTTAACTTCGGACCAATGTAAGTTTGACCAGAGCACTTGAAAAACAGGGGAACCTAATGACGCATAGCTTCTTTCCAAAAAACAATAGGAAGACGGATTCTTACTTGGAACTGTATAAGAGGAAAAATACTACACCTATTAGATGCTACTTCTCGTACTGTCTTAAATGTGACTGGTTATAATCTGCTACGTTCCAGTGACATTTTTCGAAAACATTGGCTTTCTCTCGCTGCCCACTCTCCACGAATAAAACGACATTAATCTATCGAAAGCCCCAGGGGGCATGTTATTTCAAAAGCCAAAAAAAACAACGACTCAAAATTCGTCACGAGAAAAATTTAAGATCGATTTAGGACCAGAATGCAGAAAGCGGCCACCACTACACAGTGATCCTCGGAAATGAGAATACAAAAAAAATGGGGCGAAGGGAAAATCGGCCACTGTCGTTCGAAGCCGAAAACACCGACGTCCGGTGACCTGCCTGGCGGGGAGTCCAGGGAGGGTTTGGAGGTGAGGCGAAGGAAGGATAGGTGGGGGAAGAGTAGGGGGGGGGGGAGTGGAGAGGGCTGGTTTTGTGGAGGAAGGGCTTCTCGACTCTTATTGGCGAGAGTGGACGCTCGGCCGGGCGACGACCCTACGCGGGAGAAAAAAATAAAATAAAAAGGAGCCAGGAAAAAAAGTCTATTTCGGCCACTTTCTTTAATGCGTAATAGCGCCTCCTAATTCGCCTCCTCTTCCCTTTCCAACCTCTTCCCGCTCTTATAATAATACCCCTTTCCCGATGCTGGACGCCCATCCACGCGGTGTTGCCACGGCGAATCAGTGAGAGGGGCCATCAAAACATTGTTTAATAACTCGAAACAAATCAATGGTTTGGTCGAGTTATAAAAATCGAACGGGCACAACTGCGACCCTTGCTCGAAGAGAAATTCCGTTAATAAGTCGTGTTTGCGGATGAGAGGAGAATTGATCCTATTTCTCTGATCAATTATCTCATTCAAGTGTACCATGTTGAAGCGAATAATCAATTAATAGAGAGGGGTAATCAACCGAAGGTAGAATGTTACAAGTAATCGCTGCAAAACTGTTGACCTAATTAATGATTTTTTGAAATCGGCTGACGAGGCGAATCAACGGCAAGATTGCCAAGATTTATTTTAAAAATCTAGAGTTTGAAAGTTCTTTCTCAAAATATGGGAATTCTTTTCTAAATAATCTTATCCTCATTGACGGAGTTCATCTCCCAAGACTATCAGATGCCAGTCCTTCATTCACTAATTGAAGATTATAAGTCGCCAGGTTCAGTACAACATATGGATTAACGACCTACCTGGAAGTAACTCAGCCGAGAGGAAAGTAACGACAACTGGGCGAGAAAATCACTAAAATAGATTTGATGATTAAATCAATTAGCTGAGAATAGACGCACAAAATCAGTGGAACGATGATCTTCATTCGATGTACAAGTTTTAAATAATGATTCGGCGTTCCCTAATTGAAAAAGAGCGAGTTTTATAATTACTATGGTATAATAATATAATTTATATCACATTAAGCATTTCCTTCATGATGGTATTCATACAATTTATTGTCCTGAATTGGTCTACCCTAATTTAGTCCAGTATTCATTTAACCTTTTCCGGCAAGTTCATATCAAAATATTCTAAAAAGGAGTCAACCTTAGTATTTCGATGGCGCTACAATGATACGAGAGCGCGGCTTTTCTCAACCTCGTAATAACCCACATTAGATCTGGAAACGGGGTAAGACTACTACAACCATCTCCACGGGGTTCCAAGGAAGTGAAAAAATCTCCTAGATCACAGACGAGGGGGAATCACTCTCCTCCGCCGGCAACGCTGCATCCCCCCACGGCTCTGCCAGCCGCGCTCCCTCTCCGCCACTTCGGAAAATCTCCTCGCACCGCTAACCCCCCCTCGCCCACTCCCTTTCCCTCCCTCCCATAGGTCCGGTCAATTCCGCTCGCATTAAAGGAGAAGGGCCGACACATTCACCACGGCCGCAGCCGTAAGGAAGGCCGTCAGCCGGATCACGGGGATGCAAGGAAAGGGGAGGGGGGTCGAGGGGAGATAACACACAACGTGACTTCGCTAGAAATGGAAAATGGGGGCAAGCAAGGGGTTCTGCGGGAGGCAGGGCTTGTTGGCAGGAAGGAGGGCGAGAGACGTTGGAGGAGGGGGGGAGGAAGGGAGAGCAGGGAGGGCGGGATTCATGCAGGCACGACCCAAAGAGAGAGAGAGGGGACAACAGGGTGGGAGGATTCGTGAATCGATAAAAGAGTCCGGAGGACTTCCCCCCTCGTTGTGAGGCAATGCAGAGGGGAAGGGGGTGGGGGGGGGAGGGTCACGTTTCCTGTCAATATTTTCGATCGGTTTTTTTTTTCATCCAGACTCCTGAAACAACACGAGTGCCTCCCCCCCCCCCCCCCTCGGCACGAAATGGTCTTGAAATCACAATCTGAATAATTTGCAGCGTGTTTTCAGGCCAATGCAGCTGAGAGGATTCACGAACTGGAATGAATGGTCGAGGTGTTCTGGCAAAAAGTCGGGCTGCGACGATGATGACTCGAACTCTCCGAGAGCTGAAAGAATGGATGGATCTCTCCAAAAAATTGATTCGCTTTTAACGACATTCCTCACACGGCAGGAGGATGTGAGAAGAAGATGCAGCAGCGGCGGCCTAGGATCCGTAAAAAAAACGATGCATCTTACAAGGATGCATTTTTTTCACGGAGGTAACTCGAGATGTCACAATATCGATGGATAGGCAAAAACTTTTTAAGGGCGCACAAATTCTCTCTCAATGAACACTATGTTATCGTCAGAAACAAATTTACGATAAAATAATATATTACGTTAAATGGATATCGTTAGACTGCAAATTTCGATTTAATAACATTATGGACTGCGACTGAATGGCATTCAACAAATCTGACTCAAACAATCGCGAAAAACAACAGCAATCAAGTGGCAAAATTAAAGTTGGTAAGTATGCACGTATGTTAGGATCGAATAAAGAATTCCATTTAGGACGTGATAAATAATAACTAATGTGGTATTAAATGATTATTTCTACGCCCAAGATGATTTAAACTTAAAGAGGCGTCCGTCAAACGACTGATTGTTGCATTTCCAAAAATCTCAAATTGAAAAAAGCGCATAACTGATCAACTACCAGATTTATCCTGAGCCAACGGAAATAAATAATCTTCGACGTTTAGAAACACTTATTTGAAGCCTTTAACGATCTTTTTCCCCTCCTACCACACCTAGACCTCTACCATGGATGCATACGTGTACGTTGAAAGCTAAAAAATGCCCACTGCTAACAAAATTCGAGCTTGAAGAGACATCGACTCATGGAGCAAAAATCAGTGTTTAATTTAAAAGTTAAGATGGACGCCATTGCATTCGATACCTTTCCATCGAAATGATCCGTAAGAGATGCCTTGGATGACACTGTACCGGCATTTAAGACCCTATTTATTTTGGACGTTGGTGCTTGCCTTCGAGTGCTAATCCGCCAACAGAGCCAGCCCATGGAAGGTCGCGATTGTGCAAATTTAAAGTTTATGCTCTCCTCTGAGAGTGAACTAACGAACCGTCGTGGGGTGTTTGGCAGGGAGCAAGAGCGGTGCACAAATATCCCGCAACGAAGAGGGATGGTGCAACCGTCGCTGCGAGCATCCCACCCCCTTCTGACGAACCCTGCAGCACCCACCCCGAGTGTGAGTGCGCTACCGATTAAGAAGGAGAAAAAAGAAGAAACTTTCGGTGGGGAGGTTGTTTGGCACGGCCACTCCCTGCATTTCACTGGCCCCTCTAGGAAGAGAGTGAGTGAGCGAGCCCCCCCCCACCCTTCTTCGACTCCCCTCACGTTGGAAATAGAGGCTTCGACCGAAGTGGATGGCAGGCACTGCGGCAATGAGAGGCGGAGACGGCGGCGCCTCGACTGCCAATCGATGAGGGAGGCAGGCATTCGATCGAATTTCTCACGATTCGAAAGATATCTCGACAGTCCCAAACGAGATTGGATCAAATTCATGGCGATGCGCAAACCCTATCTATAATCGTCTTGAACTCTCAGGAATGGTGTAATGTAAATTAGAATGTATCGCACAGATGGGGTTACTTCTCCAGAGCAACCCACAGGGATGGGTGTGGTGGCTTCGGCTCACCTCGACGCTGGTGCGGACAAAATTATATTTTTTTTTTGTAATTTTTAATTTCTGTCTGCCCCGTGCGGCGATTCAAATTTAGAACACACCTGAAGGTTCTACGTATCACATGAACTTAAGTTACATGGCTGATGGTGAAATTCCGTTGGCTACAAGTTTTAAGTCGGGCTAAGGTTTTACCAACCCGATATTCTCTCCTAACTTTTATAATTATCCCGAAATGCAAGTTAGCCAAATTCATCGAGCCTACAGTCAAACATTTGTCTAAAGAAGAGCGAAATATCTGAATAATGGCATTAGTATAAAGTGAAACTTATTTCGTTTGTTCTGGAGGAAATGTTTTCATTACAAATACCAATAATAACAAGAGTAAACAGCATATCTCTCTCTTAAGAGCTTGGTCTCTGTAGTTGGCATGTGGCCGCGATGAAACTTAATTAACAACGACAGTAATCGTTCAATGTGTGAGCGCCTTATGAATTCTTGAGGATTAAATGTAGAAGTACTTCACTCAACTGACAAAAAAATTAGACAGATGAGGGCGCGGGTTATATTATTCCATAGAATGCATTCTATACTAGATATTTTATACAGAAATCCGTATGGTGAACCGCACTTGTAAAACACCTCTCAGTGATTCAAGAGCCCGTAGCATAGGATCATTAAGGTATGCCTTCGGCTATATTATTTTGTTTTAGTAAAGAAAGTGGTGCCGAAGGAATTATTTTTCGAATTCACGTGACAGTTTTATTTATCTGTATTTTACAATCATTACTAAAGCTTCGGGAATAGTCGACAATTTTGATATGTTAGAGATACAACGTGCCCCTCGTGGTGAAGCAACTTCTAAAGGGCGATCCATGATGCACACACACACACACACATACATCCACCCTAAGACAACCTACTCCACGGATGACAACAGCACACTCACTCGCCCAGGAGAATTACGAGCGTGGAACCGATCACGCGCGTTTTCGACGCCGCCAGCACTCCCCACAATCTCCCTCGGATTCAGCATCCGCATGCCTCACGAGCACTCACGACGTGACATTGAAACTCGGGACTGAACGACCCAACGAATATTTCTTAATAGTTTCACGCGAACCGGGTTTTGTTAAAATATCGCGACGAGGTGCGCGGTAGGTACTAGGGCACTTGACAAATAGAAGGTCTATGATTAAGGAAAAAGAAATATGCCTGATATATCTTACGATCGCAAATCAGAGCTAGTAAAATACTAATTCTTTCAAAGTGGCACCGCCTATAATAACTAATCACGTGTTCCCACATGTTAGTTAGGTCCGAGGTAATGGCAGACAAGTGTGTTTTCTGTAATGCTACGCTCATTATTATCACGTTGGAATTGGTTTATGTTACTTACCCGCATCTGTATCATTTTATATATTGCCAGAATGACCACTTCAGTCCAATTCTACGATATCTCATTCCATGATTTCCAAGATTGGCAGATTAGAACTTTTGAACGCATACTTATGTTACGATAATTTGATCCTTTCGTTCAGCTTTCACAATGGAAATGAAATTATCGTCAATACCCACTAATTAGACGTTTAACTTACCACAAATTCGCACTATTGATCTCCGCATTAGATGATACTATGCAACGGTGTTCAATCGTTTTCGTATGACCACGGCATCACTTTTAGCCGTAAAAGGTTTTTGCGATGACTTGATCATTCTAGGAGGCTCGGGTATTTTATCACGTACATATACTCTCGCGTATAAATGATCCTTAACCACCACGTTTTTAAGGGTGCAGGGAAAAAATAGAAGAAGCAATCAAATGTTAGTATTTCTTAGAAAAAGTGTAAAACTACAACGAAATTGCCAAAATATGTTATTACTTCTGTATCAAGACTCTCTCTAAAGGCAATTTGCATCATGTATGGAGACCTTTCTTATGCACGTTTAGTTTCGGATGGGTACAGCGGAGTTCAGCGGTAAGATTGATATTTTGGCGACACTAGGATAGACAGGCGTCATTTTGCAAGAGGGGAGAATATCTCGATTTTTAATAATGAAAACCTAAAAGCGAAATGAGCACGACACCGCTTTCATCCTACGAAATCAGCGAAGATTAAATATATCCTTGCAACCGCTACTTTTCAGCGAAACCCGACCCTATTATTTTCGGGGAATTGGTGTGTCACGATGACAACATTATGGGTATCTATTCTTCGCCCTACGAAACCGATCTCCTCCATTCCCTTTCCAAGCACACTAACCTATAAATCCACCATCTTCGGGCACGAAAATACCTCTTGAGACTTAGTGGAACCACTAAGAGCGCGGGAATCAAAGGCTTGCTACCCGCTGAACGGACGACACGAGCCCTCCTTGCTTTCTTTAATCATGAGCGAGAGAGCTCTGCCGAAATTTCATTCGCAGCTACGAGCCCACGAACCTCCGCCATTCACGGCGACATCCTCCCAACGATTCCCAGAAGGAAAAAAACGACGAGGAAGGGCATCCTTTTAAAGTCATCACTCGTTTACTTGAGAACTGGCTAACAAACTGGAAATTTAACGAACGACACGCCTAAAACTAGAAATTCCGAGTATGGCGGACCTGCGGCAGAAGACGCTCCACCAACTGGACATAAAGGGAGCTCGGTGGATAAAAAATCCACAAAAGAATGAGATAATTTTAATTACGAGTATTATCGCAAAGATTTCGTAGATCGAATGCTTCTAGTCGAAATACCCCAGCAATGTCTTCACAATAAGTACTAACCTACAAGGACTACGCATGGTTTTATATATATATATATATATATATATATATATATATATATATATATATATATATATATATATATATATATTGCAGGTTCCCCACCTTCCCCCATCCATTTGAAAAAGCCTAACCCCCTCATCCTTTACCCTTTCCTCCTGGTGCTGCACCCCCTGCCACACACCTTTTTGTTGGCTCGCAGGGTATATACGTAGTTATAGATTTACACTAAAAGGAACAAAGGTAAGATGTTAACGCATCGGTGCCAATTCCTCACAGCGACATGGTAGCTCTCCCACAGGAAGAATGGAGAGGAGGAGGAATGAGTTCCTCGGGAGAAAACAATATTCCATAGGAGTCGATAGAGAAAAAAACTCGGGGTCGGAAATGCTTGCAACAAAGAAAAGTGGAACGCGATGAACAAATACTAGCCAGATAGTCTTATACTTTCTTGAATGCAATTAATGCAAGTAAATAGAAAATAAATGCTGATAGTGCAAATTTAAAACTCACGCATTCAATTTGACGGTAGATAATTCATCAATTCCTCACTCAAAAACCGAACGTACATATACTGTCACCAAGAGACTTCATCGCTTGCTAACTTACAGGTATGAAAACATGCAGCTCGGTCATTGTTTACCGAATGCAATGTAATTCATTGGCCATCACGGTGTTCACGAGATGAACTACGCTTTGACCACGTCACGAAAAGGGTGAAAGTCAAAACCCAAATTTGTGATTTTTGACGAAGTGGAAAAAAGATTGTGGCAACTCCCAAGAACGCCTATTAAGCATCGTGAATTAAAAAAGACGCTGACGTTGGGTTCGTTACGTTGGCAGCAATGACGGCAGTTCGTGGTGGGGGACAAGATGGCCGACCATGCTACTAAAAAGTCATCGCATGAAAGGAAGATGGAGGAGGCGATGTGGAGGGAGGGGCGGGGAGTTGGGGGGAAAAGCGAGGGGGGGGGGATTGGCCGACCGCGAGAGTGGGGAGTGGCGGAATAAAGGCAGGCTCGAGGGGCGGGAAAGAGTTGGGATGGGGGAGGAGGGAGGAAGCGGGTTGGCAGGCGAGAGAGGCCTCGGAGAGCCGAGCCGAGAGCCATTTCAGTGAACGCCCCGAGATCGGCTGGAGGGTGGAGGAGCGAGCGAACACGGCTCCACTGACCTGGAATCATTGCTAAAAGGATGAGCGAGATACACGTACAAAAAGAGGCGGATGGGCTGGAGGAGTGAGTATGTGTGCAGTTGTGGCGGCGTTCCCTTCCTCCCTCTCCGCCTCCAATCCCCACCACCACCCCCGCCGCCCCGTCCCGCCTCCAGTTTCGCAAAGGCAACGGACGTGCGGCGGCGAGTCACGGGTGGTCGTGAATCACCGATGGGGATGCAGCAGGATCGTGGGGCGGGAGGGGGAGATGGGAGGAAAGAGGTGTGGGGTGGGAAGAGGGGGGAAGCAGAGAGAATGATGGGAAGCAGCACCTCGCGCAAAAAATAATAAATAATCCGATGAGTCCGGCACGTGACTTTCTCCCTATAACTGGAATGACTGAGGCATTGCTGTACTTATGACGTGGGTCACAAAACGCGGATCGGATGTTAAGTTGTGAGGCCATTTGGGGGGAGGAGGGGGGGCAGCGTCGTTGTTTACGTCGGGTGTTGGAAGACGAATTTCAAATTTCCGATAACCGTCGTGATATTATTTGTTTTCGATATTCCCGTGAGCTCAAATGAAACGCCGCGAGAAATGCGTGCCAAAGATAATTTCTCTTAACTTAAGTGATTCAGAGGTTTATTTCTCAATCGAAAAAACTGATTAGATCGAGAAAAGAAAATGGTTTCTTTAGCGTGAAGTCCCATTCGTCGAGTTTGCAAAAATGAGGATAAAATACAATTAGAAACAAACCTTGAACAAAGTTAGTTATCTTTTGGCTATATTAATTTCTGATTTGTGACCAGAATCAACAGATATCGAATGATGGTGGTGGTTTTCTTTTCTTTGGGATCGTTTCTGCTTCTGTTGAAATTGAAATACTTGACATCCACATTCAAAATTTTAGCTTTAACCACCTCGTTTGCCAGACCTACAGGTCGACTCCTACTCGTACATCAGGACATACGTCTTATTTGCTTTATAAAGAAAATAATGACGCCGAATATTTTAAATAAGGCTCCTGTTCCCTGATCAAACCCCTTCCACCAGAAATAAATATTCTTCCCCGATTAAAATGTAAAATTGACAAATTTTACATTTCAGGTCAAGTAAACGTCGAAAATTTGGGAAGTCTAACATCAAACCGAAGTGCGTCGGAGGGGACGGATTATAGGAGTTGGTGTGAACACAGTGCTTCATTCCCCTTAGGAACAATCCTAGTACGTTCGTACTTGTACGTACTCTGCTCCTCTTCAGGCTGTCCTCGAAGGGTTCATGCAAGAACCGAAAACGAAGAATGCGAAATGAGAATGTGACGCACAAAACACACCCATTAAAGAACGCGTGCCCTCGTAATAATACCTTCGCTCCCGACCGAGCAGTCCACGTGATAAACACACGTTTCAAGATTCGGTCGGTACGAAATCCCAACCGACATCCCTCGCTCCACGAAAACCAACAGCAAGAACAAAAAGAGACGCGATATAATTGAAGATTATGCCGGTCGAATGCAAAATGGAAAAAAATGACTAAGAGGAGGGCGCAAAAAGAAAGACGCGAGCAAAAATGCGAGCGAAAGACGGCTGAAGGCCACGCCAAGAAGATTCGCACAGCGGCCGACCACCAAGAGGGCCGGGGAGGGGGGGCGTCTCTAACGCGTACCTCCCATCCCACTCTCAGGTAAGTATATTCCACATTTAACGGAGCAAGCCACCGGCCAGTGTTCGTGGCACCGACAGACTCCACACCAGGCATGCACGATACAGATTAAACAATCACGAACATTTTAGGGAGTGAGAAATTACACAATTCAAACGATGGGAAGAAGAAGGTTCACCGACGTCTTCTCAACCAATGAAATGTTTGCTAACTTGCACTTCAATTCTGCACGTGCCAGACGAGCTTCTCATAATGGTTACAGCACAACAAGACACATATATACATTGAAAACAAACTAGGCTGCCTACCTTGAGTAAAACATTTTCCCTAGGCAACTTCGATGGCTTTTATTCAAATTCTATATCACCATCATCATCAGTATTTCAATCCAATTGATTGCAGCCTTCCATTCTTCTTTATTCAGTACTAATTCCATAGCTTTTATGTTGTTCGTTCTTCTTAATTTTCCCTATTGACTGGTCCCTTCGTCTTCCTCGCGGGGTCTTTTCCTTCTGATTTCCCTTACATCATGTTTCCAACTAATCCAGAGCTCCTCAATGTGTATTTAATTACACACCAATGATTCTATAAGTATATCATTTGCGTGAAACATGGCATTTGAACAATTTATCGGTCCCACAGTATTATACCTCCAATTTAATTTTTGGGAGTTTCCCATCGTAAACCGACGGGATTTGATGTTATCACAGAAGAGGCGCAATTCTAATTTAATTAGGACCATTTTCTTTGGATGAGACACACAGACAATGCAACGCTTGTAGACGGAAGACCCACCGATAATACTATTTGCACGCGACCTCAGCGTCAGAAGAATGGACTGGAATGATTGGACTACCCTGCGACATTCCTTACTGCCACGAAGAGAGCGGCGACCGTGGACTTCACTCAACGAGGTAACTTAGATCACCCAAATTAAGTAGATGGACCTCAAATGATAACACCAATACTGACGGCTTCTTCCCTCAGACTTGCTAGATGACCGATGACCGTAAGGAAGGCCAGGGTTCAAACCCACGTCCTTCGCCTGGACACGCCGTGCTTCATACAAACACTGTGCGATTTTTCGGGCACCAGTGCTCGCATTCGTTAGAAACGTTTCTCGCGACACCGAACAGTCACATTCCTGCTTCTCCGTTGAAGGCCTTCCCTCTCTGTAGATGGAAACAATGAGCACTCAGATATTTTACAGATGGCCTTCGTTCTTCTCTACCAATCACGGCATACGCACAACGGTCAAGGTTTCCGACTGGATACCGGACCCGCTCAGGGCGAATAACCAATTGTGTGTGCTCTTTAGATAACGATGAAGGGAGACTTAATAGCAGGGGGAGGGGGATATTATCTCGTCTACAGAAGACAGCCTCCCAATTAATAAAAGCATAATGAAAACGATGCTTTCGAAAAGCGTCAAGAGCGAAAAATTTTGGACGTCCTGATCAGTGGTTACAATGGGGAAACACAACATTTAATAGGATTCATAACAGATGCAAGAATACCGGAAAATTTACGTATCAAAATGAAAATTGTAGCAATGAAACTTTTTGGAAACTATGCGAAACATTATGACCTGAATATTTATATGCGTAAACATAGGAAAGGAGAGGGGAAAAGTTTGAAAATCGAACGTTTATGAGAGGAAAAATTAACTACACTAAATAACATAACGAAGAGAAAAATCGATATTTCCCAGGTCGTCGACGGGAATTTTCACAAGCAATAACATTGGGACAATACGCTGCCGTAAAGAGAAATACAAACTACTGCAAAGGAAGAAAGAAAGATTTCCGAACAAACGAAGAAAACTAAATGCATATGAAAATTTACGTTTTAGGCTTAGAAACTCTAAAATTCAGGTCAATCGGAATAATGCCGTGGTCCGGACACACACCTGAATAATTCAGTTTTCCACTACTCATGGGCGCTGCCCGGGAAACTGACTCATATCACATACTCAGCCATAACACGTGATCCTGGGAATAGGCAAGTCTATATTCCCTTCCCACAATAGACTCTGATCCGATCCTTCAACGGAAAGGGCGGAATGAAAGTAGCGGGAAGGCGACACGTGAGACAGAAAAAGGTGGAGCAATCATGAATCCCGATATTTTTCGAATTTTCCGTATTCTTATTTTTTTCTGCGCGTTGACGCAGTTGGCCGCGGCGCGAAATCTTGGGCGCCTTTCCACAAATAAGACCATTTTTCTCTCTACCGAATTCCAAATCACCTCTTCGAAGTTGTCAGGTTGTGGGGGGAATTCTAACTATACATGCTCGGGTACAAGAAAATATCTTATAATCTTATATTATATTAATATTGTGACACTCGTAATTGATTCTACGGTGGAATTCTCCGTCCGGTGGAAGAGATGAGCAACGAACGAATACGCGTCAGACATAGGAGGGATACGGGCGCTCATTCAAGACTTGCACCCATACTAAAACGTGTGAGCAGCATCACATAAAAAAATGAGCCTCTTTCGGGTACGCATTAATTTTCGTTTGACAGAATTGAAAATCCCGCGGAGAACAACAACCAGAGTGCAGGGACGGCGTTCGTCCGTATGAAAGGAAAAGGTGGGAAACTTCAGGGCAAGGTGGATGGGTAAAAAGCGTTTGCCTGCCGAAGGAAGAAGGTGGGGGGGGAGGCGGGTGGGGGAAAGGTTTGGTGTTAAGAATAAGCGGGTGGGAATGGGTCCACGAAGGGAGCGTTAGGGGGGGGGGGAGAGGGGTAGGGGTGAAAGGAGGAGGCCCAGAGGAAGACGGTTTTTTAAAGATACATTTTTGACTCGAGCCCAATGTAGGGCGAGGGACGGCCGCTCTTCTGGGGATGCCGGGTAATTCGGAGCGACACGACCTCGCCGGCAACCAGAGAGCGACCGCGGCCGCCGCAGTCGCTGGGAAAAGAGGACGCACAGGAATTGTGCCTTGAGAGAGAGAGAGAAAGACAGCAATATTCCGAGGGATGGTGAAGAACACGTATCGTAGTAGAGCTGAGCCAAGAGATTCAACGAAAGTCATCACGGAATTCGATTCTGTAAGAGAAGCACACGAGACTAACGCTAAACAAACGTCTCGCTAATTATGTTCTTGCATAGTTTTCACAAGAACTATTAATTAAAATGAGACAATTCCGTGCCATGATTTATTAAACACGATATTTTGTACGTGTGAACTGTGAAATATGGCGAACGTTCCATACCTCCCCTTACGCACAAAGTAAACTTGGATTACGGCTGGTTTTATTCGCAATTGAGATTTACACTGTACCATAATAATGAATGATACCGGTTAAGGTCGGTTTTCATCGAATTCTTACTGTACACATCCAGCGTTCTAGAAAGATTACTAAAACTTCAAAAGCTCAATGCACGTCCGCGGGAATTTCGGCCGGTTTCCCTAGATGAGAAAATAATTATAAATTACGAAAACCACGGAAGAAATTATACAAAAGAGTTCCAGAATAATTCTCATCATAATTTAAATGATTCAGAATACGTTTATATTAAGGAGTACCAGTTGCGCGCGACAAGACAAAAAGAGAATCAGGGTCTAAAATATCTTTAGTTACGTCATTTGCACGCTATGGTTGGCTAAGTCGATGACACAGTAATCGCCGGATGTGAGAAAGTCAAAGGGATAACCTGAAACGGCAACCATATACTAAATAATGTCTTGATTCGCGCATTTTAGGAGGTTATTTGACGAGCAAAGAAATCGTTTTCATCCACCTCTTCAGCAGTAATTCCGAAATTAAATTGTTTCGTACACCGGCTAGTGATTCCAATTGCGCTTTCAGGTGACTACTAACAATATTTTGTTATTTCCCGTCAAGCATTAACGCTGGAGGATTATTCAAAAAATGAACCTTAATTTTGACCACGACATAAGACGATTAGCAAACATTTTTATAGATCACGTGGCTAATTCATTAATCTGACGCAAGAAATATAATGAAAACGTCATAGCCGTATGGTAATAAGGCACCCATAGATTTCGTAATAGGCCTTTCAAATTCAAAGGGAAAAGAATAATCGCTCACGGAATCAAGGCAGGACATAGTCTGCACGAATACTACGGTTATCGACCCGAAGGTCGGTTTGATTGGTGAGGGTAAAACTCGCCTAGTACGAAGTTCAAAGCCGTGTGAAATTTACACATCTGGGTAGGGGAGCCAGGTCCTTTCTCTAAACCGCCTGTAACCGCGAGTATTTGGGATCCTTGGGAGAAAGCTTGGCAAAAATAATATAGATGAAGTCCAGAAAAAATCCGCCAGATTCGTGAAAAATTGTCAAAATCAGAAAACGTGCGTTACAGGCCTTTTAGGGGACTGGAAGTCACTTGAGGTGAGAAGAGAACAAGCGAGACTTAGACTTTTTTTAGGAAGGCTCAGAACACACGAGTTTAACAATGACACTAAAAGATTTATTATGGCCCCACACTACTTCAGACCACAAAGATAAGATAAGAGAGATAGATTCCAGTACAGATAGATACAAATATGTGTTCTTTCCACGGACAATCAGGAATCATAAGAGTAAGAAACCGAAGTCACCATAGAAATATAAAATACATTCCATTTACAATTCAGGACAGGATTAATCGATGCATAGACATAAGGTATATTCGTAGGTGCATATGTAAGCTAGTTGATAGTATATGTATTCGCATACATGTAAGTTAAAAAGGTTTTCACATGAACACATACGATTTTGTGTGTGTAGATTGCCATGAATTTCATTAGCATGCGGTTTTATTCTCTATTAGGGGTGGTGACCTAACAACCCCCGCCACACGCCCTTGCGGCGCCTAGCGGGGTACTATGTAGATGTAGGTTAGTTCCCCAGTAAGGCCTGGTAGCCGAAAAATCATAGAGCTTGGGTCTGAAGGTGCCCAGAAGTGTATCCGGAAATCAAACCCGTTTCCTCTGCGGTCAGATAGACTAACGCTCAACCCACTTAACTATAACTTCTCGCTGCGCGATTAGGGTGCGTGAAAATTATTGTGCGAATTAAGGACGATATCCCCCGCCAAACGCCTGCATTTGGACCATAAGAAGTATCGGCCCCGGTCCAGACGAAGAGAAAATATTGGCGAGCGCTCCCCCGTACTAGTCCCAATGGAGAGAAAACCTTTGAACCTCTCTCATGTCGGTCCAACTTTTATAATGGGCAATGCGTCTCCGACATTAAAAACCTATCAACATTTACTCAAGGGCCCATCATTTAACGACCGGCAGCAGTATCGCTAATGATCAACTAACGATAAAAGAAGGGAATGCGATGAATACGGCGAAGGTATGAGGCGGCAACAAATGAACGACCGAACGCTTGATCGTTGTTCCAAAAAAAAGTGAGAGAAGAACAGCAATCGAATACGAAGGGAAGTTTCCACGCGGCCAAAAACCGGACAGTCGGTTAAAATAAGTCGCAGCAATAAATCGAAGACGAATTCAAAAGTTAACTATACTAATATGCGAAAAAACCAACGGTGCCTTCTGGAGGGCGAATCAAGGACGAGGTCAGAGAACTCTTCACTCAAGGGCTACCGGTCCTTTTACTTTCCTTGCGTAAATTACGCAACGCATCGACGTCCATTCCCCCACGCACTTAAAAGAGAGAAACGACGCGTTCTCGAAGTATCGGATTCTCGCTTGCCAAGAGATCATCGCGACTTGGACGGAAGGGATCTCCCGGAATGTGAGCCAGCTCTGCGTATCACATCTCATAAACCCAGGAATCCGAAAAGCTTGGAGTAATCCTGACGTTGGAATAGTAAATCGAAGCATTCAATTTGATATGGGCTATCTTTAAGCGCCCAGCAAATTTCCTGTTTAATAAAGGCATAGGCTGGATGAGAACTCGAAATCTAATCAAGGGTTAATAGAACTTCGCAGCGACAACACACTTAAAACAGGCGGGCAAGCTTCGAATTCATTGCACCGAATGGTGTAAGGACCGCTTATATTCAACATTAAGATGACCACGATTAATCCACCTCCTGAGCACTTGTCGAAGACAAGTTACGGTGTCTTAAAAATATTGTTGTGTTGTTAAAAAACTGAATAATTCCAACAAAAGGAAACAAAAAGCACTTCGATTAATCAATCATCTAGTATATGGCTCTAAGGGAACTTAAAAAACTTGGAAGGCGAAGTAAGATTCACAATTTAAATTTTGGATCTCTCGGATACACTTCAGCAGAAAAAATCGCACCAGAGTCGAAAAGGAGTAATAATAAAAAAACTAACACGCTCGGAGTAAATACGCAGACTTAGATTTCAATAAAAAAATGAGACAAATCGAAAAAAAAGATACGTGCAAACGGTACATAATGAATGTTACAAATAACAGAAAATGAGGTACTTAAAGACATCAAACTTTCCTAAATGGAGAGAGAGAGGTGAGTTAAGATTGCGAGGCGCCGGAGAGGGAAGGAGTGAGTGAGGGAGGGAAAATGCCACTCGACAACGACATCCATGGGAGGAAGGGAGCAAGGCGGCCGACGTGTGTGTGGAGGGAAGGAAAAACAAAAAGAAAGAAACCAGGTCGTTACACCAGACAAAACCTGCTTCGGACGACAAAACACGTCACGAACAAAAAATGAAACAAAAAAAAGTGGCATCGGAAGAGCTAGTAGATCGTGTTGGGGGAGGGAGGAAGGTGGGAAAGGAGGCCTTCATCAGGGGAAGCGGTCAAAAGGGAAAAAAGCCACCATCTTCGGCATTCGGATTCCTTTTTTTCCACTTCAGACAATTAAAACCCAACGTCACAAAGACAATATTGCCCAGTCATCGAGGACCCGATTGTCAATCTAATTCGCCGGAGAACTGAGGAGGACTCATATTGAAGAAAACCTTTATAAGACCCTGCGGGTCTCCTACCTCCTCCGCTGCCGGGCAACAAGAAAGATTGTCCTGAGGACGCTGGAAAGCTATGCACTTTTTCATTGACAATGAGACGAGTGAAATTCCATGCCTCACTATTTTCTCAGAATTTTATACGAGTAGCCGTGCTGATTTCCCGGCCATATTCACATTTCTTTACACCTTCCAGGTATTTCCATTGTGTAAGTAAGAATGGGCCGGTAAAATTGAAGTTCGATTCCTAGGGAGCCATACTAATATGTCAACCTTTAAAGAAACAATCAATGACGTAATAAAGACTTGAAAACAAATGGAATATCCCGATGACCTTTTAATGATTATCTAACGCTGAAAAATTTAAATGGCATATTTTTTTCCTTTACGTTTAACGTTACTTTCACGCGAAAAGGCATCGTGGATCCCATAAGTCACTCCAAAGACAAGATGCGCAGTAGTACTTAAGCATCAAAATAATCCAAATCAAAATTTCAATTAGATGACCAACTCGAGTTGCGACTGGATATTTTCCATTTTAGAGTCTGAAAACACCACCAAGATTGATGAAGCGTCAGCCAGAGTGTGGAGGTGTACAAAGATTAATTCCGATTACGTAAATATGACTTGTTTAATTATTTTTTTGTCAAGTGTCAAAACTCGAATAAAAAATGCAATACTATATCACGTAATCGGATGAGTGTTTTCACATATATAACTCAGAATTCCAGAGACCGCATCGTCAACAAAAAGAAAGAGATGGCGACAGGAGGGGGGGGAAGGGGAAGAGTCCCGTTTCCGCCCAGCCTCCTCCGATCGTCGCGGGGGAGATGGCGTGGGGGGGGGGGGGGCGGGGGAGGAGTGCGCCGGAGAGTTAGTTGACAGGGCAGGAGAGGAAAGGGGGAGGAAAAATGTGTGGGAACGCAATTCGCCAAGGACGCCGTCGCCCCCACCCTCGCGCGTCCCGACGCTCCTCAGACGCTTTCCCGACGCCGACGCCTATCGCGCTAATACACCCCTCCCTCCATCCAACCCAACCACTCCGTCACTCTCTCTTTCAACCCTCCACCCCCCACACCTGCCCGATGCTCACTCACTCAGTCACCACTTTGCGTGTGCCCACCACCACTTTACAAAGGGGGATGGGTGCAAGCGCGACGCCGCCATCCCGTGCGGGCACCACCCCCGCACGCAGCATCCCGTGTTCCCATGGCAACAGAGCATGCCGAGACGCCCTCTTCTCCCTCCACGTCCGCAGACACAACCCATCCCCCGACCCCCCCCCACCCGCCGACCAGACCGCTCCATACCCACCCCGCCCCGCCCCAAGGATTCTCACCCCCCACGGCCTCCTATTGGCCTTCGCGCCACACTCTTCTCCCCCGCCCGCTTCGATCCCTACACACACACCCCCTCCCCCCGTGGTGCTACCTGCCAGGAAGGGCAAGGGGGCCAAACACAAAGGAACAGAGCAATAAGGCAGCTTCGGTTAGGGAAGGCGCACATCATCGTGAGAGCCTTCGCACCCCGCCCCAGCATCCCGAAGGCTCTCCCCCCCTTTCTTAGCCTTCTTCTTACGTCCGGAACCTTAAAACGACGGCCCCGATTTCGCACGATTAGGGCGAGGGCCATTTTGCACCTCTTGCACGGTCCCTCCCTCCTCCTCGCCCAATTCCCCCTTCCCCCAACCTCGAAAGTCTACCACACCGCCCTCGGCCTTTACCGAAATTCGCCTCGAACCTAACCAAAGCGAAATACGTACCTCAGATAAATTTACAACTGGCATCCTTGTCGCTTTCAACGAATCATACTGGGACTCCACGAATGCTTAAAGCGTTTAGGGGCAAGCTCGAGATCAAATGGGCCAGCACCGTCTTGGTCGTAATGTGGTCACGTTTAATGAAAACCGTCGAAATTACAACTCGAGACCTAGAAGACCGAGTTCATGGGAGGAGAAATATAGGAAATGGAGAACGAAAGCCAAGCAAAAGTAAAGACTGATAAGACAGGGGGATCGTAGATCCAATGAAAATGACGCCGGCACCTTAACAGCCAGCCGACTCATCTCGTCTCTCTTCCTCCTTCTATCCCCTCCGCCGCAATCGGTTGGGCGAGTAAGGAGAAGGGTTTTTCATCAACCGACTTAAGGGAAGAAATTGACATTTGCTTGTCCCCGCGGAAATGGTCCTCAATTTCTTCCAATAATTCTTCCTTTTCTGCGATGAGTAAGTACTTACTAATTTCTCAAGGTTCCGTTAATCACTCGAGCGCAATGCATTCACCCTGGATTCCCACACACGAGTGTTCGTACCTATCAATTTTCATTCGTTTCATTCCAACGCCTTTACACTCAGGCGGGCACGGAGACGTTTATCGTGAAATTAGGATTATTTTGCGGCAATTTCAGTTCCAATCTTTACGTACTTGCATCGCCAACTTCGACAAAAACTTTTCGGTTTTCGTAATATTCGCTGCTGTCGAGGAATTTGGGAGTCATGGTAAGGGGATGGGGGAGGGGAGAGCGATCGAAATGGCATGGAGTATGAATCAAGTGCCGACAACATATCCCTCTCCCCGTCTGGCCTGACTTCAAGAGCGACCCCCGCGGCACGCCGTCCACTTCTCATCATCCATTTGCTTCGAGTCTGCGTGCTCCGAAGTGCACGGGGAGCGAGCGAGCAAAGCGCACACGTACGTATCGATAATCGATATCAGCGTCTGAAACACCAACTTCGCACGACTCCCGAGCCTGCTGCGGGGCGGAGGAGCACGGAGGGGGCGAGTGCGGAAGAGGGCGGGTTGCGAAGGTAGGGGGAGGGAGATTAGGGGGGTTGGGGGTTGAATTCGGCGGGCGGTGAGTGGCCAGGGGGGGGGGCGGGCCACTCACAGATCGAAACTTTTGGCAACGGGCATCATCCTCTCCATGCAGTATCGAGTACACCCACGATTTTGAAACGCACCTTAAACCACACCAAAACGCACCAAAATACTACCGAAGAACTTCCTCAGGGTTCAATATTAATACTTGTTTGGAAATAAGTTTTTAGCAAGCAAGTATATGGATTTTGGCCTTTTTTTGGGAGTTAATAGTGAATATTTTTTTTCCCTTTTCCTAACCATTTAAACCGCCTTTCCTCTCCTTCATCCCTTACCCATCCCACCTGGTGCTTGCAACCTCTGCCACACACCTCTTTGGTTGATTTCGTTGTTTTTATGTAGGTATATGAAGATCAGGGCAATTCGTAGATACGTCCGAGGAAGTATCTCCGAAATTTAAATGCGAGAAAAATACTACTATGAAAGACCACTCCGCTCCACTTTCCCAACAAAAGCATCGCCGATCCGTTGCATCGGCGTTGCTCAATGTTGACATGATAGAAAAGCCGGCTGAAATTCGATATGCAAGATGCATGCTAATCTGATGTCTCTAAAATGTATCATTGAATCGATAAAATAGTTAGTAATAACTATAGTAATAAAAACTATATGAGTCCATCATCATCACATAAACCATACAGGTACACTTGTATTTATGCTTCATTCTGGGCGGACAGAAACAAATTATTACCACCGAATGGCCATGGAATGGAAAAATACGCCATTAAAAAAGCTACAGTTTTTCATTCTAAACAGTCAAACAACATATCAGGCGCATTTACTGAAGTGAGCGGCCGAGGCGGGCACACGCTCCACAGTTAGAAGTGCCGTTGCCATGGCAAACAAACGTCGAACGTTCCTCACGGGCGTGGACATAGTCAACGTATTTCTGCCGAAACCACAGAAAAACTCGAAGGAGGATCGACTCGAAAACTCTTCAGTAGAAGTAGGCACGTAGAATGAACGCACGAGTGACTGCCGAATGTACGAGTAGTTCAGTACTATCGTGTGTACTTCTGTTACTCCTTACTCGGTTCGGATTATTGCGGATTTCATTGAGATGAAACAATTTGATTTGCCGATCTCGAGTCTTCCTCTACGACTGGACCAGACGAATACGTGAATCTTATGACTACGTGAGATTTATATCAATGATATAATTTGCTGTTTTTTGGTGAAAATATTTGAGAGGAAGAAAGAAGGAAGCCGTAAATTTGCGATCGTCTCATCGAATGTCGTTTAATTTCCAACGAAAAAAATGCAAAAACTTCAGTAAAACGAAAAACATTTCGTTTAAAACTGTCCTGGTTCGCATATTTCAATTGGATATGTAACTGAGAAACAATTCAATGTGGAAACTGTTGGCCTTGCGTGTTACCCAAAAAAATGGGTAATTATGATTAATCTTACAACAATCACTGAATTCGAAAAGTAATTATCGGGTGTCCTCCAAGTATCTTTCACAAATGATGGACAAACAAGAGGCGTGATGAAAATATTCAATACATGAAATTCGTAAAAAGAAGCAATCTTCTTCGTAAATGGTAATGAAACTAACTTCTACACATTATTCCCAGAATCAAACTGTCTCGATAACTTCTTCATAATGATGGTCACAATGCGTTTATTACCTGCCCAAGCGTTTCAGCAGAAATAGCCTTGCTTCCTCGCAGCGAATTAAAATCAAGTCAAGAAATATATGGTGGCCACGGTAGGGATTAAAGACGCCATCCAAAATTTTTGTTCAAAAGGAACTAACTGTTGCTCGATTTTGAAGTGAATGGTCCGTTTATAATTACGATGCCGACGATTTTGTAACACCTAAGGACAAAAGGATAGGCTCAATTCACGGAAATCAGACAAGTTATATCCAATTTCCTTATCAATTTATTTTCAGAATTTTAACAACTTCCGCAAACACAACCTACCAATGGATTGATTATGATCTCACCTTCATAAGTAGAGGCGCAAACAGCACCTGGTAATTCTCCTTATGGACTCATGATATTTATGCTTCCTGTTTGAAGTGTAATGGTCTCAATAAAGCAGCACAGGACGCCAAGTGTCGGCCAACAGGATTTAAAATCCAAATTGTTACGCAATTTAATAAAAGGAAATACAGCAATGTGAAAGACGGGTGGTCTTCATTGTTAGGTGACAAGAAGTCGATCTACAGGTAATTAGCCAGGATATTTCTCCTGCTAAAATACAAACCAGATTAACAGTGTCTCGATAAGCGAACGAAATAACTTTTTTAGCCTAAGGTATGGAAAATTTTGTCGTTTTGCAAAATTTTATGGATAAATTTTTGGGTTCATGTGTTTGAAATAATCGTGTTAAAAAGGAAACCGACATTTTTAAGTGATTAAATTCGATCCCTTTGAGACACTTAAGATGAACCGCTCAGGTCACTAGCTCTTCAGCTGTTCCTATAACATAAATAAATGTATTTACATGGTTCTGCACACATTCTCACTGAGATATTTTTCATGTGGCACAAGGAGCATAAATGGTCGAAAATTCCATCCAAATTGTTGACCTTGCAAGTGGATCAAGCGAGGATAATTTGCCATCAACTGGCGTTGGAAAGGGAATTATTTCAAGACTGCGATCACCGCAGCAAAACTACGGATTTCGGTAGCATTCAAGGACGAAAAATCGTGAATATGTGCTCTAGGTTTCGCTTTAATCCCAGATTCCACCAGAAAAATAACGTCTACTTCCCTTTTTTTCCACCCAACCTCATATCGTGAGATTTATTCGGGATAAAATAAATTTCTAGAAAAATAAAAGTTTCGCGTCACCTCGAAAGCATGCACGACTGCTCTCCTCCACCCATTGGAGGAAAGAAAAAGGAGAGGAGATGTAAGAGGGAAAAAGAGAGAGAGAGAGAGAGAGAGAAGGAACTTTTTCCCCTTTTCTGGAGGAGGATAATAACCGAGAGGAAATAAATTGTCCCTCGAGCGAGGGCAGGCACAAGAGGTCACGAGGGTTGGAAGTGGCCACTCGAGAAAAATGCAAAGCCGACGAGTGCATTGGAAGAGTAAGGATAAGGAGGCGGGGGGGGGGGGGGGTTGGAGGGAGAGGAGGATGATAGCGGGGGTGTGTGGAGGTGGGATGGGAGGTTGTAAAATGGGGGAGTAAGTGGGTTGCGGGAGGGTGAGGCGGCTGAGAGGGTGGCGATGAGGCCGAGAGGGGTGGAGGTCGAGAGAAGAAAGAGGGGGGACACGATAGGCAAGGCGAAGGAACGAGGATACAAATTCGGACCAAGTGTTCTCAATTTAACGATTTTCGACAGTACATGAAGAGAAGCCTCATTTAAACGAAATTATTTACCCTCATGGATTAACGGCAGAACCTATAACTGGTTGTGAATATTAATTCATCAAAATGTTGCCTCGATTAATCTGCCGGAGCCATGAATTTCCAAATATAACGCGGAAATTATACACGGGTGGCTAACTAAGACACGATGTGCAATGACAATGATAATAATATCCCAAATCCATCGATCAACCCATGCGATTACCCTCGAATTCAATGACCTATCTTGAAAGTTTTTGGAAGTAAGAATTTCGACCTAAATATCACGGGTGCGCTACATGAAATTCAACTGCAATTATCATCAGTTTCATGTTACAACTTCTGACATGCCACGTCATTCTACACACCTTCCGCTGGGCGCTGAGGTGAGGCCACACCACTACAGTAAATTGGCATATTCCCAGGCGCAGAGGGTGTCTTACAGCAAAAGCTAAAGCTGCTGATATTGGACGAGAAAAGGACAAAACCTCACCAGTAACTTGTTACAATCGACGAAATTATACGACCAACCATGTTAGAATGGAATCCGTTACCGTGAACCGAGTCATAGTCTGAAATTTGAGTCTGAGTCTCTCAAAATTAATCTGATATCCTCTTAACCCTAATCCAAACCCTACCTCACTAATCACACCATTTTATATGTGTACATATTAGCACACCCGCCGAACACTATCGGTCGGCTTTCGCGGTGTGTTCGACGAAGATGAAGGGAAGCGAAGTAGGAAGTGATAAAACTCTCTCTGAACCATTTTATTTTCGCGGAGTGATCTTATGAATCACTCTTTTCTCGTGTGATACTAATCGTCACGGCTCACCATTAGCATCTCGCATATTACGTATCGAGAGAACGGCCGCCAAACCATGGCACCTCGGAGCCACCGCCTCCGGCATTCCGGGAGTCGGAACGTGCATCCATCCACTTCATATTCCCACCGATCCCTAAAAGGGGGGAGTTGGAGAGAGAGGGAGATAGAGGGAGAGAGAGGGAGATAGAGGGAGAGAGAGGGAGAGAGAGGGAGAGAGAGGGAGAGAGAGGGAGAGAGAGGGAGAGAGAGGGAGAGAGAGGGAGAGAGAGGGAGAGAGAGGGAGAGAGAGGGAGAGAGAGGGAGAGAGAGGGAGAGAGAGGGAGAGAGAGGGAGAGGGAGGGAGAGGGAGAGAGAGGGAGAGAGAGAGAGAGAGACAAGAGCGGCCGTGCGGGTGGGTGGGCGGGCGGCCGACGTAAGAGAGAGCGCGGGGGTTGGGGGGGGGGGGAGGAAGAGGCACTTGGGTGGGTGGTGGAGACGGCATTTTATAAAGATCTCGTCGTAAACACTTCTTCCTCCTCCTTCAACCAAACCCCGACCTCTCCCACACACACACACCCTCCCTCCCCCTCCTGCCGCCGCAATTCCCTCCGTCCGTTCCCCGGTCCCTTCAATCGCTCCCGCGTCGCTCAAAAACGCCTCGTCCACCACTGGAGTAGACGGAATGAGAGGGGGGAAGGGGGGCGGGGAGTACCGCAGGGGGGGCCACGCTCGCACCTGAGTTCTTTAAGTGGAAGAAGGAGCGAGAGCGACTGGCAGAGGAGAGTTGGGAACTCCACGGAAGCGGCGTTTTAAGAAGCGTACTTTGACATGAAGGGGCATGGGAGGAAATGGAGGAGTTGGGTGGGTGGGCAATGAGGGTTGTGGGGAATGCTGGGGAAATGGTTTCAGAAGAGCTCACTCGTACTGGCGATAGTGAGAGTGTGACTAACTGAACTCCATCGATCCAAGTAGCAGGCAGCAGACCTTACCCAAGAATAGTCGCTGAAAATAATAGTAGTTAGAGGCACCATGCCTACTCTTTTCCATCTTATCCCTCACCTAGAGGAACTACTCCCTTCTACCACTGCCTCCAACACTCACTCAGTCTCGCGCTAGGAGATGATTATTTTTAATTCTTGCTAGCCTAGAATGTTGTCATTATTTCATCTAACCCTTATTGTACTGTTCCTTGCATTACTAGCAGCCCAATATTCCCAGATTATCACTCCCCTTGCCGATTCCTCCAATTGAGAATGCATTTAATTGCGGAGCAGGGGCTTGGGAGATAGATAGCCTGCCTGTCAGGTGTACGGATGATCAAATCTGGACGGAACCCGAGACACCCGATGTGATGTGATTTCAGCAAACCCGAACTTGATGGACGAACATCCTTAGACGGAGAAGGGAAAAGAACTGGCTCACGTATCCTGAATTATTCGTACTTTTCGCGCAGTAAGATTTAGTACGATACATGCTATTCCGGTTTTTGGTTGGTGCTTCCGTCTATAACCGATTCCTGAACAACCCTGAGCATATTGATTTCTAATAAGACGTCAATTCTAAAGCTGGGAATTCTATGCCCACTTCAAGGGAAATGGTCCCAAGTACTAAGGAAGTGATGCATGTATTTCTAACTGACACATGTGCCACGACACCCAACCGGCCATACGCCCTTACGAGGTATTATGTCTACGAAAAACATTCTCTCATTCCATTCCATAAATTATGGGAATACATTGAATATCCATATACTTTTTTATCGTTCCGTGAACACAAAAGTCCACGCATCGCTGTGATACTTTCGTTCGCATAATTAAATGCAGTACTCAGTAACATTAGTTTTGTGGTGCGAATGGTGAGGGAAAGTTCAGAAGTTTGCATTCGTGACTGAAGCTTGTGTGTGTCAAGTCATTGAACACATTTGGGTTCCTCAGATCGATGATCAGTCACGTGCTACATAGGGTGACGTGATCGAGGAACGAAAAGTTTGATCGTGACCAAAAAGTGGGAAAAAAAACGAGTGAAGGGACGCATAAATGGGAGCTATTAGGATTTTTCCTCTTCTTTCCCTCTCGGTGGGATGAAAGATATGGATCGACACAATGCCGTGACTTGAAAAGTGGATCGCGTGAATAGCGATGGTGAATGCAGGACATCTCGAGAGCAAGTGTTGGAGGAACGTGATGAAAATCTATCGCCGTTAACCACATCGGGGGTTTTGGAATTTGGGGTATAATTTAGTCTCTAAATTGGTCGAACAACTCATTCTCTCTCGACGGCTTTTTTTTGCATATTCCTCGATCCCTCTGAAGGAAGTTTAAATGTATGGGTTTAATGCACCCGGCCGACAGTTGGATATGGATTTCACCAGGCAAGTAAGCATGTATTAATTATTCCTAGACTTCAATTATTAAGTTATATTTTCGAAAATTTTTTGCATGCTACATTTTTATGCTCCAAAACTAAGCTAAAACCATCTAAAGCAAAAAGACGTACAAAGGGATTAATAAACGTATAATCACACTAAAATCGAGGACCAAAAGTCACTGTTGTTGGGAAAATTAGAAGAGATCACGAGAAAAAAACTACTGCTGGTGTAAACCAAAGAAAAATGTACGAACGAAATATTTCATGTACTCATTTATTACTCGTGGATTGAGAAATGTTTAGTTAAAACTCATTAAAGCAGTTCATGTAGTCCGTTCGGGGTTAAAGGAATGCCACAACTGTTTGCCTCAACTAGAAGACAGTGAGATAATATATAGCTGTTCTTTTTAAATCAAAGTTCATAAAATTGCGTAAAATGGGTAACCTCATGACCGCGGAATTAATATCGTCTAGGATCTAATCTCAGGACAGAGGGTAGACAACGACATAACAAATATGGAACTCGAAAACATTAGTTCTGCCAATAAAAATACATTGCGTAGGGGAAAATCACAAAGGTGTTCAAACTTCCAAGAAACTCGAGAGAAAATGAATATGAATCCATGTTCGGCTGCATCTACGCACATTGCATGATTCCCACATTCCCTCATCTTCCAACCTAATATTCCTCAACTTCAATCACAACTGCACATCTTTTCTTCGAGTACTTTGAATGGATTCTTTTTCCCATTACCTTACTCTTTAAATACCCTTCATTTTCCTTACCCTTTACGCTTTCCACCTGGTGCTTGCACCCCCTGCCAAACACCGTTTTTGGTGGGAGTAGAAAAGGCCTCTTGTATGGCCGTAGTCATCATCAAAATTCACAGGAAGTCAGCCAGATGTCAGCACGGCGAACCGTCGAAACAGTCGGGAAATCAAACAAAAACTTCAGATACGCGAATCTACGAACGTTTGAGCGGAATTCGCAAAGATGAAAAGGCTGTAATTTAGAATAAATTTCCCTCTAGGATATTCTGTAGCCAATTAGATGAATCAAAAATCAACAAAACATTTGTCCTAAATCATAAAATCAATTATCCATGCATGTTCCCGCATTCTATGTGGCAGCATTGTTTCGGAAATGAATTTTCAGCTTCCCGTTTACCTCGACAATAAATGAGGAACTCTTTTTGCTATGTCAACGACAGATAGTGATTATTTTGTGCAATCCACGAAATCCATTTATTCGACATTGAAGAATTGGACAAATTTATCGGATGGACACCGATGAAAGGTTCAGCATTTAAAGCCTCCTCGAAAGTAACGGTGATTGCCAGAACACAAGTTAGTGTGACGTAAGGAGTTGCCGTGATTTACCACAGCTGAAGCATTTTCTGAAACGAATGAAATGATCCAAGAGGTATCTACCAACAATCGAACATTACCATACGCATTTTAAATTGGTGGGCTTAGAACATCCGGATTTTCGGTATATTCGGAAATTGAATTCGGTGAATATTTATTGCCATAGAAAAGTTTTCATTGATGCAAATGTTCCAATTGATATGGCAAAGCCACAAATTACAAACAAACTCATCCGGAGAAAAGTTTGGCATGACAAATGGCAACGTCGCTTTTGCCCTCCAGTCCCTGGGTACAGTGCCGAGAGAGAGAGAGAGCGAGTGGCCGCCGATATGGAGGCTGCAGGAATCCACCCAACCAAGGAAGAGCCCGAATCTGACCTCACCATCGCCAAACTCGTTCCACAATCCCCTAAACAGCGAAGACAACCGCGCCGCCACGCTATGGCCTCTTCCTCCCCGAATGCAGAGAAGTGAAAGGGAGTCGATTCATTATTCCTTTAAAAGACTCAATTTCGTGCTTTATCTTATCGACGCTCGAGGTGAGTGCGATGCACACCACCCGGAGGTGATTTATCACGTATTTTTCCCTCACGAGAGAAATTAAACTGCCTAGTCAAACATTAGCGATCAGTTGCAGCTGAGCCAATGCCAATTACTTCCTCGGTCACACTGTAAAGCTCACAGAATGTGGAAGGATCACGAAAACTCAATCTGCAATAAAAGACAGCGGTGGGATAAAAAAAGAAATATTTCGAAACTGGTTGGAAATATTGGATGCTGGGATTAAACAACCGCTGTTTTCAAAAACACATTTAAATTAACATAAAATTAGACCTATAAAAATCACGCAACCATTGATGAGTACTTTCCGAGAAAGTATTTTTATTACGAGAAATACGAGAAAATTATTATTACGAGTGTAATAATAATTCGAATTGATTAAAATCTCCAAAGGCTCTAGAATTCCGAAAGCATCATTTTACCGAAACTTGTGTCAATGATCACATCTCCTTATTTACTCTTCCGAGTTCAATATGGTAACAAACATTAGCCAGGGTTCGCATAGCAGTCATTCCATCGACTTCCAATGACTGTGATCTAGTGGCAATTAAACCGATACGGCCAACCAAACAAGAGGGTCCCGGTATACGGACTGTGCACATGTCAGCTATCTCAGTAACATACATGATCTGCTCGCGGCCTCTTCTATTTGTTCAATGCG